>NC_141693.1:900536149-901153649 GCF_964263255.1 Lissotriton vulgaris | reverse complement strand
TCGTCCTGCAGGTCTAGTAACTTGGAAAATCCCCTCGACCCAACTGCAACCTACTTGACCTTTGTCTCTGAAATGGGAGCAAAAGTGACAAGTTAACAAGATTTAAAGGCATCTTTATTGCTTAGTCCCTTTGTGAGCAATAAAAATGCCTTTAAATCTTGTTATATTGTCACTTTCGCTCCGTTTTCAAAGACAGAGGACAAAAGTTAGTTTTTTTCCTACTCGCCAGAAAGGGCGAGTAGGACCTAAAAATAGCTCGACCTCATCCATTCTCCCTCGCAAATGCGAGCGGGCGAGTGGATTTGTCGAGCCCTGCTGGAGCATCCTCAAGACAAGCCTAATCACTTCTAAAGCCCTGACAAGACCACAGCCTACCTGACAAACAAGCATGCCACATCTAGGGCCATCACCAGACTATGAGCCCTGGAAAACTATTCCTGTCAACATCAGAGCAACAGCGCTCTCCTACAATTCAGAGAAAAAGCAGAAGGCACATCTTCAGAGAGCTGTACACCTGACATAACAGTCTTGTTTTGTTTGTCCCTCAACAAATGTATCTTCCCGGGGCCACAACCCCTTTTCAACACTCCACTGCTATAGAGCTAGGTTTTGCACTCAGCAAACAACAACACACAAATACACACAACCCTTTAAACACAACAAAAAACATCATTTGCGATTAGAAATCCAAGATACAAAAATATGAAGTGTTCTTATGTCCCCTCAACCATCTATAATAATTTAAAGTCCCCAATCCTGCCAAAATGAGTTCGATGTAATTTTGAAAACTAGGAGGCTATACAAAAACAAATATTTTTTCTTATTAGGCATAAATGTTAAAGTACAAGAGATTTTTCGAGATGTATAAACTGTAGATACGAGATAGCCTTTCTGATACAAATATTTCACTTGTACAATAAGAAAACACAGGTACGAATAAAACATTCAGCATTTGCTTCAAGCCTTGATGATGATTCTCTAGAAATTGCATTTTCAAATCAAAATAAAATTAAAAGTAATATCATTTGAAATCAAGCAAATCACTCAAAATGATTGCATAGCATGTCTTTATAAATCAAAGAGATAAATAGCACTACTTTTCAGATGACACCAAGGCGAGAACAATACATTTTTAAAATCATAACTTAATAGAAATATCAATATGTGTTTCTTTACCTCGTCTTCGGCCATAGCTCCTGGCTGCATGTAAACAGAAAGGAAAATTGTGGATATTGTGGTTGTCAATATGCTGCTATACACAGTATTTCATGTAGAGACTGTATGTTTTCCAAAAAAACAGTATTTCACAAACTTTAGGAATATTCCTAAGAATGCATTTTTTCCTTTACAAAACAAATCAGGGACTACTTCATTTCTTATAAATGGGTGTGATGAGACGCCAAATTACCGCAGAGATGCTAAAATGATGCAGTTTTTACAATCCCTCAAAGATTTTACATTCTGAAAAATAACTAGGGTATGCAAAAAGACTCATATCAGGTCAAAATCATCATGTTTAACTCTAACTGTAGAGAGTGTAAAGAAAATGTAAACAGTTCTGTTATTCATAATATGTACACTACAGGTAGCTCCGAGACATGAGCACCACATTTATTAACATTTAATTTAACAATTGTTTTAATTTCATATTTCTTTTCAAAGCATGCAGTTATCTTCGATAACTTTTTTATAATATGTTTTTCAGTCTAAACATACTTATTTCTGAGAATTAACCCCATAAAACATACAAATTAAAACACGTTATGAAGTATATATATATATATATATATATATATTCACTGAAAAAACCATAGGTTATAGACCATATATAGTTAGGGATTAGCATTTAAAAAACCTTATTTTATTTGCACAAAACCATTGAAATTCCATATATAGTTAGTTGCACTAACTATATATCGCGGACCCGCAATCCACTGCTAATGATGTCACATATTACATCATTCATGACATGGTCAGTGACATCACTGATGACATCACTGATGACATCTCAAATGACATCACTGATGACATCACTGATGACATCACTGATGACAACACCCAGTGACTGTATGTTTCTGTAAAGTTAAAATATGTCTTACATATTGAAGAATGAGTGGATGTATAAGTGTCTGGATGAAGGATTTAGTAGGTGCATGACTGACTGTATGAGAGAATGATTAAATGTGTCTCACTGAGTGTATGGGTTAGTGATTAAAGTGTCTTAATTTGGCAATCATTATTTATGTTGTTCTGTAAACTGCTGCATGTTTAAATCAGTAGCTATATCAGTAACTATATGGGTTATTGAATGGTTGCCCAAGTATTTGTATGGGAGACTGAGTGTGTGTGTGGGTGGCTGGGAGGTGTATAACTCTGTGCATAGATGTGTGAGCAGTTGATTCCCTAGGTGTATGGGTTCAAAAGTGCATGTAGAAACAGCTGTATGGACAGTTGACTGTGTGCATGAGTATATTGGTGAGTGAATGGATATCTCAGTGCTACATGTCAAAGTAAGTACATATGTAAAACACACTCCATGTGAGAGTTGACATATATAAATAACTGAACATAAGAGCCAGTGAATGTGTGAGTGGCTGTATGAATCATTGTGAACTTGTATCAAGGATTGTATAAGAGAGTAAATATGTGTTACTATATGTTTGAATAAGTAAGGTGTGTATAACTGTATAGTTGAGGAAATGGAGATGTGATTGATTCTTTGCATGACTGACTAGGTGTGTGAGTAACTCCATGGATGTGTGACAGTCTGTGAGTGCCTGTTTACACTGAGTGTATCTAAGGTTATATTAGAGTCTGAAGATGTATTATCACATAAATGATATCATCAGTGATGTAATCAGTAATGTCAAATGAGATGTCAGTGATGTCATCAGTGATGTCATTTGAGATGTCATCAGTGATGTCATCAGTGATGTCATTTGAGATGTCATCAGTGATGTCATCAGTGATGTCACTGACCATGTCATGAATGATGTAATATGTGACATCATTAGCAGTGGATTGCGGGTCCGCGATATATAGTTAGTGCAACTAACTATATATGGAATTTCAATGGTTTTGTGCAAATAAAATAAGGTTTTTTAAATGCTAATCCCTAACTATATATGGTCTATAACCTATGGTTTTTTCAGTGAATTTTCAAGGTTTTGTAAATGCAAATTCCTAACTATATATGGTCTATAACCTATGGTTTTTTCTGTGAATTTCATTGGTTTTTTAAAAGCTAATATCTATAGCTGTAAAATATATTCTTTATTAAGTGACGTATCACGTAGCCCGTGAGACGCCTCATGATGCATCGCATAACCGTGACGTATCGTCTCTGCAGCGCAAACCAAACCCAAAACGTAAGCGCGCCAGAACACGCTTAAAGATATATATATATATTTTTTTAACCTTAATTAGACAAAATCCACACGTGCACATATCACAAACGTTCAAAAAACACAATATGTCGGACTCCCGTTACGCTGCCGGTTAGCTGCCCGGTTAACGTACAAGGAAGCACCTTTACCGCGAAAAATCGCAATTTTTTTTTCTTTTGCCCCGCAGGGAACTTTAATAGCCCCCTCATCAATCCTAGGGGTTCAGGAGGGGTCTGCCTTACCCCTTTCATTCATTTACACCTTTTTTTTTCCACCTCTTGTCTCTCGATCCTACCGAGAGACAAGATGGCGGCCGCTCTGGACTGTTTACAATGTTGACAGCCAATCAGCTACTCCTCAGGATTTTTTTTTTGGGCCCCGCGTGGTTTTATAATATCCCCCTCATCAATCCTATGGGGTCAGAAGGGGTCTACCTTGCCCTCTTTCCTTCATTTCCCCCTTTGTTTTGGTCTCCTCTTGTCTCTTAATCCTACCGAGAGACAAGATGGCGGCCGCTCCGGACTGTTTACAATGTTGACAGCCAATCAGCTACTCCTCAGACTCCCGTTACACTGCCGGTTAGCTTCCCGGTTAGCTGCCCAGTTAGCTGCCCGGTTCGCTTACCAAGACGCGTCTCTACGGCGAAAAAATCGGATTTTTTTTTTTTTTTTTTTTGGGCCCGGCGTGGCTCTATAATATCCCCCTCATCAATCCTAGGGGGTCAGGAGGGGTCTACCTTGCCCCCTTTCCTTCATTTCCCCCTTTGTTTTGGCCTCCTCTTGTCTCTCGATCCTACCGAGAGACAAGATGGCGGCCGCACCGGACTGTTTAGAATGTTGACAGACACCGGAGAGCCAATCAGCTTCGCTTTGCAAAGTTCCGATACGCGAAAGGTTCGCTAACCGGATAGCTGCCCGGAGCGCTGTTACAGATATATATCTTGATTTAAACGTTAATTTCTCAAAATCCACTGAAGCACATATATTGAGACCTAGCAAAGGCACATCGGGCTAACAGTCCCTACAATTTTGCCAAGTTTCGTGGAAATCCATTCAGCCGTTCGGGCTAAAAGTGAGTCCAACCGCCCTATGGAAATTAACATGGGAAAAACGCGTTTTGGGACCCCCCTTTTTTCTCGGCCCCCCCTTGACGAACCCCCCCCAAATTTTCAGGAGCTGCTCAGAAACAAAATGTGCCATTTTCCTGAAAATTTCAGCCGATTCCGTCCACAAACGCCAAAGTTATTAGACATAGAATTTTCAAAAGTCCCATAGGAAAAAAATCCTAACTATATATACCTACTGGCTATCGCCAGTAGGTAATATATATATATATATATATATATATATATATATATATATATATATATATATATATATATATATATATATATATATACACATACATATACACACTTTTGCAATGCTTTAAGAAATAGTACAAAAAATGTAATTAAATGCAGAACATTTGGGTCATGATTAAGCTTTCTTCTCAGAACTACCATGTTTTGTTTTCTCAAAGACCATGCACAATTCAAATATCTAGTCGGAGCGAAAAGATTAAAATGTATTGTGTCAACTTTAAAATCCTTAGTCTAGTTGGTACTGTCTTAGTCTCAAATTAAAATAAACATGGACAAATCCATTTCGTCATCATAAGTGCATAGGCAGAGCAAAAAACTAGAAACGTTTCAGCCATACACTCACAAAAAGGGCAGCTATCTGGGCTCTTTCTCCCAGAAGACTATTTAGGTGTATAGCTGTTGATAAAGTGTCTAATCTGACTCGGATACAACTACTTTTGGCATATGGAGAAGCTACATTTTTCATAAGCAATTCTAATTTCATCATAGGCTTAAAACTCAAAAAAATTAAAAATAAGGTCTTCTTGCACGACGTTCACACTCCATTTCTGGATATATAAGACCAATATCTCATTTTAAACAAATACAATGAGTTTTCCACTATACCTGCTGGATTATCCCAGAAACCTTGTAGACCCAAAATATAAAACCAGTGTCTTACGAATTCAAACCACAGTAATGCTTCGGAATCAGCCATCCCCAAAAGATCCTGTAAACCCTTTCTATAGACAGTCAACTCTACAATATGCCATAACCTCATTCAATACACAATCGGTCTCAATATCGTTACGTCAACAATTATTTTTAATTCCAGATCTAAGAAGAGGGGGTGTGTGAGGGTGCTAGCAGGCCAGTTGAGGAGAGACCCAAGTCGTTCTCTTTAATATATAAGCCTGCAATTTTCTGTTTGCCCCAGATCTCTGCTCCATGAAGCACAGCTCCTTGTGCCTTTAAAGCTATATAATCAAAGGGCCGGGGTCATTGATGTTCTCACGTTTTTATTTTTACATCTTTAGTACAGCTGCTGCCCTATGTTGCATTACAAGTTCACATCAAGTTGTATGTAGGGCCCATGCTTATGAACAAAATATTTTTACACCCACATAATCGAATATATTGACTCTTTCTAATACAGTGTGCCCGCTTTCAAACAACCCTTGTAAGATTTATGCGGAGTCAGAGCCATGCATTTTGTTTTAGTTGCATTTAGCTCCAAATCCCGCTAATTGCAGAACAACATAAATTAATTTACCAAATTTTGCAACCCAATGGGGTTCTTGATATTAACAAGGCTTTGTTTGCAAACAGCAGGGTAGGGATTTTTTTTCTGTATTAAATTAGCATCTTAGACACAAAAAGCAAACAAATTGCAGTGTGTACATTCATGATCAATACTATACGTGGTAAAAATTGATGAGAAGGTGACACACCTCAAACCTAGTGGCTACCGCCACTACACTACCCAGTGTGTCTTTAAGGGTGTCCTCCACTGTAAAGTCAAGAGACTTCCTGACCAAGATAACCATACCCTGGGCGTAAGTGGTATACGAGGAGAAATACCTATGATTACCCCAAGCAGTTGCAAAAGTAGGAGAGCAAACAAGGAGTCTCCTGTAAAAGAGGCATGTCGGCACGATGACGTTCTAGGTCGGCCAAAACCTGTCTAGCTTTACAGGGTTTACTCAGGCCCGTATATTCAATGTAAGTAAGGTCACCATGGAAAAGAATTAGGATTGGTGTCACTGCAGTCCCCACCACAATTAGTGCTGTGCTGTGTCAGGAAACATTATTTACCACGAAGTCTAAACCACAAACTACCATTGCAACGCGGTCTGTACAAAGACCAGTCTTTACTACTGCATTCCTTTACCAGGCAAGTCTTTACAACAACTTGTCATAGGGGAAGCAGACTTCGAAGTCCAACGCTTTCCATACTGTTCCACAGACTGGAGTTGGAATTGTCATTTATACCTCTCCAAAGTCGAGCATTTTCGCCTAAGGCAAAGTGGTTGTAAAGAAAAATGCAGTGGTAAAGACGGGTCGTTGTAAACACCGCCTTGTAATGTCATGCATTGTAATGGCTTTCAGTGACTTAGTTTATTTAGAACAGAATGTTTTAACTAACATTTTTACCCAACTATAACTTCCCTTTAACCTTTGATTATTCAGTGAATTTATAAGAGTTTTTATTAATGCACATTAAGATATTATTATCATAAATAACTATAACGCCACTTTAACCTTAGAATTTTTTCAGTGACTGATATAGATACAAACATGGAGTTGGCGGCTATTCTACCAAAGTATATTGAGGAGATTCATTTATTGTAAAGTAATGACAAAGGTCATTGTCATAACCAGAAATGTTGTCATTATGCAATTGAAACAATCCATAGGTATTGTGAGGCTAGCCTTACTGTTTGAGGAGACAGACTTCCTGCCCAGCCGAATACTGATGCTATGTATGTAAACATTTTCAACAAAGAAGTAGCTTCTTCCTTGTGATAGTTGTTCACTGCAACCTGGAATTTTACAGCAATAAATGATACAGAATGGTCTACCTTATTTACAGATGGGGCAAGGGGTGTATATTGATACACAACCATTGTAAAGATCGATTCGATTCAAAATCTTTATTCGGATTACAAGAAATCCATAAAAGCACAGTTTAAAATACAATTCAACATTTTTACAATTACAGTTACAGTAGATGCAATGGATATTATAAAGTGCATATCAGTACAATTACATGTCACACATTTCCATTGTCTAAAGTGCAAAGGAGGTCAATAATCATGAGGAGTGCAAATAAATCAAGGGCATTCCATACTTTTACGTACATTAAAAATAACTTTTAGGAAAGTGCTTGTGCGGAATATAAGTTCGTCATCCTCTAATTTTAGGAGCATGAAATAGGACTGGTTCAAGGAGAGCGGTCTATGTTTTTTAAAATATGGGGCTAGAAACCATTTAATATATTTCATATAAAACTTACACATGAAAAAGAAATGTAAATCATTTTGTTTACTGGTTCCGTCACAAGGACACGGAATATTTCCATCTGAGCTGTGTCCCAAAGGAAAACAAAGTGAAAACTTTATCGTTCCTGCTCTCATTCTGAAGAGTAAGGATCTTTCCCAATTACACATTGGCAGTATCAAATACAGTGGGAGTTGTTGAATTGATAAGCCAATGTTAATATAGGACACAACAGTTTGTTTTCGCATCTCTTCTGACAGTCATTTTCCATTATAGGTGGCATATAATTCAAGTTGGACTTCCTTTTTATGGGTCCTCTTAATGTGAGATGGATTATCAAAGAGGTCACCTCTATCTATGCTAGACAAACTTTCTTGTATACCACGAAGCCATGGGATCTTGTTCCATTTGTCACAGGCTAAGCATTCCCTCAGGATGTCCTGTGTTAGGCTAGCATAGTCATTTGCCCAAATAGCCAACCAAAATAATACGGGCCTGGCAGCAATAAAATCACTAATATAAGGTATGTTCAGCTCTGAATGGCAAATGTACCCTGATGATGAAATGGGAACCCCAAGTAGTTTCCTACAGAGCCGATTCTCTTCTCTTTGTAGTATGGGGGTTTTTACTGCCCCCCAAATTTCGGCGCCGTAGGTTGCCACTGGAGTACATTGAAGCCTATATATCTTTAGGATTGCTTTAGTAGCTCCAATTTTCCTCGGTCTGGGAAGGGATAAAATTGAGTTTATAGCCTTTGAGAACTTGCCTGTGGCGTGGGAAATATGCCGACTCCACAGGCCGTTCGCAGCAAAGACTATACCTAAGTATGGAAAAGTTTTAGTTGAGAGCAACTTATCAGCTCCTATCGTAATAGAATTTAGTTGCCTGGCACCCGGCCCACAAGACATAATGAATGATTTTTTTAAATTTACTTTAAGATCCAAATTCCCCATATAAGATGAAAAATCCCTGACTAGTGCACGTAGGGCATTAGGTGTTAATCCCATGAGCACAGCGTCATCCGCATACAAAAGACAGGGTAGTGGGCCTCCTTTAATTTTGGGAACATCTGAGGTAACCTTCTTGAGAGAGTTGCTCAGGCCATTTATATAGATAATGAATAACAGGGGTGCTAAAACGCACCCCTGTCTCACACCTCTTTCTACATTAATTGGCCCAGAAACTGTACCCTCCATGTCAATCCGTACTTGCGCCTTTGTATCTTTGTGCAGGTAGGCGAGGAAATGTACCAGGGGGGGATCCAGGCCGTACGACAAAAGAATCTACCACAATTTTGACCTATTTACCAGGTCAAATGCGGACGATAAATCCATGAATGCAAGGTAGATGGGTGATGCCTTGGCTATATTATATTTACTGATTAAAAGATTTAGATTTAGGCATTGTTCGATGGTCCCAACCTTACATCTAAAACCCATTTGGCAACGGCCTAGTACCCCCATTTCCTCAGCCCAGTCATTGACTCTGTTGTACAGTACCCTGCCCAAGATCTTCAATGTATTGTCCAGGAGCGAAATAGGCCTGTAATTTACAGGATCAGATCTTTCGCCCTTTTTATAAATGGGCACTATTACGCTCGTGGACCAGGTAGCGGGTATTGGGACAAACGGTAGACTATTAAAGAGGTTTACAAAAATTTTCCCCCAGAGTTCCGGCTTATGCTTGATTATGTCTATTGGGAAGCCATCGGGCCCAGGTGCCTTGTTACCAAGGCTCTGATTAATGGCCACGGTGACTTCCCCCACGGTAATTTCTAAAGATTCCAATATTCCTGGGGCATAGTCTCCTATGACAGCTCCAGGGCTAGCATATATTTTGGAAAAATGCAGTTCCCATTGCTCACTTGCTATGGTACAGCTAGTTGGAGTTAATTGCTTACCCATATCCCGCATCTTTTTTAACAGCAGGCCAGAAAGTCGTACTGCTCCCTAACGCAGCAGCAGTTGTTAGTGCCTCCCATTGCTCAGCTAGTAAAGCAGCCTTCCGTGAGCCTATGGCTGTTTTATAATTTTGTCTAGCGGCCCTCACATCCCTTATGCTTCTGGGTTTGCAGTTTAAAGCTCTACGAAGGGCTTTATTTGCTGCTGAGCAATAGCAATCGAACCACCTTGGCTCAGGGGCAGTCAATTTAATAGGGACACTTAGGAGGGATTTTATGGTATTGCAGAGTTTAGAGAAATCTTTTACTATTCTGTGGTGGTTCCCATCATCCATAGAACAGGATTCGATTAACAAACCATGGTTACTTATAATTGTGTTTGTTACTTGGCTACTGTCTACCCCTCGCCATTTTAATCTTAAATTATTAGTTCAGACCGTAATATCCCTAGCTCCCAAAATGCGAGCAAAGGCATTAGGGGGACCTAAGCCAATGTTAACCTCCAGGGCATTGTGGTCCCCGAAGGCAGTTTCAAGGACACCAGCCTTCTTGACTCTATCTATTAGGTCAGAAGACATAAAGATATAGTCCACTGTACTAGAGAATTCTCGTCCTCTAAAGGTTGGGATGTAAGTAGGTGGCTCGTTTTTATTAACATCCATTATGTCCGTTAGGATATGTTCATTAAGGAAGCGTTCTAATTCTTCGCCCCGTTTGTAAGCCCTATCTATTTGTATATTGTCCGTTTTAGATGTTGTAAACTTTGCATTAAAATCTCCTGCTAGGATTGTCCTAGTGCTCACCTGATTATGAGATTTTTCCGCTATTTTAGATAATTCTCCGAAAAGTTCTATGTAATTCTTATTCGGAGTTGAGCTAAAATCATTATTATAAAAATTAATTAGGTAATATGGAAGCCTACGGGTAAACTCAATTATCTGAATATTTGGATTTTTTGAGGGGATCAGTTTTATAGACCCCCCTATATTTATCTTAAACCCTATTAGTAAACCTCCAATCGGGCGGCCAAAAACAGGCTTTTCAGCCTTAATACAATAGCAATGAAAGCCCTCTATGTGCACTGCAGTTATCGCCCAGGTTTCCTGCAATAATATTATGTCCTTATCCGAAATAACCTTTAGCCATTCCAAATCAGAGACCCTTTGCTGGAGTCCTGCAACATTCCAGCTTATAATCTTAAGTTCCTTATTTTGCACCTTTAAGTATTCACTACCTCTATTTGACTTAGTGTCCCGAGTGCTAATATAGCGACCCAGGTCTTGAATCCTCTGTGCCACCAACTCATAGGGGGTGGCATGTTCTTCCTTTTCTTGGGACACCATTTGACCCGGTACACTAACTAAGCCTTGAGCTGGTGTAAGGTGTGCCTCATCTGTTTGTGTACTTCCCACCTCAGCCTCATTGGTGATGTTTCCCCTAACAATGACATCTGTTATAGTATTTTGTGATTCAGTTAGTGATGGGAGTCAGTCAACCATATCCAAACTATTAAATCTGTTAGATGTGGGGAACCCCCAAATAGCATCCCTTACCGGAGGACATCTCTGATAATTCCTATAATTATTATTATGCTTTGGTTGTTTCTCCCCCATTCTCCCCAGTTGTTTCCTAGGTCCCTCTGTCCCACCTGAGTCCACCCTTCATCCAATCCATAGTCATAACGTTCTTGTCTAGCATTTCCTCTTGGTGGGTAGAAATATGAAAGGTGCCTTGTCTCGATACCCTCGTTATATCCCTCACTGACCCAGGAGCAGATGTAGTCCACTGTGCGAGGGTCATCGAAATTAATAATCACACAATCGCCATGAACTCTCTTTTTCTCATGGCCTACCCAGGGTACTCTCTGTACTGTCAGGATTTTACTTGCACAATATGGTGGTAAGGGCCTATTATTGCTCAACCAGTGTGTGACTTTATTTAGTAAGGACCAAGATGGCTCATCTATGTTGTCTGGGGTCTCAGGGACTCCCGTCATCACTACAACATAAGGACTTGAGCCTGGGGGGAGATTAGCCGGGAATCGTCCTTTCTTCCCTTTATGCCACTCCTTTTCCTTATTTCCCTCATTGACTTTATCTTTCCCATTAGTGGCATTATCCCCGGAGATGTTTTGGTTGTTATCTTGTAGTTTTGCAGTTCGGGTGGGTACTGTTGGTTTTGTTGCCAAATCCTTAGCCGTTGGAGCTGCCTTAGATTTGGTCGTAGTGGTAGGGGGTGGCATGGTTTTTAACGTTGGCTGGGCAATTTTTGGCGGAGGGGGAGGAGGACAATGTTTGGATTTTACAGGGGGGGCCTTTAATTATAGTACTTAATTAAGTTAGTTGTTTTTCTATCAACCCCAGTCGTGCATCTATGGTAGCTAGATGAGCACTCACAAGTTCCCCGACCTTCATTATTAGTTGACTGTTAGAGGTACAATCTTTACATATCAGACCCAGACTAGACATTTCCCCTAGACATGCAGAATCGGTGGTCCCTTTCTTGAGACTATTTGCTGGGCCCTTCCCCTGCTTTTTCTGTACCTGGGGATTCCCCCTAGGGCTAGTTGTAGTTGTAACTGAACTTTGTAGTAGTCGTTTCTGTATAGCCCCCTCCCTTAAACCTCTCAAATTCCTTGAAATGGTAGTTGAGTCATCCAAAGTATTACTGGTGACAATGAGTGTATCAGGGATGGGGTTTACAACCGATTGGTCCAGGTTTATAATCGGGGTATCACTAACAATAGGAGCATTACCAATTTCAATGTTAAGGGTAGCTTGAGGTGCCTCTATCATAATAGAGTCTAAGACTATTACAGGGCTTGCTGTTGGAATTGACTCAGTCACCATACCCAGTTGTGTGTTAAAATCATCTGTCAGATCAAATTTTGGTGATTTTTCCAAACTCAACTGTAATTCTGACAGTGACTTGGTTGCGGATAAGTCTACGGTATTTGGCATACTATGTATTTCCACTATTGCGCCAGGCTTAACATGTGTTTCAGAGAGTCTCGGTAGGGTTTTTTGGCCGAGGCTAACAAACCCAATGATGACCTTTTCGCCTCAGCCAGTTCTAGGGAGACGCGTCGTTCCAATAAAGCTATTCCATGATCTATTGCCTCATTTGCTTTTGTAATAAAATTGTCAATGGGACCAGTAACCTTGGCTCCTCCAGCTGCAGTTTTACTCCGGCTACCCCTTGTAGACATGGTAGCCGTTATTATTCAAGCAGGAGGTATATGTTACAATGTATTAAGGGATAAATGATAGGTACTTATCCTCGAATAGGGATCACAAGTCACAAAATCCAGATGAAAGGGGGGTGGCCCGTCCCGTCCCCGGTCGTCCCCAGACGGCCACAGACGGTCCCGCCCTTGTCCCGGGCTTCTCCCGGTCGCTCCCGCGCCGCGGGGGTGGTCCGATTGATTTGTAGAGTCTAGAACTGAGGAGGCGTAGCCTGCAGGGAGAGCTGCCCAGGTGGATTGAATGAGGGCGGGCGGGCGCTCCTGGGACAGGTAGTCCTGCGCCTCCGCCTGCTCGCAGCCCTGCACGCAGCCCTGCACGCAGCCCTGCACGGATAATTTCCAGTTAACCCCTCCGGTTCCAAAGTGCTTTTGTGGTTGCTTCCCCCACGAAGCGGGACCCGCGAGTTGTTGCAGAAAAGCGAGGGAGGTATGGGTCACTTCTGCTTCTATCTGCGAGCTGTTCTCTGATGAGTGAGTCACAAGAAATCCCGCCGATGGTCTGTTGCAGCTGCCTTTACATCACAGCCAGTGGGGGCGTAGCCTGCAGGGAGAGCTGCCCAGGTGGATTGAATGAGGGCGGGCGGGCGCTCCTGGGACAGGTAGTCCTGCGCCTCCGCCTGCTCGCAGCCCTGCACAGATAATTTCCAGTTAACCCCTCCGGTTCCAAAGTGCTTTTGTGGTTGCTTCCCCCACGAAGCGGGACCCGCGCAGCGGGTACCGCGAGTTGTTGCAGAAAAGCGAGGGAGGTATGGGTCACTTCTGCTTCTATCTGCGAGCTGTTCTCTGATGAGTGAGTCACAGTAAAGATCAAGTAATTGCAACCCATGTGAACATTCTAAAGTGGGACAGAAGTGGTTTCAATCACAGGGAGAGAGATGGGAGATCAGTCCCAGTAAGCAGAGCTAAGTATTGTGAAACTCTGCAGGGAAGTGAGTATAGTCTATTTGAGGGATGTCAGTGTAGGAAAGTGCCTCTTTTGAAATGTCACAACTAAAGACAGGGGAACCCTACTCACAACGGAACCAGGGTACTAGTTATATATGGGAAAACAGTGGTTCCAGTGGATAATAGGAAGATGATTTAAGCAATGAGTACGCACAATCGCAATAAACATATAAAGGACTTGGTAATGTCAGAAGGCAAAATTAACTTTCTACACAGTTTGCTCTATATAGTTTTTATTAAAAACTGTGAATAGTATAACCACTTTCTTAAATTCAAAAAGCGCAACACTTTGTGCATCGTGTCCCCAAGTGAAAATTGGAACCAAAAAGTGACTGTACACAGTCAACAATTTTATAAAGGGTTTCCATAAATTGTAAGAAGCGACTATTGAAATACACTTTTTCCACAGCCTAGATATACAGTGACACTAGCTGTGTGATGGTCCGTTCTGTGTGCTTGTCGACGGCGTTTTGACCCTTCTATGAATGTGGGGTCTCCTCAGGACTAACGATGTAGGGACATCTGGATTGTTAAAAGGGCGCAGACTATGTGAGCGTGATGTGCCTCGTGGAAAGTGAAAAGAAAGGAACTCACGTGAGGACCCACCGGGGTTCTCACGATGAGGAAGGCTGGCTCTTAAAGATTCAGGTCAAAGGGCTCTTCCGATGCCTTGCTACAGCCGTAGCAATTTCCTTCTCATTTTGGAACTTATTGGATAAACAGCAATGGACTCCGGAACACTCTGTGTGTTAAACAGAGCGCTTGGAATGATGAAAGATGAAAAGCGGAACCATCTCCGCGTGTGGCGTTGCAGGCGCTTGAATCCACTGCAACCTGGCCTTGCAGTTTGGCTCTTGGTGTGATCATTTATTGCCTGTGTGTGCACAACAAAAGCTTAGCACTACCATCTGATAAGCCTAACTGCTCGCCCATACTACCACATGTAGAGTATTAATATTATCTACTTTTGCCTCTCTACACCAATATGGCAGGTAAGGTAATACTTTATTGTACATGGTTATTTAAAACCTGTACAATGCGGAAAAAGATTCACTGTGATAACACAAAATTCACACCTATTAAGATAATAAATCCATCCATAGAAAAGCATTCTGAAATAGCAGCATCAAAGTTAAAATAAAATATAAATGCTTATTTTACAGAATAAATAAGTTGGTCCTTGTTGCCAACAGAGTGGTATGGTGGTTAAGTGCCAATGCGTTAAGAGCATTTGAGAAAGTGCATATTCGGTTAACACATATTTAGAAAAAAATGATTAATCCTATTGACAGTTCAGGGTACCCCTGTGGTGTGGTCAGTATTGGTCTGTATAGTTCAAAGTGGCTTGTTGCTTTCAACATTACACTCCACCGGATGGAAACAGGGGCTTGGCAGCTGGACCGTGAAGTTTGGGTAAAAATCTAGGGCCTTAATTATGGCCCTTCTGTTTAAATTGGATTACGAGGAGCAGCATATTTTTCATTCTCACCAAATGACTGGAGCAGTGCTTGAACTTTCTAAGAGCAATTGTTAATTGGGGCAGGCTAGGACTCGGTGCAAGTGCGCTTTAAATCTCGTTGCACAAGGGGCTGATGTGATTGAGTGCGGTACGATGTTTCAGGGCGTTATCGGATGATGGTTTGGTGAAGGTACATTGCCCATCTGTTGGGGCCCTGCATGCTTGCATCATAAGTGGACGGCAAGTTTGTTCCTCTCTCTCCCTAAGAGTGCAGCTGTTGTCTTTCCTGTAGGCGTTGGTGCCTGTCAGTTTCCCTGACAGGGCTAGGCTCTCGTAAGGTTGGATTAGGATTGCTTAGCAGCATTTGGGCGCAACTCATGCAGACATTATGCCACTTGCTTCACTGCCATTTCCGGCTGGTACTTTCTCGTTAGGAGATGGAGTGAGTTTGTTCCTCTCACCCTAAGCGATGCTTCTAGATTTCTGGCTGCCTTTCGAAGCTTTAAGTCGAGTTTCTGCCACTTCAAGGTATTTTACCATTCGGCAGCTCAGTTGGATGTCATCACCTTGGAAACTACACCAATATGGGTCTCACTGGACTCTCGGCACAGTGTACTTAATTGTATTACTCTATGTAGAGAGACACCTTCCTACAGTCAGTAACTGCATCTAGATAGAACAGTTGGTATATGATCTTAAATTGAAAATCCTAAAAGGGTATCTTAGGTGCAACTGTACTAAAAAAAAAAATGAAATTGATATGTTTTTATGATAAAAAAACCTCCTCATTTTCAAAACACTTGGTATGGTTCTAAGAACTATGGCCATTGCCTTTGAGTGATTCAAAAGTCATGAATTAATTATGTTTCCTTATTGTATTCTTATTGTGACTATTAACATTAGGAATTTTCTGTGAAATTTCAGTATACAATAGCTTTAATTTTAGGGTCTGACTTTTTAATTAAAAATGTTATTGAAAAACTGAATTACATTTCCAATTAAATTAAGAAAATGCATCACAGCTATCACCAACATTATATGCACCCGGAAAAAGAAGAAAAAAATATATTCCAACAATTGTTCCTAGTGAGGAAAGAGGACTACTGACAACGCACTCGTCACATTGTCTGCTAAAATAATAAGAAATTAACAGGGGACGGAATCAGATGGGGGTTGCAATGAACGCTTCTTCTTGGGCTCTGTGTCAGTTCCTGCATCCAGTCCAACAGTGGTATGCATGTCTTTCTCATCCCAAGCTGGTGAGTAAGTCACTCGGTACAGTTATTCAGAAGATTCAAGTGAGGAGAAATGTGGAGCCGGGAGATTTCACCTCCATGATGCTGCAGATGGCGATGACAGTGCATAGCTGCCTCTTTGGGGCATAGCCTCTGCTTTAAGGAGCAGTGGGAAGGATAGCCTCTGATATCTGATGGTGATAGTCCAGATTGGACATCAGGGAATATGGAGGAGGCGGATGGAGAGGCACCCCAATAAGAATGTGACTGTTTCCAACAGGCAAAGCGAGTATCCAGCTGCATTGAGACAGCAGGATAAATCTAAGGGAAGCACACCAACATGGAAAAGAGCTCAAGGATGAGCTGAAAAGATGTTTTCCAACAGCATGCATGCAAAAAGAAAGGAGCTGAGGTTCAAGAGACAGTAAGTGGAGGAATTGCTGATGGACAAAGGAGCAATTATTCAGCGCTTTATACCAGCTTTAGAAAACTTGACTACGTATTGGTGGCGCTAGGCAGTCTGAATAAATAAAGCACTGGTATGGATGCTGCCAAAAATATCAGGGTTGGAAGGCAGATAATATTGAGAATAAAAGTGTGCAGACAGAATTCAGTGGCAGGGTGCCCGGTGCCATGCTAGGCTAGACAGCAGGTTAGAGCCTCCTGAAAAGATGAGGCACATATAAGAGTTATGGGGTATGCCGCTCTGACTCCGCAGGTGTCAATTACAGACGTGATGAAGTCCTTTTTTGTGTAATACCTCAGCACCCCGAGAACGGTGATGGCAAGTTGATAAAGGAGGTATTCAAACTCACCTTTACGAACACAATACCAGATGTGAATGAGGGTGGAATAATTATCATGGTTCTGAATGACCCAGACCTCTCCAATACACAATGAATGTATTTATGCCTTTGACACGGCATAGGGCTCCACTGCTTTATGGCTGGTTCCTGCTATATAGATACCCCCATACATACTTCCTCTACTGTAATTACTCTGTGGAGACTACCGCACCCCTGCCCAATAGATTGTTCCTTTTCCTTCTTCCTTGGGACCCTTTCCTCTTGTACTCCCTTGCGGTGCACCTGCCACTGGCTTTTAACCACTGATTGAGATTTATGCATTTGACTGTTGGTGTGCCTTTAGCGTATTAAAATACACTGGAAGTGGTCCTTGTGTTATGATGACGATGTCAATAAAAATAATTTAAATATAAAATAATAAGAAAGGAGGCGATTTATAGGACCATGTCTACGAATTAAAATGTGGCATTTTAATGAATGGATGAATAAAGCAATGTGGATGGGCTTGGCTTGCACTATAAGAAGAATAAAGCATTGTAAAAAGGGGGAAAAAGGGAAAAAAATCACACAGATAGCAGTCCCACCGCTTGCAAAATGTTATTCTATCTTTCATTTTCGTACTGCATGATCTATTCAAGGGTCTATGAAAACAAGTTTAAAGTGTTTTGAATCGAGCAATTGATGCTAAAATGAAGGAGACACCTTATGAGAAAATACCTAAATCAATGTTGAATGGAATGTGTCACAGAATGACTCATGGGATTGGATTATTTTGAAATGCTGTTGGTTTCAGGCAAAAGGTTGCAAACATGATGTCTTTTGCGGACTGAAAAGAAAGGAAATGTTTTTTTCCACATTCTCGACTAAAACCGAAATAATGTCAATTGAAATTACAAAGGTCACCCCTAAGGTGTTGATTAAAAAAACTGTAACTATTTTCATAAGTGCATGCCTAAAAAAAATCTTTGGAAAAATGCTGATTATTTTCGTTATAACGGAAATACGCCACAAACTGTAATACACCGCTCATTAAGGAACCAACAAAAATATTGGAAAGCACAGTAACGTAAATTGGGAACTTGGGGCCTGATGTATAAAGTCACTTTTCTGTGGCAAAACCTGTGATTTGCTTTGTGCTACAGCCATTTTAGAGTCGGAAAAGCAATTTCAACTCGAAAAATGGGCGAAGTAATCATTTAGAACCAAAGCGGACATTTGCGGCCGCAAGCCATTGAAACCCCGTTTGGGAATACAAATACAGGGATGGTGTTCTCATGTTACTTGCAACTTCAACAATCCCTGTGTTTGTATCCAATTACAGGTGGAGGTAAATAGTGACTGCCAAATAGGTATTCATGAGACAGGTTGTTCTGAGTTCCCCGACAATGGGACATTGATGCAACCTTTTTACTACATAAGGTGCATCACCAAATTAAAGATTGGTCGCAAAATGTTGGTGCAACATTTTCAACCAGTGTTTTCATGCATCAAGCCTCAGTCAGAAATCCCTGTCATGACAAAGTGAGAGCACTAGAACACGTTTTCCATTATAAGCACTGCTCTACAGGAGGTACAGTCGGAACAGTCGCACACCTCAATTTAAAGTCTATGAGATAGTTTTTAGGTTCTCACAGGGACCTACAAATGTTGAGTGTCCCTGTGCACTCGGGGACACCCAGAGGAAGAATTACCAGGAACATGCTCATATTCTACTGATGCAGAAGAGAATATCTTTTGAGGAATTTTACGCACAGAATACGCATGAAGAGAACATTTCTCTTCATTCATCAGTTCACCTACATCTGAGTTCAGTGATACTACATATTCAACTGTGTTTGTAGGAGCTTCCACCTACATCGAAACAATGCCTTTTCCAATAATTCATTGTACAGCTTTCATGGGGTCTGGGGGGTGTACGCAGCACTCAGCTTTTTTAGAAGACCACCCAAGGAAAATAATGATCTAAAAAAAACTGTTTTCCGATTAGCCTTAGGATTATAGTTGTTAGGGTGGCCCTTGATGCTTCTATTTGGCGGTCAAGAAGCACACGCCCACGCACAGTTAGTATACCCTTACATAAACTTCCATAAAGATGACAGTTTATCAAGACCTACCTCTTACAAGAAAACACCAGTCTGACAGGTGGGTCCAGATATTTAATCCATCTACCCTTACATAAACTTCCATAAAGATGACAGTTTATCAAGACCTACCTCTTACAAGAAAACACCAGTCTGACAGGTGGGTCCAGATATTTAATCCATCTACCCTTACATAAACTTCCATAAAGATGACAGTTTATCAAGACCTACCTCTTAAAAGAAAACACCAGTCTGACAGGTGGGTCCAGATATTTAATCCATCTGTTTTCCGAGTGCAGAAACATATGACTAAATGTTCCTCCCACTTCCTTTTAGGATCCATAATCCCGATTCTTTTAAAAAGAAAAGCGTCCATAAGAAAACATGGGAAACAACAGTTTTGATCACTCGAAGTTTCTCAGCTAGATAATGTAGCTGATCTTAATCACCCATTCCCACCAAGACCTTTGTACCCATGGCCCAAGTCATTCTTCTCTCAGTGAATGTGAGCTGGATCTAATGGTGAGATAAATCAGCAACACTAATGCACCAATTATATTCACCACCATTCTTTTCTGTCAGAATTGAAAAGGAACAGCAATGCTAGGCTTGAGACCTAAATTTGCTATAGGTTTTTGTTAGAACCTGGGTTTGGTACATTCCATCCACCCCTTCCCTTTGACCCTTGTTGGATTCTCCCACTGTGAAGCTTACTATGGAATGTTGAGGTGTTCTCCAGTGAGGAGAGTGGATGACCAATAAATGAGTTGTACTTGTTAGAACTGCGTCCTGTGTCTTCAGTACTCATCATACTTCCAACACTGGCAACGAGGGTGGGATCTTTGAATGTATTTACCTTTTCTCTCACTCTTTGGTTCAATACAACTTGAGTCCATTTCTCTTCCTTGTTCACACTTGACCACATACTCCTCCCTCGTTTTTGTCTCAAACGACGTGGTTCTTAGACCCGTCTCTTTGCAATTGGATATGTTACTCCTACATTTTATCCTTTTCCACTCTTTTGCTGTGGAACTGATGCTTTCTCCTTTCCTTTCGAATTCTCCTTCTTCTCCAACTATACCTTCACTGTTTTTTCTCTCGTGTTTCTTGCGTATTTCTCTCTCATCCACCAAATCTTGGTAAAATTCACGTTTTTCTTTCAGTTTGCCCTTGGCTGTATTTCCCACACGTTCTTCAACACTTGCTGCTCCTTCACAAACACCTGCCACCTTGGAAGGCGGCTTGAGGGCCATCAATGCGCAACCCTTGCTTACACTCATGCTTTGTTTCAGTGCCTTCTCCTTCATTTGTTCTCTTCTTCTTCCATTGAGGGATATTCTCAAATCCTTTTGATCCTTCCACCCTAGCATGGTGGGTCCACTTTCTGTTACATATATGGTACTTCTAGTATACCTTCCCTTGTACATTAACTCCATGACTTGGTATCCTATTACGTTGATGTCCTCCCCTGTATAAGTCTCCAGGGATAGGTTAACCTCTTTCAATTCGTTTCCATATTTTTCAACTAATTTTTTATTCCAGTCACTCTTGCTTACCCAACTGTGAGGCGATCCTGAATCTAATAACATATCTGTGATAACTCCTCCAATGCAGATAGTACACCTCAGGTTTATTTTACTTAGATTTAGCTTCTCGTTGCTACCCATTTCTTCCTTGAAAACTTCTTCCCTTTGTACTTTTACCAACGAGGCATGTGCAAAATATTCATCCAACACCCTCAAAATGTCCTCATAAATATTACTGACTGTTCCTTTCATGAATGTTTTTTCCATCTTGTTGTACATTTTCCGCCCTCCAGCTCCTAAACTGTAAAGCAATACTTCAGCCTTTTCCTTAGGTACAAAGGATACTGCCTCTTCCTCAAGAACTGAAATGTAATTCTCAAAATATTCTTTCCATTCGCTCCATTCTGCAACATTTTCTTCTTCCCTCTCCATAAACGGCACTGGTGGCAGAAAATTATACTTTTGGCCCCACTCCATGTTGAATGTGCAGCTATACTTTGGAATTCACGTGAAAATGTTTTATTCCCCTAATCAGAAAGATGGCGATAAGGGTGAGCTCAGTAGGACACACTAGCGTCCCCGGGATGGTCATAAAAGATATGCCAAGAACAGCCACTGGGATTCTACTTTGGTGGTCACTCTCCCATTACGCTTACTGTTGCCTAACTTGACTCTCTTTACTCTCTAAATATGCTTTGCTCACGCCGTCTGTGGGTTTGGGACCCTGAAAGTCCTCAGTCACTTATGCAAAGAGATACTTGTCCCTTTCACGTCGAGCTGCATCACAACTGTATTGATTCTGCCACAAGGATTCCTTGCACTATCAACCCCTCTTAGCTTTCCTCACGCTGCCACAACTCGCTGCCACACTTAGGTTTTCTACTCGGAACCCTGTGGATTGCCACACACCTTCTGTTCCTCTGAAATCTCCTCAAACCGTTTCCATGCGCTGTCAAAGTTTTGAAATTTTCCTCACGCTGCTTCAACACGCTGCTGTGGTTAAGTTTACTACATAGAACCCTGAGGTTTTGCCACGCTCCTGAAATCTCCACACACCGCTAGCCAGCGCTGCCTCATTTCTGAGAAATCCTTATGCTGCTTCTACATGCCGTTTCGAATAAGTTCATCACACGGAAACCTGAGGTTTGCCTCGCTCCCTCTGTTCCTTTGAACTCACCTCACACCAACTTCCACGCGCTGCCACCGATCAGATTCACAAATGGCTACAGGGGGGGGAAACTCCCCACTAGATCATCTTCAGTAGATTATTTTTTTCTTCACACAGCTACCATGCACTGCCTCAGATCAGTATCATAAGACTTCGGCACCCTATGTTACGCTCCACGCGCCTCACAGTGTTTCAGAGGCTCAACGTAATAATGCAGTCCAGCTTGGGTCCCCTACGGTTTCTCTCCTTCCCCAATTTGAATATGTGAATCTTTCTGGATTCTCCGAGACTTTCATTTACACGCCTCCATTAATTTTGGAAGTCAGGGGAAAGCATCTTCCCAGCGCTGTCACTCACTCGTGCCTCAAACAATTGTCGCTCACCTCAAATCAGTTCCTTTCGCGTTGCTTCAAATGCGACTTCATTCCTAGCTCCGCTCCCTTCTCCTCACGCAGCTTCAAGGTCTCACCACATAGACTTGTACGGCTCTGTGACCAAATGGAGAACTTATGCCTTACTTCATTTTCTCCCAATTCACACGAGAAGTAGATTGTGCTTCTAAGTCTTCCTTCTCACACCCGATGGCAGAAACAGAACTTCCTGTCGACAACTCTGCGGTTCCTCGGGGCAAGACCAGCTCCGTCTTGTCACACACTTGAATTCCCTGCTTTACGCAGACAGCCTGACAGCCCTCCACTCACTGAGGAGACCTAGCACGGTGCCAAAGGACGCCCCCTCAGATCACCACTCGAACTTTACACAGGAGAGCTTTGTGTCCCTGCGCGGGAGGGAGCCTAGTACTAAGTTTAACCCCTGTTGGTTAATGGGGGAGAAGTCAGAAATGTGAACAGGGAGGAGGCAGGAGTGAAGGTCAAACAACACCAGACTGTATACAAACAATGGTATTACTAGAAACATGGTGTGAAGTTTCAAAGGTGGGAAGTGGGGGACAGGCGCAAGCTAGTAGGAACACTAAATTTGGGAACTGACACCAGCAAGTTCTATTCTCCCAGCAAGATTGTCAAAGTGAAAGAAAAATGTTGTTCAATTTGAATATGTCAATGGTGGAGTTGCGACAACATTGTGAAAGTATTGCCATAACTTTTTCCCCACAGGAATTATTGTTATCCCCCTTTAGGTAGCCTCCAGTTTTTGGTTATGTGAACCTGTAACCTCTAGGCATGCCAGGAGGGAACTCTTTGTAAGGAAGGGAGATGTGTTAGAACCTGGGTTTGGTACATTCCATCCACCCCTTCCCTTTGACCCTTGTTGGATTCTCCCACTGTGAAGCTTACTATGGAATGTTGAGGTGTTCTCCAGTGAGGAGAGTGGATGACCAATAAATGAGTTGTACTTGTTAGAATTGCGTCCTGTGTCTTCAGTACTCATCATACTTCCAACAGTTTTCATCTTAACTACTCTCTAAAGTGGTAATGAACTTGCCAAGCAGGGTTTGAGGCAAAAGGCAGTAGCTTAGCTGCATAAAAGTGGCGTCAACAAATTTCAGGGTTGTATAACATGCACATATATTTGCTTTGATTCAGAGTTGCTTAGCAACACAAAGAAAAAGTTATTTACTTGCAGTTCTAGCTATTCACCTTGAAGTATTCCCTCTGCGTTCTAAAGTTGAATATCTGCATCTGTACAGGACCTCTTACATGCACATTCAATAATGAATGTCAGAGTGTCAGGGGGAGCCCGCGCATGCTGCCCGCGTGGAGACGATACAGGGCTCGAGAGCAGCCCTTAAGGGACAAATAACTGGGGTGTATATGATGTGAATCTGCGGAGGGCAGATCTCAATAAAGTGGCAGACATGGTGTAGAATGTGGAAACCAACATCACAACTCTGCAGACCGAGTTACGGCAAATTAAACAACAGGTCTTCCTGTTGGAGGTCATCTCCAAAATCCTGGACCACCCAGACGTGGATGCAGAAGGCCGCTCGTGAAGGAACAAATTGCATCTGCTGGGCTTCCGTAAGAGGGTGGAGGGCAAATTAATGCAGGGCTTCCTGGACCACTGGGTGAGCCACACTTTGTCCCCAAAGACTTGTTTGATCTTTTTGTTATCAGAAGGGCACATATGGCTCTGGTACTGTCCATCCACAGGGAGCCCCTCCAAGGGCTTTCATTGTTAGGATATTAAATTACAGGGACGCAATCCTGAGGGCTGCCAGGGACACGCCCGTCAGGCGCGCAATGCCCATAGGGCTCAAAGGGCATCAACCCTCCCCCCCCCACCCCCCCCCACCCCCCACCCCCCCCACGTCATGTGTGTCAGTCCGGGCTGAGACCGCTTCCCGGGCACACACAGAGACAGTTTATGAGCTCCTGTAGGCTGGCTGGTCTGGCGTCCATCTTATTGCAGCTGCACCAGAGTACTTCACAGGTCTTTAAAAGACCATTTACTTGTTAACAAGGCTTTGTTGTTTTAATCACCCCTTCTTAGAGCCCCTGCATCTCCACTCTGCCTATTGCTGGAAGAATTAGCCCCCCCAACCCCCCGAAATTTTTATTAGCCCCCCTGCCGAAATGTGGCTCTAGTTGCGCCTCTGGCGCCTGTACCACAGTTTGAAAACTGTAACATTACAATTTACCCTAATCAGAAGGTACAAAAGCAGATCAAGTCTTTCCTGGACGTGAAAAGGAAATTATGTACCATGAACCTTCGGGTACATGCTCCTTTATCCGGGAGGTCACACTTCTTTGAGCGGCCTGAAGACGTCTGGTCCTGGCTGGAAATATCAGGCGTGCATCCTGAGCGAAATGTACCCCTTCCACACCGAGGGTGGGCAGCACAGATGTAGGTGCCCCCACTCTGGGGGCGGTGACAGGTCACTGAGAGGCAGCAATCGCATTTAGGTCCGGGACAATAGCACCATGAAAGCTGCAGTGAGAGCCACGGATGCTGATGAGTGGGGCCACGCAAGACTGTGGGGCATCAGATGCTCCTTCTCAATTCAGTGATATTTTTCATGACATTGTCGCCCTGAGGAGTCTTTGCATTTTTCATGATTGCGAGAAAGTTACCTAGCTGTCTATTATCCTATGTAACTGGAGAGGAGATTAGACTGCAGCTGCTCTTGGAGTCTGGATCGTGGGATGTGGGGTGGTGGGGGTGGGGGGGGTGAGGATCGTTGGAGTCTCTGAAGAATCCAATGTGCCAATGTCGATCCATTATTGCAGCAGATGGTTCTTCCCTGGTGTCTAACTCACACCTAGGTGGGGTCTGAGTGCAATATAGGTGACTCAGTTAATATTGGGTGGCTGTGTTGGACATTGAATATTGTTTAATACCTGGTGTGTGTCTTGGGTGCGAGACTGTGGCTATATTGGGGAGGGTGGAGATCTCTGGGTCTTGTGTTGGTTCCAGGGGGTGGGAAAGCAATGATGTGTGTCCTGATGCATCGATCTTTGTGGGCTTCAATGCACTTGTGGTTTCCTCCTGCTTTTCCAACGAGGGGGGTGGGGGGGATTTGTTGGTTATGGGTTCTGTTCTTCAATAATTTTGTTGCCATCATTTCACAGGGGGGAGAGGGAGGAAGGCCATGTTTAAGTTTTACTACAGTGAGTAAGCCAGGATCTTTTAAGCTCATTTCATGGAATGTATGGGGGCTGAGATCATATAAAAAATGGTATAGAATTCTCTCCTTTCTTGAGATACATAAAGTAGATATTGCTTACCTGCAGGAGAATCATCTTTCAGATGGAGAAGCTACTAAGTTAGCCAAAGGATGGAGGGGTCAGACCTATTGTGTCAATTAATGGACATCCTGCTGAGGGGTTCTTATTTGGGTTGTACCAGGAGTTCCCTTCACCCTTTCCTACATAGAGGCAGATGTGGAGGGTTGCTACTTACTGATCCAAGGCAGATTAGACGGGGTGGACTTGTTCATAGTCAATATGAATGGGTGCGATATAGACGATGAGACTGTTTACCCGAAGGTGCGAGATGTTATCTCACAGGCCTTAAACTCACGGGTTCTGTGGGCAGGGGACTCAAACTGCATAATGATGCCCTAGATAGACCCCCCCTCACGTCAGAACACCAAACATAAAATGACTACCATGCTTCGGGAGGTCACTGATCATTTGGAACTTTGTGATATGTATAGGACGTTCCAACTCTCATCCAATAAACAGATCTGCTACTCCCCGATGCCCGGTAGCCATAGCAGACTTGACCATATTTTGCTAACCGCCTCCCTGGGTTCCAGCGTCCTCACGGCATCACATCTGTCCCACTACTTGTCTAATCATGCCCCTGTTTACTGTGAAAATGAGTGATTTGGGATGGGACCTTACAGTCTCCGTTGACCTGGATGCTATCTCCAGAGGTCCTGCAGGATCTAGAGAACAGGGAGGTTCTGGAAAGTGCATTGAGGGATTTATTTGAACTCAACTGGTCCAGGACACAGTTGTGGTCGACCAAGTGGAAAGCTGTAATCCGAGGACATTGTATAGGCCTTTCCGGTGGGGTCCAGCGAAGTCTGCAAACCAAACTTCTACAGAGGGAGGATGAGTTGGCAAGTGGCCTGCCCCCAACACCGCTGGGGTGTAGGAGAGGCATAAGGAATTACTAGCTCAGTGGCGGGTCTCCGAGGTGAGAGATAGACTTGAGAAATACACTCTAAAATCATATTGTCAGCTTCTACATAGGTAGGGAGACCGCTCGAGGCAGCTGCTGGCCTGAATTCTCTGGCAGAACATTTTCCCGCCCCTCCTTTCCTCTCCTCCAGTCACCTCAGGGCCACAGGAGGTTTACATGCATGGAGGCATAGTGGAGGCCTTTCAATTTCATTTGGAAAAGGTGTATCATATTCCTACCCCATACGCACCAGAGCACATGAATACCTTTGTGGCCTCCTTGCCGCTCCAGCTGCTAGGGGAAGCTGCTGTTCGCGAATTGGACGATGAAGTCACCTTGAAAGAAATCCATACGGCCTGCGGAGGGCTGCATCTCTAGGATGCTGAAGCCCAACTCGGCTCCATCTGGCCCGTCTGCCTACAGACAGCTTACATTAACACGGACACCAAGGTACTTTGCAAAGCACTTACTCTTCGTTTGTGTCTAGTGATTACACAATTAATTCAAAACAACCAATGTGGTTTCTTACCCTGTCCTAGAACCTCTATGGAGCTACAGCACCTGAATCATGGACTACATGAGATGGAGGTTAGAGCAGAGGAATCGGCAGTGGTCTCCATTGACCTAGCCGAAGATTTAGACAGTTAATTGGACCTACCTTATCCGGTTGTTGAAGGCGCTGGGGTTCGGTGCACACTTTTGCTCCTGGGTTTGCCTTTTGTATACGGAATCCATGACCAGGGTACACGTGGGTAAGCTATGCTCTAAAGCATGGGAGGTGGGCAGAGGAACACGCCAGTGATGACCGTAGTCACCCCTCCTTTCCGCAATTGTATTGGAGCTTCAGCCTTCCTGATCCATCAGAACATGGTTGAGTGGTGGATTAAGGTAGGGGACGTTACTCACCTTGTGTCCCTGTATGCTGACGACACGCTCTTTTAGCTTTCTACTCTTCGGCAAGCAATTCCTGTTGAATGTCCTAGCTACCTCTGTGGAGCTCTCTGGTCGTAAACTCAATCCCAGGAAATCAATGGCGTTTCCTCTGGGATTCCTAGCCACTTGTGATCCAGCTGCCCTGCCGCCCATGCCCCTTTCATTGGAGACTGATACATTCTAGTACCTGGGGGTGATGGTGGCCCACACACCGCAGAAGTGCTTGCAATATAATATTGGAAAGGTCACCGAGGGCCTTCATTGATCTGTGCAGTTTTTAAACTCGCTCCGACTTTCACTCTTGGGTCGGGTGGCTGTATCAAAGATGGTGTTCTCACTGTGAGGCCTATATTCTATCCAACATTTGTACGATACTCTACAAAGCATGCCGTTTCAAAGGTTGCATTCCCTCTTAAACTCACTGATATGGGCTGAGGGACGGAGAAAGGTAGCGGGGACCCATTTGTTTCAACCACTGGAGGAGGGGAGGTTTCCGGTCCCCAACCTACAACAATATTGCCTGGCCTCCTAAATCCAGCACACTGTGCACTGGCTAGTGGAGGAGGGCACTTGAGAGAAATCGCTATTCGGGCACGCGGCAAGGGGCTCATCCCTTCCTCCACTACTGTTGTCAGGATGTAGTGCCTGTCCAGTACTTTATCAAGCACACTGTCTCCATGGGGGAGTGAACTGTCAGGGTGGTCCTGGGTAGGGCCCCCTTCGCCAGGTAGTTTGTCTTTTAGGACCTTCCGGCTTTAAGAGTGCTAAGGGAGGGGGGAGGAGCCAAGATGGCGACCGGAGCAGACGTGTAGGCTCCCGGCTCCGCCAGCCCTTGAGCCCCGCATTGCTATCCTGACTAGCATCCTGATACATTTTAGCGGTGGTCAGACCGGGAAGTTGTGCTGACTTTGCCCGTGTTCCTCCGGGATCCCTGCTCGTCCGGAGCTCGGAGATAACTGCGAACCCGTCCTGCTGCCTTGGACCCCTGCGTGAACCGCCGCCCGCCGCCGGACCTCGATGGAGCGGAGACGGCCGGGCTGCCTGCGCGCTACCTGAAACCTGGAGAGTGTTGCCTTCAATACGGGACACGGACTTGATTTCACTGTCTGCCGTGGATTGCCGAGCACCGGAATTGTAGCGCGCTTGTAAGGAAAGGGCGTATTATGCGAACGACTCCTTTGTTCGGTGCTGGGGACGTGCTGCTTAGACCCCATTGCTGTGCTTGCCTGAAATCGCGGATTACTCCTTTGCCCTGACTATCTATCCGAGCCGAGGCGGCTCCTTGCTGAGGACGCTTGATTGCAGTTGGCCTTGGCAGCATCAGAGGCTAGGACTGTAGCTTATTCCTGCCGCACCCGCCCCGGCTTCTACATCGGAATTACCGGCGGAATGGATGTGTCTGCTGATTCGCAGCATGGGGAAGATCGCCCACCCTCGCCCTGGGACTGCAGTACACTATCCGGGCTGGGGGCCGGATTGCACGTACCCTCCCGTGATTTTGATACAGGGGGACCGCAGCCTGCATTGTCCTGTGGGGCCATCCTGGCTGCCCTTTGTGATCTGCGATCAGCTTTGAGGAATGGCTCCCGTATGCTAGGTGAGAAGTTCGATGAAACTGCGTTTGCTCTGAGGCGGGAGCGGAGGGTCTGTTCCCAGCAACGCTTGCATTTTCCTTTGTTGGGGCTTGAAAGGGCTACAGTGTTTCCAAGGGCTCCCAGCGATGGAGAGACCGGTGTTGACTGTATTGGCGCATGCGGATGGCCATCCGCCAGCTCTACCTGTGATACTTTGTTTCCCCCTCCTGGGACTGACTCTTTGTTTCCGCTACCATTACTATTGACATGGGTGCCGGCTAAGCGACTTCTGGCCCCCCCGAAGGCACCTTCTTTGTGGCCTCTGCTCTTTCCACTGTGGAGCTTGTGCTATCAGGATACCCCGGAGGCTCTTTTTATTGAGGTCAACTGATTTTTTGGTGATTGGCAACGTCCATTTTGTGTCCACGAGTCTCCCCCTTCCTCTTTGCGGCCATTTTGTCTCTTTGTTTCAGAGGGGGTTGGCTTTCCTCGAGGGGTGTGTTCAGGGGGACATCCGAGATCGGGCCAGGGCTAGGCGGTTTCCTCCGTTGTATTGATTTACTGACTGGCGGGGATTAGGTTGGGACTGCTACATATATCGACTGTATGAATCGGATGCACAATAAGAGATGACTCTCCCCATCTGTACTTGTATTTACTAGTTGCTGCTGTACTGGTGATACGTGGGGTGGAGGATGTATGTGTGGCTGGGTTGACCGGGAGCATATAGAAATGGCCCTCCTCTCGGTTCATTCGTGATTCTCTTTTTTCTTTTCCTCCTTTCTTTCTAGCTGTATTTCGGGTACTCTTTTTTGGCCGACAGACACACTGCAAGGGGGGGGGGTAGGCCGTAGCCTCTGCATGCGTGTAGGGTGGGGGGATGGGGGGGGGGGCTTTCGTTGGTCTTTGGTTCTATGGGCCTTATTTTTTCTTCTCCTATGTTCTTGCTTTCACTTTCTTTTTCTTTGGATCTGTGGGGTGGATAGGTGGAGGGGGGGGTGACGATCTGCATGTGAAATGATTAATTGTTACTTGTCCTCATGGATTGCTTCGTGCCGCTACATTGCCTATGTTTTTGTCTGCTTATTTACTGCTGCTGGTGTTGCCCGCTCCCGTTCCTTGATGGTTATTTGGTCCCTGATCCTTCTTAGTTACTATTCTTTATAGCATATTATTGAGAATTTTTTTTTAAAAATTAACCTTCATACCTCCTGTTTCCCGGCAGTTCTCCTAGGTTCAGTGTAACTTGGACTGTTTGCTACCTTGTAATGTGATATTGCTGGGACCCGTCTACTTGCAACTTTGCTTCAATGTTTTCGAGGCCGGCCGGATGGTTGTAGGCCCGTATTTGTTTTGCCTTTTTGAACAATAAAGGTTTTCAAAAATAAAAAAAAAAAAAAAAAAAAAAGAGTGCTAAGGGAGTCAGTGGCTGTCTTGGCCAGGAGAGAGGGTGGCTGCAAGATGTTGAGGGAAAGCTTAAATGTGAGGTCGGGACAGTTCTTGCAACATGCGGGCATTACAGATATACTCTGGGAAATATGGCCTATATTTCCAATGGTCCCTTTAACGTCGCTCACTTTCCATGACCTGTTGAAGTCGAGTGCTGGGGGTCGCTATCTGGTCTCCCTCTTATACAAAACCTTGACAGAAGATCGTTTGCGTGTTCTGTTTTCGCCCTGGGAGGGTGACCTGGGAGTACAACTTGGGGATGCCAAATGTAGGACTATGTGTGAATTGGTGGATTCTGCGTCGAGCAATGGGAGATTTAAACTTACACACTTTCACTTTTTGCACTGCACATATATCACACCAGTCTTAGTACATAAAATGGACTTTAGCAAGATGGTTGGTTGCCCCATGTGCCAGGCACCCATGCCTCACTTTTGCATTTAGCTTGGGACTGCCCAGTGGTAAATGAGCATTGTCCAAAATTACTGGCTAAGTGAGGACTAATGTGCGGAAACCTGAGGACATGTCTGTTCAGGGACATCTGTAGGCAGAAAGGTCGGAAAATGGCATTTTAATTCTTGCAATTTGGTTTGCTACTGGCAAAGCGACGGATGGCAATCTCATGGATGGGCCAGCTGGGTAAAAATGTGGAGCGATGGGTGGCGGATGTGGCGGAGTGGGCGATGATAGAGGAAATACATCTAAAGCAGTGCAAATGTGAGGATAAGTCTGAGGAAGACCTTAAGTGTGGACGGAAATCCTGGCCAAATTCATGGAACCTTGGGGGAACTCAATCGTACTCCTCAACGAATGAGGAGTGGCCTATTAACATAGATGAGGACTGACTTGATCAGATGCAATGATCCATGTCAAATATATCTGTAGGCTAAGCTGTTATTTTTTACTATGTACATGCAAATGTGCGATTTGGGAATATTATTACTATGATGTGGATTCCTACAGTATGAACCTGTTTTATCTGTGATATGGCTGAAGATGGCGGTTGCTTCTATACCAGTTGTTTTTTGTTTGTACTAGTGAAAATAATTAAATATGTCACAAAATAAACTGAATGTTCGGTAGAATTCCATGTCATGGTGAAGCTGTAGTCACTGATGCAAGCAAGCTGTAGATCTTACCCTGCTAAAAACAGTTCTTCTGCAAACAGAACACTGCCACACTCTAGGTGGCTTCGTATTTATCACTAGGTTAATTCACAAAAAAAGTACACAACACACCATCAAAGCAGGTATGAACAACTCACATGTTTCAACCAAAACGGTCTTACTCAAGCTAAACAAAACGTAACGTAAAAAATGAAAACTTTTATACCATTTAACCAACACAGGGGAAAGCGATAACTCCCTAATTCTGTTCCACACCAGCTTCGGAATGCAATAATATGGTAGTGGTGCATTTTGTGAAAAATAGTCTCCCACAATTGCTGTGTAAACCTATCTTAACACAATTTTTACAATGTGCATATTATTCTGTGTTCATTTGAAGCAAGGGCAACAAAATAAAGTAATAAATTAAAAGATTTTTTTGTGTTTACATTTGTTTATTGGGTTTTAACCGCATCGCTGCTGCGGCGATTTTTGCGCTGTGCGGCAATTTACAAATTACCGCGATACATGACGAGCTCAGCTCGTCATCAGCACACGCCACCCGTGGGTGATGACGAGCTGAGCTCGTTATCAGCATCGAAGGGGTTAACAATCATGTATCATAACAGTAGATTTCAATACATTAATACATTCTTGCAACAAACAGTCGAATTGCAAATCTTGTGTTCATAGTTACTAATCCAGTATACACCAGTAGTCAAGTTTGCCTACGGTTTTACCAAGTCCGTGCATATCATGGTGTGTCGAAGTAGCAATAGTGTACATCCTATAAGCCGGTACCGTCGGGTGTATCTAATATACCACTATCGGGCCTCCTGTGATATCGTGTTGTGGCTGTGTAAGAGTCACCGTCCTAGTCGTACTGGGTTGGATCTCTGTTGTGGGAGTGTCCCAAAAAGTTCTGATCTATCATATCAATATGCATTCCCAATTAAAACATTGGTCGGATTTTCCGCCAGCCCAACTTTCAACTGTTTCCAACTGTGGCGGATAAACTATAGGGAAAGTAGGGTGTCGGGGGGGGGGGGGGGGGGGGGGGGTCCTAGCTGCAAACTAATAGGATCAGTTATCGAGGTAAGTGTAGTTCCTCATGGAGTGTGGGAGCACATCAGGATATATGTGGAAAGGGATTGGGGTTACACCTTCCGTGGTATTCCCTCTGTTGTCCATGGGGGGGTTCTATGCAAATCTGCAACCCAAGTGTGATCCTAGGCTAATTGTGTCTCTCAGGGTCTCTCTGTGTCAAAGGTGTCGGGAGGGGTCGGCTGGGTCCGAGCCCGTTCATCTGCGGGGGGCTCAGGGGGGTCCGTTTCGTGTGTAAACGTATGTATTAACTGTGCCCTTTCTAAGGAGATAGGGTGTTTACGAATCCCTATCAGTTCTTCTTCCCTAAGTGTTTCTTCCTCTGCCTTTCCCCATTTTTTCACAGCGCCAATCCAGGCTGCTTCTGGTGGCCCCGTTGGGGACCTCCAGTGTATGGCTATACCCCTCTTCGCTAGTAGGATAGCTAGGGACATAAAGCGGCATTGCACTTTCTTAGTCTTCTTCCTGCGGAAGATCCAAAGGGCGGATGCCTCCCACGTTGACATATCTGTGATATGTGTTGTGTCCTTCAGTGTCCGATGAACCCTGTCCCAGTATCCATGAATAGTGGGGCAATCCCAAAACATGTGTCTGAAGTCCGCGGCAAGGGTCTGACAACGGGGGCATGCAAATTGTGTGTCAGAGCAAAACTGATGGAGACGATGCGGTGTGAGGTATGCCCTGTGAAGGATGTTGAATTGTATGTTCCGAAATCGTGCATTCCTGGAAACCTTTTTGGGGTATTCGAAGGCTGTGCTCCATTCCTTGTCGAGTACCACTCTTCCTATGTCCGTTTCCCACTTCTGGCGTAGAGGTTGTAGTGTCTGGAGGATCAGTGCATGTACCGCCTTGTAGAGCCAAGTGACCAGATGGCGTCCCACCCCCATGTGCAAGATAGCATGGATTACTGGATGTGTTGGGGCTCCTCTGTGTTGGGGTTCCAGTACCGTCGGCTGCTATCCACGAGCTGTCTGTGCAGTAAGAATTGCCCGGGTGGGAGATCATATTGCTCATCCATTTGAGCAAACTTCTTGATCTGTCCCTCTTCGAACAAGGACTCTATTTCCAGAACTGCTAATTCTGTAGGGCACCTTCTGTGTCATATTTGTCCCCCCTGGGGAAGCCCACCAGTGGTAGTAAAGGCGAGTATGGGGGTTTATCTTTCAATAGCCGGTGTACTCTCATCATGCAGGTACGGGCTATTGATACCTGCAGCGGCCGAGATCATATTGGTTTAGTTCCCGGCATCAATAGCCTACGGAGTGCTGGTAATGGTATAGGGTCCTCTGCAGTAACCGACTCTCCCATGTGGCGCCCCGCTGTCCAATACGATAACCACTGTAATTGTGCTGCCAGAAAGTATGCCTTGAATGCCGGCGCTCCAAGATCTTGGGTGGCATCATGGATATAGATTAATAGGTCATCCGCGTACAAGGACACACAGTGCATCGTGCCTGCAAGTGGAATTTTCCAGTCCTCTCGCTCCAGTCTCAGACGGATCGCTAGGGGTTCTACCACCAGGGCGAAAACCAGGGGAGATAGCGGGCATCCCTGTCTGGTCCCTCTTTCCACTGCGAACCCTCGGGAGATGTATTTGCCCATTCGAACTCGTGTGGTGAGGTTCGTATAGAGGAGCTTAGTGTATGCCAACAGCCCCGGTCCAATGTTAAGTTTCTGAAGGACTTCAAATAAATATGGCCACAACAAGGTATCGAACGCCTTTTCAAGATCTAGTATTAGGCATGCCACATTGGGGAACCGCCCCCTGTGACGTCCTGTATATGGAATACTCTGCGTATATTTTGTGACGTATTAGGTCGTGGTACAAAACTGCATTGTTCCGGGTGGACCAGTGGGGTTAATATTTGAGCAACCCTGTCCGCCAGTATTTTGCCTAATATTTTGCAGTCCGCAATGAGTAATGAAACGGGCCTATAAGAGGACGGGAGAGTAGGGTCCCTATGCGGTTTCAGGAATGTGACTATTACCGATTTCCTAAAGGATCCTTGCAATTCGCCCCTATCGAGTGACTCGTTTTTCATGGTTACCATATGCGGGACTAACTGGGCTGATAATGTGCTATAATATTCAAGGGGAAACCCATCCATTCCTGGGGCCTTGTTACGGGCCAACGCTCTGATCGCTTGAGTGACATCCGTGGATTTTATCCTTTTATGTAACTGCTTTTGATCCGCTTGCGGGACCTGTGGAAGTGACAATGGGTGTAGAAATGTATCGATCGCGTGTGGGTCTCCTTGACTCGGTGCCCGATAAACGTTAGAGTAACAGGCGTAAAAAACTTGTAGTATTTCGGATTGTGAGCTCCGGAGTACTCCAGCCCGATCCCTCACCTCTGTAAATGGTTTTACCTCTGGGCTGGTTTGGCAACCCAGGCTAAGAGTGTTCCCCCCTGTTACCCTCCCAATGCGCCCTGGCGGCATAGACCCTAAAATTATACTTGCAGTATACGCTTTTTTTGCGGTGGCTACCTGCTCTATGGTGGCTTCCCCCCTATCCTCCTTTTTGAGAGAGTTGCCAAAGTCTGTTCTGTGTCATGTAGTGTTATCTCAAGTGTTCTGCGCACCCCTACCACCACTTGCATGCACTGCCCTCTTGCTACCACCTTATTGGCATCCCATTCTATTAACCGTGAAGAAGCTGTTCCCGTGTTTAATGTGAAGTGTTCCTGAATATGATCTCCGTGTTCCTGCTTGAAAACCTGATCCGTGAGGCACTCTCGTGGTCACCTCCACGTGGGTATAGGGGGGTGAGGTGGTTTCCATCTGAGGGTCAGGGTATGTGCGTCATGATCCGATAATACCCTTCCTAGGTAATCTGTGTGTTGTACTTTGGGAAGCAGGACGGCAGAGCACAAAAAACGGTCCAGGCGCACTCGTAAGTCATGGGGGGTGGAGCGAAAAGAGTATAGCTTAGTGGCAGTGTGGTACGCTCTCCATGTACCTATCAGTGCCCAGTGTTCCACCCACCTGTTAAAGAGCTCTGTTTGCTTATGTATCGGCGAATGTGCTGGCGGGGGGTGGGATCTGTCCAGGTTAGTGTCTAAAATGCAGTTATATTCACCGCCCAGTATCCACGGGATGAGAAGTGTGTTGAGATAGTGTCCCTGTAAGACGGTCCCAGAATGCGGCCTATTCTACATTAGGGGCATATATGCTACCTATCAACACTGATTGACCATCTAGTAATCCCCCTATCATTGCAAACCGACATTCTTTATCTATAGGTCGTACCTGCTCCTTGAAGGGGGTGCCTGGTCACATCCAGACTAGCGCTCCCCTGGCAAACGCTGAATACCCAGTGGCACATATTGTACCCCTCCATTTTCTACGAAGACGTCCACCTCCACTGCCGTCAAATGAGTCTCTTGTAGGAGAGCTATATGCTCCTGCTGCCTTTTTATGTAAGCATATACTGCATAGCGTTTGCTTGCTGTATGCATTCCCCGCACATTCAGTGTAAGAAGTGTGATATCAGTATTAGGAATTCTCGCTGTCATGTGTTTTGCCATGCTCCACCTGTCCGTGTCACCACTCTCCCCCTCTTTTGCGTCGTCCCAGCTAGTCCCTCCCCTGGGGATCTTAGGATAGTAGGTTAACAAGGGGAACTTAACAATATATTTTGGGAAACATTCCCAACTTATGGGGCCTATTGTACAAAACAATACGTTCAAACTGTGCATCTCGTAGTGCCTCTAGTCCGTTACGTGTGGGGGGTGAAAGCGTTCCTTCACCGTTGGTCGGTGTCGTCGCTGCCCACTTCAATCTGTAGAAGTAATTACGCCTGCCATTATTCCATCTGTTTCTTAATTTCCGATGTCATTGAATAATCAATGCTGTCATGGGATACTCTGCCCGTTACCTGATCGTCGACTCCATGTTCGTCATATCAGAGTATCAGCTGTTTGCAGAGTCACGAGAGGTGGTGTCAATGAGCCTTCTCTAGAGGTATGCGTCTCACTGAGTTCCTCCTCTGAGGGGAAGATGTGCGGACCCCGGTCTTCTGAACCCTCGCTTGTGCGCCTGGCCTCCGCCGCAGCTTGCAGAGCTCTTCTGCGCTCCGCTATTATTTGTTCCAGGTCAGGGGAGTTTCTGGTATTGGGAGCTGGTGGTCGATTAAGCTGTGTAAGAGCAATTTGTTTGGGTCGCTGTCTTTGCTAATTGCGGGGTTGGTGGGTCTGCGTGCCTGATCGGTCGGCCAGTTCTCCAACATGTTGCTCCACCCAGTTCCCCGCCTCTGTTGGGTCGGTGAAGAAGTGTGTGGACTCCCCATAGATAATCTTCAGACGGGAAGGGAACAGGAGTGCGTATTGGATGTTATTTTGACATAGGGTGCGTTTCACTGCAAGGAACGTGGCTCGTTCCTGTTGCACCGCCTGAGAATAGTCTGGGAACAGCATCACCTGCTTGTCCTCCACCCTGAGTGTCTTTGCTTGTCTGGCCGCCCGCAGTATTGTATCCCTGTCCTGATAATGAAGCAATTTCAGCAGAAATGGTCAGGGTGGGGATCCTGGGCGAGGCTTCCAAGCAGGGACCCGGTGCGCTCGTTCGACTGAGAAGAACGGTGATCAATCTTGTGCTCGGGCAAATGTCCTGATCCATGTCTCTATGTATCGTATATGGTCCGTCCCCTCCACTCCCTCCGGCAGATTAAGGATTCGTATATTGCTCCGTCGTGACCGGCCTTCCAAGTCGTCTGTCTTTCGTTCTAGGGACTGCACTATGGCCTGCAGTTCTTTAATGGCTTCTTGATGTGTCTGTATTTGCGGTTCCACTACTTGCAGTGTCCATTCTCCTTGCTTGACTCGGTCCGCTAATTTCCGATGATCTTCCCGTAGTAAGTTGATGTCCGTGGCGAGCTCCCCAAACTTACTTTCCATTGTCACTCGGGATTGTTCTATCGCCGCCAGAACTTTGTAGAGTATGGCCGACATGGTACGCGAGTGCACAGATTTCTCATCTTGTGTCGCCCCCGAGGGAGCTGGAGAGTGTTGTCTTCCTAACCTTGGAGCTGGGATCGTGGTTGTATTCCTTTGCCTCCCCATGTTTTGTGCCAGGTTGATAACGCACCCCGTTTATGTACCCTGCACGTTGCCCTGTGCGTACCTCCTAGTAACTCCGCTGGCCTCGTGTTGTGTGCTAGTCTGTTTGTAGCTGTGTGAGCTGTGGCAATCCAAGGGTGCCGTCCCCGCTGGTCTGTTACTCTGGTTCTCTCTGGGGACCCTAAGTCTCCTCTGCCCCGTAGTGAGGAGGGGGGGGGTCCAACAAGCGGATCATGGAGGCGTTGTTTTTCCGTGGATCTCCTATTGACCTTCGCTCCTGTATGTCTTCGTTACTCCCCACTGATGTCCTATTTGCTGGTGTGCATCTGCTGTGTCGTTTTTGCAGCCCTACTTAATATTTCCAGGCCACGTCGCTATATTCAGAGGTGTTCTCCAGGGCTATTGATTTCCTGTGAGTGTTGCTTGCTCCCACTCCCTGTTGCCTCAGGCAAGAGTCTCATCCACACACCCTGGCCATCGCTCAGTCACTTCTCTGTATGGCCCTCTGGTTCCCCTGGTGAGTGCCCACTATTGTCTTCCGGTGTCATGTTATGAATTGGTACCGTATTGCTGGTCCAATGTATGAGATCTTGAGGGGGGGCGCACTCCCCCCAACTAGGCGGCTCGTATGACTCTCAGGCCTTTGTTGTACACCGGGTGTCTTGCCTCCTGTGGGTATACTGGGTGCAGCTCCGCTTGGTCCTGAGCATAGGGGGTGCTGGGGGGCGCTTCAACTCGAGATGAGGGGACAGCGGGGGTTCCCGCGTCCTTCCCGGCCCTCCGTTGCTGCTCCCCGATGAGTGCCACTCTGCGTTAAACCGCGGGACTCTGCTGCTTCAAATCTTAGCGCTGTGTGCCGTAGAGTGAGGGTCGGGATCGCAGGTCACACATCCACCTCTCCCCTCCCCCTGACTCAGGCAAGTCGATGTCCCAGCAGCTCTCCAGGGGCACTCACCGTGGATGTCAGCCGGTTGGGGGTCGCACTTACTTCCCCGCTCCCCAGGTCTCACCATCCGTAGCCGATGGGCACCATGTTGCGTTTGCACCTCCAGCGGAAGGTGGGCCCTGACCTTTGATGTCCGCTGTTGGGTAACAGCACCTCCGGACCTCACTCAGGGCGCGATGGACTCTCACCTACAGCGTGGCTTCTCTCACCAAGGGCACAGGACGTGACACAGGCTACAGCCCGGTTTCGTGTCTGCGGCCGATGGGCGCCGCCATTTTGTGTCTCGGGCTCCAGGCGCAGGCTGAGTCCCGATGTCTGATTTTATGTTGTCCCCCTCACTAGTCTTGTTGGGGTACTGTCGGCTCCCGTTGGCATCACGGGAGTCCCCGCTGTGGGTGCAGGAGGTTTCACCGGGTTACAGCTCCGTCACAGGGTATCAGCACTAGGCGCCGCCATTTTACAGCTGAGTCGGGATATTCGGGCTGGAGCCGTTTTGCAGTATTTACGCCCGGTTGATCCTATTTGAAGGTTCCGCCGAAGCCCAGCAGGTAACTGCATTCGCCAGGGCTATTATCAGTCGGTGTTAGGCAGGGTTTCATTGTGGTTACGTGGGCAGCTGAACGGAGCACTAAGGAAGTGCGTCCGCCATCTTGGCTGGCTTGGCCACGCCCCCATAATAAATGAAAAGATAACCCTGGGAAAATAGTTCCAGGATGACCAAATCAATGAAGAAACATTGCCAGTTAAGGGTGATATTATGAGCTGGCAATCTCATTTTACTTTAATTCATTTAAAAGCTCTCAGTATAAATTATTATTCAAATGCATTTATATATGTAGTTTTCAGATACTCGTGCCCCTTTATGCAGCTTCTCATTACGGGTACGATCTTCATCTGGTTCCACATTCCTTAAATATGAAACGTAAGCAAAACATTCCTTTTTTTTATTCATGCTCCAACTCTACTTTACTCAAAAAACCAAAATGTACACCTATTCTGGACAACATATCAGTTTTTCTTGGTTAACCCGCAGGAATACACAAGTACAAGATTCAAACAATCGATTCTCAAAGATTTTGGAAATTCATCATGGGCCCGGTCATTGTGATGAAAACCAAACGTGGGCAAATCTGGTAGCGGCAAGAATGTAAGGAATGGAAAGAAGTTTGTAAGGTATCAAGGCTTTCTCCAAAAATGTAGGCGCCAGTCCCCTGGACCCAATCAAAAATATTTATCAGGCCAAGACAAAGGCAGCAGTTTACTTATGGGGCGGGAGTCTGTGGTATGGTGCATATTGACCAACTCAAACTATCTATCGGAACACAACTTTTTTAAATCTGAGGTGTCCTTACCTACTTCTTTCTCAAATTATATCTTACACCTTGAAGTAGGGTTACCTTACATTGTAGATACTATTAGACTAGCGCCAATTCTTTTATGGTTCTATATGGCGTAGGACCACAATCAGTTTAACACAAAATATAATTAAAGATTGTCTAAAATTGGATTATTATAATAGGATCAGATGGTTTAGCTAAGTGGAGTCAGATAGGAGGAATTGGGCTGGGAGAGATATTCAAGGATCAAATGGCAGGAGGATCTCAAAACAGAAATTAATTGAGACATATTTGAGGAGGGCTAACCATGTCCGCAGTGAAAGGAATCATAGACAAAAGGCAGCCCTCGCTTATGACCAGATCCCCCAAATTAGAGGGAGGATATTCCTACCTAGCATGTACTACAATAGCGCAGCATAGATATATAATACTGAGATTTGATCTGAACCTCGTTCCTTTGATGTTCGGTTACCCCCGAGAGAAAATGTAAACACTCACACTTGATGCTGTGCCTTTGCGACAATCATTTGCCTCAATCTGACCTAAATCTAGTATTGTTTTGTGAGTTTTACAAGTCAGAAAGAGAAGCCTTTATTTTTCCAATTTAAGGCGCTACAATTTCAGCCAATGCAGGGTGGTACTATACTTTCGAAAATCTACCTGACCCTTTTGTCTGTTTTTCAGTAGCCACCGTCCTGTGGGCCTGTATGAAAAAGAGAAAGGTGTGAGGTTGATAGATGGTATAATGCCTTAAGCAATAATTATTTTTATATACATTAATTGGATCCGGTCTATAGGGCAAATAAAGCATAGCATGTTTTTAAAATGTTTTCTGGAAAGAAAAAGTGTAAATGTATTTTTAAGCACATCTTTTCCTCTTGTTTTTTTAAACTTGTTATTTTATGGGGTGCTTGGTTAAACACAGATTGAATCTGTGCTTTTATGATCTGTTCTAAAGATATCCAATAAAGATTATTATTTTTTGATTTTGATAATCAACTTTATTAGTTTTTTATAAGAGCAAAGAAAATTCATTGGTTGCAGTACAGTAGGCTTAGAAAAAGGAAATATACCAGAGTTGATTAATGACAAAGATAAAGATAGGGCAAGTCCGACAGAGTACGACACAGCAGTTCGTACGTTAGTTATAGTGTAACATAGCTTAAGAGATAACAGATCTTCATGGTGGCAGCATGTTAAACCGTTTACCCCACACTTTGTTGAATAAGTCCGGACATCCCGAGCCTCGAATAGGGCCTCCTCCTGGATCCCACACCAGTCCACTCCCCTCCTCCATACCTGCACTGTAGGTGCCCTGGCTTGCGACCAGGGCGCTGCTATGTCTCTCTTGGCCACCACCACAGCTATCCCCAAGAGACGCTTGTCCACCCTAGAGCCATCCAGACCATCAAAGACCCCCAGCAACATATGCAGTGGGTCATGTTGAACCTCCCAGCCCACGGCCTTTGTAAGCTCAAGCTCCACCCCCCTCCAAAACGGTGCACGCACCGGACAACACCATACCATCTGATAGAAATCGGCAGGGGCTGAGGCACATTGTGGGCATGCTGGTGAGGGCCTCAACCGGGCTTGGAATAGACGTGCCGGGGTGAGGTATGCCGCATGGAGGTAGTAGAATTGGACCAGGCATAGCTTGGAGGACGTGGTCAGGGTTCAGGGTCCCTCCAGTCTGCCTGTTCTAGGGGGCCCACCCAACCCTCCCAGCGGACCCAGAGCCGGTCTAGGGAAGCGGGACCATTATTCACCAGGGAGCGATATATGCGGGATACTCGACCCCCCCCCCCGTCCCCACCCCCTCCCGACCAGGTTCCCCATCATCACCTGAGCCTCCAGCGGGCTGAACTCTGAACAGAGACAGGAGGCGAGACATGCGTGTAAAGGGCGTGTCTGAGTTCTGAGTTGCAGGTATCGATAGAGTAGGGAGTGAGGAAGAGCGTGGTGCCGCTGCAGGTCTGAGTAGGAATGGATGTGGTTCCCCACCCAAACATCTCCAAGCACCGAGACTCCAATGAGGTCCCACCTGCGGAACCCCTGCAGGGATGAGACCTCCCGCATCCAGGACCCATGCCAGAGTGGCGTCTGCAGAGTGAGTTTCCGGTCCCACCCCACGTATCGGAAGGCCGTACGCCAGGCCTGAAACACCGTCCTAGTGACCGGGGCCATTGCCAGTACCACTGGGCTCCCATACAGAAGAGCCTGAACCTGTGTGACGTCCAACGCAGTGAGTTCAACACGATAGGCAGGATCGGACCAGCCACCCGCATACCAGTCGTGGATAACGATAAGCTTCATGGCCAGATAGTAGAGATGAAGATGGGTCACCCCCAGACCCCCGTCAAAGGAGGGAATGCGACAGTGTACCAGGGATACGTGTGCCCCCCCCCAGAGAAACCGGGTGAGGACGCCATCAAGTTCGCGAAACCAGCTACCCAGAAGGTGGACGTGATGTTCTGCAGTGTATAAAGGAAACTGGGGAGGATCATCATTTTGAAGAGGGCATTCCTACCCAGGGGGTTCAGGGGAAGGGTCTGCCATCTTTTGAGGTCCGCCTTCATCCTGACAACCAAGGGTGTGACATTCAGGGCCCACTCAAGCTCCGGTAGAAGGGCTATCCATACGCCGAGGTATTTGACAGAGGGGCTCCTAAGGGGGACAATCGACTGCCAATCGTAGCAATCCCTGGAGGGGTGCAGGGGGACCAGAGTGGATTTCACTGCATTGAGACGAAGTCCAGAGACCTTCTCAAAATCCGAGAGGACCCTCAGGCACCTGGGGCCAGAACTGTCAGGGTCGGCCAGATAGAGCAGCACATCGTCCGCATATAGGGCTATCTTGTCCACTTGGCTCGAGTCCCAGGCCCAACCCCGAATAAGTGGGTCTTGTCAGATAAGCGCCGCCAGGGGCTCCATCGCCAGCGCAAATAGGAGCGGCGAGAGAGGGCACCCCTGACGCGTACCCCTTCGGATCGGTAATGTCTCGGAGAGCTCACCGTTAATAAGTACACGGGCTCGGGATTGGTGTAGAGAACTTTGATGAGACGACGGAACAAGGGACCGAAACCCATCCTATCCAGCACCTCCTGCAGGTAATCCCAATTCACTGTGTCAAAGGCCTTTTCAAAGTCTATGAAAAGGAGGGCTAGATATGGGGTTAGCCGATCACGGTCGGCCAGGGCCAAGTGGAGGCGACGAATGCAGTGGCAGGTGCCTCTTGCCGGCTAAACCCGCACTGATCGGGGTGGACCAGCTCCTGCAGGAGGGGTCGGAGTCTCTGAACCAAGACGGTTGCGAAGAGCTTAAGCTCCGTGTTTATCAGCAAGATCGAGCGGTAGTTCGCATAACTCAGGGACGGCGGCTGCGTCTTAGGAATAACCACTATCGTGGCCAAATCCGACTCAGGTGGGAATGCGCCAGTCTCTGCCACGTGTCGGAAGAGATCTAGCAGGCGGGGGGCCAAAATATCTCGAAAGGCCGCATAGTACTCCTGAGGGTATCCGTCGGGACCAGGCGTTTTACCAGGATGCAGGAGGGAGATGGTGTCCCGGACCTCCTCCAGGGTGAAGGGGCGGTCCAGAGCATCTGCAGCCTCCTGAGAGAGAGAAGGCAGTCGGGTACCAGATCCGTCCATCAGATCGGCCAGCGGAGCGCCTGAGGGTCGATCAGCGTAGAGGTGCGCATAGAAGGCAGCAAAGGTTTGTGCTATAGCCGCGGAGGTCACGTGAGGGGTCCCATCCTCAGAGCGTACCTCAGGAATAATACGATTGACCTTGGTATAAGACACAAGGTTGTGAAGGAGCTTGCCGTTCTTGTCCCCTCCACCCATAAATGTGAGCCACCAACGAGCGCTAGAGCATTTTGGCCGATTCCAGCGAACGTCGGCGAATCTCCTCGCGAAGCACAGCTAGTTGCCGGGTGGACTCCTCCAGCCCGCCAGAGAGACGAGTAGCTTCCAGCTGTGACGCCGGGGATTCCAGCTGTGCAAGATGGGCCTTCTGTTCCGATAGTTTCGCATGGACCAATCCTCTGGCCACTCCTCGGACGACGGCCTTGCCTGCCTCCCACAGCGTCCCCGGAGAAGGAACCGAACCCGCATTGGTGGAGAAGTAATGACTGAGTTCTTGGCCAAGCGACTACACGAACTAGTCCTGCAAGAACCAGGTGTTCAACCGCCAGACCGCTCTGGGACCCGCCGGAGAAGACCCCATCCGGAGGGAGACGGGAGAATGATCTGATATTCCCCTGGGCAGGATCGCGGCACCGGAAACCAGCCGGCAATCGGAGGCCGGCATCAGGAGGAGGTCAATGTGGGAGTGGGTATGTTGGGACGCCAACGTATGGGTGTACTGAGCCACACAAGGGTTCCAAACCCGCCACACGTCACAGAGTCCCAAGGCCGAGGTCCAACTTGTCAGGGATTTGACGGAAATAACACAGGCCTCGGACGGGGTCCCCGTCGTATCACGCAGGGGCTGCATAACGGCATTAAAGTCTCCCCCACCACCGTAAGACACTGCAGGAGGGAGGAAATCACCTGTGTGAGATGGCGGAGTGTTGAAGACAGGAGAGCAGGGGGAATGTAAAGGCACACAAGGCTGAGGGGGCTCCCCTCCATAGAACCTGAGACCACCACATATCGGCCTTGTGTATCTGTCTCGGCAGCAACCAGGGTAAAGGGAAAACCTTTCCTAAGTAAGATAGCCACCCCCCGGGAGCCCCATATGAAGCCGGAGGGCCAGACCCTGTCAAAGTCGTAGCGGGTGAGGAAGTTACATTGCGTACCCAGGAGGTGTGTCTCTTGAAGGAAGAGAATGTCTGGTGTGTGGTGGTGGGCAGCGCGGAGGACAGCCGTACGCTTAATGCGAACTAGGAGGCCATTGAAATTCCAGGAAAGGATGTGGATCGCTTAGTGAGAGTATATGTCATCATAGGGGGAAGGGACGGGGAGGGACAGGTAACCACAGGGGGGCCACACCCAGCCGCAGGAGGGTGTCCACTCAAACGCAGGCTCAGAGAGGGAGCAGTAAAAGGGGTGATCTGTTCGGCGACGGTGAAGGCACAAGGAGAGGAGGGGGAACGACTGCCCGCAGCCGTTCCCAAAGGCGGCCCGTAGGCGGCCAAAAGTAACAAACTGGTAGAGGCATTAAGCTGCGTGTCAGCTGTGGACCTGCCCGTGAGAGAACGCTACTAAGGAGGACTGCAACCAGCGGCCCGTTGGCAGCGCAAATAGCAGCCCATAGGCGGCGAAAAATAAACTGTTGGGAGACAACGGGCCTCCCTCCAACCCACCCCCCCCCCCCACTCCCCCCACCCTACACTTCTGAAGCGGAAGCATCTGTCGCCCCACAAAAAAAAACCGGTAACTACCCCTCTAAGAGGCTAGTCACTAATCTAAAACGGTTAGCAAGAAAAAACAGATCAACAGGAGCGTGGCTAAAGAGGACCCCCCCTTCATTTATATGGATGAATGCCCACAGCTGAAAACACAAGTGCACAAAACATCTCCAATAAAGATTTTATTGGTTGATTGAACAATGGCATCATAAAAATTTTGGTTAATCTCTCTCAAATGTTTGAGGGCACATTTTATAATCTCACATTTCATTTTGCCATGGCATTCCAAGAAATAGGCTGAATATTCAGTATAGCAAGTCAACTATAACATTATTGGAATTCTTTTCATTGATCCACATGTCATATGGATTAATTGTTAAGCAAGTTCTTCACACACTCCTTGTTCACACTTTGTAAACCTTTAGTTTACTCCTATTAGCAAATGATGTTAGAATCCACAAAACAGTTTTGTGCCAGCATGTAATTCAGTGACTTTTACTAATATTAACATGTGGTTTGTTAGTCAAATGTTTTATTTAATTCCTATCAGTTTAGGAGTGATAGCTAATGCTTTACTAACCAATAGTAACTGTTTCTTTTCAGGACTGTGTGCTGTAATGAAACATACAGAACTCTCTGTGGACAGAAAAGAGGCAACATTTGGCCAACCATTGTCAATACTTTTGCTCTAGTACTAGTCTTTTCCAGTGCTAGATCTCTGTCCAGAAAATATACCCAGATACTATTATACTTTTCATGCAAAATATTTGGTCATTTGAACAGTACCTGCAGGTGCACAAAAATTCTTGAAAGATTATGTTCGATTTAAGTGACATTGGAGTTGGATAGAGGCAGATAACATACTGTTGACGGCTATTTCTTTACCCTAAAATATTGTCTTCAATCATTTACTTCTAAACCTCAGTATCAAGACACAAAACAATTTGCACAACAGATTTTTTGTAAAACTGCATCATTACATTTTCCAAAAAAGCCTTTGGTGCCTTGCATCGGAATGAAAATGTTGCTATTTCTCAACCAGAAATTTTCTTCACACGAAATTACAATTCCCCACCAGCAGCCTAGCATTAGGTTTGCACAACTTGGGGCAAACATGAATCCCTGGCTGCACCTTGCTTTTGATGGAAAATTCTATTTTCAAGTATGAAAATATTGTGCATCAAACACCAGTCAATCATTTCAAGAGTAATGATGAAGTTTCAATCCATCCTCATGTTGAATACTAGTGTATTAAGATATCGTATCTATAGCAATCACAGCCTTTTTGCCATGCAACATCACTAATGTGATTCAAAAGTCACTAGTGTTCCAGAAGAAAGGCTGACGATTTGTAAACAACTAAGCCATGAACTTCTACATTTAGACACTGGTATACTCCATTAATGGGTTGTGCATGCCGCTATTAGTCTGCCTTGGAGTTTTGAGAGGTTCTTATGTACTTGGTCTAAATAAAATGAGAAATTACCAGATCATTCCCTTTCAAGAACAATGAGTTGTCATCCGCAAAAAGCTCTTAGTCTCTCCATTGCTCAAGCATAACAGACGCTAGACTAGCAAACTGTTGGGGCGCACGGCAAGTCTGCACTGTAGTGCAGCTCTTCCCGGCTGAATAATAATTCAACTAATATCTGATCTATTTGTGCTGCATCGTAGCTGACAGCGGACGCTGATGGTGACCTTAAGCAGCCTAGAGTGGCTTTGAGGCGTCTGATAGCTGCTGCGAGCGCCGAGCTGGCTCGCCGAGAGAAACCCGGAGGAGAAAATACGCGACCCCTTGAGGGAAACATGGTGGCTGTTGCTGATTGAAAGGCACGGACCACATACTGCTGCAGAGCCGATTGCCACGGGACGGACGCCGGTGAGTACTGGGATGTGAACATAGGCGAGACCGGTGGTGAGAGAAGAGGGATCGGGGAACGATCTGTGCTCATCACTTCATATCAATTAAAATTAAGCCGGCTGTGGCGAAGCGGCGCGGCCTGGGAGGAGAGAGGTGCCGGCGGATTACTGCGGGACATTTGAGGAGACGTGACTGAGCGAGGAAAGAAGTGACGGAGACTAGTCCTGCTGCGTTCCGGCGAGGACCCTGCTGATGCCGGGGAGTGAGAATTGCTGCCTGGTGCTGTGAGTGGCGTTGCGGCTGGGCCTGTGGCTGCGGGGGTGGATGTGGGCTCAGGCATAAGGCAGCGGCCGGCTGACCTGCTCAAGGCACGGAAGGCGGGCTGGTTCTGGAGCTGCGGCGGGCTGGAAACAAAGCGGAGTGAGCGGCAAAGAGCTGCATACATTGAATATTTGAAAAACTTTGGATGAGCTTGATTGCACAGCCACTATGGATGCTAGGTGCTGTTCCCTACATTTGCATTTGTCTGAACTGGGGTGGCAGAGTGAGCTAAAGAATGGTGATAGATTAAACCCAGATCAGTTGACTGAGGGTGAGTGTTTGATTTGCTCAAACGCTCTGTCCATTATCCCCTTTTGTATCGCTTTGTTCGCCCTAAGTTGGCAGGGTATGCTCAGACGCGAGTCCCTTGCTCACATTGCCACTGGATTCAAGCTAGCCTGGCTGATGACGGCTGAAATGCCAGAAACCGGTCCCAGGATGCTTGTTTCCGGTCCAGGGAAGACATGGCTTTGCCAGTTTGGGCTGGACTGTTCCCATGAGGCATAGGGTCAGACTGATTTGCGTATGGCCATGTCTGAACTGGGGTGGCGGAGTGAGCTAAAGAATGGTGATGGATTAAACCCATATCAGTTGACTGGGGGTGAGTGTTTGATTTGCTCAAACGCTCCTTCCATTATCCCCTTTTGTATCGCTTTGTTCCCTACTAAGGCCGCAGCGACGTTGCCGGAAATTAATGAGTGTGCACCTCATGCAGTAGGGAAAAAGGAAGCCTAGTCAGGCGATAGATACATGGGGGAAGGTACATAACTGCATGAATAATTGCCAGCGTTGGACTGAGACACTGGGTCCCAGGCAGTGCTTGGTGGAATATTTGCTAGAATCCTGCCATACTTGATTGCACAGCGACTGTGGATACCAGGTGCTGCTCCCTCAAAAGGCAGCAGCGAGGTGGCCTGAGGTAAATGAGGGCGTAACGGAGGAGCTACGCGTCGAGCAAGATGCCTGCTTAGGACCTCCGCTCCCCGTAACTAGCCCCCAAAGCTCTGTGATCCTGTAATTTATTCTTTCGTTGGAGCCTGCCGCCCTATGGAGGAGGTGACGTTGTGTCCCAGACTGTTGCTCCGGCCCCACTGAGATACCGGGGGCCGGAGATAAGCCGCCCGATATCTGCAGCCTGGGACATGGCTGGGACCCGGGACTTGTGTGCACCCAGTGGCCGTGCCGGAGTGGATAAACAGCGGGGCTGGATACCGTAAGTCGCCGGTCCGGCCCGCTGGAGAAGTGCGATGGAGTGGTGCCGCGGTGAGCGGGGAAGCGCAGCCACATGCAAGAGGAGGGGACTCGCCTGCGGCATCGGCGGTACCGGCTGTGCCCCCCCCTCCCCTCCTGTGTGCGCTGGAGGCTCTCTGCGTGAGGAACTGGTGGAGCAGGCGGCGGGGGCATCTGAACAGGAAAGGAAATGCTACTTACCAGTATGCATCTGTTCTTGGCATGTAGGGCTGCTGACATTCATATCTTATCATAGATCGCTGCCTAGTGTTGGGTCCGGATGATTGCACCTTGTTGTCCTGGAAGAGTCTTCGATGTATCACGAGATAGGTGACTCCTCCCCTGGACTACAGTGCGCATGGGCATCTTCTCCATCCTCAGATTGTTTTAAGATGGAGTATAATAAAGTAAGAGATGGCCATGCAAAAGAGAATCCTGCAGCTGCCACAGGCACCGGGGAGGAGAGTGGGCGATATGAATGTCAGCAGCCCTACATGCCAAGAACAGATGCATACTGGTAAGTAGCATTTTCCGTTCGAGGCATGTGGGCTGCTGAATTCATATCTTAGCATAGACTGTATAGCAGTATCTCCTCTGGCGGTGGTCACCTGTACCAGTTGCAGCAGTCTGAAAAAAAGTTTTAAGGACAGCCTGGCCTACAGCAGCTTGCTGCTTTGTTTGCACGTCTACACAATAGTGTTTAGTGAAAGTGTGTATGGTAGACCATGTAGCTGCCCAATATAAGTCTTCAAGAGGAATATTCCCTAGGAAAGCCATGGATGCCCCCATTTTACGCGTAGAGTGTGCTTTTGGGGGAACTGTTAGAGTGCGTTTCGCTTTTTGATAGCATATTTGAATGCATTTAACTATCCTCCTGGATATTCCTGATTTTGAGATGGGATTACCTTTATGTTGTGGGGGAAAAAGCAACAAACAGTTGCTTTGTTTTCCTAAATGATTTAGTCCTGTCAACATAATATAGCAAAGCTCTCCTTACATCTAGTGTGTGTAGGGCTCTTTCAGCTACTGACTGTGGGTTTTGGAAGAAAACTGGCAATTCTATTGATTGATTGATATGGAAAGTGAATATGACTTTTGGCATAGAATTAGGGTTAGTCCGAAGTACTACCTTATTTGCATGTATCTGCATGAAAGGTTCTTGAATGGTTAGTGCCTGTAGCTCACTCACTCGCCTGAGGGAAGTAATGGCAATCAAGAATGCCACCTTCCATGTTTGAAATTGTAATTCACATGTATGGAGTGGTTCGAAAGGAGGTCCCATAAGTCTGGTAAGTACTACATTTAAGTTTCAGACTGGTGAAGGTGGGTGCTTTGGAGGGATTATCCTTTTAAGACCTTCCATAAAAGCTTTGATTGGGGGTACTTTAAACAGGGAAAGGTGTTGTCAAAGGTGTTGTCTGTTCTGGAGATATGCTGCTATAGCAGCAAGATGAGGCCTTATGGAAGAGTATGCTAGATTGCATCTTTGAAGATGCAAGAGGTAACAGGTAATGTTGTGGATGGAAGCATCTAATGGATTGATTTGGTTATTATTGCAATAAATTACAAATCTTTTCCATTTAGCTGCATAGCATGCTCTAGTAGTTGGCCGTCTTGCCTTCTTGATAATGTGCATGCAACCAGGAGGCTAGTTAAGGTATCCGAACGAAGGTGAGACAGCTGTGGAGAGTGTGTACCTCCTTGTTTCTGGATGTAATACATGTTTGTCATGTTGTCCGTCCGAATCAACACAGCCTTGTTGTACAAGTATTTCTGGAATGCTTTTAGTGCCAGAAATATTGCTAGCAACTCTCAGTGGCTGATATGCAGTGTCTTTTGTTTCATTGTCCAGAGCCTTTGGACTATGTATTGAAGTAAGTGGGCTCCCCAACTTGTTAGTGATGCGTACGCTGTTAGTACTACTTGTGGAACCAGCTCTTGGAACAGTCGCCCCTTGGAAAGGTTGTGTGGGTTCCACCACTGCAGAGAGTTGTAAGCGCGACTGTCTACCAACACTCGGTCTTTTAGTTGTCCTTGAGCTTGGTTCCACTGCCGTGCTAGGCATTCTTGCAGTGGATGCATTTGAAGTCTGAAATGAGGGATGATGAATAATCAGGAGGCCATCATGCCTATGCGCTGCATGAACACTCGAGCTGGCAATGAGAGTTGAGGCTGAAACTTTTGAATGAGAGTCTGCATGTTGGCTATTTAAATAAAGACAGCGGTGAGGGTACTAGACCAGCACAAACACAAACTACATTTCTCAAAGTCTACAACAATTCTTACTAGTCAGCTCAACACCTCATCTGGATCCACCGGTAAAATCCAGCCAATATAATAGGGAAAATACAGTAAATTGAGGGAGCGACCAATTCACACAAAATCAAATGGTTCACAAATGTGAATTCCAAAATGTTCATTTATTTGAAGATTTTCCACAGAGATGATGTTGTTCAGAGCAGTAGCAATTTCTTCAATATTTCAAAACCGTAACAAAAACAGCCGATGCGTTTCGTCCACAGATGGACATCATCAGGGCTCCTGTAAGTGTATTTCTTATTTCATAACCAGATCTTGTCCTAATACTTGATTGGTCCTACTGTGATACACCTGGTATTAACTCAAATTAAGTGCCTTTGCCTGAGCTCCCCTTTCAATATTCCTAATGTAGATTCAGTCTCTAAGCTTGAAATCACTAGAGAAAAAGACGATATTCAGCGCTTTATTTAATCGCAACTGTTGAATATTCAAGTCGAATTCTTACGAGCAAAAGATCATTCCAATACAAGCAGGGGAGTCTCGGCAGGCGACGTTGGGCGTGTGATCCCGGCAGTTTATCACAGTAGGACCAATCAAGTATTAGGACAAGATCTATCTAGCAGTTGGTTAAAAACAATGGTGTTGTCAGTAGGCGACGCCTTTGTAGGGTATGGGGAGGTGTCTGGGATGGGGTGTGTGTCATATGGATCATTCTGGTCTTCCCATGTGTCATCCTGTGCATGAGGATCCTCTGGTTCATTAAAATCATCCTGAGGATCTTCCCCCATGTTATCCCCATCATTATAATCTGAATTTGTAGGAGAGTAGGGCACAAAAGGCATATTAGGATAGAAAGGAGGAGGAGTAAAAGGCCTTGGGGAAGATGTCCCGAAGTCTTTTTTCTTTGGAGGAACAGGGGAAGGAGTGTCCGTGTCCAATGGTCTCTTTTTCCAGTGATAAACTGTAACGTGTCCTGTTTCAGGGTGTATATACAGTTTAGGTTGTTCTTCAGTTACTGGATCAGGATGGAAGAGTTCTTCCTCAACTGTCCGTGGCTTTGGCGCCGATGTTTTTGGCTTAGTGACTTGTTTGTGACCTTTTGACTCGAGGGCCTTTGGTTGTAGAGTTATTTTCGGCTCGACTGTTGCTTTGGGGTCGGTAACCTTTTTCGGTTCGATGTCCTTTGTTGGTTTAACAGTCTTTTTCTGTTCGCCGACTTTGTTTGTTTGGGTCGACGACTTGTTTCGGATCGACAGACGGCTTTTTTCAGCTCAAGGTTTTTGGTCGAGTCAAGGGCTTTTTTCGGCTTGACGACCTCCTTTGGGTCGGGTGTTCTTTTTGGATCGACGACCAGTTTCGGTTCGAGGCTCTTGTTTGGCTCGATAGCTTTCGACTTTTTGGGTTGGGCGACCTCCTTTGGTTCGACCCCCTTCTTCGGTTCGACAATCTTCCTCGGTTAGACGACCTTTGGTTCGGCGACCTTCTTCGGATCAAGGACCTTCGGTGCGACAAACCTCTTGGGGTCGACAACCTTCTTGGGGAGAATGGTACTCTGTCCTGGGCTATCAGAAGGTCTGGTTTTGGGTTTCGGAGCCGAGCCAGAAGTCGGGGCTTCTGAAGGAGCTTGTCGATCTCGGCTAAGGCCTTTAGGCGATACTTCGACCGGAGCCTTATCTTTTGGGATAAACAGTGTTGGGGGCTGTACTCACTGTGTGCCCCAGCGTGATTTGGTCATCTGAGTCCGACTGGTCCTCAATGGTGACGATTTCTAGATCAGAGTCAGCCGCTTCTGGGAGGTCGTGTTCATCATCGAAGATGTTCTCCAGTTCCGATGCCGGCCGCTACATCTCTTGCCTAGCAGCCCGTCGGTTCTGGATGGTCTTCTTCAAACGGAATTGGGCACATGCTGGGCAATTTTCTTTGTTGTGCTCTGGTGATAAGCAATGGTTGCCTACTCTATGTTTGTCAGTATGCGGGAATTTGGAGTGGCAATTGTGGGCACCTTTTGAACGGGCTCCTTTCCATCGACAGTAGGCCCACGTGGCGTCGAAAGGCCCAACGGCACGCGTCGACGACCGGATCGAGATGGAAAGTTTGGTCGAGTCAAGAAGTACCACACGAGAACAATACCGTCAAAGAAGGTCTTTTGGTCTTAGAAAGTAGTTTAGTTTCGGTTCCGAAGTTGGAGTAGAGGAATAACATCCGAACCCAATGGCGGTAAAAAAACAATCTGAGGATGGAGAAGATGCCCATGCGCACTGTAGTCCAGGGGAGGAGTCCCATATCTCATGATACTTCGAAGACTCTTCCAGGACAACAAGGTGCAATCATCCGGACCCAACACTAGACGGCGATCTAGCTAAGATATGAATTCAGCAACCCACATGCCTCGAACACAAAGCCCTCTCTGCACAGCAGGAAGTGAGAGCACAGGCAGAGTGAGGGCCGACATCTAAACCCTCAAGCTTATTACACCCCTGAACAAGGACTAACCTAATCAGCACAGCAGGAACTGAGAGCACAGGCTGAATGTGGGTCGCCATTTAACCCCACATGTGTATTACACTGCTGAACAGGGAACAAAGCCCACTCAGCACAGCATGAAGTGAGAGCACGGGCTAAGTGAGGGCCGCCATCTAAACCCTCAAGTTTCAACTGGCGCACCATCCTACTCCTGGCACCAGAGATCCTCGTTCCACCTCGGGTGAGTCTGCCGGGTGATTCTACCACGGGGCGACCCTTAGTCTGGTTGTCCATTCATATACCATTACCATCCTGTGGGTTTTCTCCCCCCCTCCCCCCCCCAATCGCTGGATTATTGACTGGATGCGGCTGGCGCGGAGGGGAGCGGTGGAGTGCCTGTGATCAGCTGCAGCGGTGACTGCCCTGCCTTGATGCCTGGGGTGCGACGTGATCCCATGGGCGCTGATACGCCGTCGGCCGGCACACCCTCCTGCTGTGAGCCTCAGAGGCCGACTTTGCGTCTGGGGTTAGTTTGTGTGGTGGTTCTCCCGCAGTACGGCCCTCGGACTGCTCGTCCATCTGCCTATCATTGCCGCCCTGGGGTTCTACACCGCTGCAGCCTCCCTGAGATTGTGACTTGTCCGTGGGGTGGTGGTCACCAAGGCCCAGGACACCTGGTAAAGCCGGGGTGTGTTGTGAGGGCCCCGGCCTGTGGAAGACGTGCTTCGATCAGCTTGGTTCCGGCCAGTCCTCTTGAAGATCCTGCTCTGGGGCCATGGACGGTCGCATCTCCCAGGGGCGTCTTGCTGCTTTGGCCTGTCCTGTACAGTGGTGTCAGACAGAAGGAGAGAAGGCTGGTTAGCAGGTGTGGCTGAATCAGCCTGGGGCCCCACACAAACACACAATGCTTGAGGGTGGAAGTGGGGGTTGAGGAGCGTTTCTGATGGCGGCCAGGCCAGATACCGATAAGACTCTGCCCAGGTCTTCCAGAGGGTCTAAACAGGTTCAGACCAACAAGCTGGACCGTTACACTATGCCTAAAGGATCGCCTGTGGAGACGAAGCGGGTCCAGTCGGCGAGCGGTGGTTCGCCAGGGGCGGCGGCGGAGCTGACGCTTCAGGATGTGATGGCGGCTATTGAGGGAGTCCAGGCGTCGTTGGGGCATAAAATGGAATCTCTTGATAACAAACTGGACACGGTCACGATAGAGGTCAACCTCATCCGGTCAATCTCACGAAAGCAAGGGAGAAGGTCAAATCGTTGGATATAAAGACCGCCAGCCTGATAGATGATATGGCATAGATCCAACAGGAGGTACATGATCTTAAGGCCTCCCAGGCCCTGACGGACAAGAAGCTCGACGATTTTGAAGGGAGGGCCCGACGAAATAACATTTGAATCCTCGGGGTACCGGAGAAAGCTGAGAACCCTGCCCTAGACTTGTTTGTCGAGGATATCATCCTCATACACCTCAAGCCCAAGGGACTGAGTAACTTTTTCACGATTAAACGGGCGCACAGGGTGCCCGGGGGTCGACCCTGGCCTGGAGCGCCACCTCGCCCGATGATCTAGAGAGTCCTGAATTTCAGGGACAGGGATATTATTTTGCAGGGGGCTCGCTTAGGGGGGCCTCTTCAGTACGAGAAAGCCACCCTCTCCTTCTTTCCGGACTTCACGCAGCTTGTGCAGAGACAGCGTCAAAGCTTTTTACCTGTGAAGAAATTGAGAGACAAGGGTCTGAGGTATGCAATGATGTTTCCGGCGAAACAGAGTGGAGGCCGAGGGGTGGACTTGCTTTTTCGACAACCCGGATGTTGCAGCGTACTGGATCGATAGTCGTCCCCCGGCTGAATCAGACGGACACAATCTAGATGGAAGTGGTGCACAACAGGAGCAGGAGTGAGGGAGGCGGATTAGACGGCGGACTTATGTTTATTTACACGGTGGTGGGTCTCAACCCATCGGTGTGTGTTGTTTCTTGAAGCAGTATTAATCAAAGAGTGTGGGCGAATCCGAAATAACGAACCAATGTATGATGTGAAGCTGGGGGGAGAGGGTGGGTCATCGAATTTCCTCCTCGTTACTACCTTTAGTTAGTTTGTAGAGTTAGATTGTGGGGCGACAGGCACACTGCAAGTTGGGGGATGGGCGTAAACTATGAGCAGGGGTGCAGGGAGGGGGGGGAGGGGTTCGAGGTTAGCGAGGCCCCGCAGGCCAGGGGGTCACACCGTTCATGGGCTTGTTTGATGGTGTTTTTTTTGTATTTTCTTTTTCTTTGCATCAGGTGACAACAATGTGATTGTATTGTATCCATACTGGTTTAATGTCGAAGATTAGTCGGGATTGGGGATAAAAGTGCTAAGCTGGAATATGACCGGCCTGGGAGACATGATTAAGAGAGGGATGGTCGGCCAGTTGATTAGAAGACACTCCCCGAACGTAGTCTTATTACAGGAAACCCATCTTATTGGTATTCGTTGCCTGGCCCTTCATAAAGGGGGTTATAAGTTGGTTGCACATGCTGGGTTCACTATGGGGTCTAGAGGGGGTGGGATCCTGGTTAAAAACTCTTTTGCCCGTGACATTCAAGCTACTTGGTCTGACCGGAGACGCCGCTACATTGGTGTATCAGGGCAGTGGGAAGGTAAGACAGTTACTTTCATGTCCATATATGTCCCGCCTGGCCTTCAATCCAATACTTTTCGGGACCTGGGCGCTATCTTCCTTACTTTACCTTTGGGTCTCCTGGTGATGGGATGAGACTTCAATGCGGTGGTGGACGGGGAGCTGGACAGACACTCGGCCAGAGCTTTGAGACCGGCACAGATGTGGCGTCCTGACTTCCTAGACGTGACAGGACTGATGGATAGTTGGAGCGTGCGTAACCCAACAGCGCTACAATATACACACGTGTCCGCTGCGCATCACAGCCTGTCTACAATTACTACATTCTGATACCGGCGGCCCTGGCTGCCGTGGTCCGGGAGGCGCGACACCTAGGGAGGGGATCTCTGACCACTCTCCCATATGGCTTCAGCTTGAGATTGGCCAATCTGCAGTGGGTAGGTTTGCTCCTATTAATGCATGGCACCTGAAAGACCCAGACACCAAGAAAGAGATCGTTAAGGTAATGGAGAGATATTTCCAAGAAAACAGGGGCACGTGGAATTAATGCAGAACCTGTGGGAAGCTTATAAGACAGTTGTTCGGGGGGGGAAGTACTATCCTTGGTGGCGGGGAAGAAAAAGAAGCGCCTAGCGGACATGGGAAGGGCAGAGGCGGAAGTGATGTATTTGGACGAGGAGGTAGCTAGGGCAGCAACTCCGGAGAGTATGCACCTCCTAAAATTGCGACAAGATGATTATAGAGGCCTCGCAGGAGACCGGGCCATAGATCAGAACGCTGATACTCAGAGCAGGAAATACGAACATGGGGACAATGCCGGTGAATTGATAGCCTGGCTTGAGAGGGGAGATCGGGTATCGAGGCTGTTGCCAGAACTACAGGGAACGGATTCTACGATAATCACCGACCCACAGGCAGTTGCGGATGAGTTCTCTGAATATTATGGCGGAGTGTATTCCTCGGTCGGCGGGTACACAGAGGAAGACAATAGTGCAATAATTAGAGATATCCAGATGTCGGTACTCTCGGACGAAAGCAGAGAGTATTTAGATTCCTCCATTACGGATGACGAAGTGGCGCAGGCCATCAGGGGGGTGCACTCCGGGAAGGCCTCCTAGTGAAAGAACACACAGCTCGCTTGCGGCACGTCCAGTCCCAGGAGCACTGCAACGCCCTATTATCGCCAGACTATTAAACTATACAGCCCGGGATGCAATTCTGCAAATGGCTAGAGAAGAGGGCACCATAACCTTTCAGGAGGAACACCTTGGTCTTCTACCCAGACTTCAAGGTCACTGTGCAGGCTGCGAGAAGAGAGTATGGAATGGTAAAAAAAAACTGCTACAGTCGGAGGGTATCCCATGTGCCTTGCTGTATCCCGCCCTCCTTAGAATTGGCCCGGAAGGGGCATTTAATATCTTTACCAATCCTAAGACTGCTCTTGAACATGTTAACACGCTAAAAAGCAGCAGCAAGAATCCTCACAGGACCCAGATGAGGAAGAACAATAGCATCTGCGAACATGACTTGCTCTGTGCAGTAATAAGTGTGGCTACATATGTGGGCGTATGGGATGGTTGTTTATTGATTTGATGTTCTCTCTTTGTACCAGGCTGATTATCCATATACTGAACTATTGTCCTTTGTGTCACACTAGTCTCTGAGAAATATAATTAGGACAATATAGCATTTGTTATAGGACAGATCAGCCACCTCCTACACATGTGGGAGGCAGGTAGCACTCTAGGCTCCCTACTGGGAGTACCCCGTATGTGTCTTACTTTATTCTGGGGTAGTGGGGGATTGTTCTATTTACTAAGGGATGGCTTTAGCAAGTTGGGGGAGCCGAAGTGGGTGGGGGGCTGTTGGGTAAAGAGGGGGAGAGGGAGATCAAACTTCTGTAAAGATATTGCTTCTGGTGCAATACTGTTGAATTGTGAGATATGGCTGGGCAATATACACAGTGACAGAGATGAATGGCAGGTCCAGGGAGTAATATAAAGTTCCTTACATGGTATGTACACGGGCTCAACAGTCCCAGGAAAATTCGATCTGTCTTAGCATACCTGGATAGGTTGGATGTGCAGGTCGTTTTTTTTTTTACAGGAAACCCACTTAACCAAATTCTCAAAGACAAACTGTAGATGGCCGTCGGGCAGGAGTGAGGGTGGCCCTTCTTACTCCAGAGGAGTGATGATCCTCATTAAAAAAGGCGTGCCATTCACCATTATCAGTTCAGAAACAGATGAGCAGGGCAGGGTGGCGTTGATTCTGGGCAAATTTTTTGGGGGGTGACTGTGCTGCTTGTTAACATATATGGCCCAAATGTTGACGATCCTGCGTTCAACAATGTTTGGCTACGTATTTCTATGTATCCTCTGGTGGAGGTTTTCTGGGGTGGGGATTTTAACATTTGTCTGGATGCGAATATAGATCGTTCAGATGGCTCAGGGGCACGTGGGAAACAGGTGTCAGAAACTTTGACAGGATTACTAGTAGCATGGGGTCTTAAAGATATTTGGAGACTTCACCACCATGAGTTGAGGGAGAGCATCTTTGTCTGTAAAGTGCATGGGTCATGGTCAGATTATTGGCTTGCATTGGAGAGAGCATGCACCTGGGTCGAAGTTAGCCACCAAGCTAAGATGCTCTCTGATCACTCTCTGGTGCTTCTGAAGCTGCCAATACAATAATGTGCGAGACCTTCATATAAGTGGAGATTACAGCCGTCCTCTTTGGTAGATCCTGTGTTAAAGAGTACAATTGGAAATGCAATAAGAGGCCGAAATCTGCTCCTACTTGGAAGATATTGTATTAGGGTGGCTCTCAGATGGCCATAAAGAATATTTGACGCAGCCCTTTGAAACAGAGGACGTAAAGGAAGCTATAATTTCCCTCCCATAAGTAAATCAGCAGACCTTGATGGAATCCCAATTGAGTTTTATAAGGCACACATGGAGGAGCTGGCACCTAGATTTGTAGATATATTTGCGGAAGCTTAAGAAAAAGGATTTTTGCCTCCCACATTAAAAGAGGCTCTCATTGTCACACTGTCAAACCCGAGAAATAAACGAATAAGTGCGAGACTTATAGACCGCTATCCCTAATTAATATAGATGCAAATATTTTATTGAAAATAATTGCAAACAGGCTGCAACCGCCAGTGCCCAAACTAATTCTCCCAGAACAGTCAGTGTTTATTTCCAAGAGATCTTCAGCACATAACCTGCGCACCATTTTCGCAGCGCTTCATTACTTAGAGACGGATTTTCAGGCTGTGGCAGTATGCTGGATGCAGCTAAGGCCTTTGACTCCCTGCAATGGGGATATATGTCTACAGTGCTGCAAAGAATGGGCATGCCACCTTTCTTCCTCAAATGGATTAAAATATTGTATGCTTAGGCAATTGCGCGTGTGCGAGTCAACGGGTTGCCATCTGAGGCATTTCCAATGAAGGGAGGAACAAGACAGGGATTCCCCTTGTCCCGATGCTATTCTCTCTTGCACTGGAGCCCTTTGCTTGTAAACTCCATCAAAAGCACGCAAAAGCTGTGTTGTAATTCAGACAGAGGCCTCTCGTGGTCTCACAATACGCGGATGTCATGATGTTTTACGTACGAGAACCCACCACATATCTCTAGGCTCTGTTAAGAGAGTATGAGGTATTTGAGAGATATTCAGGCTTGGGGATTAAATGAGCAAAATCTATTGTCTTCCCGCTGACTGACAGGACACGAGAGGTGTTGATGGATTTCCCACTGTCATGGTCTACCGACCCAGTGAAATATTAAGGGGTATGGCTTCACAGGAATCAAGAAATGATACTTTCCATGAACTACGGACGAGCTATCACACAAATCCCTGAGCAAACTGCAAGATGGGCTACACTGCCCCTTTCCAGGCAGACAGAATTGCAGTGGTGAAAATGACAATATTGCCCAAACTCCTTTATTTGTCACTATCCCTCTGCAACTTAATATGGTGTTATTCAATAACCTCCAGACGACTATATTGTCTCTGGTTTGGGCTGGTAATCAGCCAAGATGTAGCTGAGGCACACTTACTTAACCCTTTAACAGAGGAGGTTTTGAAGCGCCTGATTTGCGGTTATTATATTTATGTGCCCAAGCGCAGTTGGTGCATTATTGGTACTTCCCACAGAGATATTTGCCACATGCTGCGATCGAGGCATACACTGTGTATCCGCCCACACTTGTGACGGAGGCACTGTCGGGAGGGGGGGTCCGAGGAATGAAATAAACTCGGTTAAGTGCACTGCTTGGGCATGAAAGATTCTGGCCAAGCAGGCCCAACTAGATTATGTTTACGCCCCAGCACTGCCGACCGCCGCAAATCGGGGAATTTCTGTGACCAAGGCGCAAGCGGCTGTGGGGGTTCTGCAGGCTGATGGGGTCAAGCAGCTGGGAGATATGCATAAGGAAGGGTTATTCAAATCGCTTGAAGAGCTACTAGCAGGAAAGAAGTATAGCGGATTGCTTGGATTCACATACATAAGGGTGAGGCAGTCGATCATGTCTATATTTCCTGACTGTCCCGCAGAGCTGGAGGCACTACAATTCATGCTAGATGGAGAAGAACGTAGAGGTCTGATTACAAGGTTATATAATGTTTTCTTGAAGGAAAACGAACTGCTTGAACCTCCTTCACTCAAAAAGTGGAACAACGTGCTTGAGACCCAAATGTCATCAGAACAGTGGATGTTTTGCTGTGAATTGACGGGTAGACTAACTTCAAATTGCAATCTCCGCATTATTCATTTTAAATACCTGCACCAACTATATTATACGCCAAGTCAATTGCAAAAATTTGGATTAAGGGAAAGTGCGAGGTATGTACGAGGTGGGCATGATGATGCGGACTTTATGCATCTGGCATGGGAATGTGCTAAAATATATGCGTTTTGGAGGAGCGTTGTAGAAGTGCTCAACAAGGTTGTCCGGGAGAGAATTGCTTGCACTCCTGAATTGCGTTTGCTGGGTATGGTGAAGAAGCTCAAGCCACGCAATAGACAAATTGTCGCAATATCAACTCTGTTTGCCAAACGTGCAGTTGCACAATGTTGGGGAGCGTGAACCAGCCCAACTATTCATAAATGGGTCAGTGATCTAGAGTATTGGAAAGAGCAGTTGGGTATTTATGCAGAGGAATTGCATGAAACTTCTCGGCCTAAAGACTTCTGGGCGCCACTCTTCATGTATTTGCTGGAGAACCCGGACCTGCATCACAGGTAATGAATAATTGCTTGCGGCAGAAAGACTGATTGCCTGTAGATACTGCCCGGGGTTAGTGCCAAAGTTGTGTTGTGTAAGATGTAAACATTCTCAAAGGCCAGTAATTGCAGAATGAGGAAAATAAAGGGAGGGTTAAGTTTGGTTTATGCATTGTGAAAAATACTTGCATACTACAATGACAATGTATGATAGCTGGGTAATTACCCTGGTACTCTGTAACCTGTGAATTGCAAGCTGATTTTTTTTTTTTAAAGAATAGCAAACTGTTAACTTTGTAGCACTGTGTTGTAATGATCATTACTATCCAGTGGTCTGTGCACTTCAGAAAGGTAATGCATTTTACTCAAACTCACTACATCACCACCTTTGTCAGCTGGCTAAACAACAACGGTTCAAATATTGTAAAGCTTTTTATAAATTACATTATAAGTGCTCTTTTAGGGCAAAAAGTGTTAGGTCATAGCTTTATCAGACCAATTAGAATAACATGTTGAAACAAAACCTTAACATTGCCGATGGCACCTGGACAGTATCCACACTTACACTTAACACCCTAGGGAACATGGCAAACTATATATTTTGATCCCTCAAAGGTGGATGGTTACATACTGAAACTATGCTTAGCCAGTTGTTCGCACCAAGTACTTTGTACCTTTAGATCAAATATAGCACTGTCCAGCAGTGTTTACAATTGGGACTCAATGTACTTAAGACAGGGTTGACATTTTCTTTGTTAGAGGTTTCCATTTTATACTATACCTTAAAGCGATTTTGTTTTCCAAACATGGCTCAAGAAAAACATGTTTTTTTTTTTAGAGGCATCTTCAAGGACACCTCATAAAAGAAAATGTCTTTCAATGAATGTCGTTTTGGACGGCTAGACGGACGGGCGCGCCTGCGCACGCGCGCAGGCACACACTCACACCAAGATTGTAAAACCTCACGTCAAACCAACATGCATCACGATCTGAAAGCAGACACATTTCATTAACAGGAAAATCTCAGAGTTGTTTGCATGCAACAACTTGCTAATGTATAAACAAGATTCTTTTTCTGCAACCCCCACGCACCGAATTCATGATTCTGAAAACAATGGTGATTTCAGTATGGGCTGTGTAGCTGGCACGCAGAGGTGACGCATTACCGTGGAGATCAAGAAGCTGATAGAAACACATGTACCCTACACAGTAAAGCACATTCGCATAAATTAATAGTAGGTCCTCCAAAATCTAACCTTTATTTCACATTTCTGGTGCCAGTAGATAGTAACCAAATTATGCATTCAGTGAAATATTTATAAAATGTTTCTTTTTGGGATGAAGCTATCTTTATACCTAAACCATTACAATAGTAAATACCAGGTTCAAAGTAACATCCACAAAATGCTTCAGAGGCCTCAGAAACCCTGAATGTTCACCTGTCATACCAGTATTGTGTCACAGAAATATTGACCCGCATGGCATAGGTAAATAACACGAACAAAGCAAAGAGAATACAAAAAAGGGTGCACAACAACAAGCAAATAGCCTTTCAACGCATGACTCTGAATGCAATGACTGACAGAAAGAGGAATAGGAACTGTGGCAATTGCTTTTGCGGGAATTAATAGTAGATTCTTGCAAGCTAAATGGAATACTCTTACTGTTAGCTTTTAATTTTACCCCATCATTCTTAGTTAGCTGAAGTGAGCCTCAATTGAACACCATCTGTACATTTCATTTAAAGGTAAAGTCATTCCCAGGGGTACTGGGATCGATCTGCGCTATCAGTCTCCCGAACAGCAAGATCTCATCAGTTGACTACAAGATTTGCAGACTTGGATTAAACACAGGTTTTTCCAATTGAATATATCACATAAGTCTCTAGCAGTGGATTCAAGAATCCTATATCCATCAAGGCGACCTATCAAACACTACGTTTTTTTGGGTTTGTTTTGGTAAACTCACCCAATAGAACATCCTGCTGAGCAAAATGAATGAAGCCCTTAATGCTGCAAATTGAATTAATCCTTCAAATATAAAGGCAGGTATAGAAGAGATAAGCTACTTCCAAACTTACCAAAATATCTATGTACTCATCTGAGTGGATGGTCTATGTGATACTCAGAGCATGTATCCAAAATCAGTTCCAAATCCCGAGCCCAAGTCGTGTGTGACGAGTAGGGTATTACAAAGGTACAGTAGATAAATATAGAATTCTGGGGAGACTATATTCGGGACATATAGATTTACCAGGGAGACTTCAAGTGCATGTCATTGGTCAACAACAATAACATATTTTCCCGTTCATGTGTCACACCTTTTTAGGTCTCGCCTGTCGATGCGCATGCGCATCGAGCTTGCAAGACTATGGGGGCTTAACCACTCTTTAACTGACTTGCAAGGAATCGTGGCGATTCCTTGCAGTGCCCGTGACTTTTAAGCTCAATGCGCATGCGCATTGAGCTTAAAAGCGCGTGCACATCAGTTCCCTCAGCCGCACTCCAGGCCCCCGCTCCGCCCCCTCCCCTGCCCGCCGTGTCGCATTTCTCCTTCCCCCTCCCCTTATCTGCCTTCCCTCCGTCTGTTCCCTCTCCCCGCTCCGCCCCCTCCCCTGCCCGCCGTGTCGCATTTCTCCTCCCCCCTCCCCTTATCTGCCTTCCCTCCGTCTGTTCCCTCTCCCCGCTCCGCCCCCTCCCCTGCCCGCCGTGTCGCATTTCATGCGGCCCAGAAACACATTCTATGGGATTCTGGTCTCTGTGCTGCATTGTCTCATGCTGGGGGTCAATCCTGGTTACAGAGCACCTCTCAGCTGAAATGGATTTCAGCTACAGGGAGGGTCACATGCAGCCTTTTACACCCCGAGCACTCGAAATCAATACAAAGCAAGCAAACCTCTAATGCTGCCACATTGGGTTTAATATCTGGGCCTAAGCAGCCGATCGAAGGGCTCGTCTTCGGAAGCCTCCTGCGAACAATACATTTTTACACACCAACAGACACGATCTATATATATGGTGCGAAGAAACCTCTCCCCAGGCTATGAAACACATTTTCTTTTAGAACTAACATTTCCCTGCCCCACTGTCGCAGGCTCCCCATGCCACGCTGACCTCTTTTTGTAACAAAAATGAAAACACCATCTATCACCTCCCGCAGCTCAGTGACTTCCCTGGGAGGAGCTTGGTTTCATTGGGAAAACATCTGTGGGTTTGTGACCTGACCAACTCTGACCTCTGCCTCTCTCACCCCACCCCATCCTCCAGCTCACAGGCCTGGGGGCATATTTACTGCACAGGCCCGAGCTGCAGGAGCGTGCTGGCTCCACTGGGTGGCGCCTACCAGCAGCCCCAAGGACAGCTACACGTGCCACCTCTGCTCGCTCGAGGTATGAAGAGGAGACATGTTCACTCCACTGGCCCTCACCCTCACTCACCCCTCACCCACCCTCAACCCCTCATCCCCACTCACCCTCACCCTCACTCACCCTCAACCCCTCACCCTCACTCACCCTCAACCCCTCACCCTCACTCACCCTCAACCCCTCACCCTCACTCACCCTCAACCCCTCACCCTCAATCCCTCACTCACCCTCACCCTCACTCACCCTCAACCCCTCACCCTCACCCACCCTCACCCTCATTCACCTTCACCCTCACTCACCCTCACTCACCCTCACTCACCCTCACTCACCCTCACTCACCCTCAACCCCTCACCCTCACTCACCCTCAACCCCTCACCCTCAACCCCTCACTCACCCTCACTCTCACTCACCCTCACTCACCCTCAACCCCTCAGCCTCACTCTCACTCACCCTCAACCCCTCAGCCTCACCCTCACTCACCCTCACCCACCCTCACCCTCACTCACCCCTCACTCACCCTCAACCCCTCACCCTCACTCACCCTCAACCCCTCACCCTCACTCACCCTCAACCCCTCACTCACCCTCAACCCCTCGACCCCTCCCCCTCAACCCCTCACCCTCACTCACCCTCAACCCCTCAACCCCTCACCCTCAACCCCTCACCCTCACCCTCACAACACATATTGTGTTACAATAGGTGTCACATTTGCGAAAGATAAAAATATTGGCATTGTAAATAACAAAGCTATTAATTCGCTATTTTCAAAACAAGCACATAAATAAAAAATGAGTCCTTTACAATACCAATAGCTCAAACTTTTCTAATGCGAGACCTATTGCATTGCTGTGCTTCTCTCCCCTGCTGCACTCTCCTACTCTCTAGAGATGTGGCCTAACGACCAGAGCTGCCATCTAAGTCACGTAAATACAAAACATGTTGCATTCCAAATGCTATAGGTGTCACATTCGCGAAAGTTATAACTATTGGCATTGTAAATGACAAAGCCATCAATTTAGCAATTTTAAAAACCAACAAATAAATAAAATATGTCATTTACAAGACCAATAACTCCAACTCTTCTAATGCGAGACCTATTGCATTTCCAATGCTTGTTTCAATTGGAAGAGGAGTATTTTAAGTATAAAAGTTACAACACCTCTAGAATTTGTAATTTAGTGGGGAAAAACTATTGGTGTCCCGATTTGGTGACAAATATGGAGTGTGTTTTAGAGTTTAACATGGCTGTTAATTTTTGTGTTGGTCTAAAAATATGAGAACAAATCAAATTTTTCCGAGGGTACTTAAGAACTCTATATTCCAGCTCATGAGCTTATTCTGGGGCATAGCGGGCAACTTCTCTCACATCTCTTTCCTAGCTGCTGCCCTTTATTTTCTTAGTACATAATAGGGTGCGGGGGACTGTTTGCCCTGGCACCAATTCTAGGCACAATGTGTATAAAACATCTAAAACTCTCCACTCACCACACACCCACATTGACCCCAAAACTCAACTTCTTTATTCTCCTTTTGAACAAGAGGCACAAAACTATCACCGCCACAGGATGAACCCCAGTACTGTGCGTTTCACGCACAAGGGGCGATGGATGCACAGGATATCTGGGGAATGAGAGCATGTGTGTGCAAACCTGCTTTTCAGACAACCCCTCTTCACCACAGTACAGTGTGTTTTTTATATGTTATGTGTAAAGAAGTGTACTTAGCATTTTTGAGATTTCGTCCATAATAAGTATGTTCAATATTATACATGAGTCTGCATCAGAACACCACTTCAGCTGCATTGCTAATCCAGCCGGTTAGACCTGGCATGGGTCTCCCTTCCATTTTTGCTGTTGCCTCATGTGTTTTTGCTGGTGTTAGATGCTTTGGGCACTGTGCCACTGCTATCCAGTGCCACAGTGCAAGTGCTCCCTATTGTAAATTGATGTATTAATCAGTGGTTCCATGTTTGGCTATTTGGTTTACTTGTCAGACCCTAGTGTAGTGCACTGAGTGTGCCCAGGGCGTGTAAATCCAAATGCTGCTGGTGGGCCTGCAGCACTGGTGGTGCCACCCACAGAAGCAGCCATGTAAAATTTGTCTAAGGTCTACCATTGCAGAGCCTGAGTGCAGTCTGGTACTGTCATGCCGACTGTGCAAGTGCACACACTTGCCAGTCCCTAAACCTTCCCTTTTCTTCATATCAGTCACCCCTATGGTAGGCCCAACGACAGGGTGCATTGTAAGCATAAGATAGGACAAGCCCTGATGTGTGTTGCATGTCCTAATAATGAATTACAGCCATTTTCGTTTTTCACTGTTGCAAGGCTACCTGTTCTCCATAGGGTAGAGTGGGCTGTTAGATTATTACATGTTTATAATCCTAACTGTCTCAGAGAACATGGTAGAAATTAGAGTTTAGTATGCCTGAACTCAAAATGATAAAATACATCTTTCAGTGAAGTTGGTTTTAACATTCTGTGTTTGCAAATACCACTTTTAGAAAGTAGGTATTTGCCTGTCTAACCATTCAAACCTGCCTCTGCTAGGTTGTGTTTTCCTTTGTCAGGTTTTGGGAGTGACAGGGCTGGGGGATACCAAAAGACAGGCTGAGTCACCCAGTGGTGACTAGAGAGATCTGCATCTAGATGGGAGAGAGGAGTTGCACCTGAACCTGGAATATGGCTGTGCCTGCCTTCCACAATGCTGGCTCCACCTCCTGGGGAGCGGCTGATGTCTCTGCCCTGCACACTGAAAGAAGAGAAGGAGTCCTATAAACAAAGTACTCCAGGACTGTACTTGCCTTCCACAATGCTGGCTCCACCTCCTGTGGGGCTTCTGATGTGCCTGCCCTATACTGTGAAAGGAAAGGAGAAGTCTGTTAACAGAGTGCTTCAGAACTGGGTTGGACTGGGCAAAGACCCCTCTCCCGCAGAGAACAAAGGATTTTGGGTATAAATATTGGGATCCTGATCCCATGAAATTAGATCACTTTTGGACTACAAAAAGAAACCTTTACTGAGGAAAGGAACCTGAAGAAACTGAGGAGAAGCCATTGTCAAGCTGAAGTGCTGCTTGGGGGATTGGCCTGCAGTGGTTGCCTTACTGCCATAGGAAGGAGAAAGGAACTTTGTGTACTTTTCTTTCAACTTGTGAAGGATCTCCAAGGGCTTGGAAAAGAGCTTGCCTCCTGCTGAAGTCTCAGGTACAACAGACTTCACCCCCCAGCTCCCCAGAGTTCTTTTGGAAGTGCCTGCTGCTGTTTTAGGCCTTCTGAGGAACTGCGTGTCGCTGGAAGCGTGACTCAACGAGAAGAAGCGTGTCGCTGTGCCTGCCGTCGCAACTACAAAGGAGGGTGTCGCCTCTGGAACTGTCGCACTGCACCACCTCGGAGAGAAGCGTGCCGCAACGAAGAGGAAGCGTGTCGCCATTGCAACTCCGAAGTAGGGTGTCGCCGCTGTAGCTGTCACATTGCACCGCATCGAGAGAAGAATCTTGCAACAAAGTCGGAGCGTATCGCCGTCGCTGTGCCTGACGTCGCAACTCCAAAGGAGGGTGTCGCCGCTAGAACTGTCGCACTGCACCGCATCGAAGAAGAGCACCTCGCACCCCTGAGAAGTGCGCCGCTGGTCGGAGCTGCTGCCGTCGCATCGTGGATGTTGCCGCTGTAGTTGTCGCATCGAGGGGAAGCTTCACGCATCGTGGGAGAAGAGTGTCGCCGCTGGAGCTGTTGCCGTCGCATCGTCAGGGTGTCGCTGCTGCAGTCCACGCATCGAACCGAGAACTTCTCGCATCCCTGAGAAGCGTGCCACATCTGGAAGATCTTCACGTCTTTATTTCTTTGTATCTGAACTTTGCTGCATTCCCTCGCTGAAACATTGCTTGTCGTGGAAGCGCAATGAAGCCTAAGGTACATTGACGCAAAGTGTCGCATCTAAGAACTGAACTAAGCTTAATCTACCATCTTAAAGTAATCATAGTGTGTATTTTTGTCGTTTATGGTCTTGTAGTAACTCTATATAAAGTCTACTTATTTTTTATATAAAACCTGTGTGGTATCCATTTGTAGTGTTGTCACTGGGTTACTGTATGTGGTCACAAATGCTTAACACACCGCCTCTGAGATAAGCCTGTCTGCTCGTGCCAAGCTACCAAGGGGGTGAGCAGGGGTTATTTTAGGAGTGTTATCACCTTATCCTGACTAGAGGCGAGAGTTCCCATTTGTCACAAGTACCTACCTGTGCCAACTAGAGACCCCCAAATCTAACATTGTTGGTCAGTGGAAGGGATTCTGGATTTGCATTTGTGACTCATGTACAGGGATTGTTGAACACTACTTAGTGAGTGCAGACCATAACGTAACCACATACTCTTTGGTAGATTCCTTTTTGGATTTTTGTTCTATTTTTGAAAGATGCCTGATTCAGTTGTCATGGGAGATACAGAATCCATAGCCTCCATGGAGTGTGAATGAGAAGAAGAAAGGCTAGAAAGCTACAAAGTAAAGCAGCTGAATTATTTTTGGAAGAAATTCAAGGTTTCCACTGTTGGGTGCACCAAGAAAGAAGAATTCTACAAGGCGCTGAGGGCCTGGGTAGAGGCAAGGAAAACCCCTGAAATTGAGGAAGGGGATGACCATGCAGAAGGTCAACAGGAAGAGTCATTGGGCTCAAGAGGAAGGAAAGTACCTTCCCCTGCAGTTAGCATTGGTTCTAACAAAAGTCTGTCTCCAGAGGAGTTGGAGGACAGAGAGAGATCAAGAAGGCATGAAATGGAGATGACCAAGTTCAAGGTGAATAGGCAACTGGACTTAGAAAATAGAAGGTTAGATATAGAGGAAAAGAAAATGCGGTTTGAGCATGAAAACGTTTTGAGGGAGTTGGAGTTTAAAACCAAACGTTTAGAAGTTACTCCCTCTGGTGGCAGTATACTGTCAGTACACACAGAAAGTACAGTGTATATTCCCAAGGATGTGGTGAAAGTGTTTTACAAAATTGATGATAATGGTCAGTGGTTCAGAGCCTATGAGGTAGCCATGTCTTCCCACCTGGTGCCTGAGAGAGATTGGGGAGCGAGGTTGTGGGGAAGGTTCCTTAGTGAGGGGCAGGACACATTGTTAGACTTGCCTTCTGAAGTCCACAATTCATACAGCCACATGAAAGATGCATTGATGTCTAGATAGGGTTTGACACCTGAGCTCTATAGGCAGAGGTTCAGGAAATGCAAAACGTTAGAAAACAGTACTTGGGTTGAATATGTCACTTTCATTTGCAGAGCATTGGATGGTTGGGTAAAGGGCAGCAAGGTTAATGATTTTCAAGGTCTCTTTGATTTGATTGCATGGGACCACTTGTCTGATAATTGTTTTCCAGAGCTGTGCCAGCATCTGATAGATAGCAAGCTGACTAACCCTAGGAAGCTTGCTGAGGAGGCGGACCACTGGGTGAGCACCCGGGTCCACAAGGGTCACGTGGGAGACTCAGCCAAAGGCGGTCAGGGTAAACAGAAGGAGTTCCCCAAAGTAATTCCCAAGGGTACCAAGGGAAAGGTTCCCAGCCTCCCCCTGAGAAGAAGCAAGGGGCCCGACAGGTAGTCCTGTTCCCCAGGGGCCCCGGAGGTGTTACAAGTGTGGTGACCTGGGTCATAAGGCGAATGATACCAGGTGCCGCCTGTTTGGTAAACCAGCACCCACTGGTGCTCCGCCCCGGCAGATGGCTAGTGTAGCCTTGGGGGAGGAGATTGATGTCCAAGGTGGGTGGGGTCCTACACAGATGACCTTAGTCTCTTTAGGAAACTGTGAGATGGTCTCAGAAGATAAGCTGCCCAGGAACACTAAGAAATATGGGCAGAGAGTGACCATCAATGGCCAAATGGTGGAGGCTCATATAGATACAGGAGCCAGCGTGACAGCTGTCAGGTGTCACCTGGTGTCTCAAGAGCAGATTATCCCGCATGCATTTTGCAGAGTTGTTGCAGCCGACAACACAGAGTGTCATTGTCCAATGGCTCAGGTTCCCTTTGAGTGTGGGGGGCGCTCTCTCGTACTCTTCAGGTAGCTGTGAGGCCCGCCATGCCTGTTGACTCGTTGTTGGGGAACGATTTAGAGAGCTCCCCTTGGGAAAAGGTGGAGAAAACAACTCACTTGAAGATGGTTTGACTGTCTGACTGGGAGTGCGTGACCACCTGGTCAATGTCAGCCAGTAGGGGTTCTCTAGAGGACCTGGAGCCTGAGAAGGTGTCCCAGGAACCCGCAGAAGAGAGAAGTGCCGGGGGCACAGGAAACCGGCCCCCGAAGTTCCCACTGCCAAGGAGGAGGTAGACCCTGAGGGGGATGCCCTGGAGCCTACCGGGGAGCAAGTATCTAAACTGGGGGACCTGCCAGAGCTGACCATTTGGCAGCAAGAAAGAGGCCCCTCCAGGGAAGAATTTGCAAGGAGCAGAGAGAGTGCCCTTCTCTTGTGGGTTTGCGGCAGCAGGTGATCAGTCCGGTCACACTTGATTTACTGGGAGAAAGCTCCCCTGTATAGTGAGCCTAAGGTGGCTGAGCCTGGGTCAGCCCGTGTGCTGGTGGTACCCCAGAAGTTCAGAGCCTTCCTACTGGGGCTGGCTCATGATGTGCCATTAGCAGGACATTTGGGGCAAGAAAAGAACTTTGAAAGGCTCGTTGTCCTCTTTCATTGGCCCCACATGCGCAAGAGTTCAGATACTCATTGCAGAACTTGTCAGACTTGCCAGGCAAGTGAAATGAGTGGGAGGAAACACAAGGCTCCTCTCAAGCCATTCCCTGTGGTCAGTACCCCCTTTGAGCGTGTGGGGATTGACATTGTGGGGCCACTGGACCCCAAGACAGCCATGGGCAACAGGTTCATCCTAGTCTTGGTGGACCATGCCACCCGGTACCAGGAAGCCATACCTCTGAGGACAGTGACAGCCCCCATGGTGGGACGAGCACTGATGGGAATTTTCTCACAAGTAAGATTCCCTCGCGAGGTAGTGTCTGACCGGGGAACCAACTTCATTTCTAAGTGTATGAAGTCCTTATGGCAGGAGTGCGGTGTAACTTACAAGTTCACCACTCCTTACCACCCCCAAGGAAATGGGTTGGTTGAAAGGTTCAACCAAACCCTAAAGGGCATGATTATGGGTCTTGAGAAACCTATGAGGCGTAAGTGGGACGTCCTCTTACCATGCCTGTTGTTTGCATACCGTGAGGTGCCACAGAAATCTCTAGGGTTCAGACCCTTTGAGCTTCTCTATGGACACCCAGGCAGAGGACCTCTGAGTTTGGTTAAAGAAGGCTGGAAGCAATCTCCCAGGAAACCTCCTCAGGATGTATATAGCTACATGCTGGCCTTCGGGAACTAGACTAGGCGTTTTAGGCAACTAGCTGAGGCGACTCTGGAAGCCAGCCAGGAGGAGATGAAGCGCTGGTATGACCAGAATGCCACTCTTCTACACACCCTCCCGCCAACTAAGATCCTCCAATCAAGGCCTCACCGCAGTTCCGCGTATCCATAGATCCACCATGGGAGGTAGATCCTTCTCCTACTTGGCGGCCAAAACCTGGAACTCACTCCCCACTCACCTCCGCCTTACACAGAACCACATCTCCTTCAGAAAAGAACTTAAAACCTGGCTATTCGATAAATAATGAACCCCATCCCCAAGCGCCTCGAGACCCTCTGGGTGAGTAGCGCGCTATATAAATCCTTGAACTTGGTAGAGCTTAACCTGGCCAGAAAGTGTGGGACATGGCACCAGTGGAGCCTTGCGCGCTCCAGAATAAGTGGACCAGACCATTTGAGGTTGTGGAGCGCAAAAGTCCAGTTACCTACTTGGTGGACTTGCGGTCTCCTAGGAATCCCTTGAGGGTCCTACATGTCAACCGCCTTAAGCCCCACTTAGAGAGGTCTGAAGTAGGCATGCTCTTGGCAAAATATTCTGGGATGGAGGAGGGGGCTGAGCCTCTTCCTGACCTCCTGTCAACTTCAGATCAAGATGGGTCAGTGGATGGTGTTAACCTCTCTTCCACCCTGACCCATGAGCAACAGAATGACTGCCGCCAGTTGCTGGGACAGTTTTCTGTTCTGTTCTCCCTGGTTCCTGGTGTCACAGATTGGTGTGTCCATGATGTGGACACAGGAGACAGCTTACCTGTGGAGCATAAAACTTACAGGGTAACTGACAGGGTGGGGGCTTGCATCTAAGAGGAGGTCTCAAAGATGCTTGTGCTAGGGGTGATTGAGTCATCTAACAGTCCTTGGGCCAGCCCAGTGATCTTGGTCCCGAACGCTGCAGCCCTGGGTGCCACACCCAAACTCAGGTTCTGTGTGGACTACAGAGGGCTCAAATCAGTCACGAAGACCGACACGCACCCCATCCCCAGAGCAAATGAGGTCATAGATCGGCTGGGGCTGCACGGTACCTCAGTACATTTGACTTAACGTCTCGGTACTGGCAGATCGCCTTGACAGATGGGGCAAAGGAGAGGTCGGCATTCTCCACACCAGGTGGGCATTTCCAGTTCTGTGTTATGTCCTTTGGGATGAAGAATGCCCCTGCCACCTTTCAGAGGTTGGTCAACCAGGTGTTGGTTGGACTCGATGAGTTTAGTGCCGCCTACCTGGATGACATTGCAGTGTTCAGTGCCAGTTGGGAGGAACATCTGCGCCACCTATGGGAAGTGTTGATGGCGCTGCGGAAGGCAGGCCTCACAATCAAGGCGAGTAAGTGCCAGATCGGGCAGGGTTCTGTGGTGTACTTGGGACACCAAGTTAGGAGCGGCCAGGTGGCGCCCCTACAACCCAAGATTGAAACCATCCTGGCTTGGGAGACTCCCAAAACCCAGACAGAGGTGAGAGCCTTCTTAGGTCTCACAGTGTATTACAGGAGGTTTGTCAAGGGGTATGGCAACATTGTTGCAGACTTGACAGAGCTGACTTCCAGGAAGCAGCCCAAGAAGGTGATCTGGACTGACACCTGTCAGAAAGCTTTTGAGGCCCTGAAAGCTGCCATGTGCACGGCGCCCGTGCTCAGGGCACCCAACTTTTCAAGTGCGTTTATCGTTCAGAAAGACGCTTCAGAGCATGGTGTGGGGGCTGTTCTGTCACAGATGAATGAGGAGGGCCTAGATCAACCTGTAGCCTTCATAAGTAGAAGATTACTTCCACAGGAACAGAGGTGGAGTGATATGGAGCGTAAAGCATTTGCTGTGGTCTGGGCATTGAAGAAGTTGAGACCATACCTTTTTGGGACTCACTTCCGGGTTCAGACAGACCACAGACCCCTCAGATGGTTGATGAAGATGAGGGGTGAGAATCCAAAGCTGTTGAGGTGGTCTATTTCCCTATAGGGTATGGACTTTACGGTGGAACACCCCCTGGTACAGAACAAGCCAACGCTGATGGTCTGTCCAGATTTTTCCGCCTTAGTGATGAGAACTCCCAGGAGTTAAGGTAGTTCTCCCAACATTTTAGCTGGAGGGGACACGTGTTAGACCAGGCACTATTGGCATGGGTCTCCCTTCCATTTTTGCTGTTGCCTCATGTGTTTTTGCTGGTGTTAGGTGCTTTGGGCACTGTGCCACTGCTATTCAGTGCCACAGTGCAAGTGCTCCCTATTGTAAATTGATGTATTAATCAGTGGTTCCATGTTTGCCTATTTGGTTTACTTGTCAGACCCTAGTCTAGTGCACAGAGTGTGCCCAGGGTGTGTAAATCCAAATGCTGCTGGTGGGCCCGCAGCACTGGTTGTGCCACCCACAGAAGCAGCCTTGTAAAATGTGTCTAAGGTCTGCCATTGCAGAGCCTGTGTGCAGTCTGGTACTGTCATGCTGACTGGGCAAGTGCACCCACTTGCCAGTCCCTAAACCTTCCCTTTTCTTCATATCATTCACCCCTATGGTAGGCCCAAGGGCAGGGTGCATTGTAAGTATAAGGTAGGACAAGCCCTGATGTGTGTTGCATGTCCTAATAGTGAATTACAACCATTTCAGTTTTTCACTATTGCAAGGCTACTTGTTCTCCATAGGCCAGAGTAGGCTGTTAGATTATTACATGTTTATAAACCTAACTGTCTCAGAGAACATTGTAGAAATTTGAGTTTTGTATGCCTGAACTCAGAATGATAACATACATCTTTTAGTTACGTTGGTTTTAACATTCAGTATTTGCAAATACCACTTTTAGAAAGTAGGTATTTGCTTGTCTAACCATTCAAACCTGTCTCTGCTAGGTTGTGTATACCTTTGTCTGGTTTTGTGAGTGACAGGGCTGGGGGATTCCAAGAGACAGGCTGAGGCACCCAGCAGTGACTAGAGAGATCTGCATCTAGATGGGAGGGAGAAGTTGCACCTGAACCTTGAATAGGACTGTGCCTGCCTTCCACAATGCTGGCTCCACCTCCTGGGGAGCGGCTGATGTCTCTGCCCTGCACACTGAATGAAGAGAAGGAGTCCTATAAACAAAGTACTCCAGGACTGTACTTGCCTTCCACAATGCTGTCTCCACCTCCTGTGGGTCTTCTGATGTGCCTGCCCTGTACTGTGAAAGGAAAGGAGAGGTCTGGTAAACAGAGTGCTTCAGAACTGGTTTGGACTGGGCAAAAGCCCCTCTCCCCTCAGAGAACAAAGGATTTTGGGGTATAAATATTGGGACCCTGATCCCATGAAATTAGATCACCTTTGGACTACAAGAAGAAACCTTTACTGAGGAGAGGAACCTGAAGAAACTGAGGAGAGACTATTTCCAAGCTGAAGTGCTGCTTGGGGGATTGGCCAGCAGTGGTTGCCTTACTGCCAAAGGAAGGAGGAAGGAACTTTGTGTACTTTGCTTTCAACTTGTGAAGGGTCTCTAAGGGCTTGGAAAAGAGCTTGCCTCCTGCTGAAGTCTCAGGGACAACAGACTTCACCCCCCAGCTCTACAGAGTTCTTTTGTAAGTGCCTGCAGCTGTTTTGGGTCTTCTGAGAAACTGATTGTCGCAAGGAGCTGGAAGCGCGACTCAACGAGAAGAAGCGTGTCGCCGTCGCTGTGCCTTCCGTCGCAACTCCGAAGGAGGGTGTCACCGCTGGAACTGTCGCACTGCACCACATTGGAGAGAAGCGTGCTGCTGCAACTTCAAAGGAGGGTGTCGCCGCTGTAGCTGTCGCATTGCATCGTATCAAGAGAAGAATTTCGCAACGAGGTCGGAGCCTGTCGCTGTGCCTGCCGTCGCAACTCCAAAGGAGGGTGTCGCCGCTGGAGCTGTCGCACTGCACCGCATCGAATAAGAGCACCTCGCATCCCTGAGAAGTGTGCTGCCGTCGCATCGTGGATGTCGGCGCTGTAGTTGTCGCATCGAGCGGAAGAAGTGGGAGAAGAGTGCTGCCACTGGAGCTGTTGCCGTTGCATAGTCAGGGTGTCACCACTGCAGTCCACGCATCGAACCGAGAACTTCTCGCATCCCCGAGAAGCGTGCCGCATCTGGAAGATCTTCATGTCTTTATTTCTTTGTATCTGAACTTTGCCGCATTTCCCTCGCTGCAACATTGCTTGTCGTGGAAGCGCAACGCAACCCAAGGTACATTGACGCAAAGTGTTGCATCTAAGAACTGAACTAAGCTTAATCTACCATCTTAAAGTAACAGTGTTGTGTATTTTTGTTGTTCATGGTCTTGTGGTAACTCTATATAAAGTCTACTTATTTTTTATATAAAACCTGTGTGGTGTCCATTTGTAGTGTTGTCACAGGGTTACTGTATGCGGTCACAAATGCTTAAGTCAAGTCAAGTCATAAAATTTGTATAGCGCACTACATACCCAGAGGGTTTCAAGGCGCTTAGGAAGGGGAGGATGATTATTTGTCAAATATCCACGTTTTAAGCTGCTTTCTGAACGCTAGGTGATTCTGGGTGAGGCGAAGGTAAGCGGGAGTGAGTTCCATGTTTTGGCAGCCAGGTATGAAAAGGATCTGCCTCCCATGGTGGTCTTGTTGATGCGAGGTACAGTGGCGAAGGCTTGGCTGGAAGAGCGAAGTTGGCGGGAGGGGGTGTAGAAGGACAGTCGAGAGTTGAGGCAATCTGGTCCGATGTCGTAGAGTGATTTGTGTGCGTGGGTAAGCAGTCGGAAAGTGATCCTCTTATTGACGGGTAGCCAGTGGAGGTCTTTAAGGTGACCAGAGATGTGTTCGTTGCGTGGGATGTCTAATATGAGCCTGGCTGAGGCGTTTTGGATTCGTTGTAGTTTCTTCTGGAGTTTAGCGGTGGTACCTGCGTAGAGGGTGTTTCCGTAGTCCAGTCGGCTCGTGACTAGAGCGTGGGTGACTGTTTTCCTTGTTTCGGAGGGGATCCAGCGAAATGTTTTTCTGAGCATGCGAAGAATGTTGAAGCAGGAAGAGGATACGGCGCTGACTTGTCTGTTCATTGAGAGTGAAGAATCCAGGATGACGCCAAGGTTCCGTGCGTGGTCTGTCGGGATGGGTGCTTTTCCGAGGGCTTCCGGCCACCAGGAGTCGTCCCATGCAGAGGGGGATGTACCTAAGATGAGGACTTCTGTTTTGTCTGAGTTCAGTTTCAGACGGCTTTGTTTCATCCATTCGGCGACTTCTTTCATTCCTTCGTGTAAGTTAGTTTTGGCGGTGCTGGGGTCCTTGGTGAGAGAAAGGATCAGTTGAGTGTCATCCGCGTAAGAGATGATGTTGAGGTTGTGTTGGCGGGCGATGGCCGCGAGGGGGCTCATGTATACGTTGAAGAGGGTGGGACTGAGTGAGGATCCTTGAGGTACGCCGCAGATGATTTCAGAGGCCTCGGACTTGAATGGTGGGAGGCGGACTCTCTGGGTTCTTCCGGTGAGGAACGAGGTGATCCATTCCAGTGCTTTTCCTTGGATTCCGATGTTTCTGAGGCGTTGTAAAAGGGTGCTGTGGCAGACTGTGTCGAAGGCTGCAGAGAGGTCGAGGAGGATGAGGGCGACTGTGTCTCCATTGTCCAGTAGAGTTCGAATGTCGTCTGTTGCTGCGATGAGGGCGGTCTCAGTGCTGTGTTTGGCTCGGAAGCCAGATTGTGAGGGGTCGAGTGATTTGTTGGCTTCGAGGAAGGCGGCGAGCTGGTTGTTGACGGCTTTCTCGATGACTTTGGCCGGGAAAGGAAGAAGCGAGATGGGGCGGTAGTTTTTGAGTTCGGTGGGGTCTGCTGTTGGTTTTTTCAGAAGGGCGGTGAGTTAAGCGTGTTTCCAGTCTTCTGGGAAGGTAGCGGAGTTGAAGGAGCAGTTGATGACGTCTCGGAGGTGCGGTGCTATGACGGAGTCTGCTTTGTTGAAGATGTGGTGAGGGCATGGGTCCGTGGGGGATCCAGAGTGGATGGAATTCATCAGGCGGATGGTGTCCTCAGTGGAGATTGGGTTCCAGGCGTTAAGGGTGTTTACGGGGGGAAGATGGTCAGCAGATGGTAGGGTGGGTTGGCTTCCGGGTTGGTTGTCAAAGCTGTTGTGGATGTCAGCAATCTTGTTGTGGAAAAAAGAGGCTAGGGAGTCGCAGAGGGTTTGAGAGGGGGTGATGTCGTTGGAGTTGGCCGAGGGGTTGGAAAATTCCTTGACGATGTTGAAAAGTTCCTTGCTGTTGTGGGCGTTGTTGTCAAGTCGATCCTTGAATGCTGTTTTCTTGGCTTTTCGGATCAGTTGGTGGTGAGTACGGGTGGCACTTTTGAAGGCGTCCTTGTTGCTGGTGGATGGGTCTTTTTTCCAGGCCTTTTCAAGGGAGCGGCACAGTTTCTTGGACTTCTTGAGATCATCGTTGAACCATGAGGCCTTCTTGTTGCCAAGTTTGTGTTGGCGTTTTTTCAGTGGTGCTAAGGTGTCGGCGGTGTTGGATAACCAAAGGGTGAGGTTGGAGGCTGCTTCGTTGGCGTTAGAAGAGAGGGCTGGGGAGGTTCGAAGGAGCGATGTGGAGATCTGATCCGTGGTGATTTTGTTCCAGTTTCTTTGTAGAGTTGGTTGGAGGTGGATGATGGGTTTCGGCTTGTTGTAGGTGAAGTGAACGCAGCTGTGGTCAGTCCAGAGGAGATCCGTAGTGTGGCTGAAGGAGACATGGTTGCTGGAGGTGAAGATGGGGTCGAGTGAGATAAACCTGTCGGCTCGTGCCAAGCTACCAAGGGGGTGAGCAGGGGTTATTTTAGGAGTGTAATCCCCTTATCCTGACTAGAGGCGAAGTTCCCTATTTGTCACACGTACCTACCTGTGCCAACTAGAGAACCCCAAATCTAACACAGCCAAGTTGTCAGAAGAAAGAAGAGAAAACTTTAGAAACAGAGGTGTCTCACCATAATGGTCTGTTTTCTGTAATTTGGATTATCCAACCCCCTATCCCAAAGTCTTCCTGGGACGGAGGGGTCAACTTCCTCTCCTTGATGTGGGCATCCAGGAATTACATTGCAGCTATTAAAGTGAAAAGTAATGCAATTCTCCCTTGTATTCTATACAAAGTTTAGCGGGGTGCAGCATAGCACATTGACCTGACCAAATTGGGGCTGGGATTACCACCAAAATGGGTGATCACTCCACGCAGGGTCGTTAATGCGGCAAGATCAGAAGCTGAATTCAATAGCCAACTCCTCTCAAGGGACAGGACTTGTCGGTCGACATTGAATCTGGGGAACTGGGTTCGAGTCTCAGCAATAACGCTGAACATCCTGTGATTCTGGGCAAATCACTTAATCACCCCATGCCTAACAAAAATGAATGTGTCCTCATGTAATGCAACGAGTTCTATGTAAAGGGCTCTGATACCCGATTCGATTCAAGTTCACGCTATATAAAACTTTGTAAAAAATATATATATTACTGGCCTACTTTAGGCCTTTGATGGTTGATGTTTCAGTCCTACTCCTATGCAATTTGTTGCCACAAGTTTGTTTTTATTTGCCTCTGATGGGCATCCAAGTAGAAGTCTTGCAATTCCCTCAGCATCAAATACTTGATCTTTTCATGAAGAAGCATTCTTAGACAGTAAGGCTTATGACATTAAGGAAACAGTCCATGGAAACTGTGCACTCTGGATGAAAATCAATAAAACCCAAATCATCTCTGATGTATTCAAGACTGAGCAACCCCCTTTCTTCTTAGTACTTCCCAGAAGAACAGGAGCTAGGCTCTGAATGTTTTGAAACATATAAGGAAGAGTCATATTCTCCTTGTTCTCCATGAGTCTGATGCCGCTTGTCATTCTCTTAAACTTCTCGCTGGCCAAGGCCTTGGCTACTCTGTTGTCTATTAGCATCTGTTATGTTAGGTTATGTTATGTTATCATAAGCTTGTAAAGCGCCTTATCACCCAGGGGTATCTAAGCGCTATCAGCGGACACAACACACCAGTTAAGCACACAGCCACCCAATCAAAGAGGCCCCCAAGCCTCCAGGAAAAGCACAGTTTTCATATTCTTCCTGAAAGGGAGAAGATTGGTTTCTTTCCTGAGGCTAGCTGGAAGGTGATTCCAAGCCTGAGGAACAGTATTAGAGAAGGCTCTGCCACCCTTAGACGCAAGGTTAAACCGGGGGCAAAACAGATTACATGCCTCAGCGGATCGCAAGGTCCTACTTGACATATAGGTAGTAAGTCGTTCCTTGATATAGCTTGGAGCCGAGCCATACATGGCCTTATGTACAATACAGAGGCTCTTAAATTTTGCTCTTTGGGCAATTGGCAACCAATGGAGCTCCTGTAGTAGGGGCATGGCCCGAGTTCGCCTGGGTTTGTTGAAAATAAGTCTGGCGGCATCGTTCATTACAACTTGTAGCCTATCTAAGAGATGTTTCGGTAGGCCATAGTATAAAGAGTTCCCGTAGTCCAGGCGTGCCAGTATCAGGGCAGAAACCGCCAGCCTAAGGGTAGAGAATGATAACAGAAAGGATAGTTTCCGAAGCTGGCGCAATAGGCTGACGCATGTGCCCACCACCGCCGACACCTGCTGGGTCATGGACAGTAGGGCATCAATTCTGATGCCCAAATTATTTACTGCCACTGCTGGTTCTGGGAAAGGTCCCAGTTCCGCCGGCCAGAACAGATCACTCCATGGGCTTGCAGCTGTCGTGACTGCCAGGACTTCGGTTTTCTCCGGATTGATTTCCCAAAAATAATCCGACATCCAGTTGATGGTAAACTTGAGAATGTCTTACATCCTCAAGCGAGCTGTAGATGAGTGCTCAATCTGGATCAAGATTTGAGTGTCGTCGGCATAATTGTAAACCCTGCAGTCCAGCCGGTTCAGTGCGGCTATCAGCGGCTGTAGATAGATATTAAAAAGCAGGGGTGAGAGGGCTGACCCCTGGGGCACACCACAGGTCAGCTTGGCTGGTTCGGATACTAAGGGGCCGATTATGATTGCGGTTTTTCCGCATCCTCGGGGCCCAGAGGATGCGGAAAAACCGCAGCGGACTGACCAAGGACCCACCGCCACATTAGGATGGCTGGTGGGTCCTGGTTTCCGTCCGCAGCTTTTCCGCCGCGGTCGGCTTACAACTGCGGCGGAAAAGCTCTAATATGGTGACGGTGTCTCTCAGACACCGTCCGCCATATCAGGATGGGCTTTAAAAAATGCTTTTCCGCGGCGGGTTTTCCGCCGCGGAAAAGCATACGGATCTTCACTGCGGGGGCCCGTTGCGGGCCCCCTAGGTGAAGGGGGGGTGGGGGTGCACATGGGGGGTACCTATGGTACCCCCCTGCATTTGCATGCAGAAAGCGGTAGGTACCACGCGGTGCCTGCCTCTTTCTGCATGCAAATGCAATGCGTGCATTTTTAACATTGCCGCGGGTGCAGCTTGAAGCTGCACCCGCTGCAATGTTAAAAATAGAGGATGTGACCGCCAGGGTGGCGGTCACATCCTAATTGCACAGGAGGGAACTCCGCATGCCATGCGGACGTTCCCTCCTGCTCTGGGGTCGCGGACGGACACAAGTCCGTCCGCGATCCTAATCGACCCCTAAATCCGCTAGTTGGACTCGCTGTGATCGATCTCCAAGAAAGGAGGTCAGCCAGGCCAAGACCGTGCCCTGTATCCCTAGGTCCTTAATCCGCGATAGTAGTTGGCTATGATTAACGGTATCAAACGCCGCAGATAAGTCCAAGAGGACTAGGGCACACAGAGTTTTTTTGTCAGCCCTCAATCTCAAGTCATCCAGCCTGGAAAGCATAACTAATTCCGTGCTGTGATGAGCTTTAAATCCGGCCTGATTGGCCTCAAGCAGGTGATTGCTTTCGAGGAAGTGGGTAAGAAAATGTAGAACATGTTGCTCCATAATTTTGGCCAGAAAAGGCAGCTGAGAAATTGGCCTAAAATTCTTTAGAACTTTTGGGTCAGCGCCTGGTTTCTTTAGGAGCGGGACCACCTGTGCTTCCTTAAAATTAGAAGGAACAAATCCCGACTTCAAGGAGCGGTTTAGAAGGGTGAGGACGTTATCCTCCATTCCAGACCATCCCAGTTTAAAAATTTTGGGGGGGGGGGGGGCAGGGATTCGCTGGAGAGCCCGATTTCACCCGACCCATTATGGTGGCCAAGGATTACTTGGTGAGTACGGGTAGTTGAATCAAGAGGTCCATTGTCGGCCTAGGAGGTGTAGGGGGGGGGGGGCTCAATGGAACATGGAAGATTTGGGGTGTGAGTAATTTCAGTAATTATATCCTTAATCTTAGCCATGAAAAAGATTTGAAAATCTTGACAGTCCTTCTGATTAAAAATCGGACTTGGCCCCTTATCCGTCCGCAGATCGTTTAAAACTTTGAACACTTCTTTCTGCGGATTAACTGCCTCCGAAATTGTTGCCTCATAAAATTCGGCCTTTCTCTGGCGGATGGCTTTTTTATATATTGCGAACTGCAGTATGTAGGCAGCACGTGCACAGGGCATACAGGACTTACACCAAGCTCTTTCGCGTTGGCGAAGAGCTTGTTTCTGTTCCCTAAGGGTGTTAAACCATTTTGCTCCCTTGCCCTTATCTATCAATCTGATTTTATGGGCTGGAGCTACTACCTCATATGTATTTCGGACTCCGAAAACTTCAGGAGGACTACAATTATGATGAGACTGCCTAGAAGTACTCCTAAACCTTCTATGCCACTCACGATCAGAAGAGTTACCAGAAGGCAGATGCTTCTTTTTGACATCCTTTTCCATTACAGGGCAATTGCTCAAATTAGCAAACAAGCATTTGCAATGCAATAGGTCTCGCATTGACTCGTGTTTCAGCTATTGACATTCCAAATAATAATGCCTTTTATTTTTTTATTTTTAAAACATAAATAAAAGGCAGTGTTATTTACAATGCCAAAAGCTTAAGCTCATGTAACTATGAGATGTATTGCATTGCAAATGCTTGTGGTTGGTCAGCAGTCAAGTCTCAGATTTTTGGCCCTGCATCTCGCTCCTCTGTGGTAACAGCTACAACTTGAATCCTAAAAAAGCAGGTTTATGCATAGAGGCAAGTACACCCATCGGGTGAGGCATTCCATAAAGATTTTTTTTGCCAGCTTATTATTTCCAGCTCTCCAGGGTATTGGGAAAAAATACCAAAGTGTCTTTCTCATAACTGTGCTGAGGCTTTACCAATGATGTCACCCGTCATTTGTGTGGCTTAATGGCTACAGCGGCCGATTTTGATGCTGGGGAACCAACCTCAAAGTCTGGCTGGAAGCTCAATCAACTTGTGATTCTGGGCAAATCACTTAATCTACCCATGCCTACAATGAATGTATCCATCTGTAATGATACTTGTGATCATGAAAAAAACCTCTGATACCTTCTAGTCGAGTTCACGCTATATACAACTGCAAAAATGCAATAGGTCTTGCCTTTCATTAAGTTAAAGCCATTTGTTTTGCTATACAATACCATTAGCAAAGCAAATGGCTTTAACTTAATCAAAGGCGAGGCCTGATGCATTTTCAATGCTTGTTTTTTTTTCTTTCCTGGGATTGCAGGGCTAGAGGGCACACAATCTTTTAGTTTGGAATTTCAAAATCCTGCCAGAAATTCTGGGATTTTCAGATGGGGCAAATCCCAGAATTCTCTGCACAAGGCAAATTTATGCAGAAGCACGTGGAAGTCTCATGGGTAATCAGGTCAACGAGTCCAGCAGCTCATTGTCCAGATGGCGTGCACTATCTAGGAGCCTGTCAGCTGAGCCGAGAATCCCAGGGCAGCCCCAGCTGCTTCCTTTCGACAAGGTAGGAAGAAGGCTGGTTGTTAGCTAGACATGGACACTACGGAGGGGTAGTGAAAAGGAGAGAGACACTAATACTAAAAAGACAGAGGCAATATTCTGCAAAGTTACCAGGATTCTTAAAGCTCTTTAAATCCATCGAACCATTGGTGCCTCACTTGAAAGTTGCAGGCTTCCCATTTTAAAATGCCATTATAAGATGAGCATCACAAGTCCTAGATTGTTAAAAAAAAAAGAAAAGATAAAAACCTAAGGCAGGTGAGTTGCTCGGGCACCGAACTGGGAAACTCGAAATCTGTAAGGGTCCATTCTGAGAAATAACATTTAGTGGGTTAGTCCGTCTGCTACACAAACGTTACGTTTACGTACTTGTGCGAGACCTCATTCTCATTTGTTATCGACCTTATTTTTAAAACCAGACTATTGACTATGCTAGTGCTTGCGTATGGTTAGTGCATTTAATTGCACCGTAGCGCGTAAATTCACATTAACTGCTGTATCTATTGCTCAGCAGCGGTGTTAGCACTGGTTGTTTCAAGAACAGAACATAAACGCAGATCTGATGGTAAACATGATCATTAGACCCGATAAATATTCAGCATGCCTCATGACTAGGAGTGCATCTTGGGTTTCTGTGCACGCCTCATTCCAGCGTTTTTCTGCATGCAGGCCTAGTTTCCTTTCTTCTGCGTGGGTAAAGAAAAGGCAACCATCTGTTCCGAGAACGTGGTCCTACGTAAACATGTCACCTTGCAGTCAACATTGCGCTGGCTCTTCAACTCTCCATAGGAAAGCACCCGCTACTTTTTTCAATGCCAATCTTTGTTTTTCCTGCACATTTTTATAGGTTTATGGTATTTTCAAGTTTCTGATGAAATACTGTTTTTGTAAATGTTTCTCTTTTGAGTTATTGAACCTATTATTCAGAGATCTAGGCTCACGTGTACAGACTAATGGAGAATTACATACTTGGAAGCACCAGCGCTTTAAATGGACAAGGGCTCGCCATGAAGTATACTTTTCTCTTTTTCTGCCGTCCCACTTGGACCGCCTCGCCTGCTTTCCTCCTGAAGTAAAAGGTTTCTCATCTTTATGGGGCCATGTGTTTGGCCCCATAAAGATAGGAAACCGTTTACTTCAGAAGGAAAGCAGGCGAGGCCGTCCAAGTGGGACGGCAGAAAAAGAGAAGAGTCTACGTCAGACAAAACTCTTTCCCAATGGCTGGCCACCGTTTAGCATAAACGGTGACGCCGGCTAATGGGAAAGAGGGGTGGGGCTTAAAGCCTGATTCTCAAAGCTCCTCAAAAACTTAAAATCTCGCCAGCGAGACTGCGCATGTGCGCAGCCCACGCAGGCAAGACCTAAAAAGGGAAAGAAGACCCTTAAACGGAAACATTCTGCCTTGTAACAACTCAATCAGTAATGGAAAGGAAGAATCAATTAGTGTCTGAGGATAAACTGCTCAATCCTTTCACAAATATCTTTTTTTTTTTACTACAACCAATATTGAAAAAAATTAAGGAAGGCAAAAAAGAATGCATAGAACAAATAACTACGTTCCCAGCAGCAGACTGATAACGGACTTAAGGTTCTGCTTTGCATACTGGCCTCCTCACTTCTTCCACTGCAGAGGACGGCGCCTTCCTTATTTTATTCTCTAGTGCTTTAGCAAATACGGTTGGCAGGCGATGCGGACACTGAAAACGACACCCTAATAAGCACTGTTTGAACACAGAAGTTGCAGTGCGGCAACAAGAAGCAGTGTTATATTCCATATAGGTACCCTGATATAGGCCTAGGTAACTTCGTAAACCTTCACCTATATTCTTCCATACATTACACTTATAACGGTTTACAGGGACTGACGTTTTACCTAGATACGACACTGCATTCAGAACGCAGGTTTTTCCTATTTCGAAAATGTATACATTATGCATGAGGATTCTTGGAAGCTCAGCAGAACTACCATCTCATGTGTAATATCTAATAAGTCAGACACAGTAGTACAGTGAAGTAGGACTCCTGGGGAGACCTATGGGTATATATACAACGCATCTTACTAAGATAGATGGAGGAGACCAGGACTTCCCGGCCGACACACTGACTAGAGATGCTGAGGTTCCTGCATGCAGATACTCCAGCTCGCAGTGGTCTAACATCCCTTGCGGGTGTCCAACTCGAGACCAGGACGGGGTCCCACAGTCTCTCACTTAGGGTAATGGAGTTGACTTTATCCTAGAGGGATTCTGGGCTTAACGTAGGTACACTTAAGTACATCTAGTTAGGGAGGCATCGTGGGAGTCCCAATCTTTTTATCATGTATTTTATATACTTGCATGTAGCCATGATTACTGCAAGATGTTAGAGCTTTACCATCCGTTTACTTTTATAGTACTGCTAATCATTTATATCCTTTACCTTCTAACGGTTGTTTCAGCTCATCTTTTTTACACCAGAATACAAACTGTTCAATAAATACCTTTTGAAAACACCCAGCCTGTTTATTCTGTGTATCTCTCTAAGACAGTCTAAGTGAGCATGAGTGACTGAACGAAAAGTAGTACACTGTTTCCATGCTACTTAGGGATCAGGGTTGTCATGTTCGACGGTTGCCAAGAACTATTCTCTCCTTGGTAAGAGGAGACTATAGTGGCACTGTGAGCTAGCTGATACAAGAGGCCAACATACTCGGTGGGGGTGTTCAGAATCAGTCTGACACCAGTTCTAGAGTGTATGTTGTCCGAACGTACAGATCCTGTATAGTTTTATAGGAACTACACACCAGAAGTCTGCTAGCACATCAGGCTTCATCACTGTCTGATACAGTAAATAACTACTCCACCTAGTCATTATGGATTGCAGATCCCAACTATAGCAGGGTTGAGAATATTCAATCACTTTGGGCTACTAGAATTCAAAAATACCACTCAATATGGGGGCTAAATTTCAACTGAAATATTTAATGAGAATGTACTGCAATTGGAACCAAAAAGTACAGCCTCTCGACACAAATAGAGATCTTCCACCTGGATTATTAAACAGCTCCTTGGGAATCTTTCAGATATATTATTGCTATGGATAAATGGATGCGTACAAAGAGTAATGGTCATGGCGTTGAAATAAAGAATGGTTGTTATCCCTTCTCTTAACCTTTCGTTCAAATATATTTGATGCTCTTGTGTGCCACTAATCGGTCTCTCCTGATTGCTCAATAGGAAGACACAGAATCTATTAGGTTATAGCAGCTTTTTTACCAATTCGAGACCTTTTAAAAGGCCATCAATAAGCCTAAAAAGTACAATTAAAAAAATACTCATGTGCGTTCTACAAAAACCAAGAAAAAAAGAACACCTTTAAGGTATTCTAAGGTATACCTTTATACATTCATTTATCTTAAAAGGGTATCCTAAAATCATAGAATGAAAGTACTGACAAATATATCACTAACATCACCCAGCACCAAAAAACAGAATCAGACTAGGAAAAAGTTAGGAACGGCTGAAGGTGTCACAACTGACATGTAGCCACTTACCATGTAGTACTCTGCCGGACATTTTGTGCATGTGTGTACTCTGCAACGTGTGACTTTGCAAAGTTAAATTTGTAACCGAAGTCCACAAACATACAAATGATGTGGTCAACGCGACAAATGCGGCCATAATTAGTCGTCTGTGAGATAAATGTCATCAACATACGAGCACGCTCCAGGGTCGAGTCTCTCCAAAAGAGAGACGGCGGCAAAGACGCCTGGACTGTTCTTATAGCCCATGGCCAATTTTCTGATATTCCAATTGTTCAAGGATCTCGGCAACAGGAGCTTTCGCTTCACGCCGCATGGGATATTGGGGTTGTGGCTGTGGCATAGACCGGAATGTAATCTCATGTATGGGCGAAAGCTTGTCCCATCCACATTGTGTATGGTACAATGCCGGTACAAGCACCGTAGCCCACTCTTCTGCAAAATGCAGGGCCTGCTCCTTCGGCACAGTGTATGCGAAACTAGGGAGGATTACCTCCTCCCCTCTCAAAGCGGCCAAAACGAAAGGTGGGGGGCCAGTCTGCCTCCGCTAACAATATGTCATAAGTAGAGGTTAGATTTTCCCCAAAAAATCCCTTTTATTTTATGTTGTATGTCACCTTCAATTAAAAGGACTATTTCATAAAGTCTGTCAGGGGGAGCCACTCTAGTGTCAGCTGTCTCAACAGTAACGAACGTTTCAGTTGCTATCGCCTTCAGATACGGACGCAGTGCTTCCTGCACTACTGTAATTTCCACTGCGCTGTCCAGCAGCGTTAGCGCCCATGTCAGGTTCCGAAGCGGTGTTCTCACTATCCGTGGCATATCTCGCTGTTAAAGTGGCAACCTTCTTCTTCTGAAACTGTAGTCGCTGACGCTGAAAGTCGTCCTGCTTGCCTTTACCTTTGGTATGGCGGGGCTGCTCACATGCTTGTTGGGCACCCCGGCCTCGGTCTCCTTCACCGGTTTATGAGACCGATGTTTCCAGTAAAGAGCGAGGAGAACGTTGATCAGGACCCTGAAAACGCTCAGGTGACTTAATATTAGCACGTCGGGCAAATCATATGTGCGCTCAGTAGACACGGGTATCGGTGATGCAGGACGTGACCCCTGTTTCTGTTACTGCCTACCCTGTTTTATATTGTTCCAATTCTTTTTAGAAAAGGGTGGACGGTCGTCTTTAGTAGACTTCGCTGTCTGAGTTTGCGTTTGAGCTGTTATTTTAGCAAAAGGCTTAACACCCAAACTATTACTGCCAATGGTCTTATATGCCTCCGCAATGATTTTCAGCATCTGCCGGGGCTTATCGGCATCGGGGACATCGCGTAAAGTATTAGACACTTGAAAGCTAATCCCATCTCCCTTGTCGTCAGCAAGGATGAGATTGGAAACTACGTCAACGCTCCGACGAGTCTCATTCCTAATTCAACAGTCGCCTCCGGACCGTGTTGATCCTGAACACGCTTGATCACGGAGGGCAGGACAGCCATAGACGGGGTGCCTTAGCACTTAGCGTAGACTGCCCCAAATATTTTACCCCAGGTCTCGCAATCTGTTACCTCTGGTATTAAGTCTTTCTGCAAACTTATTGTTGGAATCCAGTGTTTCTCAACAGGAGTCGTATTAGGAAATACTGCTTCCAGCTGGTCAAATTTCTCGGCAAGCCAAAAAGGCATTTCGTCCATATCTTGGGGCAGCTTGGCCATAACCGAATTAACCATGGCAGGATTAATTTTCAACCCGGCCAGTCCAGTTGGTTGTGCCGCAGCACCAGGTGGCCTCACCTGAACGTTGCGGGATACGTATTGCACTAGAGCCCGATGCACTCCGACGAGGGAGGCATAGAGAACAGGTAACTCAACTATAGTGACTGTCAGATAACACGGATGCAGGGTGTACCCGGCCAAAACCGGCCAGGAAGCCCCGGGAATAGACAAAGAGCCTAACCGAACCGCTATTATCGAGTGGGGAAGGGCGCCATTAAACCAAACTCGATGCTGCCAAGCCGTAATCAGAATCTCCAGTGTCCTATAAGGGGTGTAGTCCATAGGCATGGCAGTGGGTGAGTAAACATGAAACTTACCACTAGCAGCATTAACTGCAGGAAAGGTAACCCATGAGTAGAAAAGCTCAAATGGGTAAGCTGCCTCAGCCCTCACCACAAAAACAACCGCCATGCCTTCCAAGGTGATGCCAAACGCCTACAAATGATTGCGGATGGCCACCCTACTATGCGGTGGGATATCAACATCAGCCATAAGGACACAGAAGAGAAAAGACAATTGTAAAGAATAGTAGCACTAATGGGCTGTAATTCAAAGTAAGAACCTTTTTCGAAATATCAAGCTTGAATAAACCTATACTTAAACGATATAGGTAGGTTAATCTGTCACCACCGTCAACCGGAAACAGTAGTGAGGGTGTCGTGGACTGTTATAAGCACTACTTGAGAGTCTCAAAATAAGACCACGTCATTAGGTGCGCCATATTGCGGGGATTCTGCTCATACACAGAACTGTGCACAGAGACCCAGGACCTCAGTGAATTGTGGTGTACCAAAAAACTCACCTTAGTACCTAGAACCCCTAACCGACTAGCATCAGTGTCACATTAGCTCTCCGTCCTACAGCGAAGCTACCAATGATTAGTCAACCCAGAACATGTGACTTATAGTGCCTTGTATGCCACCCTCCCCAGCTAGGAACTAGATTTTATAGGAATAGTAGGTCTCTTAGGCTTGAATGGGGAACTAATCATGCATGCGGTGCCATATTAAAGGCGCTGGAATTTCAGTTAGCTGCAGCAGTGTGCATGTTGTGTCTAGAGCGTGAGCCGATCACCTCGAATAACAGCTTACATTGCTATGATAACCTTGGAGGCTTCTGCACACACTGTACAGACTAAGGTTGCGATGTAAGTCTAGGGATGTTGAAAACAAGCCTTTCTCTTGGAAAGATTTTCTAGCAGTCTAACTTACAAAAACAGTTACATGCAGTGTAGTGTGCAAATGCAGCAAAATGGTGTTTAAACGTCTAATAAGCGTATGCTAACATAGATCTTCACAATAAGAAGGCTGTCATAGATATGCTGTGGTATGTGAAATGCTCAACTTAGATTTAGAAACTAAAATGAAGGAATGTTATTACCCCAGTACACTACATTAGAGGCGGGGAAATTTTGAACAAAAATAAATTGCTATTTCCATCGTAAATTGGATGTGATGGCATGTGATTGTGCCGGGAAACCTTCGGGTAGCTGTTCGCCTTATACATTTAATAAATACATGCATGAACCATATCAACTTGCGTTTCAGAAAAGACAACAAAAACATGCAATCATATTATGAAGATCTGACAAACTCAGAAACTATTAGTCTACCTCAAAAACAGAAGGCTCCAAGAGACCTGCAACCTGTCATTAAATACCCTTGTGCCCTTCCTGCTGGCCCTTAAGAGATCCTCAGTTTGCCCACAAACACTTGCGTCGGCCATCAAAGACCATCACAATGCCTCACAGACCCTCAAACATCCCCAAATGATAATCAGAGAATGTCAGTTCACCGTTCGACAACTAGCCCTTACAGACCCACAGCTAACATTTAGACACCCACAGCTGCTCCTTAGGCAGCCTCAGTCTGCCCCTAAAGAGGTTTTAGGACACCGGAATGGCCCTTAATTACCGGTAGACAGTAATCTGAGACAAGCTCTATGCTGGCTCATAGCTTACCAGCTATCCCCTCAGGTGGTCTTCGAACACCCCCCAGCAAGCCCTGAAAAAACCCTCAGCCAGCCTTAGAAACCTTCATCTGCCAAGGGCTAACCCAACCCACTTTGGGCATGTTCAAGGTGGCTGAAATCTTCAGCCACCCTAGGCTTGGGGATGAATTACTATGGTAATCCCAGTGGCCTCCCACACCTAACAGACAGGGTATTCAAACAAATTGTTTTGATACCCCAACTTCTTTGAGAGGAGTTGGCCTAAAGGCTAGGGCGGTTGGCCTCTAATCTGGGGAACTGGATTTGAGTCTCAGCAATAACGCAGAACATCCTGTGTTTCTCGGCAAATCACTTAATCTCCCCGTACCTAATAAAAAATGAATGTGTCCTCGACTAATGTAACTGGTGCTATGTAAAGCGCTCTGATACCCGGTAAATTTGGGTCAAGTTCGCACTATATAAAACTCCATAATAAATAAATTCATACATAAATAAAGTGTGCACTGAGTGTTACATATAAACCCAGCAGTCTTGTCAAATATGCTTTGAAACTATAATGTCAAAAAGCCCACTGTGATTGTGGCCTACCTGGCTGAGGGTAGGGGGAACAAAATAGGGATCCTGACCAAGTGGCAACTAGCATTTAGCTGTACCATGGGAGGCCTCTTTGAAGTGCGTCCTAAATTTCATATGAAAACCCCAGCATACATATAAAGCATGAATGTGACATTCAAGCAGGTTATGACACTTTAATATCAAATATGATCCTCACAGCCCCACCCTGCCCATTCAGTCAGCCTATTGTTTGCTCCTGAGAGCAAGTTCACACCTCATTCGCATCTATTCAAATTCGAATTACTGCCTGGCAGAAGTGGAAGTTTAAAATGCAGAGTTAGTTTATAGGGACTCCAGGAAGGGCAAAGGTAACTTTAAAAATCTCCCTTTCTATAATATTTATTACAACTCTGACAGCCCCAGTGAATTGGACTTGTAATTTCTACTTCAATAGATCCACAAATTAAATGTGTAGCAGTTTCATAGCGGGAGATAACATTGATTACACTTAATACTGTATCCCAAGGTTTTCCTATGGAACAGCCAACCATGCTATGGTGAAACTCGTTTTTAGAGTCATTAACCTGCTCTATATCCTCCTTTAAAATACAATGTACTCTGCCTAATGGACAATAAGGCCTACTTAGGTGTGACTTATTATATATAACCAGAAGAATTAGGCCTGCCACAACTAGGCTATAATGTAAGGCCTGGAAACATGCTTTACAGTGCACCTGCAGTGGATGGCACAATGAGTGCTGGAGTCCACTGGCAGTATTTAATTCAAACACCTTGGGTACACTTGGTACCATATACTAGTGACTTCAAGGCAAATTAAATAAACCAGTCAGGTGTATAACAATGTTAGCACATTAAAAGAAGGAGCACAATCACTTTACTACTAGTTAGTCAGGATAAAGTGCACAGAGTTGTGTAGCCAGCAAAAATAGGGTTCAGCAAAAAGGCAAACGAAATACAGGGTTGCCCTACAGAAAGGGAAATTTCCAACAAGCACGAAATAAGAAAGGCACGAGAATGGTTTACATCTTGAGAGAGAAAGCTATTTTCTGGCACCCAAGCAATACAAAGAAAATAATTGTAAGCAGACACTCTTGCAATGGGTGCATGAAGGAGATGCGAGACAGCTGCAAAGATCCCTCACTGCACTTATCTGAGAAACTGAGCTTTAAAAAGGTTTCCAATCGTGTACGAGGTAGAAATGTGCCAAAACAATGAAGAGCTTGATGTACGCAAGTTATTAAATCATATAAGTGGTACATAACATCATCAGGACATGCCTTGCACTTTTCCTAAAGCTGAACACAGAGGAACACTAATTTGATAAAATGCAGTTTGGGCTTCCCAAAACATTTGTATCCATGTCAAGACTAATGGATACACATGTACAAACATTTTGAAAAGAAAGAAATGAATGGCTTCAGTCGCAGTAATGAATTTCAGAGAGTGTGCAGTTCCCATTCAGATGCCTGTTTAGGCCACCCTTCAACCTTGACGCAAAGCAAAAACTAAAGAGTTTTCAACAGATACACTGCATTCAATTAGAGTAACGGGAAGATGGGCGTGGTCAAATGTTAGCCGAAATAAACTTACTGTTAAGTGCCATTATGTTTTCAGTTCCAGGATGATGGAAATTAATTCCCATGCGCCCTATAAAATAAATGAGTTTAATTAGGCACAATATTTACAGAGTTTGGATTCAAATTCAGAATGAGCGAAAGAACACACTGCTTAACAGTTGTAGTAATTTCTTAACCAGATTGAGCAATTCATAAAGCACAAAAATGTAATTCATAATTGCAATTATAAATTCCGATGCACATATTCTGATCCCTTGTCAGTCACAAGGGAAGTATGGAGACTAAGAGGCAATTTTTTCCCCTACAACTCACAAGGGTAGGCACAAAGCTTTGTGACTGATTATGTGGACATGCATCATTGAACGGTCAGCAGCTGCCAAGGACAGGCAGTAACCACTTGTAAAGTGTAAGGATAAGTTACTTACCTGTAATCCTAGTTCTCTTCCAGGGGTATCCTCATCAAAGTCATAAGCACTGAATATTCCCGCCCATGTGCAGGACCCCGGAAACAATATAAAAATATATATGTAAAAAACACATATATCTCGCTCCACATGTATGTATGTACATATATTATTTTTCTCACAACAATGCAGCTCCATAACGGAGGGTAAAAACAATGTAAACAGATATACATGCACCAATTATTTAGGAAGCAAAAGGAAAGAAAACACATTAGGTCAAATAATCTTTGAACTTTGTGTTTTAATGAGTAAACTACTCATAAATCCTAAAAATTGCTTGTAAATAGACATTGTTAGCCCTCAGGCTGCATTGTAAAAAACAATAGCATAGAAAATGAAACCATTTTCAACAAAAACTGGCACCGTGCCTTTAAGGCAGCCATGACCCCAGGCTTCCCATCATGCCTCAGGGGTGACAGTTAGGTCAGTTGTTCTTTGCATAACCCTGAAGACAGGGCTCAACCACAAGTTTGAAAACAGTACCAAATCTCATTTACCTGGGGAGGCGGGTGGGTTGCTTATGACTTTGATGAGGATACCCCTGGAAGAGAACTAGGATTACAGGTAAGTAACTTATCCTTCTCTTCCAGGGGATCCTCATCAATAGTAATAAGCACTGAATAGAATAGCAAGCCCATCAACCACCTGCAGGTAAATGAGAAGTACATGACCCAACCAAATCATAACAGCCAAATCCTCAGCTGTTAAACAGATTCCTCAGGGAGGCCTGGCCCACCTGGGTATCTGCTCTCGTGTCAGAATCTAGACAGTAATGTCTGGTAAATGTATGGACAGACCTCCAGGTCGCCGCTTTACAAATCTCAGACATGGGCACATCATGCAGGTAAGCCGCCGTGGCAGCTCTACCTCTAGTGGAATGCGCTTTAGGAGTACCCCCCAGAGGTTTCTGCGCCAATTGGTAAGCAAGCTTGATACACGAAACGATCCACCTGGAAATGGAACGTTTCGACGCTGCATGACCAGTTCTGATCGATCCGTAGTTAACAAACACTTGATCAGAATGTCGAATAGACTTGGACCTGTCTAGATAGAACTTTAAAACTCTTTTCAGGTCCAAAGAGTGTAACGCCCTCTCAGAGTAGAGGGATTAGGAAAGAAAGTGGGTAAAGAGATAGACTGATTGACATGAAAATCTGATACCACTTTCGGCAGGAAAGAAGGGTGCGCTCTGAGCACCACTCTGTTTAAATGAAACACTGTATACGGTTCTTTAGTACAGAGGGCCTGAATTTCGCTCATCCTACGGGCTGACGTAATCGCTACCAAAAAAGCCGCTTTCCAGGAAATATGCTGTAAAGTAGCTTTATGAATGGGCTCAAAAGGAGGGCCCATCAATTTTGATAGTACTAGGTTCAGCTCCCAGGGAGGAGAAGGAGGCCGTACAGGAGGGTACACCTTTTTCAGACCTTGCAGGAAATCTTTTACTGCTGGAAGCTGAAAAAAAGAAGTTTGTGAAGGTGATCGCCTATAAGCTGTTATAGTGGCCAAATGCACCTTAATGGAGTTAAACTTCAAACCTGCTTTAGTCAGGTACAACAAGTATGGGAGAACTGCTTCTTCCTGACTCTTTACTGGATTGCGACCATTCTACATGCACCACATATAGAACCTCTTCCACTTGCATGCATAAGAATGTCTTGTGGAAGGACGTCGTGATTCTCTCAGAATGGACATGCAGTCCTGTGGCAGTCCTAGATGGCCGTACTGAATGACCTCAGGAGCCATGCTGCCAAGTTCAGTGACGGAAGGTTGGGATGGTGAACCCTCCCGTTCATCTTCGATAACAGGTCCTGCCTGCATGGAAACCTCTTGTGAGGAGACACTGACAGGTGAAGTAGGTCCGTGTACCACCATTGCCTCAGCCAGTCGGGGGCAATCAGGATCATTGTTGTGCACGAGTGGTTCAGCCTGCTCACCACCTTCAGGATCAACGGAAGGGGTGGAAAGGCGTACACAAACTGCCCTGACCAGTCGATTAAAAAGCATTCCCTCTTGTTCCTGGTCGATAGAACCTGGAGTCGAAGCTTGGGCATTTGCTGTTTACGTCGTCCGCGAAGAGATCTATTGAAGGACGACCCCATGACTGGAAAATGTCGTCTAGCACTTCGTCGTTGATAACCCAGTCTTCTTTGTCTTCGAAGTGCCGACTTAGTGCGTCCGCCCTCACGTTCTGCTCTCCTGGGAGGTGGACTGCCTGAACAGACAACTTGCGAGCCAGAAGCCAATGCCAGATGCGCTGAGCTTCCAGAGACAGCGTCCTTGAGCGTGTTCCTCCCTGCTTGTTCAAATAGTACATTGTGGTGGTATTGTCAGTCTGTACTAGAACCATTTCCTCCTGAAGCAAGGGAAGGAACGCTTTGAGAGCCAGGTGAACCGCTCTCAATTCCAGCAAGTTGATGTGATAAGTGCTTTCTTTGGAAGACCACAGACCCTGCACTTGTAGAGGACCCATGTGCGCCCCCATCCTTGTAACGATGCGTCTGTGATGATCGTTTGTGTAGGAGGAGGTTGATGGAAGAGAACTCCCACCTGCATGTTCTGTCTTTTCGTCCACCACTGGAGGGAAGATTGAGCTACCTCCGACAAAGTGATCTGATCGTCCCATCGATCTGAGTGTTGGTCCCATTTGTCCTCCAGATCCTGCTGAAGAGGACGCATCCGAAGTCTGGCGTTCGGTACTAGGAAGATGCAGGAAGCCATTGTCCCCAAGAGTGAGGCTATCTTCCGCACTTTCTGAGACCTGTGGTGAAGAATTTTCTGGCACTTGAGCGCTATCGAAAACTGTCTCTCCTCCGAAGGAAACAATTTTCCTACTTCGGAGTCTAGCAGAGCTCCTAGGAAGTGGATCTTCTGAGTGGGCTGAGAGACAGACTTGCTGTAGTTGACATGCAGTCCTAGACGCTGACAAAGTTCTATGCATGACATTAACCCTCAGTCTTGCCTGCAATGCGCTATAATTCCAACGCATGAGCATTATTAGTTCTACAAACTCGCTAGCGCAGACGCTTAACTACTGGTCCCCAGCCTCGTCTGCAATAGAATGTCGGCGCATGCGCATTAGCCACTCGCTATCTGCCAATCAAGCGCCTTATCTACGTTCCTCGGCCAGCTGCCATTAATTACCCAATTAAATCGGGTATATAACGGGTAGGCAGGCTCAGTTCAAGCTACCTCCACTCCCGCTCGGGTGCTGGCCCTAGAGGTACCGACGGACAGGTATGGCTCCTTGACCATTTAGGACCTAATAACAAGGGATTTGGGGGGGGACACAGTCCAGTCCAGGACCAGAGCCACGGGTCACGGAGCAGGAGGGACTCACCGGGACTCACCGGGCACACTCCGTCGCTGCTGCTGCTGCTGGGGCCCACATGCTGTGAGTGCTGCACGCCGCCGTTGCTTTCCACCTGCACGGCCGCCGGCAGACTACAGCTCCCAGCAGCCTGTGAGGGGCATTTCCGTTTTTTGGATAAGTTGAGTATGAATACTGTGGACCTTAAAAAGTTTTTTGAGGTCCTTTTATACTTTTCCATTTGTAACAGAGCGGGGCCTCCTTCTTCCCGAGTGGGTGCCGGGTGAGGTGAGGTGTTCTCCCACAGAATGCTGGGTGAGTGATAACTTACAGTTAAATGTTTCGAAATCCTGAAAATTGATGGGATTAAAATCAGGAGAACTTTATAGCTTCTGATGGGCGAAGAAAATCTCTCTGTCGCCTTGCCTGTTTTGTTGTGTTATGTTTTAATCACCAATATACCACATGCGTCTCTCACACTTTGTTGTTCTTTCACTCTAGGAGAATCACGAATAGTTGGATAAACACCAGAGAACATTTAGGCTCAAAGTTCTTGTAGGATTAATCCAAATTGTCAATACACCTAGTTTTCACAAAATGCAGATGCTTAACATCATTTGGTCCTGAAGAAAGCTTGGACTCACGGTCCATATAAGCTGAAACATGTCGACCTCCATGCACTGCGCCGTTATATAGTCATTCTTTAAGACTATTAGGCGCTGTTTTTTAACCTTGACCCTGAGACAATACTCAATAAACATATTTTTTGTCTCAGGAGCCAATTTTATTCACACTTTATTTTCCTTTTTCACGAGCACTGCACTCCATCAGTCCTACCTTTGAAATACTGTGGTTTGGAAAAGTATTTTTCAAAATCCATCTCCGCATCATTATCAGGTGCGCTGGGAGAGATTTGGGTTTATGATATGCATCCCACATGACGATACTCCACTATAAATGGTGGGCTGATGGGAATTTTTTCCAACCCAGCATTATCATTGTGATGACATGTTGGTCTAGCGGTCTTTTTGCGCGACACAACACACAGGTAATCATTTGGACCAGGTAACTCTTGTTTGTTTTCTCAATTGGTATAGGGGTTTGAGCTACCGTGGTCGTTAATAATTCCCCTTTGACCCCCCCGCCTGCTTTTTTTAGTTTAAAGTTCTATGCATGTCTGGAATTGATTCCTTACATTGCCTGGAGTTGGACCTTTCAACAGCCAATCGTCTAAGTATGGGTATACGAAGACTCCCCTGCGGCGTAGAGCTGCCGCCACCACTGCGACACACTTCGTGAACACCCTGGGGGCCGACTTCAACCCAAACGGAAGGACTTTGAACTGGTAGTGGGAGGTCCCCACCCGGAATCGAAGGAATCTCCTGTGATCGGGCTGTATTGGTATATGAAAGTACGCATCTTGAAGGTCCACCGAACACATCCAATCCCCCTTCCTGAGATGTGGATATATTTGGTGAAGCGCCAACATGCGAAACTTTTCTTTTCGTACATGCAAATTCAGTGTTCTCAAGTCCAGAATGGGCCTGTATTCTTCCTTTTGGCCCTTTTTTCTGACCAGAAAATACCTCGAGTACACTCCTTTCCCCCTTTGGGACACCGGAACTCTCTCGATGGCTTCTTTTTCGAGGAGTGTCGCTACTTCCTTCTTTAACCTTTGTAGCTGGTGGCTTGATGTTGATATCGGGGGAACGGGTGGAGGTAGACAATGGAAACGAAGACAGTACCCATTCTGCAGCGTAGACAACACCCATTGATCTTTTGTAATGGCCTGCCACTCTGTCCTGTGATGCGCAATGCTTACCCTCACTGGAGTGGGTAACAGCACTGGGGGAAGTGAAGACTCATTGCTTCTGCTGAGATTTATTGAAGTTGTTGCCTTGGCGCTGATTTTCATTTCCTTTGGAATTGCCCTTGCCTTTGTATTGTGACTTTAGTTGGCCCTGCTGGTTCTGGCCTTTCTGCCAGTGAGGGGTTTGAACCCTCTGCTTCGAAGAACCCTTGTTGTTCGAACGGAACTTCTTCTGGAATTCCTTTTTCTTCTCAAGCCCCACGGCTTTGAGGGTGTCTAACTCGGTCTTCATCCGTTGCATCTCCTCATCAGCACTCGCTCCAAAAAGAGACGTGCCTGAAAAAGGAAGGTTTAGGATTCTGGCTTGAGCCTCTGGTTTCAATGCTGTGAGGCTTAACCAAGAGGATCTCCTTGCTGTGATTCCATGCACATAGCCATGCGCAGCCAGCGTTGCCCCATCTGCCGCCGCACCTATAATCTGATTGGAGACTTGACCGCCCTCCATCAGAACCTCCTCACAGTCCTTTCTATCTTCCTGAGGAAGTTTTGCAGAAAACCTCTGAAGTGAGTCCCACAGAGCTCTATCATACCTGCCGAGCAGCGCTTCCGCATTGGAGACTCTTCTCCCCCATGAGTCTTGCACCTTGCTGTCCTTATCCGGCGGTACCGTGGATGAGGAAGCTACCGCATTGGATTTTCTAGCCGCCGCAATGATTACTGAATCTGGCGGGGGATCAGATTTGAGGAACAGAGGATCCTCCTCCGGAGGACGATACTTCTTGAGAATCCTCGCTGGAACGGACTTCACCGTTGCCGGAGTGAGGAAGACTTCATTCACTGGTTCCATTATACCCGGGACCAACGGCAACAACGGTTTGGGTGCCGTTCTGTGTTGCAGGGTTTCAAATATGACAGTTGTCTTGATTTGTGGAGCTGTCATCGGCACTCCCAGCTTCAGGACTCCCCTGCCCAAGATATCTTGGAACGAGAAAATATCTTCAGTTGGAGATATCCTCGAGCGTGGACTGCTTGTTAGGGTCGGAGAGTACGCTCTGTGAGATCGGGTTCTTGAAGAACTTGAAGAGCTACGTGTCCTCCTGGACCTAGATCTTCTGCTTGAACGCGTTCTAGAACGAGATCGCTCTCTGTGACGAGATTTTCTCTTATTGAGTGCCTAGAACGAGATCGTTCCCTGCGGGGAAGAGGTTGGTCTCGATACCGTTTTAGTCGATCTGCCGTCTCTTTGTCCTTTGCCCAGGGGTGAAGAGGTCTATTACACCTTGGGGAAAGATGAATAGTAGGAGATTTGTGGATGGGATCCTTCACTGGTGAACGTGACCGTGGAGGTTGATCCGTTTGATCCTGTTGCGATCTTGCAGGGGATTTGGACCTCTCCCTATCCGATGCGCAGCTTTGTCCATCTGAATATCTGCCACTCCGAGATGATGAGGAAGATGAGGAAAGACTCACTAGAGATCTAGAGGAAGACCTCGACCGAGATCTCTCTTCTGCAATCCTCCTTCTCTTGGCAGGTGGATCCTGCACTGGAGATTGTTCCACCTCCGCAGCCGATGCTGAACCTGGAGAACCCAACTGCGGTCCTAGGACATGAGCCTGGCCCAATGAGTCACTTTCCTTGTCCTGAATCACCTGTTTCAGGTAGACGCTCTCTCGACGTCGACCGTGATTTCTCCAACGTCGACCTCGGGTGGCGATGACTGTCCTTCGACGTGGAGCATCTCGCCGTTGAAGGTTGTCTGCTCGACGTCAACAGAGGCTGTTTCGACGCCGATCGCCGTTGTTGTGTCGGCGACTGTGCGTGCCTCGAGTCCGAATGCCGCTTCGACGTCGAACGCTCTTGACCAGGCGTCGACGTTGGCTGCTTCGACGTCGACCGATGATGTGTAGACAGAGGCTCCCTCGACGCCGAACGACCATGGCTAGTCGTCGACGGAGGATGACTCGACGTCGAACGCCGATGGCCCGGCGTCGACGATGCTGCTTCGACGTCAGATGGCTCGCCGTCGAGCTCTTCCGCTTCGACGGTGACCTATCCCTCGACGCTGACTGTAGCGGAGGTACCTTAGATGTAGACGCTGAAGACATCTTCGTCGCCGTCGACTGCTTCTCCAACGCCGATCCCGACGTCTAATGTGAACCAGTCGTGGCTTCTCTCGACGTCGACCGCGCCTTCCGACTTTTCTGCTTCTTGGGAGATCTTCCTCTCTCAGAAAGCCCATAAACTCGAATTCTCTCATGTTCTTTAAGAGTCCTGGAAGTTAAAACCTGGCAGTGTTCACAGGTTTTAGAGGAATGAGATTCTGGTAGGCACAGGATACACACTGAATGAGTGTCAGTCTTGGCCATCTTCCTTCCACACGAAGGACATTTGTCAAAGAAAGAAGGCATCTTTGACAGGAAAAACACCTTTTTAAGCCTAAAAAAGGTTTCAGTAACACCCTATGTCTAAAAGACGTCGAGTGAAAGCAAAATTAGAAGATTAATAGTAATATTTTTTGACAGAAAGTCAAAAAGAAAAGGAGCTTTTTCACCAGGGTCCTGACTGAAGGAGCCGGAAAGAACAACTGACCTAACTGTCACCCCTGAGGCATGATGGGAAGCCTGGGGTCATGGCTGCCTTAAAGGTACGGTGACAGTTTTTGTTGAAAATGGTTTCATGTTCTATGTTATTGTTTTTTACAATGCAGCCTGAGGGCTAACAATTTCTATTTACAAGCAATTTTCAGGATTTATGAGTAGTTTACTCATTAAAACACAAAGTTCAAAGATTATTTGACCTAATGTGTTTTCTTTCCTTTTGCTTCCTAAATAATTGCAGTGCATGTATATGTGTTTACATTGTTTTTACCCTCAGTTATGGAGCTGCATTGTTGTGAGAAAAATAATATATGTACATACATATATGTGGAGCGAGATATATGTGTTTTTTACATATATATTTTTATATTGTATCCGGGGTCCCGCACATGGGCGGGAATATTCAGTGCTTATGACTATTGATGAGGATCCCCTGGAAGAGAAGTCATCATTATTTGACAGCTTAGTCTGTGCTTCTGCAGGCTGAGGACATTGGAAGGGGAAGACAGCATTTCAACGGACCACAGCTTGCCAATGCTTAATTTGTAAAAGAATAATTGTCAGGACTCAAAGTTTTGATCAGAAGCCTTCATCTGGCACTATCAGATATCAAGGGTGCCAAATACTAGGGCTGCATAGTCTTAATTCCATTTCATCAGTGGTGTCAGCCTCTATGGGGCGACAGGGCGTCGACCCACTGCCTCCCTCTTCCACTATTGTTTGGCACGTTACAGCTTTTACAAGAATGGATCATTTGTTTGCTCGTAAAAGCTTCACACACAATGTGAAAAATATATATCAGTCTGCACTAGTGTCATGCAGTGCAGCATGCCAGACAGGGCTTGTCACTCACATGTTCTATTCCTCTATCAGAAGCTGAAAGAGTAGAAAAGGTCTACCTTGGTACCTTCAACCATTTTCCAGTTTCTGATTGGATGGAGGTTCGTTGAGCTGCCTCTGGTATGCGGCAGACCGACGGGGAAGTCGAAACTCGTGGGCCTGACCCAGGTAAGTCTGTGTTCAGCATCCTGATTGTGCATTTCTGTCTATGTGCTGGGGAGTGCATGTGTCTGTAACACTGTCTTTGTGTGCATGCCTGCAAAGCTGTGTGTATGTATACTTACTTGTATGCCGGAGAGTGTGTTTAAGTGTTTGTTTGCAATTTGAGCCTGTGAAGGTATTATGCTCGTGGGTGGACAAGTCCTGAGGGCCGAATGCTGGAGAGTGCGTTTGGGCTTCGAGGGTCCCCACCAAATACTACATCCCCCAGCTGCCACTGCACTTCATTCCTCTTTCATCCACCATCAGGCACTCCTTGCCCCTTTATCTCACTCTTGCATGTTCTTTTTGATCCCTGCTTTCTTTGTCATTTTTTTCTCGCCCTTCTCTTCCTATTTCTTTAGCCCTTTTGTGTTTTCTGCCCTCTTGCTCGGAGCCAGTCTGTTGAGGGAAAAGAAGTGCCGGTGGACCTTACTTTCAACCACAGGCTCTAATTAAGCACTGCAGTCTGCTTTCCCCAATATCACATTCACAATTTGGTACCATCTGTGTCATTGTGAACCCAGACCCTCTAAAGTAATGTTGCCACACAGTGAATGCAAATGCTGGAAAAGGTGTTTATTAAGAGTTCAAACCTCCCTCCCAGCATGTGCAAATATTGGAAAAGGGAGCAAGCCCATTTCAGCCCCATTAACAGTAAGGAGTTTCGCAGCCAATGTGAAACTCCTGGCTAACAGTCCCAATATGTATTTAGAAAACTTCACACCACACTGGTACGGGCTTCTTTATGCATGACATACATGGATGTCTTCTGAAGAGGGGGGCGTGGCTTGGGCGCCGATGGCGATGGTCGCCTGAGAGCTCGGCTCCGGGACTGAGCCCGGTATTATCCTGTAATTCGGAGGCTGCGGGGCACCCCAGACCCCGCATTCTGCTGAGCGGACCGACGAAGACCTGCCGGGGCCCCTGATGGGGCTCGGACGAGAATTGCTCCGGAGTTAAACCGAAGTTTGCGGAGTTGCGGAGTGCGACCCAACATGGCGCCCGGACTTCTTTGTCCCCCTGGTCGGACCCACTGACTTGGAGGAGCGTCGCGAGCAGCGACTTGCTCCCGACTTTGCCATCCCCGGCTGCTCTGTGCACTGGCTGTCTACTGGATCGGACTTTTCACAACGAGTTTGCACTCGGTTGGGTGACCGGGCGGATGCCCACGTTATAGGGGACCCCGGGAGCGGACGCTCTGTGATCTAGGCGGTGGCCCGATTCACGACTCCGCACCTAGCTACGTCTTCCCGGCCAGTCCACTTCCATGGGAGGCGCGACACTTTGGCGCCACAAATCGTCCGGTGGAGTTGGTGACCCCCACCCCGGGTCTCTAGCGGGTGAGCGGGCCTGCCCGACTCGGCGACGGTTGTCTCCGCCCCCTCATCGGTGCCCTCGGACGCCGTGGCGGTGGCGTGAGCCGAAGCGGAGAAGTCTCCACAGGCCCTGGAGAAGAAGGTCTCCCACACTCGATTTGAGGACCAGTAACCGGGAGGGTCGTGGTCGACATCTGCACCCGGAGACACCTACTCCGGGAACTTCACGGAGTGCCCCCGGCGACATGGGGAAACCTAGAGGAGCCAAGGGGACTACCCCGACCGCCTCGGACTCGGAAGACCAGGACAAAGAGGAGCATGAGGACCCAAAGAGTTCTGGTGGCGCGTCGATGCAACAACAGTTCGACCGCGTCCTGGAGGCGATAACGACCACGAGATCGGCCCTCCAACAGGACATTGCCCAGGTGGCGACGAGCCTGGGCCTCCTCAGAGCGGACCACGGCAAACTTTCGGACCGGGTCAAGGAAGTGGAGAGCTCGGTGAAAACCTTAGAGCCGGCGCAGCGAACCTTGGCTGCGACGATGAAGGATGCCCTATCCCGAATTGCGGCCCTGGAGCAAAGGGCGGAGGATGCGGAAGGCCGCAACAGGAGAAACAACATTCGTGTAGTGGGCCTCCCGGAAAAGATCGAGGAGGGCGACATGGTGGCGTACTTAAAGACCTGGCTCCGTGACACGGTGGCCCCGGAGGGGCTATCCTCCTTCTACACTCTGGAGCGGGCCCACAGAGTCCCGGCACGGCCACCGCAACAGGGACGCACCCCGAGGCCGGTGGTGGCGCGCTTATTGCACTTTCGGGACAGGGACTTGATCCTCAATGCTGCCAGACATAATGGTCCATTCAAAGTAGCGAACAGTCAGGTGAACATCTTTCCGGACTACACCTACGAGACTCAACGCAAGCGTTTCTCCTTCCTGGCGGTCAAGCGCGAGCTCAGGAGCGAGGGCATCCAGTACTCGCTCCTCTACCCTGCAAGGCTCCGCATCATAGTCGATGACAAAACTCAGTTCTTCGACACCCCGGAGGATGTCTGTGCCTGGCTTGAACTTTACAGGACAGGGAAAGATGGCTTCGGCTCCTCGTCCCAACAGGCAGATGAGCCGGAACAGAGACGGCGATCCAGGAGGATCAAGAATCGCCGCGGCCGCACGGGTGGGCCCTCAACTGCAGAGACGTCGTCGGAACGGAGGGGAGTGTTGGAAGTACTGTCGGAGTTGTCGGGTGCAAGGGACGAAGTCGTTGAGGAGGAAGGAAACCTGGGTGAAGAGGTGGCACCATCGGACTCGGAGGACTCAGCGACTGATAGTGGCCACACACCGGTGATCACACCGAAATCAGTGGAGGACCTGTTGGATGGACAAGGGTAACGGGGTGTGCTGCCTTACTTTGGGAGGGGGCCCGGCAGGGGGGAGGCGGTTGCCGTCCATTGCTGCTGATAGACGGGGAGGGAGGGGTGGGGTGCCCCTGTTTCTGCCCCGAGAGGGTTTGGCACTGATTGGGGCTTGTTATAGTCCTGGTGGCCTGGGCGTCGAGGGCCCACTGCCTCCGCCCAGCCCGCACCTGGCCCTTAAGGCCTTCCTACGGTGGCGACCGTGGGATTAGTAGGGGTTACTGGGTGGATGGAAGGCGAGGTTTGGATGGGATCTAGATGGTGCAGTTTGGGTCCTGTTCTGGGGTGGGTGGGTGAGGGTTTGGTTCGTTTTTGGGTTGTTTGGTTTTGGTTGGGCAAAATGGCCGCCATCAGTGCTGGGAGGAAGGTTGTCCTTTCTTTGTTGGGACCCGGATGGGGAGACTGTGCAAGAACAATATGGGACAATGGCTGATGTCGCTAACTTGAAATGTGTCACTTGGAACGTAAGGGGGCTTCATACTATGTCCAGGCGCCACAAGGTCCACGCTTATTTGGTGCGTAGGGGAGTGCAAATGGCGCTGCTGCAGGAAACTCATTTGAACAAGGCGGAAGGGGCGGCGCTACAGCGTAGATGGCGGGGGCAGGTCTTTTCCACGTCGTACTCCGCTTATGCCAGAGGGGCGCTAATATGGATCAGGGCAGGGGTCCCCTTTCAAGTCACGAGAACAGTGATAGATCCAGAGGGGCGTTACGTGGCCATCTCGGGCACTCTTGGAGGGAGGGACTTGAACGTTTGTTGTGTGTATGCTCCTAATATGGACCAGACTGCCTTCCTTTCCAGGCTATCGGGCTCGTTGGCCCACTTTTTCTCCGGGCCCCTTCTGCTTGGAGGAGACTTCAATTCTGTAGTGGATGTGGATATGGATCGCTCGCATCCACCGCTTCCAGACTCTCCGGTTCGTCGCACGGCTAAAGGTCGTCAGGATTGGCAGACCCGCTGGGGTTTGACGGACATCTGGAGGGCGCATCACCCCGCATCTAGGGATTATTCATATTTCTCGAGCCTTCATGAGTTGCATGTCAGACTAGATGGCTTTCTTGGGTCGCCCGAACTGGTGTCGGCAGCGGTCCGGTCTGAGTATTTGTCCAGGACCATTTCGGACCATAACCCCCTCCTGCTGGACCTTCGTTGGTTCCCCGGGACGCCGGCGGTGCCCACCTGGAAGCTGCAACCCGAGATCCTTGAGGACAGTGTCTTCAGGGCTGACCTGGGGGACAGGATACTGGAATATTTTGCATCCAACGGCGGCACCGCGAGTACTAGAGCGTTAGAGTGGGACGCTTTTAAGGTAGTGGTGAGGGGTTACTGTATTTCTAAGAAGGTGGGCATGAGGCGCGTTATCTTAGCTGATTTAGATGCAGCGGATCGGAGACTCCGCGAGCTTGAACTTCGCCGCCCGGGACACCCGGAATTGCAATTACGAACGGCGGAGGCGAGGGAGAAGGTGGCGGCAGAGGTCGAACGGCTCCGCTGTTTTGACTATAAGGCCTATACGGTCCGATCCATCGCAGAGGGAGACAGATCGAGCGCGTTATTGGCGTGGTTGGCCAACCCTACGCGCCAGTCCCAATTGACCACAGGTATGCGTGAGGCAGACGGAACCGAGGTACACACCCAACCGGAGATTCTTAGCTGCTTCCGGCATTATTTTATTTATTTATTTTTTTTTTTTTTTGGTGTAAGAATTTTATTGCACTTTTTTAACATACAGAATACAAATCGTTTACCATCCATGGTGCACTTGCCTACAACCACATCGGGCCGGCCCCCTGCAACCATGGTTACGAGCAACTGTTCCTGAACTACACAGCCCATCAGCCGACATCCAGCGGACCGGCGGCGCATTAGTAGATAGAAATCCGTCGCGTAGCAGTGCTATGGTCGCGTCCTTATACATCAATAATCTTACTTTTCTCGGTTTTTTTGTATAGTCAACTAAAACTTTAACTTAACCGTACAGTCCCCAACTTGTAGCTTCACCTCTGTAACCCTTCCTCTGCATCACAGCATCCTCCCCCCTAGGGGCCTGCCCTGTATAACTGTTTGTCTTTTGTTGTCATCCACATGTGTTCATTCACACAGCTTACGCTACAGAATTTGCTGCGCCATGTATAAGTAAGTAGTCTCGCAGGTATCCCCAGTAATCTTTGGGCCTAGAGCCGATCGGCAGTTCCTCCTCATATGTATTAAGCGTGTCTCGGCAGTACACCATGTCTTCAATCCAGCGTTTCACCTCTGGTGCTTTCTTACTGTTCCAGTGGATTGACACTCTTCTTTTAGCCAACAGGAGTGCGACCGCACAGAATTTACGCTTCAATGCTCTCAGGTGTGGAGTGATACCCAACAGGCAGATCTTTACATCACAGGACATGTCAACCCCCAACATTTCATTCATGACCTGCACAACTTGTTCCCAATATCCCGCTACCTTTCTACAGTGCCAGGCTAGATGCATGAAGTCAGCCCCTGCCTGGTTGCACCTGCAGCAGTTGGAGTCTTCTCGTAACCCGTGTTTGTGCAGTCTGTGTGGGGTGTGGTACACCTGATGCAGATACTTGTAGTGAATTATTTTCAAGTTCCCGTTAGGGGTGAGCATGCCCGTTAACATGCATGCGGAGTCCCATTCTTCCTCCGTCAGAGGCTCCACGAGCCCCGCGCTCCACCTGTCCCTTGCCTTGAGTGTGGTATGTCCCACTGCCCCTTGCGCACTAGCATAAAGTTTAGATACCATGTGAGATGCCTTGGGTGTGGTCAGGAGTAGTTGTAAAGGTGCAAGTGTAGGTGGCTCCTCCGGATATGATGGGTAGTGTTCACGTATTGCTCTATGTAGCCTGAAAAAATTGAAAGTAAACAGCTGAGAAGGGTTTGTGATGTAGTGTAGTTTATCGAGTGTTTGGAATTCACCATCCCTGTATAGGTCCCCCAATGCGTCTATTCCGGCCCGCCTGAACAGATCCATTCCCACCTGTTCCTGTGTCACCGAGAGGGCTGGGTGGTGCGCCAGTGGTAGAGTAGGTGCATATATTGGCAGACAGTTCGCTTCTTTGCCCAGGAGCCTCCATGCTTCTACAGTCGCGTCTACTGTGTTAATATCACGTTCATGTAGTTTGGTGCGTTTGTGCGTGAGCATACTAGTCAGAGGGATTGGGTCGGCATCGCCCTCTTCTACCGCAACGTGCGTCAGAAAGGGCACTTCATGATACCAGAAATGTGCGTATTGTGCCTGCGCACATAAATAATAGAGATAAAAGTCTGGCACTTTGAACCCTCCTCTAGCGTATGGTAAGGTCATGGTACGCAGTTCCATTCTTGCTTGTTTGCCCGCCCATAGCAAGTTGAGCACAAGCGTCTTGATGTTTCGGAAGACAGCAGCGGGAGGTTTTATAGGGATGTTGTTGAATAGATAGAGAAATTTCGGTAAGAGTACCATTTTCACTATCGCCGCCCTGTCAGCCAATGATAGAGGGAGTCTGTTCCATTTTTTAATTTTATCCTCTAGGGATGCTATCGTCCGCCCATAATTTGTCCTGACGACTACCTCTGGGTCTCTGTGGAACCATATACCCAGATATTTTGTGGGTTCCTCCTGCCACTCTAACGGATAATCCAGGGGAGTCGGTTGCGTGCTGTCTGTGAGCGCTAGTATCAAGGATTTATCCCAGTTAATTTGTAAGCCGGCCTGTTGACCAAACTTGATATATTCCCTCAGGAGAGGATTCAGGTGTTGTTCAGGGTTTTTGACATACAGCACCATGTCGTCCGCGTACAGCGAAATGTGTATGGGACGGGAGGGCATTTGTATCGCTGAGTGATGATAGTGCTGTCGAATTTTGCAGGCTAGAGGCTCCAGCACCAAAGCAAAAAGCATTGGAGAAAGCGGGCATCCCTGTCTAGTGCCTCTGCAGATAGGTATGGGTTCTGATATATACTTGTTTACTCTGATGCGTGCCGTCAAGTTTGTGTAGAGCATCGCTATCCATCCCTGAAATATCCATGGGAATCCCATGCGCACCAGCACCGCGCGGATAAACGGCCAGCCGATGGTGTCGAACGCTTTGGCCGCGTCTAACAGGACAGCCACTGCCTTCGTCTCTGGTGCCAGATAGTGCGCTAACGCGAACAGCGTGCGGGTGTTGTGTGTGGTGGCCCTGTCCGGGATAAATCCCGACTGATCTGGTCGGATTAACATTGGCATGAGAGGTTTTAGCCTGTCTGCCAGCAGACTAGCTATGATCTTGGTGTCTACGTTTAACAAAGACAGCGGACGGTAGGAGTCACATTTATCTGCATCCTTGCCAGGCTTTAGTAGTGTGATGAGCAGGGCCTCCCTTAGAGACGCCGGCAGAGTCTGGGCTTCGTGTGCTGTTCCGTACATCTGTACTAAGTGCGGTGCAAGTGTGTCAGCGTATGCCTTATAGAATTCCGCCACAAATCCATCTGGCCCAGGTGCTTTGTTATTTGGTAATCGTCTGATGGTGTCCGTGACTTCCTCAATTGTGATTGGGCGCTCCAGATACTTTCTATGACCATCTGCTAGCCAAGCCATCTCTATGTCCTCCATATATTTCAATAGGTCCGTCTGTGACGGTGAGGGGCGTGCTTCATATAGTGTACCATATGTGTTCATAAATTCTCTTAGTATACCTTTAGTGTCAGTGATTACCTCCCCGGTGTTGGTGGTGATGTTTGTGACATTTTGTGGTGTTCTGCCTGCGCATATCTTAGCGGCCAGCTCCCTGCCCGGTCTACCCCCTTCGCCATACCTCCTTGCGGTTGCTCGTTTAGTCACGTAGTTCAATTCGTCTGTCGCAAAGCTGGCATGCTCCGTTAGTAGCACTTGGATATCCCCCAAGAGTTTAGTGTCTCCTGTTTGTGTGTATGCCTGCTCTAGGGTTTGTATGGCTCGTTCACGTGTGCGTATTTGTTGCCTAATGTCTTTGAGGATTCCAGATGCTGTACTGATGCATACTCCCCGGATGGTAGCCTTGAAGGCCTCCCATAGCAAGCCTGGGTCCTCCGTCGTCGGGCTGTTAATATCAAAGTATTCCTTTATTGCATTATGTATGGAGTCGACATACACTGGGTCTCTCAATGCTGACGCTTGAAAGCGCCAGGTGAAGGGGGGTGGGTCGTAGTGAGGGATGTCTATTTCTAACAGCACCGGACTGTGATCTGAGAGTGTGCGTGGTAAGTGTGTAACATCTGACACCCATGAGAGTATATCCTGTGAGCCCAGCCAGTAGTCGATCCTGGACCAACTATTGTTCGCCGCGTTTACGTGTGTCGCTGCTGTCGCCCCGGGGTTACGAACTCTCCAGAAGTCCACCAAATGTAGGTCGTCCATAGCGTCCCTCACCATCGTCCTAGCATTCCCATGTTGTTCTGATGTGTGCGCTGCTCTATCTAGTGCGTCCTGTAGTGCGACATTGAAATCCCCTCCCCACAGTATTTGAGGTGTTGCCGTGCTTGCAATATTGTGCCATACTTTGCTGTAAAACCCTGGGTCGTCCACATTAGGGCCATAAGTGTTCACCAGTAGGATCTGTTGGCGCCTGAGCCTTCCGGCTAGCATTACGCATCTCCCTGCAGTGTCTCGCTGTATGTCCGTAACTTCCAGGCCCGTACCCTTCCTGACCAATATACTAACGCCCCTGGAATATGTCGAGTAGCTAGAGTGAACCACTGTTTCAGCCCAACGTGCCCCTAGTGCTGAGGAGCCATCCCGCCCTAGGTGCGTCTCCTGTAAAAAAACAATATCAATGTGCAGTCTATCAAAATACGCAAATAGCCGCCTAATCTTTTTCGGGTTGCCCAGCCCCCTCACATTCCAAGTGATCAGTTTAAGCGTGCCCCTACGAGACATATATATGCGTAAGGAAATGCATTAACCACAGCGGATACCCCGCGTGCCTGCTGAATCGCTTGCATGCGTCGCCGTACCTTGCAACATGTGAAATTGACAATGCTAAACACATAAATGGAACAGCATTCACCGGACTGTGCGCCCCAAAGGAGTTCGCCATGCTTCTCAGACACAGAGGTTTCAGTCTATTAGAACTTAGTTGTTTCAATTTCCCCCCACCCACTTTAGCGCCCAAACTTTGCCAAAGCCATCCCTGTATTAACATTAACTTTAACAGAAATGTCGTTATCCAACATAGTTCGGGGTACACCCTCCTGGGGGTGTCACCAGGTTCACACATCTCCATCCACATAGTGGATGTGGACGGTCGCATATGCGCTGTACTAGTGAATAGTTCACTTGCGATTTCCTCCAACCCCGTTTCTCCCGCCGGCCTGTCCGGTATCGCTTAAGCATCCGTTCTCCGTTACGCTGTCATCCCCTTTGTCTCTAGTCCTAGCTTGAACTCGAGGTGATACCCAGCAAAGTATGCAGTGTTCCTTTCACCGCCAGTAGTCAAGCAAGAAGGCCGGTCAGGGCCATGGCCACCCACCCCCTGCCACTCGGTCCAGTAGCCAGCCCAACCTGCCCGCAAGCGCACTGCTTATACTCACGGCCGGAGCAGCACCTCCGCGGCTTCCCATACTCCGAGATAGTACTCACTGCATGTCTGTAAGTGCTTTTCCGGTCCATTTGCTACCACCCACGTTGCGTGCACTGTCTATGCGGTTATCTGCAGGTGTCCGTGCATAGAAAAATCCGTTTCACGTATATGTAGTACCAACTTGTCGCCAGCCCGCTAACGTTCCAATGCACTCATTCCACATCGCTGGTCGGTTCATTGCGGTCTTGTTGTTTCCTCCGCTTTCCTTGTAGCTTGATGAAGTCTTGCGCCGCTTGTACCGTTGGCAGTATGACAGGTTTCCCGCCAGTAAGGACTTTGAGTTTTGCCGGATACAGCATGGCATATTCCATGCCCAAATCTCTCAGCTTTTTCTTGACGGGGGCAAATTCTTTTCGAGCCAGCTGTACCGCCATGGTGTGGTCCGGGTAGAACTCCAGAGTGTTCCCCTGATGCGTGATTTTCCCCAGCTCTCTCGCCATCCGCAGGACCGTGTCCCTGTCCCTGTAATTCAGCATACGTGCGATGATCATTCGCGGGGTGGCTCCGGGTTTCGGCACTGGGGCCAGGGATCGGTGTGCTCGCTCCACTAGGAACACTGGAGAAAGATGGTCTGCCCCGAACAGTTCTTTGAGTAGGTTTTCTATGTAGGTCTCCATTTTCCCTGTGTTCGTGGACTCCGGAAGGCCAGAAATTCGAACGTTGTTCCGCCTGGACCTAGCTTCCTGGTCCTCCACCCTCGCTCTCAGGACCTCCACCGTTTTCACCAGGGCTTCGCATGTCTTGGCTGTGGTGCTCTGTTCGTCCTCGAGCTTTGAGATTCGCTGTTCTGCTTCCGCGTGGCGCCCTTCGTGCTGCTCAATTTTCGCCGCCATGTTGTCGACCCTCTGCACCACATTATCCAGCTTGCCGTTCATTTCTTGTAAACTCTGCTGTATCGCCCTCAGCACTGATTCCATGCCCGTGCCCTCTGGTGTTTCCCGGCCCCCTTCCGCCTCCGATTCCGCAGGGTTGTTTTTCCCTTGGTTTCGCTTCTCGAATTGGAGCTTGGGTTGGTTCCGGTCGGGCTTCCCCATTCCGAGACGTCGCTTTGCTTGGTGTCACTCAGTTGAGCTGGGGCCGCTGCCCTATAATGGGCTCGAGGTGCAATCGGCACGGGTCACTGGTGTCACAGTCCCTCCTCTTGCACCGTGCGTGGACTACAGCGGGCTCGCTCGTTTATATGCAGGCCCTATGCCAGGCCTTGGACGTTGGGTGCTGCAGGAGCCTCTCTGTGCTGGACTCAGTTGTGGCACTGTGGGGGTACGGGTCCCCATCCACACTCCCCACTGCGTGGGCGGTCTCCCTCGAGCTGTCGTTGTGGTGAGCGCTGTTAGCCCGCTTGGCCGTTAGGTGCCTCTGCGTATTGCGCCTGCAAGCCTCCGTTGTGGTGTGGTTAGTACTCACTCAGCGTTCTCAGAGGTCTCGTGATGTCGAGCGCTCCACATGTGCTCGCGTTCTGGTCGGGGAGACCCAGTGCAGGATCTACGCGCCTCCGCCCCGCCTCGCCTCATGCGCTGGTGTCCCCACCAGCTTGCAATGCGCTCCAGCCTGCAGTATTGTCCGTAGATGCCGCCAGTGTTGTGCGTTCCACGGGCGCCGCCATCTTGCCCTCGGTGGAACGCACGCCGATTTTAAGTGGCGCTGAGTTCTGGGGGACAGCGGAGGCTCCCCGAGTCTTAGGGGATGTGAGGTAGCCGCACATCAAGCCGCGCCGAGTGTCCGCAGCAGTCCACATGCGCTAGGGGCCATTAAGTACCTCGGGTCTTCGAGCCTCCCGGGCGGCCATTTTGTGCGGCGTCCGCTGGGGCTCCGGTTTTTCGGTTGTTTCTCCTTCTTTCCGCACAGCGGGTCGTGGCACCGGGTCTGAAGACGTCAGCCCCACATTCCGATGCACGATTCTGTGTTCTGCGTGCAGTCCGGCGGGGTTTTTGAGGGTCGGATTTCGTTAAGAGCGCGACCGTCCGGCGGAGCTGACTCGCTAGCCAGCCATACCGCAGTGCGCCCTCTAGCGCCCCTGCTTCCGGCATTATTACGAATGTTTGTACCGTAGTCGCTCCGCACGAGACCCTGACCGACTTGATGATTATCTACGTCCGCTGGAGCTCCACACAGTGGAGCAGGAAGTGGCGAAAGCCCTGGGATCTGACATTGAATTGGGGGAGATCCGCGGGGGCCATTAAACGGATGGCGAGAAACAAGACCCCGGGCCTGGATGGCCTGCCTGTGGAGTTTTATGCAGCTTACGCTGACCTCCTAGCCCCTCGATTATTGGTGGTCTACAGGGAGGCGAAGAGGCTGGGGCGACTCCCAAGCTCGATGTGTGAGGCGTTGGTGGTTCCTCTCCTCAAGCCGGGCCGAGACTCGTCCGACCCGGGGTCTTACCGTCCCCTATCGATGTTGACGGTGGACTATAAAATACTGAGCAGCATCTTGGCCTCGAGGCTGCTGGGACACATGAGTTCCCTGGTGCATACAGACCAAGCTGGTTTCATCCCACGGCGGAACACGACTATGAATATTCGCAGGTTATTCCGTTTGTTAGGGGAACCATTCGTGGATGCCCCGTCCCCGGTCGTCCTGTCGGTGGACCTAGAGAAGGCTTTTGATAGCCTGGAGTGGGACTACCTCTGCACGGTGCTACGGAGATTCGGCCTTGGGGAGGGCTTTGTCAGGTGGACCGCGGTTCTCTATGCCTCCGCTTCGGCCAGGGTCCGGGCGGGGCCACTGATTACCTCGCGGTATCCGGTAGAACGAGGCACGCGGCAAGGGTGTTCACTGTCCCCACTTCTCTTTGCGCTGGCGGTGGAGCCACTCGCGCTGCACCTTCGGTCAGGAGCCCACTACACGGGCTTGTGGACGCCTGCGGGCCCGCATTATGTGTCGCTGTATGCGGACGACCTGTTGCTCTTTCTGGAGGACCCGCTCGACGCTTTACGTGGGGCGGCGGTGGCGCTCACAGAGTTCGGGAAGGTCTCGGGCCTCCGAGTGAATTGGTCCAAGACCTGTCTTTTTCCGGTGCGCAGGGGTACTCCCGCCCCTGCCCTCAGTGGGGAGATTAGGTGGGAACCCGACTGCTTTAAGTACCTTGGGGTGTTTGTTTACCACGACCAACCCGACCTCCTAGATGGGAACATTGCCCGTGGCATTCGAGCACTCCGAGGCTGCATGGCCTTTTGGGCTACGCTGCCGCTTTCGGTGGCGGGACGGATCGCCCTGCTTAAAATGGTGGCGCTTCCCCGGCTATTATATTACTTTCGGACTCTACCGATCTGGATCCCACCGGCCACGTTTCGACTGTTACGCTCCATGGTGGTCGGATTCCTCTGGGGGACGGGCCGCCGGCGGGTGGCCCTCAAAACCCTGATGAGGCCGAAAGACGAGGGGGGGCTCGCGGTGCCGGACTTTGAAAAGTATTATCTGGCGGCGCAGCTCCAGACCTTCACCCAGGAGATCGCCAGGGAATTCCGGGGCCCGGAAGACGGGAGGGGGACGGGCATGGCCAGGCATGTTCTCTCCTTTATAGCGCTGCGACAACGTTTGGCCCTGCGGGACTTGTCGATGGAGGAGCGGACGGTCCGCCTGTGTTGGAATCGGGCCCACGCCCGAGGCCAACCGAGGATACCATATGCGCCTGAAATACCGTTGGGGATGCTGACGGCCCTCCCCCATGGAGGGGATTGGTCACGCCTGGCGGCCTGGGAGGATGCCGGCTTACAGCTGGTTGGGGATCTGTACGAGGACGGAGCGCTCTTGTCCTTCCAGGATCTTATTGACCGCTTCGAGATCCCCCGTGGCGACTTCCTGCTACACTCGGCCATTGTGCGAGCGATCCAGGCACATTGGAAGAACGGGCAGGAGGAACCCCCCTTATCTCAGGTGTGCCAGTACGTGATGATGTCGGCGGGCACGGTGAAGGCGGTCACTTGCCTCTACGGCAGGTTGATTAACGAAGGGTTGGCTCCTCTCACCACTCTAAGAAACCGCTGGGAGGAGGACATTGGTAGGGAGATCCCGGAGACGACTTGGTCCCAGTTGGTGAGACGAGCCTGGAAGGGCACACGCAACGCCCGTTTTCAGTTGGTCCACTATTACGTTCTCCATAGAGCGTACCTGACCCCGGTGAAAATCAGGCGATATTTTGCCACGAACTCGGCGGCATGCCCTAGGTGCCCAGCTCAGGAAGCGGACCTCCTACATATGTTATGGGCCTGTCCAGGTCTGTCATCTTACTGGCAGGACGTAGAAACGACCCTGGAGGAGGTGACGGGGAGATCCTTATCATTTGATGCGGCGGTGGGGCTCCTACACTGGTTCCCCCATACCCCCAGGAATAAAATTTCTAGTAAATTTGTCGACCTAGGGCTCCTCCTTGCTAAACGAGAGGTGACCAGGAACTGGAAGGCACGAGTTGGTCCGACAGGCAGCAGATGGCGCAGTGAGCTTTTGAAGTGGGCGGCGGGGGAGAGCGCGCTGAGATATCAACTAGCTTGGAGGCAGCGTAATGAGAAGGCGCAGGAGGCCGCGTTGGAATGGGAAATGTTAGTGCAGGCCCTCAGGGATTATTGTGCCCCCAGCGACTCTGAAGGTGAAGAAGCGACTCGCCCCGAGTCCCGGTAAACGTTTGTACTGATGGTCCTATTGCTTTCCCCGTGGGTCCCATGGCAGATCCTGTGTCGGTAGCTCCCTGGCGCTGGTGGTGGGGTTGGGTGGGTTTCTTTTAGTTAGTAGTCCTTTGCGGGTGGGGGTTTTCCTTTGAGTTTATAGGCTTGTTTAGAAAAGCAGATGACGGACAGTGAATCATCCGGACCAGCTCAAGCATCCTGCTGATCCCCCATTGCATTTCGCCGCCCGACCCCAGGGTTGTGGGCCGGATGGCTGTGTACGGAACTTACGGGGGGGGGCCAGAGGGTCTTATTCTGTTGATACCGCTTATGATACAATGCTGGTCGATATTGTAACGATTTACTAATTCCTGCAATAAAAATATATTTAAAAAAAAAATAAAAAAAAAAATGGATGTCTACTGAAGGGAATTCAACAAAAACATTATCAAATTCAAATCAATCGAGTTCTGAGATCAAAAGAGTAACTGGCAGCCAATGTAACCTTAACCATCAAAGGACTTGATCATTTTAACTCTACTACTAAATCTAGCGCCTATCTGTATTCCATCGCCTGCACTCCTGGATCAGAGAATTTGCAAATCACACTAAATAAATAGAGAGATAAGAACAACCTAAATAATTTCAGTATATTGCAGAAATTGCAGGGAAGGCATCCTGCAAAAATGCTGTTGAAACAGACTGACGACTGGTTGTGTGGCTTTAATAAGGACATCATCATCATGTATTTTTGCCAAACATCTTTATTATGAGCACTCTGTCTTGTACAACGACTGTATTGACTACTCCACCGTCTTCAGTGTAAAAGAAAACTGTTATTATAGATCATTACCCTCTTAACATCCTCCAATATTTGATCCCCAATGTGGGAGAATTCGAAAGAAATGATAAAGCACTCTTATCTTGGACAATAACATTTAACTGCCTTAAACCAAGGTGCACTCGCGTACCCGGACGTTTTTAAAGTGACACCAAGGATTTACTTGGAGAACTTGAGCAAGTTTGGCAATGGCTAGATTAAACTGTGTAATTCAAAAGTCCTAGGATGCATGCGGTTGATATGTTTCCCCCCTCTAACACCAGGGGGCAAGATCTACCACTACCTGTGGTGCATCACTATAGTAAACAATGCTTCTAAGTTTAGCACCACTAAAACTTTAGGGAAAGCAAAACCATTTCACAATGGCTCATGTATGATAGGAAAAAAATCTTTTTGCACCGATACTTTGAGTTGAACATCAATAAAACCATGAAGGAGAATTCAGAGGAGATACTAATGAAGGTGAAAACCAAAGTTGTACTTGCGAAGTTCATTTTTGTAAAACATCTTTGTTGGAAATAAAGGCAAGGGACTCTAGCACTGCCTTATAAACAGTTGTCATGAGTAATCAGTACTGATTTAGTGAAATATGCAGCCAAGTCTCTCCCTCACCAGAATCTGTATTATACTACTATTCCATCAAGTAAAACAGTTCAGATTTTTATCTCACTAAATTCCTTACCATAGAATGAGCAACCACCAAACAGGAAGACTAAGATCCACGCTGCTCATTAAGTGTTGCTATGTGAAAGAACAAAAGTGTATTATCACATCAAGCGTTAACTTTGGAGCAATTTGGGCAGAAAACGTAGAACAAGTGGACAATACCAACGTTATTCAGTGGTCCTCATTCAAGACGTCCAAAAAGACTAAGCTGTCCCCACTCATACAAAAACCTAATTTTTGTCACAGTGTACAACTTTTAGCTACGCTGGGCCCTACAAAAAGGAAGACGCTCCCAAAGGCAGTAGTTCTTTTGCAAATCACCAACATCTGCTGCCATCTACTTTTTGTCCTCAGATTAAAATCTGGAAGCAGGATAATCTGGCCCCCATTATAGTTGAGATCATGCTTAAATTAAGCAGCTTTTTTTAGCACCAAGGGCCCGATGTAGGTAGGAATTTACCGGTCGGTAACGGCCGGAATTCGGTAATTCCGGCCATTACCGACCGGTAAATGAGAATCGAGATGTAAGTGACGAAAAAACGTACCAAATCGGAAAATACCATTCGGTAAAACACCGAATCGGTATTAAACTAATCGGAATTTACAGAATTCATGTTTACCGAATCGGTAAATAATAAGTGGTAAAAAAGGCCTGTTGAGATGTAGCAAATTCTAAAAATACCGATTTTCATGAAAATCGGTATTTAAGAATCGGTATTTACCATGGAATGGGAGCAGGTGGAAACCAGGAACAGGATATATAAGAAGGCCCCAAAATGCAACAGTGCAACCACAATGGCGGCATTTTACGTCATTGCAAGGCGGCTACGGATACAGGCAGCAGGAGAGAGGGTCTGGCTAAGGGAGGAGCAGGTGTATAGGCAGAGGATCACCCTCTTCCAACTGACAGAAGCTGAGATCCTGCAAAGGTACAGACTCCACCCCAGAACCATCCTGGACTTGATTGGGGACCTCCACCCATATCTGGAACACCCAACCCCAAGAGCACATGCCATCCCCCTGTGGAAAGTTGACTAAAAGAACTTTCTTTTCTTTCTGGTGTCCCATCATACACCCTATTTCACCATATTACCGACCAGGCAAGCCGGTGGTTCTTTTTCTCCATAAGCCTATTATACCCCCCTCCCTTGCCTGTCTTTTCGTTGTACTGACACATACAAAGAATGATGGCCAGCCATCATGCATCTTACGGGTTTTCGTCCTGCTCATTAATAATAAAGCAGAGTCAGTAAAATGGTTGCCTCGTCAATTTTTTCCTCCTCCCTAACACTATCAAAGAACGAACAGCTCTCGCTCATCAATGATCTCTCGGCTTGTGGGGGCAGCCACGAGCTGGGTCAACAATCAGAAGTAAACTAATCAAATACACGAGACAGACACGAAGAAAATAGTTACACACGGCCCATTCTCCTTCCTTCCAGCTGTACACATATACCATTGTGGAACATCACCGCCCTTGTGTGGAAGTAAGGAGCACACAATGCCTCGTTCTCTTTACCTTGCAGATAAAAATGACCCTGTGACAATGCCTCAGTTCTCTTTCCCCAGATACTAGTAACTCTGTAACTTGTCACCACAATCACCCTGATGTCATGTGTTTGTCTATGTCTAACAAATGTGATTCAAGTTATCCCTTAAACAAAACCAAGCCTGCTATGTCTTCTGTATGATTGCATCAAGGATAATTAAATCATGCCCAGGAAACTCCTTCTTTTGATTGTGAAAGTAATGTATATAAGTGCTGTCATGTTTCAAGTAAAGCAGACTACTTCTGAACCCGCCTGGTGAAGGAGCTCTCCCTTAACTCGAGTTCTGGAATAAAGCCCTTTGACTCGAATACCACAGACTCTGCTCCTCACTTTATGTATTACCCTTCTTTGGTATCTATAGACATTCCGGCAGTGTAAATAATGTATTTACCACATTAATTGGCGCCCGAACAGGTACGCTCCCCTCTTCCCCAAGCGCCGGCGATGTAGTTCCGGTCCCTGTCCCTTCCATACTTTCGACGGACTTCCAGTGCACAATAGCGGGGTGTTCCCGCTAACTCCCTCGGGACGAGGAGGAGACGGACTGCGACTGATCATCCACACGAGACGGTGGAGAAGATAGCGGAGTGTCCCAACCCAGAGCCCGATCAGTGAGAGCGCCGAGTCCGAGGTCTTTGGAGCCCCGATATTCCTGCACAAGCGTCAAGAGTCCAATGACCAGGTCTTCGAGTTTTGCTTCTCGCTGAGTACAACTGGGAATGTATAAAGAGGGGTTCCATTTAGGAACACGGTAAAGACAAGTCTCATTCGTGGGACCGGTATGGTTGCACTATATTTTAGTATGTAAGATATTTTGTATGTTTTAAGTTTTTACAATAATTGATTGAGTTTAAAAAATGCCTCTGTTTTCCAAATTACGTAAGATAAGCACCAAAAAGAGAATACTAGAGAAACCGGTTGAAGTCCCGCCTAGAGACACGCGTGACATTTCATGTATAACAAACATGGAATGGGGGCCATATTGTTTTTAGACCTCTGGGTAGACTGTACCGAGAATTTAGAAACGATGTATAGGTGGCCTGCCACAGGTACATGGGACATGGAATGTATTATGAGAGTGGAGGAAGAGGTATGGAAAAGAAAGGCGAGGCCCTCACAGACAGAAGCCATTGAGTTATGGCGGAAGGAGGCACATAGGAGGGCCCAGAAGGAACTTGGGAAAGTTGAGAAAAGTAAGAGAATGTCGGAACAGGCTAAAGAAAAGCAATTGCAGGAGGAAGGCGAGAAGGTCTTAGCTGAGCAGACAGACCGAGAGAGAGGCGCCCTTGTTACTGGCATTTATCCCTTTCTGTCAGAAGAAATTATAGACGATCACCCCAAAACACCAGTGAAAATAACTCCTACCGTCCCCGATAATTTTCTCCCCGCCTATCTGTCAGAACCACCCCCCGCTTATGTTAACACGCCTAGGACACGCCCGTCTACACGTGCACCTGAGCTAGTAGCCGGTGGTTCTACCACCGATTTAGGAGTGCCCGGGAACGGGACTGAGGATAAAGATGATGTCCCGCCTCTTGAGTGCCCTTATGACCCCAAACCTGGTAATGGCCCAATGGCCGCGATATCAGAGAGGTTAAGACAAGCCCTGGGTCAACTCCAAAAGGTCCCTGATATAACAAAACATTTGGATGGAGTTTATGAGTTTATACGAACGGGGGAAAGTCCGGATACTCTGGCCCAGGTCATGAAGAACAGAAAAGTTCCTATCAGGGGACTACTCTTACGGTTCATCATAAATTGTTTGATCCGGGAACTAGACCCCGGTAATGGGAACGTAGACTCCGAGTTAATAGACCTTAGTGACCAAATACACAGGGGGGCACATGATCTGGGACATCAGATCGACAAAATAACTAAAAGATTGGTTAAGAAAATTGTCACTATTCGCTCTGAGAAAGTTACACAGGAAGACAACTCAGAGGAAGATGAGGGTCCGACACTAGGTAGGATGAATTTCCTGGGTGTAGCGCGGCATTGTCATGGCTCCAAGTGGCGACCCCAGCGAGTGTCACAAAAAATTAATAGACTAGATCCTTCCCCCGAGGACCTTTTCCAGTCCACGGAAAGAGCCTTGGATGAATGGATTGACAATGAGCCTCCTCTTACCCAACAAGAAAAAGAATTGGCCCGGTCTGCCACCCATTGGATATCACAGCACGGGGTATATGGCCCAGATATAGTAGCACAAATGTTTCTAGCTCTTCCCCGAACACAACAACGTCTAGCAGGTATTTATATGGTCCAACACCTGGCTACCTTATACGAGAATAACTCCCACCGGCCAGATAAGCTATACAAATTGTAACAAGAAGTAGTGACAGATAGATGGATGTCTCGGGGACCGGAATTGATCAATACCATTCTGGACCTGCGCCTCCGTTATCAGCAATTTACCTCAGCCACATCAGATCATGAAACTTATAGTATAGGCCAACACCCCTTGCGAGAAGTCCACCCCATACCACAGCCAGATGGCACCTTGCGACGAATACATGTGTATACTCCCCTCACCAAGTTAGAAATATTGGAAATGAAAAAAATGGTGCCCTCACACGAAAAGGATCCTGGAGGATTCCATAGAGAATTGAAGGACATCCTCCAAATGGGTAGTTTCACATATCCAGATAAAATCATACTCCTGAATTTCAAAAGTTTTTATTGGAAATTTCAGGATTTAGTAGCATACAAATCAGAAGTAGCAATGTACATATAACAAATACATCTCATTATACCTTATTCTTGAGGATATGGCGTAAATATTAACAGAGAAAGGCATTATGTCCCCCGATGGTGTTCGTACCGTTGGTGATGGTCGTGAGGGTAATGTGGTAATCAGCCTTGATGCCTTTCTCGGCTGGGCTTCTGAGAGGATAGAATTCAATAGGAAGTGGAAAGGATCGAAGTAGGTAGGAGGAAGAAGAACAGAGAAGAGAGAGACAGCAAAGGATAGTTATAAGAGGTAAGAGGTAAGATACAAGATATAAGATCTGATAAGCCAGGTGGGACACCACGATGCGGCATAGTAGTTCAGATTATGGGTAATCACAGGGGTTTATGGGTTTTGAAGTATATATCCAGTGAGTTCCAAAGTTTCCTTTGCGAGGGGCGCCCTAGTGTGTTTTGTAGAGAGATGTTATCAGCCCCTCGTAGGTTAATCACCCAATTTAGCCAACAGGCGTCGCTTGCCTTTTTGGTTTCTTTCCAGTTGTTTAGAATGACTTTCACAGCCGCCGTGAGGAGGAGGTCTAGGAGGGCCCTGTCTATTTCTGGGATTTGTGTTTCTTTTGTAAAGCCAAAAACAAGATAGGGAAGTTCTTTGGCAGGTGAGATATTAAATACCTTGTGGATGAAGCCAAATACTCCATCCCAAAACGTTGAGACGCAGTCGCATTGTAGGATGAGGTGGTCCAGGTCTCCTTCCGCCCTCTTGCAGTTCCAGCAAAAGGCGTCAGGGCTGAGTTTGTGTGCGTATAGGCGAGTCGGCGTCCAGAAGACTTTATGCATGAGCCAGAATTTGGCTTGAGATAATGTAGGGCTTATTTTATGGCTCGTGCAAGATCTCCACGCCGTGGACCACTCCAGCTCTGAGATGGAAAAGGAGGCGATTGACGACCAGAACTGTGTTGTTTTGGTATTTAACATGGATGATTGCGGGCTCAGCAGTTTGTACAGCCTCGAGACCTGGTGACCGATTTTATTTAGGGAGGAGAGGAGTGATGGAAGAGCTGGTTGTTTGCATGTCAATCCCGCTTTTGTAATGGCTGTTTTGATGTTCAGGAATGTATAAAAGTCAGAACTATCTATCCCAAAGTTCGATTGAATTTCTGTAAAGGGCAGAGGGTAGCCATTATCATAGAGTTGGTAGGGGAAAATAATTCCTTTCTTGATCCAGGACGGGTTGAATAGCGGTTTACCTTTGTAGGTGATTGAGGAGTTTTTCCAGATCACTTCCCACCTTGATTTTCTTATTGATGATTCTAGCAGTTTATCTATTTTTAGTAAAGCTATTTTGGTGTTAGTAAATATGGGTTTAGAACACAGTAGTTGATTCGCTTTCATCGATAAGATCGAGATGGGAGGAATGCCACCCAGGAGCGCTTTTTCGATGTCTAGCCATACCGGTGTATAATCCACTGGGGGGGACAGCCAATAGGATCCTTGTTTCGCTAGAAAGGCTATTTGATATCTTTTAAAATCTGGGAGATTGACTCCACCAATGGATTTATCTAATCTCAGTTTTTGCAGGCTGATACGTGCTTTTTTTCCTTTCCAGATAAAATTGTTAATCAATTTTGTCCAATCTATTATGAAATTCATGGGACAGCATCAGGGGGGGCATGGTAATTAAGTAATTTACTAGCGGTGTAATAATCATCTTGATGGTCTCTAGCCTGCCCCACCAAGTGATGAAGCGGGGTGACCATCCATCTAGGTGAGTTTTTATTTTTTCTAGAGTGAGTTTTTCATTGTGTTGTACGGTCTCTATGATGGAACTTCCAAATTCTATACCTAGGTATTTGATGTGATTGTTTTGCCAGACTAATCCTGATTTGCCTAAAGATTCCCTATTAGTGAATATGTTGAGGGGTTTTACTTCAGATTTATCGCGATTCAGTTTGTAACCTGATTGCCTAGAGTAGGATTCTATCGAGTTCATCAGTGCGTCTATAGAGGTTTCAGGATTCTCAGTGACTATCAGGATATCGTCTGCGTAAGCAGCAATTTTAATACTTTTATCGCCGAAGGTGATGCCACTAATATCTACATTCTGTTGTATGTCGCGGAGGAGAGGTTCCAATGCCAGAAGGAATAGAGCCGGAGATAAGGGACAACCCTGTCTAGTTCCTTGTTCTAGAGGGAATGGTTCTGATAACGAACTGTTAATGGCAATTCTAGCCGAAGGAGAGACATATAATGACATGACCATGTCAATAAAAATATCACCCATGTTGAATATGTGCATGCATTGACGGAGGAAGGGCCACGACACCCTGTCAAACGCCTTCTCCGCGTCCAGGGTGATTGCTACTGCGGGGGCATTCAAGATTTTCGACTTCTCCAGAACACGGCATAGGAGTCTCGTATTATCATTAGAAAGGCGGTGTTTCAGGAACCCCACCTGTGAGTTATTTATTAAGAAGGGTAGAACGGCGTTTAGTCTGCCTGCTAGAGCCTTCGCGTAAATCTTGCAGTCTAAATTTATGAGGGATATCGGCCTATAATTCTTAGGGAGTAAAGGGTCCTTCCCATCTTTAGGTATCACTATTATTGTTGCTTCGCTCATTGTGGGGGTGGTTCTGTTTGATAGTGAAAAGGATTGGAACAATTTGAGGAGACTTAGGTTAAGTTGTTCCTCAAAGGTCTTATAAAAATTGGCCGTGAAGCCGTCAGGCCCCGGAGCTTTATTGTTTTTCAATGTTTTAACGGCGGTTGAAATTTCTGCTATGGTCAGTGGCGCCCCAAGTTTGGTTTTGTCAGGGTCGGATAAACGTGGGAGTTGAATTGAGTTTAGATAGTTGTTACATTCTTCCATGTTGAATTGATTATTATTCTTGTAAAGATCCTTGTAAAAGGACTGGAATGTATGGAGAATGTCCTTCTGTTTGGTTTTGGTGATATTGGACTGGTCCCTAATAGAGGTTATATGGAATTGCTTCCTTTTGTGTTTAAGATAGGAAGCAAGGAGTTTCCCTGCTTTGTTACCCTCACATAGCCGTAGGGCCTTGAATTTATTAATCCATACTCCTGCCCTTTTACTAAGGATGGCGTTGTATTTATATTTCAGGTTAGTCAAATGGTCAATGGTAGGTTTATTATTCAGATCTAGAGAGTGTTGCCTCTCTAGCTGCTTGATTGTTTTCTCTAAAGAGTCTAGTTCGGAATTTAATTCTTTATTCATACGAGCCCTGATACCTATCAACGTACCCCTTAATGTGGCCTTAAATGCGTCCCATACTAAGGCGGGGTCTGTTTCCGGCTGTGAGTTTATCTGGAAGTATTCTTGTATGCATAGTTCTATGTTTTTCTTGTTCTCTGGCACTGATAATATCTCATCGTTGAAGCGCCACCGTCTGGGGGGGATGAGTGAATGTGAGCCTGCCAATTTCATATGTATACCTGCATGATCCGACACCAATATGGGGGCTATATCCGTTTCGTCGATGAGGTGGGTATGTGAGTCGGATATCAATAAATAATCTATTCTTGAATAAGAGTTGTGAGGAGGGGAGTAGAAAGTATAGTCCCGGCCATCCGGGTGTTGGAGGCGCCATGAGTCATGTAGGTGGAACTTAGAACACATACGCTTCAATGCCTCATGTGTGCGTGGGGGATGGTATATACTCTTGGATTGCCTGTCTAACAAGGGATCTAATGGTAGATTAAGATCTCCCCAACCACTAGGAGCTCATCTTGTGGAATATTTTCAAGTTCTTTCGATACATATTCCCAGAATTCAGGCAGGTCAGTATCAGGGCCATAGATATTTGCCACATAGATATGGTCCTCGTCTCTTTGCAGATGTGCAATACTCAGTCTACCTTCTGAGTCTATTGAATGTGATATCAGGGCTAAGTTAGATTTTTTAGCAACTAGGGTGATCACCCCTCTTTTCTTTTGATTTGCAGGGGAGCAAAGTGTCAGCGAGATCTAGTTTTGTTTAAGGTTGTCAGCATCAGTCTGGGATAATTTGGTTTCCTGCATGAGAATTATATCCCCTTTAGTTTTGGCCAAGTAATCCAAATTTTTTTTGCGCTTGACTGGGTGATTAAGCCCCTTAACGTTTAGCGAAACAATATGTAGAGAAGCTGCTAAGTTCTTATCTGAAGCCATGGATATAGGTTAGGTTTAATGTGGTCGTGGGTCGCAACGTGCATTCCGCACACATAGGTAAGCTGCATTTTACAAACACTACAATTGCCAACGGTGGTCGCCGAGGAACTACCTGGAATACGTGGCACACATTGTGGTGGTAGAGAGTAATTAGTAAGTAAGAAGTATCTATGAAGGAGTGAGAGGAAAAAGAAAGAAAGAAAGAAAGAAAGGAACGGAAGAAGGGTAAGGAATAGGACAGACATTGTACATAGCTGAGATGAACCTGAAACAACCGTCTTTACAACCTTACGGCCCCCCACCCCCCAACTGAATCAGCCCCCTTTTGATCCCCCCTTCCCTGACAGAAGTTCCCCCCCCCCAGCCCCCCCTGCCCTCCCTCCCTCCCTCCCCAAAACTCGAACTGAAGAGCTGCGACGGCAGTGCTGTCGACGCTCGCACAGGGACATACGTGATAACATTCTGATAACATTTTGTGTGAAAACATTCTGATAACGTTTTGTATACCATTAATATCTTCGTGTACAGTCCACTTATATCATTATGTTAGAACATTAGACTCGCCGAAGGATAGGCGACGTAATAGCTAAATAGCTGAATTCAAGAAAATTAAGTAAGTAAACAAAGAACTTACTATTTGAATAACCTCTCATATTTGCGTACGGCAATCATAACTGATGTAAGCAGTTCTGGTCGTGTAAAGGTACCTTTAGACATTTAGGGGATTTGTCGAGTCTATAGATTGTTATATGCAAACAATATAGCAAACAATATAGCAAACAATATAGCAATATAACAATATAGCGTAAATCTGTGTGCAACAACATAGTCTATGTCGCTATGTCTATGTCGCTTGCCTGAGGATAAGTGAAGCAACTACCCAGTAAATTATCCTCACAGTAATTTAACCTCACCTCACATTCAGTACTGGGAAGCACGAGCCCCCTGGGCACTGCGGGAAGACCAGAGTAGATCAGGGACCCACTCGTAAAGGACCCACTCGTAAAAGGAGCAGGGCATTAGTCTCCTAACTTATTACCTGGGCATAGCGTAAGTGAGGTGTATGATTGACCCAGACCTTATTACAGCGTTCGATCACTGAGGTTAAGTCCAGCCTCTGGAAGTTAGTGAGATACTTAGGTCAGGATTTTAAAACTGGAGTAGTAGTCCGCCTGTGTCCACATATCATAATTCAGCAGTTAGACATACCTTTTGAAAGAATGCGGATGACGGTGGCTCGGGATAGACCTAACTGCCTTTTTCTTGTTCATCTGTCTTCCTTTTATTAGATTGACCCCCAGACGTGTCCATTTCTTGTAGTGGTTTGCCACTTAGGTAGTATGATAGGTCATGCAGGTTAGTGAAGAGGTGAGAACGACCGTGGTCTGAGATCTTGAATTTCGCCGGGCCTGCAAATGAGAACTGAATATCCTTCGCCCGTAGTTTTTCTCGAAGCGAAAGGAAGCCTTTCCGTATTTCCACCGTTTCTCTGGAGTAATCCTGGGTAAACGTGATTCTGTTCCCTTCCCAGATGATGTTGTGGTGTTTCCTAGCATACCTTAGGATGTCTTCCGTGTGCTGGAACCTAAGTGGCTTGCATATGAGGGGCCGAGGGCCTCTCGACGTGCGCTGTAGGAAGGTCGGCACTCTATGGGCTCTGTCCAGCTCCAAACCATGTTGGAATTGTATCCCCGTAAAAGATGGGATCCACGCTTCCAGAAAGGATATACATGAGTCAGCGTCCTTTTCTGCATTTTCTGGGACCCCAAAGATTCGCACGTTTCCCCTCCTGTTGCGGTCTTCCAATTCTGAGACCTGGCGTCTGAGATCCGTGGTGGTTGTTTGGAGCTGCTGTGTGATTTTAGCGCCGTTTGCAGACTTGTCTTCAATATCGCTAATTCTCTGCTCCGCTTCGTCTTGGCGGAGTGATAAGGAGTTCATGTCAGCTCTGATCGCGGTTAGTTCAAGTTGCATTGCGTCTGTGTTACTTTTCGTTGATTTGGCAAGGTCATGAACGTCCGCCAATTTCTTCAGAATCATGTCTAGAGAGCTAGCAACGTCACCCCTGTTCTTGATAGGTGAGTCCGAGATGGAAGTTTCTGCTCGCACCTTCTTAGTGTTTTTGGAATCTCTATCCGCCATTTTTGTTGTTCGTGTGGAGCACCGTTGGTACGCAGATAGAGAGGTATCCGTCGGGCAACAACTGGCTGTTGGATCAGGGCTTATATTCGCCGATTGGGAGTAATCTTCTAGTAGCCTTGTTGTTCACAGTATGTAATGTTGATCACAGCACGCAATGTTGGTTTGGTTCCTATGTTGTAGTAGGTCGCTGGTAATAGTGGTTAGCGCTGAGGTAATAGTGGTTAGCGCTAAGGGAACAGGGTTGCTGACGTGTTTGGTGTCAGGTAACACGTGTTCAGAGATCTTTCGAAATCCCAGTGGTAGTATCTACGGTTAGTTGTCAGCACTAGCCTGTGGCCCTAGTTGCGCCGTAGTTTTGCAGCATTGGTGTCCACTGCCATCCGCCCTCTTAGGGGCAGGTGATCCGGGTTGGTGTTGGTTGCACTGAGAGGGTAACAGACGGTGCAGCATCAATCAACATGTACCATTCATTCAGAGCATGCTGGGCTCATGTAGAGAAAGACTCACTGTGCCATATAGAGGTCAGATGACAAATTCCACTGTACTGCAGTGCAGGGAGACAACCTCGTCGTACCTCACAAAGCACCCAGAGTCGCTGTACACCACTTGTTCAGGAAAGCCCCAGAGTTATTGGTCGTGCAAGCCCCAGAGTTATTGGTCGTGCATCAGCCTCTCTTGGTGCCAAGGTAGCGCTGAGCAGCTCTTGTGGTGCATCAAATCGTGCTCGTCAGGATCGCTGTTTTGGGCTCGTCTCACGTCCCGCATTGCTCCTGGCTGGTACGCAGATAGATTAGGCAGCCATTTCCCCGCCTTCCGGACAGCAGTTAATGGGCGTGAGCTTTCCCGTGTAATCACTAAAGCGGGTATTGGCTCCGTGCAGCAGGTCTGTGGAGATGAGGAGACCACAATGGGCTAAACGCTGTGCTGGGCAGTAGGACGCGAGTTTAGAGCACACAATTGTCACATTTGGGTTGCTGTAAGTAAATTTCGCCCTGTCGCCATTTTCGCCATTTTAAGGTCAGGCATATCTCGGATATACTGAAGGCTCTCTTGCGGCCCCCGTATTAGCAGTCAGAGTGTCGGAGCAAGTGTCGGAGCAAGTGTCGCTGCATATCTATAATGGTTCCGCTCACCTCAGGAGTTCTTGAAGGCTATTTTACATGAGGTAACGGGCTGGAGAACCTGCTTGTATCCGGCAGAGTTCCGCGGACCCAAGATGGCGGCCGTGCCTCGCGTCTCCGGCACAAACTCGAACATCAGCCCGGATCATCTGCAGCAGGAGTGCGGCCGTCTTCGTAATTACCTCATGTGCGTGAGGTGTTGCGGTCGCGGAAATCACTTTTTCCGCATGGTTTTGGAGCCTGTATCACACCGTTATTGCCGTGATTCTGGGACCCGTGCAGCGCGAGGACAAGCTAGGCGGCCATTCACTCTGCCGTCCAAGCCACGCCCCCCAGATATAATCATACTCCTTAAAGTAATTCTACCTACAGGTATATTCGACAAACTAAAGGAAAAGGACTGGGAGGTGGGTGGTAAAAAGATTATGTGGGCTGCTCTAGAAAAAGAAGAGACCGACAGAAAGCCAGGTGAAGGTCTGGGTGAATGCGTAAAAGAGTTGCCCAGTCTCCTCATACAGGTCTTGCCTCTATTATTAACAACAAAAAAGGAAGATTGGGATGCCATTTCTGCCTGTAAACAAAAGCCAGATGAGGATATGGGTGATTATTACACCAGGTTGGAGAAATGTTTCGCTATAAACAGTGGACTCGCACCTGGTAGCAAGGCATATCCACACCTTTTTGTATCTAAATTGGTAGACAACGCCTTACCTCAGATCAGAAATAGGGTGTTAAAAATTGAGAGCACCTGGCAAGCAAATAGTCCTTCACAAATGTTACAAATGTTACAGTACCACCACAACAGAATAAGGGAAGAACAGGAACAAGAGAAGAAAAGAGTAAAAGACACAAAAATGAAGGTATTGGTTGCACAGACGGCACCAGTAAACACGGGCCCCAAAGGTAATGTGGCGGCCAATAGAGGTACTTGCAATTACTGTAAGCAGCAGGGCCATTTCGTGAAGGTATGTCCAGTCCTGAAACACAACATAGCGACAGGAAAAACGAAAGAACGCCCTCACACTCCCAGACCAGGTAACACTCAGCAGCCTCAGACTATTGCGCCCCCGCAGGTTCAGGCGCCTGCTGCCGCTCCCACACAAATGTACCAGTACGCACAGTCAGATTACCCCGAGTTTGCACCATATTCATGAAATAGCCTTGAGAGGGAAGGTGACTTGCCCCTCATCCCAGTTCCAGTGGATCAAAACGGCCCCTATGTACAAGCCCACTTACTGGGACAAGACAGAAAATTTCTCATAGACACAGGGGCAAGTAGGACTACCATAAGTCATCAGGAAGTCCCAGGGGTTCCTCTCTCTGGCTCACATAATATATCTCTGGGCTTTTCAGACAAACCAATAATAAACAAAGTATCTGAACCAGTCTCTTTAGGAGTGGGTCCTCTGACACGTACTACTGACCTAGTCCTTACAGAAACGTGTCCAGAGAATTTACTGGGAATTAAGACACTTAAAGAACTAGAGCTGTAATATGCTGCTCACCGGAGGGAATAAAACTTTCTACGAGATTTCAAAGGACATTTCACAGTCAAAGAATTTGACCCCAGACTTAATGACATCCCACAACATCTGTGGGCAAAAAGCTCGACTGACGCAGGCTACATGGACATTACACCACACCAGGTCACACTCAAGGAGGGAGTAGTCCTACCCCGTATACGACAGTATAAGATTCCACCCGAGGCTGAACAAGCCTTACTAAACATCATTCAAGAACTCATAGAACATGGGGTGGTGGTGGAGACGGATTCAAATGTTTGAAATTCTCCAGTTCTTCCAGTCCTCAAACGGACTGACCCTCAGGCACCCCCAGTCTACAGACTGGTGGTTGACCTTCGAGAACTGAACAAATGTGTGATCCCACAATATCCAGTGGTCCCAGATATTTCCTCACTATTGACTGCCATAGACCCCGAAGCTGCATTTTTCACAGTCATTGACTTGAAAAATGCATTCTTCAGCATTCCTATACATCCCGACAGCCAATATCTTTTCGGGTTCAGTTTAAAAGGACGGCGTTTCAGGTTCACTAGAGCTCCCCAAGGCTATACGGAAAGTCCAAGCATTTACAGCCAAGCACTAAAAAGACAACTTGACAGTATTAGTATGCCTACCAACACAGCATTAATACAGTATGTAGATGACATTCTCATCACAGCAAGGACAGAACAAGATTGTGAAAAGGCATCCCTCACAGTTCTACATTTTCTGACAGACAAAGGTCACAAGGTATCTCCCTCAAAATTGCAGTTCTGTGCACAGCAAGTGGCTTACTTAGGGCACTTGCTGTCCAAGGAGGGTAGGCAACTGACACAAGAACGAATCCAATTGATTGAAAAAATTTCACAACCAAAAACACAAAAAGAAGTGCGTGCATTCATTGGTCTCACCTCATATTGTAGACAATGGATCCCTCAGTATGCCCACATAGTCAAGCCACTCATACAGTTGACTACATTGGAGGCAGCCACTCCTACGGCTCTCCCTTGGACGTCAGAACACTCCAAAGCATTTGAAGCTCTAAAACTAGCTCTGTGTCAAGCACCAGTTTTAGCCACTCCAAATTACAGCAAGCATTTTACCCTGTTCATGACAGAACGTGACGGAACAGCACTATCCGTCCTCACACAAGACCAAGCAGGAAGAAACAGGCCCTGTGCTTATTTTTCTAGTACAATGGACCCCGTAGCACAAGCTTTGCCTGCATGCCTGAAATCCGTTGCGGCTACAGCCTTAGCCATAAGACAAAGTGATTCAATAGTACTAGGACATCCCCTGATAGTACAAGTGCCACATGCCGTGGAAGTCCTTCTAAACAGAACACAGACACAACACCTGACTATAGCAAGACTGACAGGATACGAACTAACGCTATTTCAGCCACACATAGAGAAAAGGAATGAACATTGGTGGCCGTCTTCCCTGAGCACCATCCCCCCCCCCCAAAATCCCTAGTGAAAAACCTGGGTGTTTGGATGGACGACTCACTCAACTTTCGGGCCCACACCAAGAAAGTTGCCGGCACCTGCATAGGCCTGCTGAGAAGCCTCAGCCACATACTAGGCTTTTTCGACGCCAAAACCCGCCAACTAATTATCCAAGCCACCATCCTCTCGCGTCTAGACTACGCCAACGTGCTCCTTCTTGTTGCCAATAAATGTGAGATAGCACGACTCCAACGTGTGCAGAACTCTGCGGCTAGAACTCTGGTCGGCCTCCCCCGCAGATGCTCAGCCAGAGCGACCATCAAAAAATTACACTGGCTACCCGTTGACTCTAGAATCAAATTCAAGACCCTCATAATCTCCTTCAAAATTCTCAAACTCAACACCCCCCCTCTGCTTCGACCCCTTCTCACCCCCTACGCCCCGGCACGGAACCTAAGATCCTCCAACCAAAATCTTTTATGCATTCCTCGCATAAAACTCAGCCACATGGGCGGCCGCTCCTTTAGGCTCCTCGGAGCCAAGATGTGGAACGACCTGCAACAACACATCCGTTCAATAGACAGCCTACCAGCATTCCGGAAAGCGGTGAAAACGTTCCTATTCCCTTGCCTGTAACCCTCCCTTTGTCCTGTCCCCTCCCTCAGACCAGGATCTGGGTTCCTAGCGCCGGGACGCCTCATTGCTGGGGCAGCTGTCGCGCTCTACCAAAACCATAGAATAAGGCGATGCAACATATTGAATACCGCTACCCTTTTGCCCTCAAGCTCAGATGACACAACACAACATGACTGTGTGGGGATGATCGATGTAGTAACAAAACCAAGACAAGACCTAACAGATGTTGCACTCCCAGATCCTGATGTAACACTTTATGTAGCTGGATCATGAATGAGAACAATCACTGGAGAGTTAGTGGCAGCTTATGCAGTAACCACGGACTGTAAGATTATAGAGACACAAAGAATAGACACCCTGTCAGCCCATGCAGCTGAGCTCATCGCTCTGACTCAGGCCTGCATATGGGCAAAACAGTTGAAGGTTAACATCTACACTGACTCCCAATATGCTTTTGGTGTAGTTCACAATTTTGGGGTGTTATGGAGGGAAAGAGGTTTCCTCACCTCACATGGGGCCAAGAAACAACATGGCCTCCTGATTCAGGCCCTACTAGATGCCATACATCTACCTACAGTCATAGCTATCCTGAAGTGTAAGGCACACACCAAAGCTACAGACACCATATCCAGAGGAAATGACTTAGCGGACCGGACTGCCAAACAGACAGCTCAGACTCCAGTTAACACAACAGATTCTCAGGTACCAACACAGACTGCCACTATGGTAATAAGGGATCCCTTGAAAGATGTACGAGACATACAGACACATGCCACCGCAGACGAGATAAAGAAATGGACTGAACAAGGAGGGGTCCAGACTGATAAGGGTTGGATGACCAAAGACCAAACAGTATGGTTTCTCCCTGACTCAATGGTACAAGTAATAATTGACACGGTCCATAGCCCCAACCACCTAGGCGAAAAAGGTATGCTAGACAGCCAACGGAACGTCTGGTTTAACAAACATCTAAGAGCTGCAGCCAAACAAAAGGTAAAAACTTGCATGATATGTTGCCAATTCAATCCTGGTAAAGGAGTACCAGTAGAACAGGGTGGGTTCCAGCCTCCTGACCATCCTTTCGAAGTTCTCCAAATGGATTACATCCAAATGGACAGATGTAGAGGATACAAGTATGTACTGGTGGTAGTATGAACACTGACACGATGGACTGAAGCATACCCTGTCCCGGACTATGGTGCCCAGACAACAGCTAAACAATTAGTGAGAGAATTTTCCCCCCGGTATGGGTTACCAAGGGTCATCTATTCAGACAATGGGCAGCCTTTCTCTTCAAAACTAATGGAGGCTGTTTCTCTTCTACTGGGGTATTCCTGGAGGTTTCACTGTGTCCGACACCCTCAAGCAGCTGGCCTAGTAGAGAGACACAACCAAACATTGAAAACCAAGCTAGCCAAAATATGTGCAGACAAAGGGATAGACTGGGTCACAGCTCTTCCGGTCGCTCTCTTTTACATGCGGATGGTAGCACATTCCCGGACTGGGCTGTCCCCTTTTGAAGTAACATTCGGTAGGCCTCCCAACATTTGGGGTGTCCCTTCTCCTAGGAAACTAACTGATATTGACTCTAACATGTTGACAGATTACTTGGCCCCCTTGATGTCTGCACTCCACTCTTGTCGTTCACAGGTTGCGGCAGCTTTTCCAGATCACACCACACCTGAGGAACATACCATCAGGCCTGGTGATTGGATACTCGTACGGAACTTCGATCGTACCAGCCCCCTGGAGAAAAGGTGGACGTCCCCTAAACTGGTTCTTTTGACAACAAGGACGGCAGTCAAAGTGGAAGGCCAAAAAGGGTGGCTCCACGCCAGCCACTGCAAGAAGTTTTTTGGACCTACACCAGCGGACATTACACCTGACCATAACGAACCGGTGGCTAACTAAGTCCAAGAACAAGCTCTTGGTGAAGCGGCTGCTGGGAAGCGTTAGATCTCGTGTACGGATACATTGGATATTAATTAATAGACAATATGAGGAATAATGACGTGATGCGCAAATTGAAAAGGACTGATTATGTGAAATTACTACATAGCACTTATTTGCTGTTTAGCGGCCTGTCTGGGTTGGATCTTATATACAGTCTTTCCTCCGCCCTCTTCCACGCTTGTAAAGAATATAACTATGCAATCCCATGTTAATCTTCCCCCCCACACCTCGAGGACAGAAGAAAGGAATTTATAAATAATACATTCATTTCCACTCTCCATCAACACCAACTAATTGTCAACAAGACGAACTGTTGGGTTTGTGGCTTGATGCCACATTCCCTACATAGGGGAATGCCCTTTTTCCCCCTCCCGTTCAGTTATTCAGGGTCCGCCTATGCATTAGCTATGATATTTTCTGCCTCAGTTAGAAACATTCCCCAGACAATATCAAAAAATGAGAGTAATTGGAACAAAATAAAGACTAAAATAGTAAAGGCGGTTTCTAAAATGGTGGATCTTACTGTGACCTGGGGAAGGCCGAGTATCACGAAAATATCAGTTACTCTCAGTTCCATGATATCGCTTCCTTCAGGGAAATGTTTTCCGTCAATCAAAGACAGACAGATCAAGGAGGTTGGGCAGTACTGCAACACGGCCTGTTTTGTATAAGAGGAAAAGGAAAGGGGGAAATAATGGGGAACAGCGAGTGTGATAGGACATATACACTACCCGCTCCCCATTTTCCGACCATAGTAACTGCTCCAAACACCTATTTCATCTGTGGTCCCCATGCACGCACTTGGTTGCCTCAAGGCTGGTCTGGAAAGTGCTACATCGCATTCCTTTTACCACCAACTTACACAGCCCCTGCCGATTACCATCTGATTGACCCTCTGACCCAAGTTAGAAGACAACGAAGGGGGGGTCACAGATGCAGAAGATACTGCAGGACAAGAAGTTGGAGATTTTTTTCAAAGGTCTCCTACCTTTCTGGGGACCCATGGTCAATAGTCGCCACATCCGGCAATTAACTCGTGTAGTTCAGGCAGCCATAGACGAAACAACTGGCGCCTTAAGTAACATTACAGCTGAAGTAGCTGCAGACAGACTCATGACCCTGCAACATCGTATAGTTTTAGACATCCTGTTAGCCGACCGTGGTGGTGTGTGTAAGGTAATAGGGTCCAGCTGCTGTGTATTTATTCCAGATAATGCACCATCAGTTTACTCTGCTATCTCTCGCCTCCATGAACTATCCGATAAATTGGATATGGACACTGGCACGTGGTCCCTGACCGGCTGGTTATCGGGCCTCCTGTCTACCTGGGGATGGAAGGCACTAACGGTCCTAGGCCTCATTTTGGCCACTATTTTCACTTGTTGCCTCTGTATCCAGTGTGGCTCCGCTCTTTGTGGGCTGTGTGCCACTACATGTACTCCTCGTCCACGAAACAGAGGAAAGAAAAATGAAATCATCATGTTACAAGGGCAAGTGTACAGCTTAATGAATATAGAAATTGACTAAGAATTTCTGCAATAGGGTTCTCTATCGGACAAGGAGGGAATGTGGAAAGTTGACTAAAAGAACTTTCTTTTCTTTCTGGTGTCCCATCATACACCCTATTTCACCATATTACCGACCAGGCAAGCCGGTTCTTCTTTTTCTCCATAAGCCTATTATACCCCCCTCCCTTGCCTGTCTTTTCGTTGTACTGACACATACAAAGAATGATGGCCAGCCATCATGCATCTTACGGGTTTTCGTCCTGCTCATTAATAATAAAGCAGAGTCTGTAAAATGGTTGCCTCGTCAATTTTTTCCTCCTCCCTAACACTATCAAAGAACGAACAGCTCTCGCTCATCAATGATCTCTCGGCTTGCGGGGGCAGCCACGAGCTGGGTCAACAATCAGAAGTAAACTAATCAAATACACGAGACAGACACGAAGAAAATAGTTACACACGGCCCATTCTCCTTCCTTCCAGCTGTACACATATACCATTGTGGAACATCACCGCCCTTGTGTGGAAGTAAGGAGCACACAATGCCTCGTTCTCTTTACCTTGCAGATAAAAATGACCCCGTGACAATGCCTCAGTTCTCTTTCCCCAGATACTAGTAACTCTGTAACTTGTCACCACAATCACCCTGATGTCATGTGTTTGTCTATGTCTAACAAATGTGATTCAAGTTATCCCTTAAACAAAACCAAGCCTGCTATGTCTTCTGTATGATTGCATCACGGATAATTAAATCATGCCCAGGAAACTCCTTCTTTTGATTGTGAAAGTAATGTATATAAGTGCTGTCATGTTTCAAGTAAAGCAGACTACTCCTGAACCCGCTTGGTGAAGGAGCTCTCCCTTAACTCGAGTTCTGGAATAAAGCCCTTTGACTTGAATACCACAGACTCTGCTCCTCACTTTATGTATTACCCTTCTTTGGTATCTATAGAAATTCCGGAAGTGTAAATAATTTATTTACCACACCCTCCCATGTGCAGGTGCTGTGCTGCCTACACCTCATTGCCTCTGGTAGCTACCAGCACGTGATAGCCGCAGTAGATGGGGTGTCTCAGAGCTGCCTGTCATGGTTTTTCAGGAAATTCCTACACGCCATGATGCAGAGGATGGAACACTACATTGAGTTCCCAGATACACCTGTCGAACTTGCTAGGACAAAAAACGATTTCTATCAACTCGCCCAGTTTCCGCACATCATAGGCTGTATCGATGGGACGCACATCCCACTATGCCCACCTGCAGCTACTGAACACATATACAGAAACCGGAAGTCCACACATTCTATCAATGTGCAGGTGATCTGCAACGCTGCCAACATGATAACGGACATTGTTACCAAATATCCAGGGAGTACCCACGACTCCTACATATTCACCAACAGTGGGATATACAGACGGCTTGTGGCTGGTGACTTTGGTGATGGATACCTGCTTGGTAAGTATGTGCAAGACACCCTGATAGTCCATGCTGAAGGAAACATTGAGAGTATGTGACTAATCAGAATTTCATTTCCCACGCAGGTGACAGTGCATATGCCCTGCGGTCATTTGTCCTCATCCTCTACCTGAACCCATCCACCATGAGCGAAAGGCGTTATAACATGGCACACAGGACACCACGTTGCGTGGGGGAACGCACATTTGGACTGCTGAAAAGTAGATTCAGGTGCCTCCATAAGAGTGGAGGTGCACGGCAATAAACACCAATAATCTGTTGCACAATAATAGCTACCTGCGCCATGCTGCACAATCTTGCTACCAAGGAGGGCATAGAGATTGAACTAACATATCATGAGGACATAGTTGATGGGACTGTACAAGCCGATCACACTGCAGCAGATGGTAGACTGCGACGTGCAGAAATCACCAACAGATACTTTTAATATAGTGATAACAAATAGGCATGTTCATGTCTTGTAACACCCACTTTAATATGCACAACTGCAATATTGAAGATCACCAAAATCAAAATAAATTCTCCATGCACACTGGGTTGCCAAAGTTAAATTCACTATGACATGTCCCGTGTGTCCATAATGTTCCCTTAATGCTTGCGCTTGCATGTGATGTTGAGTGAGCCACGGGGCTGGGGGTCAACCTGCGCAGTGGCAGCGGTCTCATCTGCATGGAGTCTGCTGCTCCGACGAATGTCCGGAACAGGCGTGCTGGCTCCACTCCTGCTTGTGGACTCCTCAGTGTCCACTACACACGTCTCACCAGCAGTGGCTGTCTGCTGTGTCAGCAACACCTCAATGGCAGAGGTCACCCTCCCCATCCCCCTGGACAAGTCACTGCAGCAGTGAACAATTTCAGTCCGCATGGTCACAGACCGGCGGCATAGCAGTGTGGTGGAAGTTGCCAGACGGTTAATAGACTGGTTCAGCTGCTTTACCTCACGCCTGTACCTGCGCCTTTCTTGGTGGTCACTCTCCAGCCTGTCACAGAGGGAGCCCCTGCCCACACCCATGTCACTCACCCCCTCTGCCATGGACTCCATTCCTTTGCCCATTGCCTCCATTCATTTGCCCATGCCCTCCATTCCCTTTGCCATGGCACCTATCCCCCGATCGATGTCTGACATCCTGCTGTTCAGGATGCGCACCTGTCGGTGCACTGCCAGGATCCCCTTGGCCTGCATGCGCTGCACCCTCACCATTGTGGCTTCCAGCCCAGCGAATACACCCTGCACATTCAGCCCCTCATCCTGCTCACGTGCCCTACGGCCACGGTCTCTTGCACGGCCAGTTCCCATTGCCCCTGTTGGCCTGCGTTGCTAGCCGGTGGTGGTGTGCTTGGTCTGGGTGCCTCCAGCACTTCCTCATCAGAGCTTTCCATTATACGTAATGGAAGTACGTCCTGCCTCCTTGGCATCACATGCACAGGTGACCCCGAGCTCGGTGTTGTGGCACCTGCAGGTGGTGCTGGAGTCTGTGTCTCGAACAGCAGGGGCGACAGTGGCTGGGCAGTGGTGTCTTGCTCCGTTGCTGTGGGTGCGTGCGTAGTGGTCGTATCCTCTGGGACAGTGCTAGGTCCTGCTGTGTCAGTTGGTCTTTCCCTCTGTGCCGTTGTTGGTGCACTTGACTCTCCTCCCTGCGCTGTTCTGTGCAATGACTCTCCTGTGGAGAGACATGGACAATGATCAGATGCGTCTTCTCATGACACATATTCCTACTACACATCTTCTTATGCCTGAACGGGTTGTGAATGGGGTGTGTGGCATGCCATGCTGTGTTCAGTGTTGGCAGCTTTGATGTAAGTACCTATGACTGCAACTACCATGATGCATTGCTGCTGACTAATCTCATGTGTGCTGGATGGTGAGTGAGTCACCCACATTGAGGAGGGGGCCAGGGAATGGTTGGGGTACATGTACATGCATCTTACCTTTCTTCCTTGCAGCTCTGTCTGAGCTGTCAGCATCCCCAATCCCATGTATGCTCTCTGGCTCCATGGTGGATTCCACAAGCTGCTCCAGTTCTGTGAGGCTTGGTGCACGGTTCTTTCCTCCACCTGTGGCTGCCGATTCCTTCCTCTGGGTGGCAAGCTTCTTTTTGGTGGTGATCCTCAGATCATACCACCTTTTCTTCATGTCATCGATTTCGCGATGAGTCACTCCCAGGGTATTGACTTTGCTCTGTATTGCCAGCCAGGTGTTCCTCTTCACAGACTCTGCTACTTGCAGAGACTGTCTCCCAAACAGCTGGCTGTAGTGCTGCACGACCTCCTCCCCAGCACCTGGAGCTCTGTTGGGCTAAATTTGATCTTCCTCTTTCTGTCACCTCCATCCTTTTGTGCCTCCTGGGACTCCATGGGTTACCTCTGCTGGGCTCAGTGCAGCCTGCTCCTCTGTCTCACCTCCAGCTCTCTCTGCAGTTCTGTTGCTCTGCACCTGCATGGGTGTGGCCACCTCCAGGTACTGGGGTGTGGTACTTGATTCTCATTGGTTGGATTCTCTGAGGCTTTGTTGTGGGGTGTGGTGGGTCTCCCTGATTGGTTCACTGGCTCACATGTCATGTTTTCGAATCTTCGAGATCGGATTTTACAGATTCGGTAAATACCAATTCGGTAATTACCGATTCGGAAATTTCCGATTCGATGTCTCCCATTCATTCCTATGGGACTCGAGGCCCATAGGGGTGAATGGGTGTTACCGATTTTGAGATTAACGAATCGGTGATTACCGATTCGTTATTTACCGAGTGTGGATACCGAATGGTATCGAATCGGTATTTTTTACCGAATATTTACCTACATTAGGTTTACCGGTTCATAAATACCGATTCGGTATCATTCAGTATTTCCGAACCGGTAAAATTATTTTACCTACATCGGGCCCCAAGTGTCTCCACTCTAGCTCGGTGAGCATCACTATAATTATACCACCTTCAGGAGCTTAGAGGAATTAGAGGGTTTAGTACGCAGGCGATATGCTCTTCCGATTAGCTCTAAGCTAGCAAAGTCAGGCCCACCGCAAAAAAAAACTAAGAGCTAAGAACTGTTGTAAGATCCTCCTCTTTAAGCAAGGGTGGAAAAACAGAAATCGTACTATTTGCATATCTCAACATTTTCTGAAGATCTAGCTGGGATTCAAGCATCAAGACAGTGGGTGAAGTACCCTTGCAAAAAGTTGATAGCTTTTCAACCTCTTGTCATCTACTGGAGTTTTGCCCCTCCTTGCCAAATACCTCTCTTTCTAGATTAGACACTTTGAACTCCACACTGGACATTTTTAATTCTTTTAGTCGATTTACCTACTCAATCCTGCTTTTTACCAAAGGTTAAGGTGGTCATAATTTTTCTTTGGCCTCTCATCAGAGTCTCCGAATCATTACAACTAATCTCCTCTGCTGGGTACTCTCTCACTTCTGTACAAGACTGCAAAAATGCTCTTTTCTTGTGTCTTGTCTTGTGTGTCAGTCAGCCATCGCGGTTCTCCAATCAGCTCTCCCTCACACTGCGGTTGAGCCAGGTAAAAACTTGGGCCGGAGGTGCTTCTCACCAGGCAGCTCTTCTCCTTCGACTCAACTCACTTTAATGACCAGGTTGGAAGAAGCCTTTCAGACAGTAATGGTTCACCACCCAACTCTGTTATTAACGGAAAGGTGCTACACCACTTAATTTTCTGAATAGTCAATCTGTCTCTTCTTCCATACCCACTTATCTTTCACAGTACAGTGCATGCATCGGGCGCTCATCAGTCCGCAGACATTTTAAAAGTCACATGGGAAGCCTGAGAAAGCTTTTACCATTACATTCACTAATTTCCTAGAAATATTGCATTCTTCAGTGGGATTGCCTGCCTCACCGTCTGTTCCAAAACCTTACTGTTGGCTCCGGGTGGTAAAACTGCTTCTCATTGGCCTGAACTGGTCAGCAAATGGAGGCTGCTCGAGAAGCCACTCTTCTCTTCCAAGCACCGCCTCACTCTACTTGGGAATTTTAAAAGATCTGCTACCATCCATTGTGAATGCACCCGTAGCTAATTTTTGATGATTCAAGTTCTTTCATATTGCACCATTACAATGAAAGATTGAAATTGCTTGCATTGCTTCTGTTGATCTTGCTTGCTTCTGCCTGATGTTCAATTGAAGAAAAACCTCTTACCATGGATAGGCTGAAATAGGCAGAGCTGCAACTGAGTCGCTCAAATAAGCTACTATATTTTGCCAAATGTAGTAATTAACAAGAACTCTATGGGGGAGAATCTCTGCTACGCATACATTAAACTTCCATGGAAACTTTCTTGTCTTAAATAAAATTTAAAAAACTGTAGTCTAGACTGCTTAGATAGCTCAGAATAAATGTACAGCATGTATAGGGGCTCAATAAATCACAATTACAACAGTATTCAATGTCTCTGGATTTTACAATTCTGGGGAAAGGCTGTATTCCTGTTAAATAGCCATTCAAAATTTGAGCCATTACATTATTGTACCAAGACATGAACCAAACAAGCCGAGTTTCTGAATGATTTAAAGTTCCGATGCTCTCTATCATGCTAAATAAACCCCTCTGGAACGATGTCAATTTTTCCTGATTTGCCAAACCCTTTCCTTTAACCTAAGATTATTTTTCGAATCCTTTGTGGCTAAAAGTACAACAATAAACAACACAGTGATGAACATCTTTGTGTCAAAATTGTCAAATACACAGATTAGCCAAAAAGAGCACAGAATAGGAACTCCATTAACAAGAAATTGGTTTACACTTTTCGGTCCTACTGTTCTTGACATTTGTAGACCAATGAACTGGTTTAGCAACCCAAGCAATAGTATGTGGCACTGAATTTTAATATAATCAGCAGATTTAACAGTGAATACTGGGAAATTAAAGAATACCAATGATTTAGAGAATGGGGCATCACCCGAGTTCCATGTAGCCTGACCGAGTCATATTTTACATTATGTTAACAGATTAATAAAAAAAAATATTGTTAATGGGTGCGTTGCAGAGCAAACCAATTCCTGCCTGTTCAATGCTAGCCAACAAGATTGGTATTCGTAGAAAATGGGACCAATCTAGGATACTTTGATCAATCAAAACTAATAAAGAGGATCAATGGGCTTGCGTCACATGTTTTTATAGTGTCTGTATTTAAGGGTTAGCCACAAACTGAAATATTCAGATAATTGACATGCTCCAATCATTCTCTCTTAATTACAGCTCATTTTCTTTACTCATCTAGTATAAATGTTAGAGAAAAATCCCTCTTTAACCAAACAATAACAAGCATTTGCAATGCAATAGGTCTCACATTTACACGAGTCTGAGCTATTGGCATTGTAAATGACAATGCCTTTTATTTATGTTTTGTTTTTTAAAACATAAATAAACAGCATTGTCATTTACAATGACAATAGCTTGAACACGCGTAAATGCGAGTCCTATTACATTGCAAATGTTATAAAGTTGTGCTCCCCCCTTGCTAGGCCCTAACGAAAGCGGCCTGCAGTATTAATAAAATAAATAAGTGTAGCCGCTATAGTTAAAGCGGGCGCACTATAATTTTATTAAATACATTATGAAAGCGGCCAGTGTTAAGTAAATAAATAATGAGTGCAGCCGCTATAGTTAAAGAGGACGCGCTATAATTTAAATATATACATTAGTAAAACCGGAGGGCTTGCTGAGCTATCATGGGTGGAATAGGGAAGACCATTAAAAAAGTGCTTACCAACTTATGAAGGAGACCGTGTAACACCACAAGTAAAAGTTTCAGTCCTCAAGGGGGGGGGGGGGAGAGGGGGGTAACAAATGGTGACAAGGCGGCAACTAGGAGGGACTAACAACCCTCATTATCAATCGGAAGCCAGCATTTACTAAGGGCAATGACACCAGCCAATGAAAAATATGGGAGGAGAGTAGGTGAGGCTTCCACAGCATACTCAACTACTGCATGCCTCACAGAGCGAGCAGTGCATGTGCGCTGCCGCTAGGCTCGACCTAAAAAGGGACAAAACCAAAGCACTACGTAAAAGACAATGAGACAAACTGAGAGCTCAGTTGAGGTTGTGCCACTTGTGTTGAATATCTAGAATTCATAAATGAAAATCTTCTTATAAAAATAAGTGAATCTGGCAACACTGTCAAAGCAATACATGTGCGAAATGCTTAATATGTTAACATTCTGCCAAATGTCCGTAGTCAGATAGCATTAAATTGTGCTTGTAAAATTTACTTGAGGATAGAGAAGATGCTAAGATGTCAGATATAGGTAATCAAACTTAGGTTTTTGGTAAGCATGCCAGACTATAGCACACTGTGCTTTGAATATTGTATGGGAAAAACACAAATGTACTACGCAATCTCGGTCTGTCGTCTCAGTTTTTAAACAAGTAGAGTTTTTAGTTTATGCTACTTCCTGAAAGGTTAAGTATTATGCTGGTCTTTTCATACCATCACCACCCCCTTTTGTACCGCTTTTGGCCGCCATAAGTGTGGCAGGGTATGCTCAGACGTGAGTCCCTTGCTCACTTTGCCACTGGATTCAAGCAAGCCGGGCTGAAGACGGCTGGAATGCCAGAAACCGGTGCTCGGAAGCTTGTTTCCGGTCCAGGGAAGACATGGCTTGGCAGTTCGGGCTGGACTGTTCCCATGAGGCACAGGGTCAGACTGATTTGCATATAGTCATGTGTGAACTGGGGTGGCAGAGTGGGCTAAGGAACGGTGATAGATTAAACCCAGATCTTTTGACTGGGTGTGAGTGTTTGATTGATTCAGTCCATCATCACCCCCTCTTGACCCGCGTTCTTTTCATACAGCTGTCTGCACAGTGGTCTCTTCCTCAGGGTCAGATGATTATTTCCTTGTAAACTGAACTACTTTCCCTAAAGTTCTTGACTGTACTATAATCATAAACAGCGTCTCAGACCACTCACCAGTATACCTACTACTATACCTACAACTTCCAATACCAAAAATACGAACCTACTAGATAAGTGTACCTATGTAGAAATTACTCAAGGATAAATTACAGGTTATACTTCCACAGTATCTAGAACTTACCACACCGGTTACTTGACCTCAACGGGTATGAATAGCAGGAAAAGCATACATATGATGCACCCCATTGAGAAACTCACTTACGGCTCGCAAAAAAGGCTGCAGATGTGTGGCTCACCTTGGAGTCTAAACTATCCACCCTGCGGAAGTATTACCAACTACATGGCACTGAGTATGAATGGAGACTTCTGAAAAATAAACAATTTGAGTTGAATACAATATTCTTCATGATGGAGAAAAAACCCACTAAATCAGATGAAACAAAAAACTATGAACATGGTGAAAAGGAGGGAAGATTAGTGAAGCAGAGGGGCCCAAACAGCCATATCAGCAGTACAAGACTAGTAGGGCAAATTTCAGTTGAATCCTCCAGATATTAAAGACGAATTTGCCTCATTTTATTCTGGATTATACAAGTCTGAAGCACCAACCGATACGTATCAGGAAGATAGCTTTACGACCAGTCTAATTAATCCAGAACTATTGACAGATTTAAGCGACAACGTAAATTGTGAGCTATCAGATGCCAAAATAGCAGATGCTAATGCTATTAAGGAAAGGTTCCTAGGAAAAGCTCTGGGGAAGACTATTTCCATCTAGAATTCGACGAAGCAACCAACTCCTTGATTGTTCCCCAGTTGGGAAAGATATACTGGACAGCAAATCTGTAACAGGAGTGCAACAAAGCCTACATTTCACTAATACCCAAACCTGACAAAAATGCGCTATTATGTACCAATTATAAACCCATTCTCTCCTGAACGTGACCTACCTGGAGAAAAAGCTGGCCATGAGACAGGGCAAAGTAATTACTTCAATAATATATCAAAATCAGGTGTAATTTGCAATCGCACCTCACATTTCAGAATCACGAGAACATGGATGCACTTAATATGGAGCTCTAGGAAAGATACAGAAGAGAAAGTGGCCTTCTTCCTAGACCTTGACAAAGTGAGATAAGGCTATTTATATTCGATTTATGATCAATCTTCATGACAGTGGTGCAACGCTCGTACCAAACCTCTATTGCCTGGATATATTTTAACATATTTCTATCTTGAGACATTGAAATCATTAGAGGTAACAGACAAGAGCTCCCTCTTTGACAGCTTCTTTTTTAATAGCTTTAGAACCGTTAGCAGTGGCAATTAGAACATCAGATGCAATCGAAGGACTAAATATCCAGATAAGAGAACTCAAACGTATGCTACATGCGGACGATATCTTACTGACAAGTAGCAAACCAGGAAGTTGGATCCTGGTTATAATGAATCTAACTGCCACAAGAGTGAAGTCAGGCGCATGACTCCCAATACATTAAATATGACCCTGATGAACAAGTTACTTACCTTCGGTAACAATATATCTGTAAGAAACAGTAGTTAGTCTTAGATTCCTTACCTTAGAATATCCCCAGGCGTCAGACTGGATCCGGAAATGTTTGCGTAGCAGTACCCTTGCGTGTCGGTAGGTGTTGTCTGCGGCTCCGCGTCCGTCGTCGTGGGCGCCGTGATGACGTCGTTGGAGTACTTAGACGCCGCCTCCGCGTGCTGACATCAGTTCTTAGACACAGCTTTTCCGCGCAAAAAACGCAGAGCCATGTCAAAAACCAACACTGGTGCCATTGAAACTAGGGCCCTGAAAGGGGATGACCTTAACCCTAGATATCGGTTCGGAGAAAGGGGAGGATGGGTGGGGCTGTAAGGAATCTAATACTAACTACTGTTTCTTACAGATATATCGATACCGAAGGTAAGTAACTTGTTCATCTGAAAGAAACAGGTTAGTATTAGATTCCTTACCTTAGAATAGATACCCCAGCAATACCAACCCCGGTGGTGGGTCTGCGAACCGATAATCACATCAGAAAGTCCTGGAGGACAGAACGGCCAAAGAAGCCATCCCTCTGGACTTGGCTGTCCAGGCAGTAGTGTCTTGCAAATGTGTGCAGCAATGCCCATGTAGCTGCCTGACAGATGTCCTGCAAGGGGACACCCTGGCCCAGGGCAGTGGTTGCCGCCGTGGCCCGAGTGGAATGGGCCCTCAGCCCAACAGGAGGCTCCTTCCTTGCCAAGGAGTAACAAGTCTTGATACACAAGACGACCCACCGCAAGATGGTCCGCTTGTGTACAGCCCGTCCCTTCTTAGCGCCCACGTTACCAACAAAGAGTTGGTCATCCACCCGGAACTGGCGTGTGCGATCCAAATAGAATGAGAGCGCACGTTTTGGGTCCAGACGGTGGAGCCGCTCTTTCTCCTTTGAGGGATGCGGAGGCGGAAAGAAGGTGGGTAAGGTGATAGACTGCCCGATGTGGAAGGCCGTGACAACCTTGAGCAGGAAAGAGGGCCTAGTCCGCAACACAACCTTGTCCTGATGGACAGAAAGGAAAGGAGGTTTAGAGGAAAGAGCCTGGAACTCACTCACTCTCCTGGAAGAGGTGATGGCAACCAGGAAAGCAGTCTTCAAAGTAAGAAGGCGGATAGGACAGTTGTGAAGTGGCTCAAAGGGATCGCACATCAGATAAGTAAGTACCAGGTTCAAGTGCCACTGAGGCATCAGGAAGGGATCAGGTGGAAACGTGTGGGTGATGCCTTTCTGAAAGCGATTTACAATAGGGTACTTGAACAAAGATGGTTGATCAGGCAGCCTTAGAAAGGCCGAAAGGGCAGAAAGGTAGCCCTTGATAGTGCCCAGAGCAGAGCCCTGCTGGGCAAGAGAAAAAAGGAAGAGAAGAACCTCAGAAAGAGGGGCAGAGAGAGGATCCACAGCCTTTGCTGTGCTACATGCCACAAATCTGTTCCACCTGCAGGCGTATACCGACTTAGTGGAGGGACGCCTGGCTGCCAGAATGACATTACAAACTTCAGGAGGCAAGTCAAATGGCCTCAACTGTCGCCGCTCAATCTCCAAGCATGGAGGTGGAGACTGGACAGGTTCGGGTGGAGGACCGTCCCCTGTTGCTGCGACAGAAGGTCCTCCTGAAGAGGCAGACGAACCGGGGGATCGACTGACATACTGAGTAGCTCGGGATACCAGTATCTTCGTGCCCAGTCCGGAGCCACAAGGATGACTTGGGCCCGGTCGCGTTTGATCTTCTTCAGCACTCTGGGCAGAAGTGGTATAGGCGGAAAGGCGTACAACAGACCGCAACTCCACTCGCGACGAAAAGCGTCTCCGAGCGAGTGCCGCCTTGGAAATTCCAACTCGCAGAACTGATGACATTGCGCGTTCTCTTCGGTGGCGAATAGATCTAACCAAGGCTCTCCCCACTGCAGAAAGAGACCTTGCGCCACGTCCCAGTTCAGACGCCATTCGTGATCCATCATGCACCGGCGGCTGAGTTCGTCCGCCCTGGCATTCAGAGAACCTGCCAGGTGTTGAACCACCAGGGTCACGCCCTGATGTTCCAGTCACTGCCAGAGGCGCAGAGCCTCCTGGCAGAGGGTCCACGACCCCACCCCACCCGGTTTGTTGCAGTACCACATGGCGGTGGTGTTGTCCGTGAAAACCTGCACTGCACTCCCCTGGACAGAGGGGAGGAATGCCTTCAGTGCGAGACGAATCGCCTGCAGCTCCAAAAGGTTGATATGGAGCCGGGACTCCGCCGGAGACCCAAGGCCTCGGATCTCCGCCTCTCCCATGTGGCCTCCTCAGCCCTGGAGGGACGCGTCCGTCACAACTATGTGCTCCGGTTGGGGAAGGGAGAGGGATCTGCCGCTGACCCAATCGCGGTCCGTGAGCCACCACTGCAGCTGTCTCGCAGTGCCCTCCGAGATCAGGACATGGTCGGACAGGTTGCCCTGATGCTGGGCCCACTGAAACTTCAGGTCCCACTGCAGAGCCCGCATCCGACAACGGGCGTGATGCACCAAAAAGATGCAGGAGGCCATCAGCCCCCGAAGCCGCAGCGTCAACCTGACCGAGACTCAGGATAACGGCTAAAAGATCGGAATCAGAGCCTGTATATCCCGAACCCGCTGGGGGAGGGGTAAACCCGAAACTGCGCCGAGTCGAGAACCGCTCCGATGAAGAGGAGCTTCTGGGAGGGGCACAGATGTGACTTCGGCACATTGATGGAGAACCCCAGATGGTGCGGAGATCTGCCGTCTTCTGGAGGTGGCTGACGACTGTCTGGGGCGAGCCCGCCTTCAACAACCAGTCGTCGAGGTAGGGGGAAGACTGAAACCCCTAACCTGCGCAGATGAGCTGCGACCACCACCATCACTTTCGTGAACATCTGTGGGGCGCTGGTAAGGCCGAAGGGGAGCACGGTAAACTGAAAGTGCTCTTGGCCTACCGGGAACGCAGGTAGCGCCGGTGGGCCGGCAGGACGGGGATGTGGAAATAGGCGTCCTGCAAGTCCAACGCTACCATCCAGTCTCCTGGGTCCAGGGCAGCTAAGACCTGAGCCAGAGTCAGCATTTTGAACTTCTCCTTCCGGAGGAAGCTGTTGACGTTCCGTAGGTCCAAGATAGGGCGTAGGCCCCCTTTGCCTTTCTTGGGCACCAGAAAGTAGTGGGAGTAGCAACCACACCCTACTTCTGGCCCAGGAACGCGCTCGATGGCCCCCTTGGCCAAGAGGGCCGAAACTTTATCCTGCAGAAGCCGCATATGATCCCCCGTCACGCAGTGGTATTGCGGTGGCATGGCTTGAGGGAGTAGCCCCTTCGGACGATTTGCAGCACCCACCTGTCCGATGTGGCAGTGCACCAGTGGGAGTGGTGATGGCGAACCCTGCCCCCCACTGGCGTCACATGGGCCTGAAAGCACGGACTAGGAGGGTTTCGAGGCGGGTGCTGCAGGGGAAGGTGTGGACTGGCCTCGCCGTTGTCCCCAACCGCCTCCACTGCGATTTCCACGACCACCACCGCGTTGGATGTTAGTCTGCGGTGCGTGGCTGGCAGCACATGTGGGGGCGCACCTTCCATGGCCACGAAAGGAGCGAAAGGCACCCGTTTGCTGGCGCGGGGCCAGGGGGCCCAAGGACTTGGCCGTAGCCCTGGAGTCCCTAAAGCGCTCAAGTGCATGGTCAGCCTTGTCGCCAAAGAGGCGACGGCCATCAAACGGCATGTCCATGAGGGTATTCTGGACATCCGCTGAAAAGTTGACGGACCTCAACCAGGCATGGTGACGAATCGCCACCGTTGTTGCCATCACTCTGCCCAGTGAGTCGGTGGTATCCAGCCCACACCCTATGGAGAAACGTGCCGCATCTCGACCCTCCGCAAGGGCTTGGGCGAGTTTAGCCTTGACCTCAGCCGGGCATTGTGGCAGCACGTCCGCGACCGTGTCCCACAGGGAGTGGGTGTAACGGCCCAAGAGGCATGCGGTGTTGGAAGACCGCAGTCCCAAACTAAGGGAGGAGAATATTTTCTTTCCATAATTCTCATACCTCTTGGATTCCCGATCAGGCGGAGCCGACGGGAATGCGGTCTGGGAATTAGAGGCCTGGATGACCAGGCCTCGGGGGTGGGGTGGGTGGACAGGAAACAAGGGTCGCCCGGGGCAGGGCGGTGGCGTCTGGCCACGTTCCTATCTACAGGCTGGCCTGTAGCAGGCCTGGACCAAGTGCCCAAAAGAACATCAGTCAAGGCCACATTAAACAGCAGCAGAGGCTCACTTGAGCTTGACTGCGGTTTAAGAACCTCAGTGAGGAGGGTAGTCCTCACGGCCGCGACGGGGAGCTCAAGGCCTAAGGCCTTGGCTGCACGCGTCAACACGACACTGAAGGTTGCCCCCTACTCCGAAGCCACGGTAGGAGATGAGACAAAACCAGTGTCTGGCGAAGTGTCCAGACCACTGGCATCCCCAAGTCCACCTGTCCAGTCCTCCTGGGACTGACACTCACGTGTCAGAGGGTTCTCAGACCCCTCCCAATACTCCTCATCACCCATCTCCTGATAATCAGGGTTGTCAAAGGACAGGGCCGGTTCATTGAAGTAGAACTCCGCAAGCGGCGTCGAGAGCGGCGTTGCTCCGAAGCTGGAACCGGGTCGAGGGAGGTATTGGGGACGGTGGCGCCCGAGGACGGCGCCGGAGGTGACACCTGTGGAACCGGTGTCAGTGAGGTCGTCATGTCGACCGGCGACGATCCGGATTCCGAAGCGGATCCAGTGGGACCCTGCGGCGCAGGCGGCGTCGGGGCCGAAGCATCCGCCGGCGTCGGGGCCGAAGCACCCGACCCACTAGGGCCCCCAGACGGGTCCGCTGGGCCCGAAGGCGCAGCGGAACCCGCGGGAGGAGTGAGGGACCTCATGGCCATGAGGAAGTGCTCGATCTCCTCAGGCGTCGCTTGCTGCCCAGGGACCGGAGGGTATGGGGTAGGTCGCGACGCCCACGACTCCAACGGAGCCGCGTGGGCGGTGTCACCCGAACCCCCGGCCGCATCGCGAGAGCGTCGGGGGGAGTCGGAAGAGGGATGACGTCTCTTCGACTTCTTATGCTTACCTGACGACGACTTCGAACCTGAGGAGTGATGTTGACTCCCGGAGCTATGATGGCTCCGCCCCGCGACAGGTCCTTCGACCTCCGTCCGGACCGGGACCTCTCACGGCGCGGGGCTGACTGCCGGAGCTCGAGTCGCTTGCGGGACCACTCCCGCCTAGCCTTCGAGGTTAAGGCCCGACAGTCGGAGTAGGTCTTGTCGTCATGATCGACGCCGAGACAGTGGAGGCACAGACGGTGAGGGTCGGTGACCGACATCTGCCGGTCGCAGTCCCCACAAGGCTTAAAACCTGGCATCCCTATGGGCACCGATCGGAGTCGAAGACTCGAAGAATGATCAAAAAGATCTCAATAAAGTTTAGTCAAAAAGTGACTGAGGTACCACTGTTTCCGGATCTGCGCTGCTGGCGCGGAAAAAAGAATAACTGACGTCAGCACGCGGAGGCGGCGTCAAAGTACTCCAATGATATCATCACGGCACCCACGACGCCCACGACGGACGCGGAGCCGCAGACGACACCTAACGACGCGCAAGGGTACTACTACGCAAAAATTCTCGGATCCAGTCTGACGCCTGGGGATATTCGAAGGTAAGGAATCTAATACTAACTTGTTTCTTTCAGATAAGCCTGCCATTTAAATAAATATCCGAAAGTTGAAATACCCAGGCACCCTAATCAATAGGAATACCCTATCTATTGTCCATGATAATATATCCTGCTTGAAATAAGGAAATAAGGAAAGACTTTGTGAAATAGGAAATGCTCCAGCTCTCGGTATGGGTTAAACTGCAATGGTGGCCCCTAAGTTCATTTGTCAGTCAGTCAAAAATCATTATTCGGCTAAATGACAGCCATAAAAGAACAGATACAATTTTACCGTAATACACATACCAAAATTTTAACCGACTCAAATGTTACCCAGGAATTCAATTTCCAACAATATTACGAAGTCGAACTGCAGCAGAGCTATACTTGTAAACCATGAGGCAGGTGAATTCATTCTTTAAAAGAAGTAAATGACATAGTAAATGACATAGTGCAGGTTGACACTTTCTAATATTTAAAAACCTTAATAATGGTTTTAAAAAGATACGACTGCGGTTAACATACAATTTACAACCCAAATTTATTACACGCCTCAAAAAATCTCCGGCTGGTCATCAGGCAATATCTCTACTGAACGCACCAAATGCCCAAAATGCAATTTAGAAGCAGCTGGCATAGAGCATATGCTCTATGAGTGTCCTAAACTCACAACTTTTTGGTCGGGAATTGTAGATGTCCTCAACAGGAAACGTATAACTATGCCTGTACTCTCTTCCCATTTGGTTTTGCTGGACATACAAGATATGAATAGTATCCATAAAGATTTGTTAACAATCGTCTTTGCATGCGCCAGACTGGCTATCGCGCGCACATGGATCTCGAACGAACCACCTAGTATTAACGAATGGTGGTATCTCATTAATGAAATATGCACTATGGAACTCTCTTTGGCTAAATTAAGAGGCCCTAAAGCGCTTAAAAGAAGGGAGAAAATGTGGGGTACATTTACTAGCTAAATGGACAAATATATTGTGAGACCAACATGCCACACTTTTTTCTTTTACATGATTATTAACCTTTTTTTTTTCCTCTAACTCTCTTCCCAAAGACAATAATATCTATCGAGAACTATGTATATGTATATGACCGAGATGACTTTTGTTGTTGTATTCACGTTTTTTCTTTTTTCTCTCTTGCAATAAATAAAAAAAAACAATTAAAAAAAAAAAAAAAAACATACAATTTACAAAAAGAAGTAAGTGCAAGGTGCTCTGTGCAGAAGTTGAGTTACATGGGCACAGGTCTAATTTGGAGTCACAATATACATCGCGTGGGTATGAGACCAATAAATGAACGATAACCATCCTGAACCTAATCAGATTAAACGTCTTTGCTTGGTTAAAATGGAAAGAAAGATAGGATTCAATTCATGGGGAGCTAATTAACAATGAATGCGCTACAACTCTTTATTTTTACCAACTCTAGACTGTCTCTTTCGTGCTTCAAAAGTAAAAGAAAATCACTTAAGCTTAGCCTTAGGGATTACTGCTATATTTCCCGGACGTTCAAAACAATCCTGGAATCCCAGCTTCTCCAATTGATCTTGCAGGTTAGAGAGCCATGGGATTTTTTTCAAGCAATCTAAAATTATGTGACGATTCAGGGCTGGTACTTCTTTTGCCCAAATGCTGCGCCAAAGCATCAATGGGGCTAATTGTATGCGGAAAGATAGTGGAGTGATGCCTAATTCATTATGACACATAGTAGCAGGGGTGCTTTTGGGTAATGTCAGCACACGTTTTATTGTTAAATTCTCTACTCTTTAGAGGCCCGATATGTTTGAACAGTCCCAAACTCCAGCGTCATATAGTGTGACGGCGCAGGTTTGTGCCTTATAAATGTCAACAATTACTTTTATGGGGCGAGAGCTTAATTTTTTTGCAAACCTAAAAATGGCCTCCATATTTTTGTTAAAACCCCCAATCCTGGCATTGGCTAGGTGGGACCATGTATTTTTTTCATTAAAAAGGATATCCAAATAAGAAAAAGTTGGCACCTGGCACCTGGCATAATTTGTCATTCTTTATGTAAAAGGTTGTCATCTTAGAGGGAACCTTTCCTGCTACCAAGACATGTGACTTGCCAACAATTGTTTTTAGCCCAAGATCGCTCATGAATTCATTAAAACTGGTTAAACCCACCCAGTTCTCGACATTAGGACACAATCATCCGCATATAGCAGGGCTGGTAAAATCCTGTGGCCTATTGTAGGGGCATCGACATTTCCAATTCTGATGTGACTTTCTAGATCATTTATATACAAGCAGAATAGGAAGGGGGTAAGTACGCATCTCTGTCAGACCCCACAGTCCATTTTTATGGGTCCAGTAAGCTCTCCAGTTGCTCCATAGCGTACTCTCCCTGTGAAACCCTGATGCATTGCAGCTGGACCCTGACTTGGCCATGGTGTATTTACCGATGACCAGGTGCAGGTTAAGGCACTGTTCGACAGTGCCCAGGCCTTTCCTGAATCCTTACTGAACAGTGGAGAACTTCCCATTTTCTATAACCCAAGTCTTCAGTCTCTCCAGTATTACTCGTCCCATAATCTTGCAGGTGCTGTCGATTAAAGAAATTGGATGATAGCATTTTGGGTCAGATCTGTCACCCTGTTTGAATATGGGAACTATTGTAACTGATCTCCATGACTCTGGTAGGCCCTGACTGAGCTGCATACCATCGTAATGTATTTGTTAATAGTGGGAGCCGTAGGGGGATATTTGCTAAAAATAGGTCGGTGGGTATGCCGTCCGGCCCAGGGGCCTTATTCTTTACAGTTTGGGTAAGTGCAGTTTGGGTAAGTGCCCTATTTACCTCATCTAGATTTGGGGGTTCCAAAGGACATACCTCATGTTGGCAGTGGGCAGCGCAATATTTCTCAGTGCTGTTACTATAGAGGCCAGAAAAGTGTTTTACCCACAGTTCGGGCATAATTTTTGCCTCAATATGGCCATTTTTTGTATCACCAAAGTATTCATCATTAACAGTTTTCCAAAAAAGTTTGGAATCTTTAATCTGGGATGCCACATATAATTTTCCCCATGCCTCTTGCCTGATTTCCTTCTTACGTTTCTTCAGTGCACAATTATAATCCGTGCGCGCCTGTCTCACTCCCACCCTATCTTGTGGTTTGATTTTTAAAATCTTGATTAGTTTACTATGCAGTTGGGAGCATTCCCCGTCAAACCACCTTTTATATTTATGTGAGCTATTTAACTGGTTTTTAGTTAAGAGTACCTTTGTCTTCACAGTTATTGCATTATACGATCTGAGCATGGATGTAACACTTAAATTTTCATCCAGGCAGTCCAATATTGCGCGAGATTACTCTTTATAATCTCTTCCAGAATTATATCAGGTTTCACAGTGGACCACTTCCGAGTTAACCCCTGATTTTTAGTATAGGATAAGGGGACTACCTTGACTGATGTGGTGTGACGATCTAGTAAGATCGATAGTTGTAGTGTTAGTGGGTAATGGTCACTAAAATGAGTTTTGGATATGTTAAAAACCATAGTTTCAGACTTAAAATAATCCGACAAAATAATAAAATCATTCAGCGTTCCCTGACCTCTTCTAACATATGTTACCACATCGGAGTTTAAAGGCTCAATGAATCAATGAAGTCTAAGGTCAAGAAAAGTGAAAAGTTTGACAATAAAAAATGTAAGGATTTTCCATAAGGAGTGTGCTCAAAGTGGTAACCGCCACCATATCCCCCGTTAGATAATGGCAAGCCTCACGTTTAGACAATGAACACAATTTACAGTTGAAATCACCCCCCCCCCCATAGTATTACATAGTCCGTTTTAACTCCTCAATGTGTTTCGTAAGTGCAATTTCGAATTCCTGGGCAATAGTAGTATTTGCACTGTTAAAATTATTATGATAAAAATTAGTAACCACAAGGGTTAGGTTTCTCTTCAACATAATGTTTATGATCTGGAAATGTGGAGAATCCAGTTGTAGTTTCCTAACTCTGCCATTTAATGTCGTGGAAATCAGAGTTAGTAAGCCGCCTTTATCATGTCCACCCACAGATGGTCTCTAGCCGATGTGTGAACAGAGTAAAAAAAAAATTATATAAGCTGGTTCACGCATCCAGGTCTCCTGTAAACAAATTATGCAAAATTTTGTAACAAACTCTACCCAGTCATTAATGCCTAATTTTCTATAGTTTGGATACCAACAAGATAGTGGGCGCACTACCCAAATATTATCAGGGTTCTATTATCCAAATCAATTGTACTGTAGTGCCTCTAGAGGGATGATGCGTACCCTACATCACTAACTCCCATACAAGAGCGACATTATATACAATAACCTCTGAGCACACTTAATCAATTCCTGTTTGTAGCAAAAGCAAATGTCCGGCAAGAGTCACTTTATCATGAAGAATGAAAAGTATATGTTCAATCTCCAAAAGTCAAGTCCAATAATCAAAAATTCCAAGAGTAATAGTCTTTGTAGTTTATTTATTTCTTTTCGTATATCCACAGATGTTCAGAGTAGAACATAACAGCCCTTGTTGTATAAATATTCTATAGTTTGGATACCATCAAGATTTAGTGTGCTCAGAGGTTATTAATGCCTAATTTGTTTGACAAACCCGCCACATTCCAGAAGAGACTACTATTTGTAGATGTACTGATATGTAAGGTATCTTTATTCTCTACACAGCCGGTATCTATTGCACAACCTTCTATTGTCATCATGTTCGTTATTACGGTAGGGATCGCAGTACCAACTGGCTCAACAACAGAACATATTGGCACAGCATCTAATGTTCCATCATTAAATGGACAAGGGGAAATGGGCCCTGAGTAGTATGTTGGGTTCAATAAACCTTCCTGATTGGGCTGATACGGATTATTTAAAATTTTAATATTAGGGAAGGACGGTGGGCTACTTAAGGGTACAAGACAAATATCTCTTTCCAGGGTACAAGACAAATATCTCTTTCCAGGTCAGTTAAGGCTTGCAAGGGGGTTAAATTTAAATCTTGATCACCAGGCTCCCTAAGCAACTGACCATACAGTCAGTTCACTTGTTCTAGAGGAGAAAAAGAATTAAAAGAATTAAAAGTTGAAATCTTGAATGGAGGAAATATTTTATATTGGGGATGTTCCTGGCCAATGCCCACGTTTGACAACGGCCTATAAAAGTATTTGGCACAAATTGGTTTTAGCTATCTATCTCATAGGTACAAATTAGTGAGCTCTACCATTCTGAAATGGTCCACTAACAAAAAAAATATTTTAATAAAGTTGATTCGAGTAGTTGAAACTTCTCTTGTTTCTGGGCTATAGTAGATTTGTATTACCCTAAAAGAGATGCTCACATGCATATTTCCTGCCTTTTCCCATAATTGACAGTGAGTCATAGAAAATAACAGGGAGGGCTTCATAGCACCATAGAGGGATTATCTCTTAAGGTCCATAATTGTAAAATACTATTGCCAAGCTCTCCAGTCACTAAGCACCAAACTTGCAGTCTTAAAACGTAACAGAGCTGAGAAAAAAATCTGATGCGTTCTCAAAAGGTAGATTATAAATAGAAGGAGGCCAGATATCGTGGAAGCCCAAGAACAACTGAATACAAGAAAATCTGTGTGATCCATCGTGGCTGTCCAGTAACAGAACTTGAAACCTGGTATGGCTCAGTTGCTGCTATTCAGAGGAGGACAGATCATTTAGTGCAAGCCTAAATATCCTGATACTACCAAAGACAACTGCTAACTGCTGAATCTAAATGATTGAGCAGTTTAGCAGTTATAGGTTATGGAATAGTACTGAAGAGATAAAAATTTTTGTTAGTGCATACATTTTGATTATATTACACTATCCAATCAGTCCAACCGATAAGAGATTGTAATTCTTTAGACTAATGTTCACCTTTTTTACTAATGGATCATAGTTTGATTGAACTATTCTATTTACATAAGAAGTGAGATTTATCTGGAGAAGGGTGCGGCTAAGACAACATGGCGGACTAGAGACATTTGTAGTGAGCGCGTGCAGTTGAATCTGCATACCTCCTGAAATGAACAGCTGTTTAAAAATACTAAATTGTGGGGGCGTGGCTTACCTAGCGATGTGGTAGGACGTGTCTCTCGGGAGCTCCTGGCGTCCACCACCAATTTCAGAGTTTTCAGGCGGGCCCCGGGGCGGTAGCCGCAGTCCAGTGGTGTCCGGGGAGACTTGTGTGCCCCCTCCTCATGGTCTGCAACCGCAGCGGTGCCTGGCGGGGACGGTACGAAGAAGGCCCTTAGGCGGGAACCGCCTTCTTGTTCGGCCTGTACGGAGCCCGAGCCGGCTCCATGTAGTCTCCGGAGGGGTTCCTGGCTCTGTGAGCGTGCCCACCTGCTGGTGACTGCAAAGCTGAGGCATAGCGGCGGGCAGGGCAGCGGAGCTTGCTGCTGCCGGCCCCCAGGCTTCTGCGCTCCCCCTGTCCGGAGCGCGCGGGGGCCGCCATTTTAGGTCCCTGGGGAAGGAGGCTCGGCTGGCGTCCCGTTGGCTGCTGGCCCTTGGGGCGGCTCGGGGGACCGCCGGTGTGAGCTCCCCTCACCCTCCGGCAAGCTGGTGCGAGGAGTGGTCCGCTGGTGATGGTGTCGGCCCCCCTGCTGCGGATTACGACGGGGTCCTTGCGGAGTGGTGTGCCCCTGTGGTGAAGGGGAGGCAGTGGCGGGAAGACTGCAGCCGGGGCCTCGAGGACACTTCCTACTGTCGGATTGACCCTGCATCCGATTGGTGAGGTGAGGAGTGGGGGTGGCGGTGGGGTCCCGAACTGGTGCCTGTGCTGGGGAGTTTCTGGCCCCCATTTTGCGCGGCTGGTAGTGGGCTGCAGGCTTTTGGAGGTGCGGCCTCCCCACCCCCTGACGAGGCGCTTGACCCTACTCTGCCCTATCTGGGGGCCCCCACCGGGAAGAGCACTGGCTGGTACACTGAGCTGCTTGTGGGCCGAAAGCGCAGACCCACAACGGGGACACACACAGCAGTGCCTTGGACTGAGGGGCCCGGGCATGGTGATCGCTTCCCCCACCCCCACGGTAGGCCCCTCCGTCTGGTCTATCTGGGGCTCCCCCTTTCATCCTGCGAACCCCCCCCCGGATCTGGGGACCCTACCGCTTCCCCCGCGGTGCTGGCCGGGCTCCACCTGGGATTGGACCACCATCTTGCGTGCTGCAAGGGGGTGACCCTGCCATCGAGTCTTTGCTGCGGGGCCTTTGGGTGGCTAGTGCTTGTGTTGCTTGGGATCCTGTTTTGTGGTGCTCTGAGGGGACTGTCGAGAGGACCTTCTCCCGCGACCTGGTTATTGCCCCCAGCAGCCCCGACCCCTGCCCTTGAGGAGCTCATGGGCCGACAGGTTCCCACCAACACTGGCCATGACGCGCTCCAAAGGGGCAAGACTGACCAGACAGTGCCCCAGAGACAATTCAGTAACGCAGGCCTTTATGACATCCTTCATGTCAGAGCTGAAAATGGAGATCGGCTCCCTCCGTTCCAAGGTCCACACTTGTGTGCGGGAGCTGCGCCGAGGGGTCACGGATCTGGGTGACCGCGTGGATGGCCTGGAGAAGACAGTCGATGCTCGCACCGAGGATCAGGAACTCCTGTGGCAACGCCTGGCGGCGCTGGAAGAGCAGCACATCGAACTGCAGGTCAAACAAGAGGACCTAGAGAATAGGACCCGCCGGACAAACCTCCATATCCGCGGCGTACCGCTCGGGGAGGAGGGGAAGGATGTCCTGGCCTTTGTTGCGCAGCTCCTCCATGAAGTTTGGGGTGACAGCCATGCCTCACCACCGACACTGGATCGTGCCCATCGGGTCTCCGGTCCACCGGGGCGCCCAGGACTCCTCCCGGATATCCTGATGAGGATTCACGTTTTCACGGAGAAGGAGGCCATCCTGTGGGCCGGGCGAAGCAAACCGGACCTTACTTTCAGGGGCCACAAAATCCAAATTTTCCCAGACCTAGCGCCCAACATCCTCCAGTGGCGACGAGCGTTCAGACCGGTAACTGAAAAGCTGCGGGACATGGGCATCGCTTACCAGTGGGGTCATCCCTTTGGCCTTATCTTCCAGTGGGAGACCAAACAGAGAGTTGTGCGCAAATTCGCAGAGGCGGCGCAGCTTCTACAGCTCCCAACATCACCGCTGGTGAGTCCGGTGCACCCACAGCGGCAGGAGCGTATCCCAGCTAAACCGTCCTGGACCACAGTCCAACGACACCGCCGATCGCCCCGAGTGGATGAGCAGTCTGCCTCTCAGACCAAGCAGGACATTATCGCCCACATCAAGTCCCTGGAGGGAGACTGAGAGGAGGCTGCATCTCGTCCGCCAACCCCGTGATCTTGCAGGAGACTGTTAAAGACGCTCATGCTCTACTTGTTCAGGGGGTGAGCGCTCCCCCCCCTTCCCTCAGGATGCCACTGAGGACGACTGTCCTACCTGACTTTGCACCCCGGCTTCTATACCTAGGGTGGGCGACGCAGGGGCTCCTACTCATGATGACCCTGAGACCGGCTACGCCCCTATCCCTGGTGATCCCTGAAGGAGTGACATCCCTGGGCTTATACGAACCTTTGGGTGTAGAATGCCCGTTGGCAGGATCGACTGGACTTGGCCCTGTTGGCCACTGTTGGACCATATATTTTCTCCCTGTTCTTCTCTTCTTTCTGGCCTTCCCTACTTTCCTCCTCTCTCCTTCCTCTCTTCTTTACTTGTGCGGGGTGGGGAGCGGTGTTACGATGGCACCTGGTTCGAGCTGCATTGGTGTGGGGTGTTGGTGGGCGGCTGCGGGGGGGAGAGGGAGGGGCGCAGGCGACTCCCCTTAGTCCTTCAATATGACTGCCCCCTTGCCTAGTACCCTAAAGGTCCTGACGCTTAACGTCAAGGGCCTCGACTCCCCTAATAAGAGGCAGCAGACTTGGCGATACCTCCTACAGCAAAACCCTGACATCATACTTCTCCAAGAGACCCATCTTCTGCAGGCAGACATTGGGTGCATGGCGCACCCCAGATATCCCCTTCAATTTTGGGCTGCAGCGAGCACTAAGACAGCAGAGTGGCGATTCTGTGTAGACAGGGCATCAGACGGGGGAACACCAGGCCCATCAGGAGTGACGACAGGCGCTTTCTCAGGGTAAGTGTGTGCGTTGGCCGACGCACCTTCACTATATGCAATGTGTATGCACCCAATCTGCTGCAGGATCGGTACTTACGCACGCTTCTTAACACACACGTCCCGCACGGAGACCCCTCCCTGATCTTGGGGGGTGATTTCAATCTAGTCTGGGACCGGATGCGGATCGTAGCGATGCCTCGGCCTACGGCTCTGGGGCCATGTCCTCTGCGCTGCGTACCCAGATCACGGACCTGGGACTCTACGATGTATGGCGCTTTCACTCCCCAGGATTAAAGGATTATTTGTTTTACTCCCACGCCCACCGCTCGTACTCCTGTATTGACTATTTATTTATCTCTCACGCTCTCCTAAGGGATGTCCAGGGTTCCTCCGTCTCTGCCATCTCGCTTTCGGACCATGCGCACGTTGAATTATTGCTACAGGATCCGGCCGGTCACCTCGCTCGAGAGGCGCGTTGGCGTTTGCCGTCGAACGTTTTGAGGGATGCAGCTGATGTAGATAGCATCAGGGAGGCTATAGACTCTTACTTCGATAGCAACGACCTGCCGGAGACGCCCTTCCCTGTCGTATGGGATGCCTTCAAGGCGACCATTCGGGGGTACATCACCACCCTCTCGATTGCACGGGCTCGCACGGCCAGGGCTCTCGAGGATGCTCTGGAGAGAGATATCAAACGAGAGCAACAGTGGGACCTCCGTAGTCTCTAGACGGCGGCTGGCCAACCTCAGGGGACAGCTCCGACTCCTGCGCACCAACAAGGCGGAGTCCTCTGTGCTGGCCCGTAACAGAAATACTTTGAGGGCGGAGACAAGGTAGGCAGCTTGTTGGAAAGGCGATTGAGGGCGCGGGCGGACAAGGCTCACATCGCCAGTGTCCAGCTTCCTGACGGGACGAAGGTCGTCTCTGAGAAAGGTAAATGCGAGGCGTTTTGCGCCTACTACACTGCGCTCTATCAGGAGGAGTCACCAGACCCGGGAGCTGTGGCGGAGGTCCTGCAAGCCTATACGGGGACGCCGCTCCACCCGTGCCATGCGACGGCCTTAGAAAACCCGATCGTCCAGGAGGAGATAGCAGCCTCCATACGGGATCTTCCCCTCGGGAAAACCCCAGGACCGGATGGTCTGCCCCTATCCTTTTACCGTATGTTCCAGGCGCAGCTAGGACCTCACTTCCTGAGGTTGTTCAATTCATTTACGGATGCGGTGGGCCCGTCTCGAGACATGGGAATGGCGGAGATAGCGTTGATTTGAAAACCCAGCAAGGACCAGACTCAGTGCGCTTCGTACCTCCCCATAGCCTTGCTGAACACTGATTTTAAGATCTACACCAAACTCCTGGCGCGGCGTCTGGACCCCCACATGCCTGGTCTTGTAGACCCGAACCAGGTCGGCTTCATCCGCAATCGGCAGGGGGCAGACAACGTCCGCAAAATGGCTCACCTGGTGGGGAAGGCGTGCCACTGGAAAATCCCGGCCTGCCTCCTCTCGCTGGACGCGGAGAAGGCCTTTGACCGGGTGGACTGGATCTTCCTACGGGCGGTCCTGGGCAAGCTTGGGTTGTGGCCGGACATGGTCACTAGGATCATGGCACCATACCTTGCTCCGCAGGCCCGGATTCGGATCAATATACAGCTCTCTGCGCCATTTCCCATCCGCTGGGGCACCCGATAGGGATGCCCCTTCTCGCCCTTGCTATTCGCCCTAGTGGTGGAGCCGCTGGGGGCAATGATCTTTCGGGCACCTGACATCCATGGCATCCGCATGGGGGGCTGTGAGAACAAGGTGGCGCAGTTTGCCGATGATGTTCTACTCACACTTGCCCGCCCTGATGAGTCTCTGCCGGCACTCCACTCTGCGCTGAGCCTTTTCGAGCGGGCCTCTGGACTTAAGATTAACCACGGCAAGTCCTGGGCCCTCAACATTACCGTTCCTGAGGCAGATGTCGCTCGCCTCAAGCAGCTGGTGCCATATCAGTGGGCCGCCCAGAGCATCAGCTACCTCGGGTTGCAGATCTCCCCTTCTCTGGACACATGGTCTCAAGTCAATTGGCAGGAGTGTCGACGATCGGTCCTGGAGGAACTACAGCAGTGGAAGCCCCTGGTGCTGCCATGGCTGGGCAGACTCAATGCTGTCAAAATGTCAATTCTCCCTAAAATACTTTATCTATTTCAGTGTCTCCCCATGCCCATCCCACTGAGCAGCATCCGCGATCTCCAGCGTGCCCTCACAGCCTTTATCTGGGGCGGTAAGAGGCCTCGTTTTTCCCAAAAACTGTTAATGACACCGCGGGATAGGAGTGGACTGGCTTGCCCCGATTTACTGGACTACTACTGGGCCTCGCACCTCGGCTTTGTGGTGGAGTGGGGAGTGACAGAGAGTGAAAAGGGATGGCTCCACATGGACCGGGCTGTAGCGGGGGCGCACCATCTGGGACCTAGCCTGGCATCAGCAGGCGGCAAGCACTAAGAGCGCCTACCTGGCGGTTCCCACGAAGACGGTGCTCGATATCTGGGATGCGGTAGCGGTGCGCTGAGGCCTTACGACCTTCCCCTCGCCGCACACCCCGATCGAAGGAAATCCGTCCTTTCCGCCGGCGCACCGCACGCGGGCCTTTGACAAGTGGACACAAGGGGACTGCAGGGTGGTTACGAATCTATTTGAGGAGGGCAAACTAAAATCCTTCACCCAATGTAGAGAAGAGTTCCGTGTCCCGATGCCGGCACAACTGCAGTATACCCAGTGGCGACACTGGGTGATGGCAATGCACCAGGCAGCCACGCGCAACTCCCCCCCCCCCCCCCCCCTTTGAGCGGCTGGTCCGCTACCCCATCGAATCCAAAGGATTACTATCTCGGATCTACCAGATCCTGCAGCACCCGCAGACGCCGCCCTCCCACCCCTATCAGGACAGAGGGCGGGCACTGTTAGTCACAGACATTACCCCTGCGCAATGGCATAGGCTCTGGCGGGACATCCCCAAAGTATACCGTAGCATCCCACAGCGGGAGAATGCCTATAAACTGATGACTCAATGGTATTACACTCCTCAGCGCCTGCAGCACTCCTCAGCGCCTGCAGCAGATGTTTCCTGCCTTCTCACCACTGTGCTGGCGGTGCCAATCTGCAACGGAGGATTCATTCATATCTGGTGGGCGTGCCCGGCACTAACTCTCTACTGGAAGGAGGTCCTTAGCCACATCAGGGGGGTACTGGGGTTTCCTCTGCCTGAACTCGCTACCACCATCCTGCTGGGTGTTAAACCTGCTTCTCTACAGGCCCTTACCAGGAGCGAATGGATCCTGGCGCTCCAAATGCTGGGTGCTGCCAAGCAGCTCATAGCCTTGTACTGGAAGAAGCCCAAAGCTCCTCCAATCGCGGCCTGGTTCGTGCGCATCTGGCATGTCCTTACGATGGAGCTCTTCACTGCCCGCCTGCAGGCACTAGATACCCGCTTCAAAGCTGTGTGGCAGCCCCATGTCAAATACCTTTGCGCAGTTGAACAGGCGTGCTACATGCCTATCAAACTCAGGGCGCTGAGATTGTTTGAGGATGCTCTTACACCCCCCCTGACCCGAGCAGGCTGCTACCATGACTGCCCCCCTAAGCTGTGCCTCACGGCTGCCGTCAGAAGGCTGGATAGTCGAGCCCTCCCCCCCCCGCCCTCCCTCCTTGCGTGCTGTCTCTATTCTTGCTCTTCTATCGCTCCTCCTTTTCCTGCTTACCCTTCTCTGGCTGTTCTTCTTCTTGCTGTTACTGTCTGCCTTTCGGGCTCTGAAGCCCCGTCTATAGCTCAGAATAGCACCTTGGGTCTTACCACTCCGCAGGCCTACCTGATGTTGTGCTCTGCCATTAGATCGCGGCCGGCCCCTCTGGAGTTGTAGGCGCAACGCTGTGTATAACTCTCCTCTCCCCCTGGAATTTCAAGCCATCTGTTATGCTTTTTCTTCACGCGGCCGGCCCTAAACAGGGTTGTAGGCTTATCGATGTGTATTTGATTCCCTGGTGGAGTATGACCCTTTCCCCTCGCTGAAAAATAAAAACAGATTTGAAACAAAAATACTAAATTGTGTTCCACTAGCAAGATGAAGCGGTAGGGACCCATGTGTAGACAACATAACAGCAAGGGACTGGGTGAATGGTGAGCACAGGCCCAATGAAAGAATGGGACTGCATGGTTTCAACCTATCCAAGTCCACCTGTGATGGGACTCCACACAAAGGTGGTGAGCTGTGTGGCCTTATCAGTAACAGTGTTGTAGTTGGAAAAAGTGCCAGCAAATGAGAACAGGGCTGGGTCCGCCTGCCTGAAGCAGGCTGGCAGTTGGAAGCCCTCAAGAACTCAAGAGGATCACAGGGAAAGCAGGTGTAGTGCAGCTGCTGGAAGCCACCCTCCCCGGCAGAGGTAGCTAGCTGTCAGTGACATGCAGCATTACAAGAAGGGAGCTGCAGGTTACCTGTGGCCTGCTATGATATTGTGGTAAGCAGTGTGGGGCAGGCCAGCTTAAATTAATGCAGGAGCACGGAATACCAGGTGCAGTTCCTTCCCCTTCCTTGTTCTACCAAACAGACATTTCCAAGGAAACAGGAGAAATCACCAACTAACTAAAATGCCTGGAAGATGAACATAAACGTTAGTGTTGAAATAAATGCCACAAGATGAACAGTGGGCACCGCACAGTCACCACAAACCAGACTCCATAATAAAGTGGTATCAAAATAAGGACCAAGGAACGCCTTTCAGCTGCCCTGGGCTATTGGGTACCAGGACACTCCTCCTCTGAGCATAACACAAACTGAGCATTTTACATTACAAAATGTGGGCAATCTTAAAGAAGCACACTAGAGCTCCGGCAGGCAGCTTAAATTACCAACATTTACGGGTGCCGGTGGTTCCCATTTGCCAGGACGGGGCAGTCCGGAAGACGAAAGGGAGCCCCAGCACTTATCTCGGACTAGATCGACGGAGCTGGGATAAAGAGCGGGTGCGCAGACGGACTGAGCCAAAATGGCGGCACTCGACTCCTAGGTCTCCGTTACGGAGTCGTTGAGATTTGCGACCAGAGTCGGGAAGCCCACACCAACGTCGGAAGCAGGAGCAGATTCGAATCAGCGGCATTACCATACCGCAACAGCAAAGCAGATACAATAATATGGCGACGCCCGAGGCGTCGTAAGAGGCTCCGTGACCCCTTCAGAGCCTGGGGAGAAGATGATCGAGACTGGTCCAGGTGAGCACCAGAAACGAGGCCAACAGCGAGGGGGCAGGCATACCGCTCGTGCATACCCACCAAGGGGCTGCCCCCAGAGACACGGAGCACGGTCGAGCTCCCACCAGGGGGATCGAGGGTCTATGAGCAATAGCACCCCATCTAATAGCCCTCAAAGAGGAAGCGTTGTGGGGAGAGGACCCCCTTGCAGGCACCTGCAACAGGCCGGACAGACCCAGGAATATAGTGCAACCACACAGGAACAGGTCACAACCCCGTAAAGGACCAAGAGTCGCATCATGAACGCTGAGCCCACCGTTAGCTATCCTGCGTCTCCCCCGTCCCCGGCAAAGTAGAGGTAGAAGAGGAACCCACTGATGGCGAGGGAGGGGACCACAGCACACGTCGCGACTGTGGCATCAGGAGAGTCCAGCGCTGAGGGAAGGTGGAGATACAGCGGGCGGTTGAAAGGCCCTCCGTTATTGTAAGGGAGCCGGAACCCTCACGCTGGTGGGAAGGTTGAAATATCCCCTACGATCTGCATAAAACAAGACCACGTCACACTCTAAATAACGGCGAGGCAAGTGCCCGCTGGTCCCCCGACCGATAGAGAACAACCAAGAAAGTAGTAACAGCCCCCTCCTCATCGCTTACAAAGTAGTGTCCCCTCAAGGGATCAGCAGAGGATCGCAGCAGATCCAACCACCCTCTCATCTGTCAGAACCCGCTGTCTTATTGAAGTAGGCACTGCATTCGGCGCCAGGACTCGAGGCGCAGTAAATGATAACGGCGACGCATAACAGATAAAGCGCGCACCGGGGAGACGGAGGGAGAATCACAGAGGAGAAGGAGAGCGTAACACCACAATCAATGCACCGATTCTGGGGGAGTACATAGCTAGCCAAGATACCATCAACCGCAGCGCCCCTGGTGACCTCAAGAATGGGTCGACAGCGAGTGACCGGGAATCCGCAAACACCTGCCCACACAAGACAACCTCCCCATCAGCGAAAATTTCCATAACGCAGAGGGCGCCGCAACATCAGCATCAATGTCTGACAAATTGGACAAAGTACTGGCGGCAATTGAACACTCATGTGTCACTATGGAAGACAGATTTGGAGTGCTGGCCACAGATTTTAACTTGCTCAGAGACAACCATCGGAAATTGGCGGGTAGGGTGACACAAAGAGACAAAACCCTCAAGAACATAGAGAACCAAATCAAAACTAAACAGAAACACTGACCGAACTTCAACGAAGGGTCAAGATCCTGCTGGAAAAAACTGACTTTGAAAGGCGGCTCCGACGATGCAACATTTGGGTGATCAATTTAACGGAGGGGGTGGAGGATCCTAATCCCGGCAGGTATGTGGAATTGTGGCTCCAATCATTCACACCAGCCTTAGAACAAACCTCGTATTTCTCGGTAGAGAGAGCACACAGAGTGCCAACACAGAAGCCACCACCAGGAACCCCACATTGACCTTTACTACTAAAACTCCTGCATTTTCGGGCTAGAGACGCAGTGCTGAGAGCAGCCCGACAAAAGAGGCCCATGAAGGATTAAGACAAGACAGTTATGTTATTTCCGGATTACTCCCAAACGGTGCAACAACAACGAGCATAATTCCTGGAAGTCAAACGCCTGCTTCAGAAAAAAAGCGATTCAATATTACTTGCTATTTTCAGCTCGGCTTCAAATAATGTATGAGGGACACTCCATCTTTTTTACGACCCCCAAAGATGCATATGACTGGGCGTAACAGCATCCGTAAACAGGGAAACCCCGAACTGCCCTGCATGAAAAGCGAGGACCCAAAGGCAAACATCAACAATCGAACAGAGCGACCCAGGAACGGGCCGCCCCCCACACAGAGACATCGGTGAGACGCCCTCCAAACCTTGAACAGATTATCGAGGAACGTTGGAGAGCCTTGCAAGAGACAGCAGAAATAGGGCATAGGTGGGGAGCTCGGACGGCGAGAGCGGTTCTCATATCTTCATGCCTGACGATGAAGTAGACAATACTAATACGTCCCAGAACGGCTTGGTTACCTTTAATTTAACAAGCACACTATGAGGTGGTAAGGCATACAATACACCATATACACCCTATTGTAGACCATGTAGGAATTAAGGAAATGTGCATACACCCCCCCACCGCTTAGGGTTGCCTCAGAGTAGAATATGAACCCATTATAGCAGGGCCCCCGTATATATTGGTGATGGGAATTGCTTGCACCGTGTACACCCCATTGATCAAATATGGCTGCCCAGAAGGTTTATCACTAGTACCTGAAACCACGAACCCCCCCCATTTACTGGTTAACCCCTTCAATGCTATTGACGGAACGGTTCCGTCATGAGCGTCGGTTGGCCTGTGCTAATGATGGAACCGTTCCGTCATGAGCCCGTTGGCTCATTAGAACGTTCAGCACAGCGCAGGAATCTGCGCCGCACTGAAGGTGTTAAAACAAAATAACGCTAACACAGTATGTCTAGTTTGGACGTACCGCCGCGTGCAGTAGGTCCCCAAAGTTGGGACATGTTCCCCCGTTGATTTTACTCCCCTCCCCTCAAAGATTCTTACACAACTGGTTACGAACACCACGCAGACGGGCAATATCAAGCTTTATATATGGTCACTACCCTATCGGGGAATCACCAGGCACCTTTTTCCAGCCGGCACATGCTGCACCAGTCCTCACAGACAAAACAAAATGGCTCTGGAGAGTGGTGGACAAAGAGGGGAGGTATGCTTTCTTAGAAGCACTCGTAGACGGGCAAACAATACTTTTCGGTAGTATATACGCCGAAACACTGAGCAAAACAGGTTCTGGGACCCCTTAACCGGAGTTCTGACCCAATTCACATCTACACCGTGGATATTGGGGGCGCTTATAACTGCGCACTGAATCTCAACATGGACCGATCCCAGCCTCCCCCTGCACATTCTCCCACCCTCAAGAAAACAGAACGTTTTCAAACTGGGTCACACATTGGGCACTCGTAGATGCATGAGAGCTCACCATCCGCAAACTAGGCTGTACTCGTTCCACTCCATTCCTCACAATCTACGGGTAGGACTGGATAGGTTTCTTTGCACAGCAATGCTAATACCCAAAATTCAGCACGCGGATTACCTAGGCCGGGTCCTCTCCAACCATGATGCCCAAATACTAAGAATACACTGGAGACCCCTCCACCACCCGGTATTCACCTGGATACTACCACAGGATTACCTGATGGATCAGGTTTTCAAACATGAACAGGGACAAAGCATACAGTAATACTTCTCTAACAACGCAGGAACAGCGAGTTCCAAATTAGTAGAGTGGGATGCATTCAAATTTGTATCCCGGGGAGAGTGTATAAAACAAACAGTGGGGGTAAAAAGGACACTGGAACGAGGACTGACACAAGCTGAAACAAAGCTGCTACCCTAACAAAACAGGAAGACGCAAGCATGGCGACTATAACTCAGGTGGCAGGGGGAAGACAGTGCATTTAGCCGCTATCTCGACCTGCCCAGATATAACTTCAAATTGAGAACTCGAAAGGCACGCCATCTGGCGCGCCAAGCTGGCGCACAGCATCTGAAAGGGACCTTTTCCCCTCAAGTACATCATTTTCAACCATAGTTTATCCAACTTAACTGTTGATTCCTTATTTAACCCCTTGAGTGCTGATGACAGAACGGTTCCGTCATCAGCATCGGTTGAGCTGTGCTGATGACGGAACCGTTCCGTCATGACTCCGCCCGCGCAAGGCGGAGTCAGCACAGGCGGAAAATACGCCCCGCACGCAAGGGGTTAAACAAACTTTTTCTTGACAGTACCACGGAGACTGTGAAAATTCCAAATGGTTGTTTATTGCACATTTTCAAGTACAGCTGCTTTCCAATCCAGGCTTTTAAACAGCGGCATGTGATAAAATAAACAACAACGTAGGTCGTGTGGATGTTACCCAATGCATTTCGAACGTTAAGCTCTTCGGCAGGGGTTGTCTGAAAAGATACAACAAGAGTAGCTATACCAATTGTGCCCATTTAAATGTACAATTTGAACACAGAAAAAGTGCCCGCAAACCAATGAAAAATACTGCCCTCCCGCTTCGTCAACAAAACTCTATGAAAATATAGTGCTCCCCCACGGTACTCCCCAAGTCCTAACCCACCTCTGTTGAGAAAAAGTCCTGTAAATAAAATGCTCAAATATCTTGTCTTATCCATGTTTCCCTCTCACCTTCACTGCACACAAGCCCATATTCTCCACTCAACCGACAGCGTCTTCCACCCGCTGTTTAAAAGCCTGGATTGGAAAGCAGCTGTACTTGAAAATGTGCAATAAACAACCATTTGGAATTTTCACAGTCTCCGTGGTACTGTCAAGAAAAAGTTCGTTTAAATAAGGAATCAACAGTTAAGTTGGATAAACTATGGTTGAAAATTATGTACTTGAGGGGAAAAGGTCCCTTTCAGATGCTGTGCGCCAGCTTGGCGCGCCAGATTGCGTGCCTTTCGAGTTCTCAATTTGAAATAGTGCCCTAGGGATGGGTCACTAAGTGATGCGCACGCAAACTTTAACATGTTCCTCGTGAAAATGGTTTACATTCAAGGGAAGGTGTGCTCCCAGACTTAACTTTCTTGTTGTTCAGATATAACTTCAAGGCATACGCCTCTAGGGTACACAAGGAGAGGGATAAAACAGGAACACCACTAGCCTGGTTAGCTAGACGGGATATGGAAGTCAAACCAATTACGGAAGTGCTTGACGCTCCCACACAGAAACACTACAGGCGTTCTGTTAGCACTACACTAAGGTATACCGAAATCCCGCACATACCGGGCAGGGAGCAGTAGACCACTTCCTTGACCCATTGACGATACCACAAATGGAAAAGGCAGAGAAAACCGCACTAGACACGGAGATACAATCTACGGACATTACCCAAGCAATCCATGCCCTGGCACTTAAAGCACCAGGGTTGGATGGCTTTCCCCTGGAATATTACTCAACATTTTTCTCCCTGTTGGTACCCCGCCTCGTGGAGATGTTCGCGGCTGCACTAGTAAAGGGAGAGCTCCCGGGATCCCTTCGGGAATCAGTCTTAGTAACCTTCCTGAAACCAAACACTGACCCACGACAGCTGGCTTCATATCGTCCCATAACGCTGTTATCAGCTGATTGTAAGATATTAGGGAAGATATTCGCTGACCGCTACATGCAAATTCTGTAACCCTTGGTCCACCCAGACCAATGCGGATTTGTCACAGGGAGAAACACCTCCCAAAACTTACGCTGACTATTCCATGTACAAGATCAGGTGAGAACCGCATTCCCCAGAGCAGCCGGTCTCATTTTAGACCTCAAGAAGGCCTTAGATACTCGTTCTCTGTCTTACAACGGATAAGGATAGGTCCCTCCTTCCTAGCATACACACAACTCCTGTACAGCAAACTTACCTCGCGCGTCCGCATGGGACGATATGGATAAGTTACTTACCTGTAATCCTAGTTCTCTTCCAGGGGTATCCTCATCAAAGTCATAAGCACTGAATATTCCCGCCCATGTGCGGGACCCCGGAAACAATATAAAAATATATATGTAAAAAACACATATCTCGCTCCACATATATGTATGTACATATATTATTTTTCTCACACCAATGCAGCTCCATAACTGGGGCTAAAACAATGTAAACACATATACATGCACTGCAATTATTTAGGAAGCAAAAAGAAAGAAAACACATTAGGTCAAATAACCTTTGAACTTTGTGTTTTAATGAGTAGACCACTCATAAATCCTGAAAATTGCTTGTAAATAGACATTGTTAGCCCTCAGGCTGCATTGTAAAAACAATAGCATAGAAAATGAAACCATTTTCAGCAAAAACTGGCACCGTGCCTTTAAGGCAGCCATGACCCCAGGCTTCCCATCATGCCTCAGGGTTGACAGTTAGGTCAGTTGTTCTTTGCATAACCCTGAAGACAGGGCTCAACCACAAGATTGAAATAGTACCAAATCTCATTTACCTGGGGAGGCGGGTGGGTTGCTTATGACTTTGATGAGGATACCCCTGGAAGAGAACTAGGATTACAGGTAAGTAACTTATCCTTCTCTTCCAGGGGATCCTCATCAATAGTCATAAGCACTGAATAGAATAGCAAGCCCATCAACCACCTGCAGGTAAATGAGAAGTACATGACCCAACCAAATTATAACAGCCAAATACTCAGCTGTTAAACAGATTCCTCGGGGAGGCCTGGCCCACCTGGGTATCTGCTCTCGTGTCAGAATCTAGACAGTAATGTCTGGTAAATGTATGGACAGACCTCCAGGTCGCCGCTTTACAAATCTCAGACATGGGCACATCATGCAGGTAAGCCGCTGTGGCGGCTCTACCTCTAGTGGAATGTGCTTTAGGAGTACCCCCCAGAGGTTTCTGCGCCAATTGGTAAGCAAGCTTGATACACGAAACGATCCACCTGGAAATGGAACGTTTCGACGCTGCATGACCAGTTCTGATCGATCCGTAGTTAACAAACACTTGATCAGAATGTCGAATAGACTTGGACCTGTCCAGATACTCTTTTCAGGTCCAAAGAGTGTAATGCCCTCTCAGCTGGAGTAGAGGGATTAGGAAAGAAAGTGGGTAAAGAGATAGACTGATTGACATGAAAATCTGATATCACTTTCGTCAGGAAAGAAGGGTGCGTTCTGAGCACCACTCTGTTTAAATGAAACACTGTATACGGTTCTTTAGTACAGAGGGCCTGAATTTCGCTCACCCTACGGGCTGACTTAATCGCTACCAAAAAAGCCGCTTTCCAGGAAATATGCTGTAAAGTAGCTTTATGAATGGGCTCAAAAGGTGGGCCCATCAATTTTGATAGTACTAGGTTCAGCTCCCAGGGCGGAGAAGGAGGCCGTACAGGAGGGTACACCTTTTTCAGACCTTGCAGGAAATCTTTTACTGCTGGAAGCTGAAAAAAAGAAGTCTGTGAAGGTGATCGCCTATAAGCTGTTATAGCGGCTAAATGCACCTTAATGGATTTAAACTTCAAACCTGCTTTAGTCAGGTACAACAAGTATGGAATAACTGCTTCTTCCTGACTCTTCACCGGATTGTGACCATTCTGCATGCACCACATATAGAACCTCTTCCACTTGCATGCATAAGAATGTCTTGTGGAAGGACGTCGTGCTTCTCTCAGAATGGACATGCAGTCCTGTGGCAGCCCTAGATGGCCGTACTGAATGACCTCAGGAGCCATGCTGCCAAGTTCAGTGATAGAAGGTTGGGATGGTGAATCCTCCCGTTCATCTTCGATAACAGGTCCGGCCTGCATGGAAGCCTCTTGTGAGGAGACACTGACAGGTGAAGTAGGTCCGTGTACCACCATTGCCTCGGCCAGTCGGGGGCAATCAGGATCATTGTTGTGCACGAGTGGTTCAGCTTGCTCACCACCTTCGGGATCAGCGGAAGGGGTGGAAAGGCATACACAAATTGCCCTGACCAGTCGATAAAAGAGCATTCCCTCTTGTTCCTGGTCGATAGAACCTGGAGGCGAAGCTTGGGCATTTGCTGTTTACGTCGTCCGAGAAGAGATCTATGGACGGACGACCCCATGACTGGAAAATGTCTTCTAGCACTTCGTCGTTGAGAACCCAGTCTTCTTTGTCTTCGAAGTGCCGACTTAGTGCGTCCGCCCTCACGTTCTCCTCTCCTGGGAGGTGGACTGCCTGAACAGACAACTTGCGAGCCAGAAGCCAATGCCAGATGCGTTGAGCTTCCAGAGACAGCGTCCTTGAGCGGGTTCCTCCCTGCTTGTTCAAATAGTACATCGTGGTGGTGTTGTCCGTCTGTACTAGAACCATTTCCTCCTGAAGCGAGGGAAGGAACGCTTTGAGAGCCAGGTGGACCGCTCTCAATTCCAGCAAGTTGATGTGATAAGTGCTTTCTTTGGAAGACCACAGATCCTGCACTTGTAGAGGATCCATGTGCGCCCCCCATCCTTGCAACGATGAGTCTGTGATGATCGTTTGAGTAGGAGGAGGTTGATGGAAGAGAACTCCCATCTGCATGTTCTGTCTCTTCGTCCACCACTGGAGGGAAGATTGAGCTACCTCCGACAAAGTGATCTGATCGTCCCATCGATCTGAGTGCCGGTCCCATTTGTCCTCCAGATCCTGCTGAAGAGGACGCATCCGAAGTCTGGCGTTCGGTACTAGGAAGATGCAGGAAGCCATCGACCCTAAGAGTGAGGCTATCTTCCGCACTTTCTGAGACCTGTGGCGAAGAATTTGCTGGCACTCGATCGCTATCGAAAACTGTCTCTCCTCCGAAGGAAACACTTTTCCTACTTCGGAGTCTAGCAGAGCTCCTAGGAAGTGGATCTTCTGAGTGGGTTGAGAGACAGACTTGCTGTAGTTGACATGCAGGCCTAGACGCTGACAAAGTTCTATGCATGTCTGGAATTGACTCCTTACATTGCCTGGAGTTGGACCTTTCAACAGCCAATCGTCTAAGTATGGGTATACGAAGACTCCCCTGCGGCGTAGAGCTGCCGCCACCACTGCGACACACTTCGTGAACACCCTGGAGCCAACTTCAACCCAAACGGAAGGACTTTGAACTGGTAGTGGGAGGTCCCCACCCGGAATCGAAGGAATCTCCTGTGATCGGGCCGTATTGGTATATGAAAATACGCATCTTGAAGGTCCATCGAACACATCCAATCCCCCTTCCTGAGATGTGGATATATTTGGTGAAGCGCCAACATGCGAAACTTTTCTTTTCGTACATGCAGATTGAGTGTTCTCAAGCCCAGAATGGGCCTGTATTCCTCCTTTTGGCCCTTTTTTCTGACCAGAAAATACCTCGAGTACACCCCTTTCCCCCTCTGGGCCACCGGAACTCTCTCGATGGCTTCTTTTTCGAGGAGTGTCGCTACTTCTGTCTTTAACCTTTGTAGCTGGTGGCTTGACGTTGACATCGGAGGAACGGGTGGAGGTAGACGATGGAAACGAAGACAGTACCCATTCTGCAGCGTAGACAACACTCATTGATCTTTTGTAATGGCCTGCCACTCTGTCCTGTGATGCGCAATGCTTCCCCCCACTGGAGTGGGCAACGGCGCTGGGGGAAGTGAAGACTCATTGCTTCTGCTGAGATTTATTGAAGTTGTTGCCTTGGCGCTGATTTCCATTTCCTTTGGAATTGCCCTTGCCTTTGTATTGTGACTTTTGTTGGCCTTGCTGGTTCTGGCCTTTCTGCCAGTGAGGGGTTTGAACCCTCTGCTTCGAAGAACCCTTGTTGTTCGAACGGAACTTCTTCCGGAATTCCTTTTTCTTTTCAAGCCCCACTTCTTTGAGGGTGTCTAACTCGGTATTCATCCGTTGCATCTCCTCATCAGCACTCGCTCCAAAAAGAGACGTGCCTGAAAAAGGAAGGTTTAGGATTCTGGCTTGAGCCTCTGGTTTCAATGCTGTGAGACGTAACCATGAGGATCTCCTCGCTGTGATTCCATGCACATAGCCATGCGCAGCCAGCGTTGCCCCATCTGCCGCCGCTCCTATAATCTGATTGGAGACTTGACCGCCCTCCATCAGAACCTCCTCAAAGTCCTTTCTATCTTCCTGAGGAAGTTTTGCAGAAAAACCTCTGAAGTGAGTCCCACAGAGCTCTATCATACCTGCCGAGCAGCGCTTCCGCATTGGAGACTTTGAAGAAAGAAGCTGAGGTGTTACAAACTCTTCTCCCCCATGAGTCTTGCACCTTGCTGTCCTTATCCGGCGGTACCGTGGATGAGGAAGCTACTGCATTGGATTTTCTAGCCGCCGCAATGATTACTGAATCTGGCAGGGGATCAGATTTGAGGAACAGAGGATCCTCCTCCGGAGGACGATACTTCTTGAGAATCCTCGCTGGAACGGACTTCACCGTTGCCGGAGTGAGGAAGACTTCATTCACTGGTTCCATTATACCCGGGACCAACGGCAACAAAGGTTTGGGTGCCGTTCTGTGTTGTAGGGTTTCAAATATGACAGTCGTCTTGATCTGCGGAGCTGTCATAGGCACTCCCAGCTTCAGGGCTCCCCTGCCTAAGATGTCTTGGAACGAGAAAATATCTTCAGTTGAAGATATCCTCGAGCGTGGACTTCTTGGTTGGGTTGGAGAGTACTCCCTGTGAGATCGGGTCCTCGAAGAACTTGAAGAGCTACGGGTCCTCCTGGACCTAGATCTTCTACTTGAGCGCGTTCTAGAACGAGATTGCTCTCTGTGACGAGATTTTCTCTTACTTGAGTGCCTAGAACGAGACCGTTCCTTGCGGGGGAGAGGCTGGTCTCGATACCGTCTTATCCGATCTGCCGTCTCCTTGTCCTTGGCCCAGTGGTGAAGAGGTCTATTCCACCTTGGGGAAAGATGAATAGTAGGAGATTTGTGGATGGGATCCTTCACTGGTGAACGCGACCGTGGAGGCTGATCCGTTTGACCCTGTTGCGATCTTGCAGGGGATTTGGACCTCTCCCTATCCGATTCGCTGTTTTGTCCATCCGAGTATCTGCCACTCCGAGATGAGGAAGATGAGGAGAGACTCACTAGAGATCTAGAGGAAGACCCCGACCGAGATCTCTCTTCTGCAACCCTCCTTCTCTTGGCAGGAGGATCCTGTACTGGAGATTGTTCCACCTCCGCAGCCGATGCTGAACCTGGAGAACCCAACTGCGGTCCTAGGACGTGAGCCTGGCCCAATGATTCACTCTCCTTCTCCTGAATCACCTGCTTCAAAGGTGACCTCTCCTGTGATCTTGCAGGAGAGATGTTCTCTGGCTGCGAAGCGCTCTGTTCCCTGGATCTTCGCTGATCCATCGACGGTGGTTGTATCGACGCCGAGCGCCCAGCAGGTAGACGCTCTCTCGACGCCGACCGTGATTTCTCCAACATCGCCCTCGGGTGGCGATGACTGTCCTTCGGCGTGGAGCATCTCGCCGTTGAAGGTGGTCTGCTCGACGTCGACGGAGGCTGTTTCGACGCCGATCGCCGGTGCTTCGTCAGCAACTGGGCGTGCCTCGAGTCCGAATGCCGCTTCGACGTCGAGCGCTCTTGACCAGGCGTCGACGTGGGCTGCTTCGACGTCGACCGACGATGTGTCGACAGAGGCTCCCTCGACGCCGAACGACCATGACTAGTCGTCGACGGAGGATGTCTCGACGCCGAACGCCGATGGCCAGGCGTCGACTGGGAATGCCTCGACGTCACAGCATGACGATGCTGCATCGACGTCAGGTGGCTCGCCGTCGAGCTCTTCTGCTTCGACGGTGACCTATCCCTCGACGCTGTCTGTAGCGGAGGTACCTTAGATGTAGACGCTGAAGACATCTTCTTCGTCGCCGTCGACTGTTTCTCCAACGCCGATCCCGACGCCGAATGTGAACCAGTCGGGGCTTCTCTCGACGTCGACCGCTCCTTCCGACTTTTCTGCTTCTTGGGAGATCTTCCTCTCTCAGAAAGCCCATAAACTTGAATTCTCTCACGTTCTTTAAGAGTCCTGGATGTTAAAACCTGGCAGTGTTCACAGGTTTTAGAGGAATGAGATTCTGGTAGGCACAGGATACACACTGAATGAGTGTCAGTCTTGGGCATCTTCCTTCCACATGAAGGGCATTTGTCAAAGAGGGAAGGCATCTTTGACAGGAAAAACACCTTTTTTATGCCTAAAAAAGGTTTCAGTAACACCCTATGTCTAAAAGACGTCGAGTGGAAGCCAAAAATTGTTGGTAACAATGATATTTTTGACAAAAAGCCAAAAATAAAGGGAGCTGTTTCACCAGGGTCCTGACTGAAGGAGCCGGAAAGAACAACTGACCTAACTGTCACCCCTGAGGCATGATGGGAAGCCTGGGGTCATGGCTGCCTTAAACGCACGGTGCCAGTTTTTGTTGAAAATGGTTTCATGTTCTATGTTATTGTTTTTTACAATGCAGCCTGAGGGCTAACAATTTCTATTTACAAGCAATTTTTTAGGATTTATGAGTGGTCTACTCATTAAAACACAAAGTTCAAAGGTTATTTGACCTAATGTGTTTTCTTTCATTTTGCTTCCTAAAAAATTGCAGTGCTTGTATATGTGTTTACATTGTTTTAGCCTCAGTTATGGAGCTGCATTGGTGTGAGAAAAATAATATATGTACATACATATATGTGGAGCGAGATATATGTGTTTTTTACATATATATTTTTATATTGTTTCCGGGGTCCCGCACATGGGCGGGAATATTCAGTGCTTATGACTATTGATGAGGATCCCCTGGAAGAGAAATATCATCCTCCTTTCGGGTGGAGAGAGGCACAAGATAGAGTTGTCCACTCTTGCCCCTGCTCTTTGCCCTAGCCGTAGAGCCCCTAGCCATACGACTACGCCAGGAGGGGGAAAATTAAAGCATCCTCATAGCGGGTATCACACATAGTGTCTCCATGTACGCTGATGACCTTTCAATATACGTACCGGACATCACCACGGATCGGACGTCCATATGGACAAAACTTGAAGAATTTGCAGAGGCATCCGGTCTCAGAGTGAATTGGGACAAGTCCATGGTTTATCCACTACACCCAAACCTCAACCCCAGGACGTTAGGATAGGAGAGCAGAGCTTAGTGTGGAGCCCAGGTGCCCCTGTTATCTCGGGATTCACTTATATCATTCCCCATCCGATATATTCGAGGGCAATCACCGCAGACCGCTGGCCGGGATTAGATCGGTGGTGGGTTTCTGGAAGAACCTCTTGTTGGCCCAGATGGGACATGTGGTTAATCCCACTGCTATTGTATCACTTTACGAATTTACCGGTAATCCCACACTGAGCATTTTTCGGGGATTTAGACTCGCTCCTTAGCTCGCTAATTTGGGGAGCAGGCAGACACAGAATAGCTTTAGCCAAGCTACAATTGCCCACCACCCAGGGAGGGTTGGGCACACCTTCCTTTGAGTCATACTTCCTGACAGCGCAACTACAGTGGCTGTCCTACTGGACAGCGGGTAGACACAAGGGGGAGACATACGTGACAACGGACCCTATCCCCATTCCGGAAATCCGCTGTTTGCTACTGCCAGGCACTAACCCGCGACGCACATAACCAATACAGGTGACAGTGGCTCGTAAATGCATGCAGAGGATACACCGTATATCTACAGGTGCACTTTTGTATTCTCATCGAATGCCACTGGTTGACTGGTCCAGACAAGAGGAATACTACACAACTGGCATGCTCCCCATATGGACAGAACACTCGCTCACCGAGATAGAGTCCCTATTTGAGGTCGGACAGTTCAGGCCGTATCGCCAGATAATGAAAGACTTTGACCTTTTCCCTTGCCAATTTTTACACCAAAGGCAAATCACAAAAAGCGATCATCCATATCATGATCTGTCGGCAGGAGAACCAGCAACCCATCCAGCCCTTCACAAAATCATGCACATGGGGATGGGTTGGCACCTGACCACTTGGCTTTATAAAGTCATACGGGAGCTCATAAACAAAACCCTGGATGCACTGCGGGTAACATGGGAGGAAGAGCTGGGGCGCCAATTACACGATGAAGAATGGGAGACAGCACTTGAATACCCCAAGAATGTGTCCCAAAACACACGATTTAAAAACATACAATTGTATATATTGCATAGAGCGTATCAAACACCAACGCGTCTCCAGCGGTTTTATCCAGCTGCTATATTCCTATTCCCCAAATGTCAATCATCGGAAGCAGACTTTCATCACATATTTTGGAACTGCTCTACAATACAATCGTACTGAACACTGTCCACAAGACACTCAGGAACCTCACGGGTCTATCTAACATAAACACATGGGAGGCTTGCGCACTTTGAATCTTCCGGAGGCGGAAACAGCACAAAGTACTGATCCGCTTTGCATAGCTAGCAATACTACTAGCTAAAAGGAGAATAGCAATGCACTGGTGGGCCCCCACGGGACCCCCCCCCCGATAGCAGCATGAGTGGGAGCAGTGCACAAATAGGCAGCTGCGGAGGAGGAAACACTCAAGGAGGAGGAAGTAAAAGGGATACGCAAACACCCCGTCTCCATGGAGTGGATCCTATTGTTACACCAATATAAACAGCAACCAACGCGTGATGATCCAGACATCTCATTCGAACCCCAGCAGATTTGCAACTACAGGCCCAGATCGAAAGCGCACACACTTTCTCACTGTACTGCAAATGTGCAACGACGCACGACAACCCAACCACTTACTATCTAGGACAGCCAGATAGAGAGTAACAGCTTGACAGGCCCCAATCTGCAGAAATTAGCTGCACCCACACGCAGGCTGCACAGTAGCCCCAGTACCCAGTCTGACTCACATATCCTGGATATTATGAACACCACCCCAGTTTCACTCTCCAGTTATAAGTTAAGCACCATAGCCGGTAGTGAACACATCAGTACGCAACAGGAAGGAGATGCATCTTCATATGAAAATACATGCAAACTAGTGTGAGGTTGTTTATTGAAGCGATTGTACTATGTAATAGATAGATGACAACCCAGAGAAATGATAGTCATTCCCGATGTTTAATAACATACAAAATGAAGTCAATTTAAATGTACTACCACGCAAAGTGTTTCTCTTGCGAAAATGTTAATAAAAATATTTGACAAAAAAAAGACCACAGGCACAGCTTTACCCAACCTAATCAAGTTAACAGTGACAACAGCCCGAGAGAAAGACTGTTCTGAAGGGTTAGATACTGACTGGAGGCAAATCATCGACCCAAGAAACACTAATGGCCAAAATCAACACTGTGGTTGTAGATCTGATCCTCATTATCATTGACCAACATAAAAGTGCCACACAGGTAGAATCACTAGTGCGTGAACTCCACAGACAGGATGTAGATATCAAGACCGAAGTCGAGATACTTGAAGAAAAGGGTGGGGGGAGGGGCGTTGGGGCAAACACACACTGGATACCGACCGAAAAGAAACAACATTAGAATTGTAAGTCTTCCTGCAAAAACCAAAGGCCTGAACACGGAGCTGTTGCCGGAGGAGTGGATCACAAAACAAATGTTGCCAAAATAACTGTCAAGGTTCTTTTCAATACAGCAGGTGCGGTGCATAGAGCTACAGTGGCATCCCAGAGGCCAGGAGCCACACCCAGATCAGTGGTGCATGTTTGTAGTATATTGTTGCAGAATCTATAAATCATCAAATCTGAAAGAAGCAATGGCCCATTTGAAGGGGAGAGTAACCAAGTATTCCTCTTCCTAGACTATACAAGGGCAGTCCAACAGCAAAGGAACTCATTCCCTAATGCCAAACATAATATGAGAATGCTGGAACTGATACATAAGTTGCTTTCTCCTGCAAAGGTCTCCATAATGAACAATAGAACCGCACACTTCTTAATAGATCCAAAATAAGCATCAGACTGCACCGAAAAAAGGACTACAGAACAAAAGATAAAAATGAAGGACCGTCTCAAAAGTAAAACACGCTTAGCCCTTGCCAGAATAGCTGCACGGCTAGCTGCTAAAGAAAGGGAGAAGGCTAAAAAAGGAGAGGGAAGCTCAGTTTCGCCCGTTTTGGGGAAGGATTCTACGGTTGAAAGCTCTGAAGATTAACTCCACATCACTCTAACTTCTCCCCCAAATGGAAGGGCAGGAGAACTAGGAGAAGGAGGAGAAAAAGATGGGGGAGGAAGCCACATGGAAGATGCGATGGAAAATACCCCAGCATCAACTAAAAATGTTGCGGGGGTCGAGTCACCTTCAGGCGAGAAACATATGAACAGAGTGAAGGAGAAAAGAGACTTTCCCTTATTTGAAAAAAAGACTGTGCGCACTCCCCAAATATCAGCGGCCCTGCTTGAAAAGAACCCAGAACGGAAACTGAAACTGAAACTTCAGCTTTATCCCCAGTAACTGTGGTAGGGAATGACTCTCTCATACAACTGCCAGAGACTGTCCCACAAACGATATTTGTAGCTCCCTCACCGTCAAGGTCAAGTGGCTCTGTGACGGCAGAAAAGCTTCACCCAAGTAGTACAGCATCTGAAACGGAAGCAAGTTCGATCCTGGTCAGTGAAGATCCTAATATAGAGACCTTATCCGAGCAGAGTTTATCATCCGCTGCAGCTCTTCAATCTCCCTCTCGCCCACCTGTCGGAGTGCCTCAAGTAGGGAATTTAAAGGGCTTAACACCAGAAATCTCAACATCCGCGACCCAGTTGCCTCAAAAGGGGGAAGTGGCAGCCCCGAAAAGGAAGTGTGCTATCAAATGGACATTCGCGAGATGTTTAACTTAATTCTGGATGATATGCGGGAGATAAAGTCAAATCAGCAAGTTGAGATAGCCGCTCTACATTCTAGATTGGAGAAATTCGAAGAATCGATGCAAGGACTTCCTACAAGATTGAACGAGGCGGAGGAAAGAATATCGGATCTTGAGGATCACATTAACCAAGAAAGAATAGAGGCCGGAAAGACTGCAAGTAAAAAGAGCCTCCTGGAAAGGAAACTTGAAAAAAAGCTCAAGGAGCTCGAGAACCATTCTCGAAGATCCAATCTTAGGATAGTGGGGGTACCTGAAGGACTGGAAGGCTCAAATATGCTCCAGTGGGTCAACTCCTTTATTCATCAAAACGTACTACCAGAGTTTCAAGGAGACCTGTTCAATATGAGAGCACATCGGGTCCCAGCACAGAGGTTTGCCAATTCAACTTTTCCTAGAACTAATCTAATGAACTTTGCTGATTACAAGATCAAGGAAGAGATTCTATCAAAAGCATTTCAAGAAAGGCAATTTTCTGTTACTGAGACACTTAAATGCAGAATTTTTTCGGACATGACTGCTGCTGCTGCACGCCGCAGGAAAGAATTTGTCAGAATTCTTCACCTGTTTAAAATGAACGGCGCTGAAGCCTCAATCGCTCAGCAGTCTAAGTTAAAAGTTCTTGTAAAGGGAAAGTTCTATATGTTTTCCAACCTTGAAGAAGCTCAGTCTTTCCTACAGGAGATAACTTCAGAGACGAATGTCTGAGTAATTAGTACCAGCTCGCTGAATAATAATGGTTGAGCTTGTGGAAAAGTGGCAATTAGTCTAAATTTTGTTTTTCTCGGTAATAGATTAGAATAGGATACATTTTCTTGACTGTCGAGGGGGGCATCGGGCTTATAGGGTCACCGAGGATGTAACAAGAAGACACCCAGGTCACCAGAGGGGAGGGAAATGTGGTCAGCGGGAGAGGAATGGAAGGTGCCACATCTCAGGGGAGGGTGGGGGTTCACCCGGGGAGGGAGAGGGGGGGGGGTTGGGTAGAAAGCACTAAAAAAGAGCATAAGTTGTAGGCAGGGTGTGTACCAAATTTTGAATGAAGGAGTTAATGATGTGAAAACTTTATTATGGAAATTAACAAATGTAGTATCCTATCAGTTAATGCCAATGGTGTTTTAAATAAACAAAAATATGGTGCTCTCATAAAATGGGCAGTCTCTCAGAGTCCCCATGTGATATTTCTCCAAGAGACCCATCTAAAAACGAACACCCCCAATTTATTTATCCCAAAATATTTCTCCCACGTATTTTTCGCTCCAGCTGGGGTGGCCCAGAGAGGCGTTGCAATTTACTTTTCTAGGAGACTATCCGGGGAAATCTTTAAAATAAGAAGGGATCCCAAAGGGAGATGGTTATCGGTTGCAACTAAAATCAAAGGTAAAGTAATGAATTTTGTAAACTACTACGGGCAAATATCCGACGAGGTGTCTAGTATTTTAGAAATCAACGACCTTTTAAGGGGGGCCCCTGGACAGATTATCATGGGAAGAGATTTCAACTATATACAAGACTTAAAAAAAGACACCTCTAATAAAAATAAGAAACAACTAAAGCCTAATACTAAAAATGTCGTGGGCGCCTTTATGTTAGAATACCAGCTTATAGATCCATGGCGTGCACTAAACCCAGAAGGGGCATCCTTCACCTGCTATTCACACTGCTTCCAGACGGCATCAAGAATCGATTACTTTTTGATATCAAGATCGATTCAGATTTTAAGTTCATCTATTGGATGTAATCCCTTTTCTGATCATGGGAAAATAGAGCTGGAAGTTATTTAGGAGGTGGGTGCAGGGACCAGTCCAGGTGGCAGCTGGTCCGCACCCTGCTCCAGAATCAGGACTGGGTGGCTTGTTTCGGAGAATGGATCTCTGAATACTTTAAAATTAACAATGACACAGCAGAACCATTCTCCGTTTGGGAGGGATTCAAGGCGGCAGCACGCGGTTAGATATCTTTTACATCTGCCCAGGCCAAAAAGAGAAGACAAAAGATATCTACGCTCCAAAAGACTGTAGATAAAGAATATGTTTTACAGTTCCTCCTTCGCCCGAATCACCTGGAGCAAGCAAAGGCAGAGTTAATGGATTTCTTTGTATTGGAAGAGATCAACAGTTCTAGAACCTTCCAACAAAGGATATACAAGGATAGCCAATTGGTAGGAAAGCTCTTGGCGAACTCTTTGAGAAAAAACAAGAGCAATCACAAACGGGGATTGGAGGGTCTAAGGGAAGTTTAAAGACCTGCCCAGGTTATCATCCCCTGATACACAATCTATAAATACACAGAAACCTGGGGGTCTGAAATGAAACAAGTGTGTTCAAGAGACCATACAGAATATTAAGTCAACAGAGTACTAGTTGAAATAACGAAATGGTCTTTTTATAAAGTTTAATAATCCAACACATGTGACCAACAGCAAACGTAGGTGAGACCCAAGATCCAGAGATGGATTACCATCAAAATCTTGTTGGCGATCTGATTTTCTCATCTGGTCATCCACTGGGCTGGGCTGGGGTGTCTCTAGATCAGTGAGACTACTTCCAGAACCGCCTGGCAGGACTGGGGTCAAGCCCACAATCGCTTGCTGACCATGCGTGGGATCACCAAATGGGACAACATGCAGTGCAAAGGGTGAAAGTGTAGGGAAAGGTGAAGTTAAAAAAGAATAGAGAACTCACAGTAAGGAAACTTTAATGGCTGTAAGCCTCTTTCAATTTAAAAACCAGAACAGCGCAAAAACGCAGTATAAACAAATGACTGCTTAGGGGCCGACATGTTTCTGCCAAATAGGGGAAATACTCCCTTGGCTTTCTTCAGGGCCTCTGTTCTTAAAATCTTTTGCTACTGCTAGTGCAAAACACACTCAAAATAATAAAGAAATCAAATACAGTGACATCTTTAAAGGATATATGTTCCTATTCCTCCATGTCAGCTGGTGTGTCAATCACCTAAAACAAGAGTGCAAAGTGGTATAAATGCATTGGATATATAACAATATAAATCTGTTATGAAAAGGAGCATAATAGTTCCTTACTCACCCTTCTTGACAGGGGAAAATACCTCACCTCACCTGGACCAAGCTCAGAGTAAGGGAGGCCACGCTCTAGGGATAAGAAAAGGGAATCTAAATTAAGATAGAGCAAGAGGAACTAAACGTATCTAATTACTAGGAGTCCCTAATGAATATCTTATCCTCAAGGGAGCATTCTCTTAGCCAGTCTCCAACTAAGCTCACCCACAGGCTCTCTAGTTACATAATGTGGGAGAGTGTGCAGGGCTGTCTCGCTATAAGGACATAAGCTCAAGTTGCCAAATTATTTGAAAACCACGTCATGGTGGCTACACTCACCTCTCCGTCGTTGCCCCGAGCTTTGTCAGAGGTTGGGGGAGGCAACGCTTGAAGAAAGAGAGCATCATATATAGGTGCAACTTCTATTGTGTGGCCCTATCACCGCGGGGTATGGGACCACGCCTATGTGGGGATGCAACAACTGATTAGCACTGATGCCAAACGCATCGAATAGTATATCGTTAGTAAACTGCTTTTTAAATTATTTGCTACAGACAATCGCGGCCGTTAGAAGGAATACATCGCGGTTTCGCGGCGTCTTGTTGATAGTAAATTTGAAAGCGTGTTACCGCGAGATCTGGAACGAACTACAAGAGATGGGAATTGTAGTTTGAGACGCGTTTGCGCGAGATCAGAAAAGCGGAACTACCAAACATGGGAGTTGTAGTCCGGCGCATTTGATGTTTCAATTTCGATTACGATTGAAATCGAGAATAAACATGCCTGTATGGAGAATAATTTACAGAGCCAGAGGCAGAATGTAGGTTCATAGTATTCGCTGTTTATGTTTCGATGTGTTATGATCACATTTGGGGAAATGGGGATACCCATTGAAAAGGAACTACTGAATTTGTTCAAAGATGGGAAATGTAGTTTTTAAGAACGAAGGAACAAGGGTTCTATCCTTGGCTCAGCTAGTTCCAACAAATAAAGCCTTTAGGATAGTATGCCTAATTGTGTATATATACTCTTACTTATACGCCAAATGGCTTCTATAGGGAACTATATCTTCAAACGGCAACATTACACAAAATTCTGTGCGAAAATAACCAGATATTCGCCATGAGTTCTGGTAGATGGGCAGTTTGTCTTATTGATTTTACAGTACTAGGTTACTCCGATTGAAGAGTGCAGGAATAAAAAATGTGCCAGGAAGGGTCAAGATGGTACAGTGTTATTAGTCGTGGAAGATACAGCAGCAGGGAAATTAATTTGATGTCTGACAGCTGGTCATAGCATGGTCCACGGAATTTCGTCATTCAAACCCCGGGAATCTGTAGACAGTCTAAATATCCATTTTTGTTCCTTGACAAATAAGTATCTGGCTATGTCCCCAATGTGTGATGGTATAAAAGGCTTCTCCAGGACTGTCCAGGAGAAGTCTGTTTCACTATGATTTCGCTCAATAAAGTGTTTCGTAAGTATCAGTATCAGCCGGTCCCTTAAGTTGGTGGACCTTTTAAAGGCAAAAAGGGGGGGTTCGATTTTCTCATTGCCAAAATTGAGAATTTTCCAATTGTTCCTCACAATCCATTGGAACTGATTTGACTTCGTGTTATAGGTGGTCACTAGAGTTAGTCGGTCAAGAGTTGGTTTCTCAGCTGGGACCTCTAACAGGGCGTCACAATGGTTATTGGCCGCCCGTTTCCATGAGCGTGTAATCAGTTTTTTTGGGTAATGTCGTGCCTGGAGTTGTCGGGATAACCCTTCGGCATGTTTTTGAAAAAGTTGTGGGTGTTGAGCAATTCCGCCGTACTCGTAGGAATTGCCCTTAGGGCAAATTATCCCTTAAGGATTTCGGATGTTGGCTCTCATATAGGAGCAGTGAGTTCCTGGCTAGGGTTTTTCTGTATAGTTCGGTTTCGAGACCGGTGGGAGTCACGAAAATGGACAGATCAAGGAAGGAGATCCTTTCTTTGCTTTTTTCCACTGTGAATCTCAGAAAACGATTCTGAGTATTCAGCCACTGGTGGAACGACATAATAGACTGTTCTTCCCCTCCCCAAATGACGAGGATGTCGTCTATGTAGCGTTTCCACCAGTGGATGTGTGACGTTGAATGAAATATCTGGGATACTCCGACTATAAAATCCTAATGAAAATCTGGGCCCATCGTTTTATGTATGCGGCGCAGGAAGTCATACATAACGATCAGTCAGGATTCATAGCAGGCCGTGTTATGGCTTCTAACACCGAATTCTTAATTCAGGCACTAGACTATTTTAATGTTAATTCAACCCCCGCCTGCATCTTAATGGTCGACGCGGAAAAAGCGTTCGACCTAGTTAACTGGGCAACCCTGTTCCATTCTCTTACCAAATTCGGGTTCGAACACAAAGTAATTAAGATGCTGCAGAACATCGATCAAGGTGCTTCAGCACAGATTATAATACATTTAGGAAAGGCTGGTTCAATCCAAGTTTACCGCGGGACCAGGCAGGGATGTCCTTGGTCTCCTCTTCTTTTTACTTTTTTTATTGAACCCTTGGTTATTAAAATTAGAAACAACCCCGACATTCTCCCCCCTATCTCCGGGATAACGAACCTTAAGCTTTTCGCAGATGATATTATCCTTTATGCAAAGCCAAACAAGTAGAATATTGAAATCATATTAAAAGAATTTAAAGCATATGAACAAATAGGAGGTTACAAAATTAATACAAAAAAAACGGAGGTCCTCGCTTTAAACACCAGTCTCAGCCATCTTCCATCGTGCTTGCGTGTCCAGGCTGTAAGTCGAGACCCTATTAGATATCTAGGCATATATGTGACCTGTGATTATCGTCAGCTTTATCTCCTCAACTACGTGAGAATGAAGAATAAAATCAAGAATCTTCTCTTCCAATGGCTTTTAATCCCTCTCTCCTTGATTGGTAGGGTATCCCTGATCAAGATGTCGATTTTACCTTTATTAATATTTTTGTTTAGTAATGTTCCTATTAAATTGAATTCCATTTTTTAAAATACATCAAATCTATGATCAGAAGTTTTGTTTGGGGGGAAAAAACCCCAAGGGTAAAGCTATCCGTGATTCAACTTCCAGTTGAGCAGGGGGGACTTGCTCTTCCACACATAAAAACATATTATGAGGCAGCCTTTCTGGATTTAGTGGCAGGTCTGATAGGTTCAAAAAACAAACGAAATAGCTTCTTCTTAGTAAAAATGCTACAAGAGTCCGATTCTCAAACCCAGGTATTTTTAAAGACTGAAAAACTCCCTATAAGGACGAGATATAAGACCTTGAACGAACATCTATCCAGATTACAGTCCTTTTTTAAGAAAAATCTTAGTTCTTCAGCTTCCCAGTTTTTAAGCTTACGAGAGTGTTTCTGTCTGGGCCTAAAAATTAGTAATAGCCGAATATTAAATTGGGAGAATTTGGGATTTCGGGAGTTAAGATACTTCTTTGTTCTAAATAGAATTATTTTGTGGCAAGAAGTGCTGGCTAGAATAACCACTCCCGTGCGACCAACGCTTTTTGAATATCTACAAATTGTCCACTTCCTGAGAAGAACTATTGGCGGACTTCTCCCCACAATGGGTGAGCTGGTAACACTCCTTTATGAGGCCAAAACCAGCGGCATAGGAAATTGGTACAAGAGGCCCCATTGTGCCAGGCAATTAGACATGGTGGATAGCCATCTTGAGAAAATATTTAGCCTAACACAATGTAATTTAACACATAAAGAATGGAAAACCATAAGTTTGTTAGGCTAAAAATCACTACATGCCGCTAACTTCAAGAGGATGGCCTTCTTGTCCCGTTGGCTATCGTACTGGACTCCGGAAGCACTCGAGAAAAGGTTCCCAGAGGTCGAGAATAAATGCTTTAGATGCCAGGCCGCCGGCCAGGGGGGTTGGCTTCATACTTTTTTTTTCTTGTCCCCAACTGAAATCTTTCTGGGAGGCCATACTCACAGACATTGAGGAGGCTATAGAGAAATACTCCAAAATTGGAAATCTAAGGAACCTCCACCCCATCTAAAATGGCTTATCATAATGAGGAGGTCCCAGAATTTCGAAAAAGGTTATGGCTGTAGAGTGGGAGCAGTCAGAAGTTTTGAAAGAAAATGGAAGTATTTTGAAAATCTAGAGGCAATTAAGGGGGGGTCAAGTTAGAAATTAGTTTGAATACTAAAACTACATTTATATGATTCTAAAAGCAGTCCTGAAATGTTGCTAGACTCAATTAACGAACAAATTTCTTAGCAAAAGCACTTTATTCTAGGTTGGATTGCACTGTGTTGCACTTGCACTTTATGATCAAAGTTTGCGGACGTTGCACATTGCTTGTATTAGGTTGGATTGTACTGTATTGCACTTGCACTTTATGATCAAAGTTAGCGGATGTTGCACATTGCTTGTATTTGAAAATTAATTATTTTTTGTAATAAGGATTGCAATAATGACTGCTTTTGAGTTTAAGTATTTCTAACCTCTCCCCTTTTAACTTGGTTTTCCATCATGTTTTACTCATGTTTTACTCTATTAGAAGAAGCTTTTAAATTTTTTAGACTTTGTATTCATTTCCATTGCTCAAATTGTTCATACATGAATTGTACCTTAACTACGTTCTGCTCAATAAAAAATTGATAAAAAAACAAAACCAATGGGGGGACCATGTAGCCAACAATTAAATAAAAGGAAACATAAAAAGAAACAAGCATTTGCAATGCAATAGTTCTCGCAATAGTGAGATTTTGAGCTAGTGGCATTGTAAACGACAATACCTTTTATTTGTCATTTTAAAAAACGTGGAATAATAAAAGGCATTGTCATTTACAATACCAATAGGCCAAAGTTTGGCAAATGCGAAACCTATTGCAATACAGAAAGTCCGGTATCCCTGAAGTGGGAACCGCGCTCTGCATTAAAGTGAAAAAAAGCTAAACAGAGCATGGTGTCCCTGAAGCGGTAGCCACGCTCAGCATTTAAGTTTTTTAAAAAAACTGAAACCGAGGGTGGTGTCCCTGAAGCTGGCGCCACGCTCAGCATTTAAGTAAAAAAAAACTGACCAGGAGCGTGGTATCTCTTAATCTGGCACCCCTTCCGCTTTAACGTTTAATAGGAATGCAGAAAGCTTAAAAGTTTAAAAATGAAGAAGCGGCCGCCATTCTCCCACGAGTGCTGTGTGGGGAGGTAGGGTGGAGGCAGCCACCAGCCACTTTTAAAGTGAAAGAGCATAGCACTCCATACAAGAAGAGTCCGCCATTCTTCTGCGAGTGCTGTGTGGGCGCGCTATAAATAGAAGAAGCAGCCACTGAGGAAATATAAATTTTTTTGGTAGCCAATGTGTCCCCCACTCGCACCCCATCCATGCACCCATGTTCCATGTATGTTGTATAATTCCCTTCCTGTGCCTGCCATGAAGACGCATATGCATTTGCGTCCAACGTTAACATGTCAGTTATTCAGTTCTCCAAGAAAACCACGTTAATTTGGCTTTTAGGCCTATGGTGCCAACGTCTTTACATGGCACACTTTTAAAATATCGCAAAGCACACGTTCTTCACGTTTTCCTGGCTCAGTCGAGCCAGGCCCTTAATTGAGGCTCCGAGTCTTTTCTGCCTCTGAAAGCTACAGTTTAGGTATGCATCCCTGACCTTTACCTTACTTCCTGCTCAGACGAGCGGTGCCCGGCTCGGCCTGGCCTGCCTGCCAAGACGGTATTTTGCCTACAAGTTATCTGCTCAGCCTCCGCAAAAACACATTCCAGTTCAGTGAAATAGGTAAACATATTCCAGCCTGCAGAGCAAAGGGCCTAGCTTTCCTGTCTCCTTGCACGTAATTTACTGCACCCGTTACCATGGTAGACCCATGGCCCCCGCGATTTGCATGAAGAACTATAGACGCGCACTAGCATTCAGTATTGAACGGCCTCTGCCCGAGAGACCTTTTACTTCAGACAACACATCCTCCAAACATTAGATATCAGATATGTTATAAGTGCAGGTCGTTCTGACACCCCAGACACCAGACTCCTCTACTAGTGCTAAAGTCAAGCCCCCCAGCTCTCCCCAGTTACACGTCATGCTTAGTTGCGCACGCATCCAGGACAAAGGTTTCTGCTGACCCTGCAGAATCTCTCTATGCATCCACCCACCTATGACACTTCTGTGACGTTTCCTGCACACACCTCCGTGTACGCCCCTGTACACGCCTTCTTTTACGCACATGTGTTCTTTTCTTCTCTCTTTTCACTTGTTACGCCTACTGTATTCATTTCCATTATACAGTTTTACTATATATAATGTGTGATGTCAATAAAGTGTTGAATATCCCTTCCTGAACCTTAGTGGTGATGGAACTCGATGTCCAGTATCTCGAGATACTTAATTAAAGCCCGTATGACTCAGATACCACGGACTCTGCCTCTCATTTTTGAGCTATCTTTATTGTCATGTAATGTATAGAAAAATAGTCCGGTAAAATTATTTATATTCATTAAACCAAATACTGCTCACCGACTTAAAAAGCAGACTGTGTAACAAGACATGTAAAAGGTCCAGTCGTTATGGAAAGTTACAAATGCAGACAAGGCAGTACCAAGGAGGGACTAACAAGCCTATCCACAAATGAAAAGCAACCATTTAGCAAGGACAGTAACAGGAGCCAATTAAAAGGATGTGCGGGGAAATGGGCGGAGCTTGTATGCCTAACCCTAACAAAGCATTCCTCGCAGCACTGCAGGCTTGATCTAAAAACAAAAAAGTGGCCCTTTTTACCTATCTTTCTCTTCCTCTTTTGTCCCCACTTTTCCGCCTCTCTCTTGCTCTGTGAGGAAGTCTGATTATGAATAAAAAGCACCATTTCCCAAAAAGGAGTGCTGGTGCCCACCCACCTGCATCCAACCTTACAAATTAACCACTGTGAGGCTGACACACAAATTCTAATAGCCGTTGTAGACTCTGAAATGGTACAGACTAAAATTCACAAACATTCTAGTGTGAGGGAAATGCAAATTCCCCCTTGATGTTCATTTCCTTCTCCTGACGGACTTGTTTCCTTTCAACAGCATTCTCACCAAATGATTCCAAAGCCAACAAGCATTGACAATGCAAAAGGTCTCGTATTTAATTAAGTCAAAGCCATTTGCTTTGCTATACAATACCATTAGCAAAGGAAATTGCTTTAACTTAATCAAAGGCGAGACCTATTGCATTTTCAATGCTTGTTAATATTGCTTCAAGTGGCACTAAGGCTCCTTTGGGAGTGATATCTGTAAATGAGCTGCATATAAATATATCTGGACTGTTCATTGGCACGACACCAGTAAAGATCATTGTTACTAAGGTCACGCAAAACAAGAGGAAAGCTCTGTGAGGCAATAAGTAAAGTCCACCTAAATTCTTAGATATTTTTCACTAGGACCTAGATCAAATAAGGAGGCATGATTGAAGCCCACCGCACAAAGCCAGTCTGCTATTGACCGGCCCAAACGATAGGGACCATTGCAACGATTTTGAAAAAAATAATTAGGCTGGGGGCCTAAAATACCTTCAGACCTTCCCTGTAGAGTATGTCACCATACTGGCACAACATGTAGGTCATCATACTGGCACAAAATGTACATCAAAACCTGGTACTGGATGCCTACGCCTTAAAGCACACCGCAGCACTCCGCAACATCTCCAATCTGTTATCAGCACTACTTACCAGAACACCTGCAGTGCACATACCTACATGCCAATGAAATTGAATCCGATTGTAGGGCAGCAAGATGGCTTTTAAATTTTTCAGTCAGGATTTTGGCATTGCTTCACACTGACCAACACATCAACATCCTGACAATGCCCCACCATCTATGCACACAAACTTTCTGGCACTGCAACCCAAAACATGCATTCGTATAGCATGCACGCACAGCCTGGCACCACCTGGAAACCTTACGGTATGCCCGTCACGGAGTATAACCGACTATTAGTACTCTACCGTATATTTGGCTGTCCGTCAAGCGCAGAGATTTAAATGGAAAACAGAAGTGTAGGTATGTGAATAACTTCCCGTAGCTGCCAGTACTCATTCGTCAGGACCTGATCAGCGATAGCAAAATAGTTGAAATTCCTAGACCACCTCACAGACAATTTGTCTGGGAAACTCCAGTAAAGTTCATACAAGTTTTAAACCAGGGTCACAGAAGCAGAGAGTGGACTGCAGAGGTGACAGTAGAGTTTAGAAGAGGAGTAAAGACGAGAATGGAAAGAGAGGTAGAAGGAGGGGGTAACCAAGGAGACACAAAATGAAAATACAGCACTGAGAGATACAAGGAAGTGGGTAGAAAACATCGAAGGAGGAGAAAGGAATAAACCAATAGATATGAGAAGGGTGTGGTGTGGGACATTGTTCGTCATTGTGTTGTTGCCCGGCCTTTTCTGCTGCTCTGCCACACCACGTGACCCGAAACCATGGTATTAATCTAATGAAAGTTAATGATTACAGTTCTGACAATAGCCGCGGCGCTGGCGCGCGGCCATGCCCCCTGAAGGAAGCCACGCAGCGGCAGCACACGCCGAGGACAGACGGGGGTCACACAGGATGTGGTTTGTCAGGAGGTGAATTCCGGGCCGAGGTCAGAACCGAAGACTACCTGACCACCATGTACTCCCACGCTCCCCAGACGGCCTTGCACCGGCCCGCACCCAAACCATAGGGCCTGGCCAATGGGCGGATCAATAGCTTTCCCTTTTATGCCAGCTCGGAGTGAGTCATTTCCACTCAATCCTGCCCGCTCCTCTCCCTCAGTGAGCAACAGCAACGCAATGACTGTTCATCGGAAATCCTGACCCTGGGGGCAGGGGTGGAGGAGAGGGTAGCATACCTCTGTATTTCCTCAACTTGTGATACATTTAGTTCTGATCTCATCCGGAGACTGCGACAGCGTCAGATCAGGATGCCAGCTGCTTCGAATGCCCACAGTAGAAGAGCACGAGCCTTCTGGTGTGATAATATTAATTATGCCCCTGCTGCCCCAGAATTGCGGATTCTGTGCACTGAAGTCAGCACCATTGTTGCACATTACCACCTCAGTATCCCTCGATTTAACTGATACTTGAAGGATACAAAACTGAGGTACTCTATCCAGGACCATACCTGTAACCTGCTGGGGTTGTATGGACCATCAGGGTAACGGTACTAACACAAACTAGTGGTGGGCGCGCAACACAGAGGAGCAGGGGTGAGGGAGCGCGGCAGCAAGGCGAGCACGGGCTGCTGCGCGTGCTAGACACGGACGGGAAGGGGCATTGCAAAGGTGGGACATGCGCCCGCCTTTGCACAATTACGTGCCTTATTTGTGAAAAAAATACACGCTAAAGCCAATTGCAGCGGGTGAAAGCCTGATCACACGCACGAGCGTGTGGTCAGCTTTCAGAACCCTGTACAAGAGGTCTCGCGCTGCAACGCTAGGAGCGAGATCTGAAAAAAGCTAATAGGTACAGACCATCACCAAGTCAATCCATAGAGAAACAGTTTCAGCCCCATTGGAGGGAGAAGTTCTGCACAAAATTAAGTCAATGAGTCATCAGAATCAAGAGATGTTGATGTAGAAACTGGATTGTGTCCAATTTACATAGAAGTTGCAATGGAGGAGCTCTCAGGTGTCACATGGATGATCACTAATTAACTGATATGAGTTGGTAACCACTGAACAGGTTGATAATGATCAGATGTGGGTTGGTGAGGGAAGCTTGGGCCCATACAGGCCTGAGAAGCTTAGTACATGGCAGTAGCAGCAAATTGCATGTACCTGAAGGCATAGAAGCCGAACACTAGGAATTGGTGGCTGCTCATTCTTGCTGATCAGAACAAGTGGGAGTTCATCATTATAGGTCACAGGTCACACCGCACATTCACAGGCTCATATGGCCTGATTAACGTTAGATCATTGATAGAGCATTATCAGGAGATTTTCTTTTTATTGAAATGCCATAATCTGGATGCATTGTTTTTAACCGAAACTGGGACGCGATCTGATTCTGAGGTTGAACTGGGGCTAGCTTGCCCCCCCAGGGTATAAAGTCTTTCATAAACCACGATTAAAGGGGCGAGGAGGAGGGGTGGGAGTGATTCACAAAGATCAATGGAACTTTGCCATTATAAATGTTGATAAAGTGGATGGTACTGAAATATTAGGGTTCTCCCTCAGGGATGCTAAAGGACAACTGTTTTCGGGCATAGTTTGTTATAGAGCCCCTGGGGGAGTGAGCCCCCAGTACCAAGAGATGATTGACATTTTTTACAATGTGTCACTCACCCACTCTAAAATGATTATATTGGGAGACTTCAATCTCTGGGAAAATGGGAGCCTAGACACAGCCTTAAAAGAAGTCAATTCAATTCAAAAGACCTTTATTCGAATTTCATAAAATTCATAAAAGCAACATATACAAAAAACAGTTCCATGACTTTTTTTAAAATCTATTTACAATACACAGAATTTGGATTTATTACAACTCATATATTTAGTTTTCCCGGATTTTCCATCATTTTGCGGGCATACGTTATCAGTTTAAAAAAAAGTGCTAGAGCAAAAAAAGAACTCATCAGTGTCCAAGGAAAGTAACATTAGATAAGAGTCTTTTAGTGAAAGTGGTCTTCGTTTTCTAAAATACGCTGATAAAAACCATTTAACATATTTTAAGTAAAATTTACAGAAGAATAGGAAATGCAAATCGTTTTGTGTACTTTTTCCATCACAAGGCCAGGGTTTAAGATGTAATGTCTGATAAAAACCCAAAGGAAAACACAGTAAAAAGTTTACAGTGCCAGCCCTTAGGCGAAACAGCAACGATCTTTCCCAGTTGGTCATAGGGAGGGTAAGATATAATGGCAATGGTTGCCTAATCAGTTCATTGCCCATATAAGTCACAACTGATGTCTTAAGTCTTTCCTTTTCCATTCTTTCAGAATTATAAAGTGCGTATAGTGCATGTTTTAACTCATGTTTGTCTTTAGGCTCTATTCTGGATGGGTCGGAGAAGAGGTCACCCCTGCCCACGGAATGCAAGGTCTTAAATACTCCAGCGAGCCAGGGGATTACTAAACCTTTTTCACAGCCAAGGCAATCAGTTATAATATCCTGCGTTAAGGCAGCCAAATTGTTCTTCCATATCCTAAGCCAGAATAAAGCCGGTCTAGTCCTGATAAAATCACATATATATGTGGCAAATGAACTCAGATGATGAGGTTGGGGCACCCAAAATCTTTCTGCAAAAACGATTTTCTTCTCGGTGGATGCTAATGCTTTTACCCAAGCCCCAAACCTCTGCCCCATATGTGGCTACAGGTACGCACTGTGAGTTAAAAAAATTTAAAATAGCTTTAGTGGTACCTATTTTTCCTTGGGCGGGGCAGTCTCAGAATAGAGTTGATGGCTTTTGAGAACTTGCCCTTGGCGTGGGCCAAATGCCCACTCCACGAGCCGTTCGCAGCAAAAACCATCCCCAATTATGGGAATGTGCTCACAGAGTCAAGCTTGTCAGTTCCCACGCGTTTGGGGTGCGGCCTATTAGGACCGCATCGTCTGCGTATAATAGAGCCGGTAACAATTGCCCCTTAATTATAGAGACATCTAAGGTTACCTGTTTTAGGTATTTAGTTAACCCATTGATATAAATAATAAAAAGCAGGGGTGCTAAAACGCACCCCTGTCTGACCCCTCTGCCTACTTTAATGGTCCCGGAAACTTCCCCGCCCATCCCGATTCTAACTTGCATGTAAAAAGGACCAAACTTTGGCCAGGAGCCAATCAGCTACTATCACCCTCATCACCTTCCTGGAAGGAGCCCTAGTCCCTCAGATTTTCGTATGCACAGTGCTAAGTAGTACCTACTGAGAGGACAAAGGTGAGCCCTTCCAGGGGAGGCGGGTGGGTTGCATGTGAATCTATGAAAGATACCAATACTGGATAACTGCTGTTACAGGTAAGTAACGCATTTCTTATCCAGTATTATGGGTATCTTTCATAGATTCACATGCCTGAATCAGAATAGCAAGCAATAATGAGCACATTTCGCATAATACATCCTTAAAGACATAATAATCTTATCATAAGTTGTTTACAGTTTACATTATACTCACAACCTGATAAGAAATGTGCGATAAATTACCTGGAAGGTGGGATGATGGGAAGAAGGCTCACCTCTAATGAAATAGATGACGTAGGACCGCCTGTCCCACTGCTGCATCCTTCATAAGTTCAGAATCCAAGCAGTAGTGCTTGGTGAACGTATGTGGTGTCTTCCATGTCGCCGCTCTGCAGATGTCGACAATGGGTACCCCAGCGAAGAGCGCCATGGAGGTGGATACCGCTCTAGTGGAGTGTGCTCGAACCTTTGAAGGCAGACGATGGCCCGCCTGTTGGTAACAGAAGGCGATGGCCGCTGAAATCCATCTGGAAATGCTCGGTTTTGTCAATGCCAGGCCTTTCCTGGGCCTGCTAAATGCAACAAACAATTGGTTGGACTTCCGAAATTGCTCCGTCCTGTGTATGTAGAATTTGAGACATCGCTTGAGGTCCAATGAGTGTAGAGATCTTTCAGCCGCAGATGATGGATTCGGGAAGAAAGATCTCAGGACAATAGGTTCGTTGAGATGGAAAGAGGACGGAACCTTCGGTATAAACTTAGGGTTAGTCCGTAGAATGACCCTGTCGTTCTTGAACCGGATGAAGTGGTCTTGCACAGAAAAAGCTTGCAGTTCACTCACTCTCCTTGCTGACGTGAGCGCCAGTAATAGAGCCGTTTTCCATGACAAATATTTAAGATCTGCTCTGTGGATTGGCTCAAACGGGTGTTTCATTAGTTGAGATAGTACCACATTTAGTTGCCATGTAGGTGGTGACGCTCGAACTGGAGGGAAAGTCCTGAATAATCCCTTCAGAAACTGCTTGACCAGTCTGTTGGTCCATAGCGAAGCGCCACACGAAGAACGTCTGAACCTGGATATGGCCGCCAGGTGGACTTTTATTGAAGCGTGTGCCAGCCCCGAATTGGCTAGGTGGAGCAAGTAGGGCAGAATTTGTGCTGGAGTAGAAGTGAACGGATGTAATTTCTGAGCTCTGCACCACAAACAGAACCTTTTCCACTTAAGGGAATACGTCTTATTAGTACTTTCAGCCTGGGCCCGGGCTAAGACGACCCTGCATTCCTGCGGAATATCTAAATCCTGGAACTCTGAACTCAGGAGCCAAGCCTATAATTTGAGAGATGTTGGATCCGGATGCTGGAATTGTCCCTGGTTCATTATGAGGAGATGTGGACATGTCCTGAATAGAATTGGAGGTTCCAGCGATAGAAGGTGTAGTTCTGTATACCAGTGCTGGCGCGGCCACGCTGGAGCTATCAGGATCAGGGTACAACTCTCTGCTTTCAGTTTCCGGAGAACCCTGGGGATCAGGAGAAACGGTGGAAAAGTGTAAGCAAAGACGTTGCACCATGTTATCGAAAAGGCATTCCCTAGGGACCTTTTCTGGGGAAGCCAGCTTGCGTAATGTTGGCATTTCGCGTTCGTTTCCGTCGCAAAGAGATCCAGGTGAGGCTTGCCCCAACGGGAGAACACTGAGTCGAGCGTCTTCTGGTCGAGCTCCCACTCGTGGCAAATTGAGCGCTGCCTGCTTAGCGAGTCTGCCAGGGTGTTGTCTACTCCTGGGACATACTCTGCCCGCAGAGAAATGTTGTGTTGGAGCAGCCAGATCCAAATTTGCTGAGATTCAAGACAACGTCCTGGATCGAGTACCACCCTGTTATCTTCTGATTCTAGAAACTGCGTTGGCAGCAGCTGTTGGACCTTGCCAGGTGAAGTCATCTCTGGTGTCACCAGACATGATGACATTTTAAAATGTGTATATGTATACTTCAATGAGGGAGAGCCCTTAGATTTTAGATCCGTTGACGCGGTGTCCGTCGACGGTGGAGCATCTACAATTTTTGATGATGTTTCCGGCATTTTCACCATCGACTGCATTGTCGTCGTTGATGTCCTCGTCGACGACGACGACTTCTTCGTCGACGGTGGCGTCGACACTGTAGTAGTCGACGATGGCTTTGTCAACGGTCTCGTCGTCGACGGGCTCGTCGACGATGGCTTTGTCGACGGTGGCCTCGTCGACGGTGTCCTCGTTGACGAGGAAGTCCTCGTCGACGAGGTAGTCTTCGTCGACGGTGGGATCTTCGTCGACGATGGGATCTTCGTCGACGATGGGATCTTCGTCGATGCTGAAATCCTCGTCGACGATGGGATTTTCGTCGACGCTGGAAGCTTCTCCTTCGTCGACAGTTTTGTGACAGGAATGACAGAAGGTATTGACCTACCCATCGTCGACGATGTTGTAGTAGTCGATGCCATGGAGAAAGTAGACGCCGTGGATATCGAAATGGAGACTGTCGACATCATCACAGGCAGGCCAGAAGACACCATAGCAGGCTTCTTGAAGTCTGTCATCTGAAGAGAAGGTTTCTGAGGCTTGACCTTATGATGACCCTTCATGGACTTTGGCTTCTTGTGAGGAGGCGCAGCAGACTGACCTGGGGATGTCTGTCTAGGCCTTTTAGGAGAGGAGTGGAAGCTCCTGAAGGATCACTCGCTCTCACCTGAGGAGACTAGCTGCTCTTTGTCCTTTAGTCTCTGGAGCCACAGAAGCAGGCGCCCTTCCCTGTCCTTCAATGTCTTGACCGGGTGAGTGCGACAAATTTTACATTCCTTGCCAGAATGCTGAGGATAGAGGCAATACAAGCAGTCTTCATGCTTGTCCTCTATATGTAACCTCATTTTACTACAAGAGGCACAGGGTCTAAAAAGCCCTTTTTTAGGAGTAGTAGACATATTAAATACCAATACTCCTTTCCAATCTGAAACTTGAAGAGATAATAGGAAAAAATCCAAAGATGTAGGAAAAAACCTGAGCAGAGCTCAGTGGAGACTCCCTTAGCACGACGTGCGGTAGAAAATCTGAGAGACTAGGGCTCCTTCCAGGAAGGTGATGAGGGTGATAGTAGCTGATTGGCTCCTGGCCAAAGTTTGGTCCTTTTTACATAAGGACCTAGATAGGCTACTAATGTGAGGCCTCTGGCCTAGTACTAAGTATTTGTCTATGTGACATTACTATAATTATTTACCGGGGACTTCCACCCAGACGACGGGGAATGATTCAGGCATGTGAATCTATGAAAGATACCCATAATACTGGATAAGCCAAAAAGTTTACAAGGACCTCATCTAGCCCATAATCCAAAAGAATAGCCCCGAGTTTGGATCTGTTAACCAGGTCGAATGCGGATGAGAGATCCATGAATGCAAGGTAAATCGGGCCGATCGAGCAATGTTATACTTATCAATCACCAATCTCAAATTCAAACATTGCTCCACCGTGCCCACCCTGCTTCTAAATCCCATCTGACAGGGGTCCAGGAATCCGCAGTCTTCCGTCCACTCTAATTCCCTATTATAGAGAACACGCCCTAAGATCTTTAAGGTGTTGTCCAATAGCGAAATGGGTCTGTAGTTAATCTGGTATGACCTATCGCCCTTTTTAAATATTGGGACGATGGTACTGAAGGACCAAGTGCCTGGCATCTGGGCTAGGGGCAAACTGTTAAAGACATTGAGTAATATCGGTGCCCATAGATCCATACTCCACTTGATGACATCAATAGGAAGTCCATCAGGACCAGGGGACTTATTTCCAAGGCTCTGTCTAATAGCTACTTCTATCTCCTGGAGACCAATCTTCAAACAACACAATTTCCCAGGTGAAAAACTTATTATTTCCTCTGTTGGGGTAGTATATACTTTGGAGAAATGGGCCTCCCAAGCGCTACTGGTTATAGTACAGCTAATTGCATTTAGTTGTTTGTCCAGATCTCGCATTTTTCTGACAGCAGACCAAAAGTAATTGCTGCTCTTTAAGGTTGCACTTCCGACCAGTGCTTCCCACTGCTCTATCAATAGTGCAGCCTTACGCTCAGCAATTTTAGATTTGTAAATTTTCCTTGCTGCCTGTACCTCTATTGTATATCTGGGTTTTGTAGTTAAAGCCCTACGCAGTGCCCTATTCGCTTTCGAGCAGGCAGAGTCGAACCACCTTGGTTCTTTCTTTATCTTAGGTAGAGGGACTGACAAGGAATTCTTTATGGCTAAACATAATTTAACAAAATCCGTAATTATCCTTGAGCCGTTCCCGTCAGGGGATAGGCAGGAGCTGATCAAATGGGAATGTTCCGTTTTCACGGTTTCTAATATTGCACCACTATCAACTCCCCTCCATTTCAGTCGTAGACCGTTTCCTGAAGGGGTAATGTCTTTAGCTCCATGGGATTTAGCAAATATCGGGCTAGAGCCTATGCATAAAACAACTATAAGTGGATTGTGGTCTCCATATGACGTTTCCAAAACTTTGGTCATTGTTATAAGATCTATTAAACGAGGGGACATAAAAATAAAATCAATGGTCGAAGAACAACCTCTACCTTTAAAAGTAGGAACATAATAATTGCTAGGAGTATGTCCTGCCGCCATAGCATTGCTAAGGATGTGCTTGGTTAGCAATTTATCTAGCTCTAAGCCCCTACGCTCAGCTTGGTCCAGGTGGGTTTTTTCCTTGGCCCAATAGTTCTTTAGAATTTTTGCATTAAAATCCCCCCAATAAGGAACCCTGTATCCTCCTCTGTAACTCCATTTTGTTCCAAATTTAGTAGAACATTAGAGAGGTCTACACAGGTTTTATTAGGGACAAAGGAGAAATCATTATTGTAAAAATGTATTATGTAAATCCGAATATGTCTCTTATATTCTAAAACCTGTATGTTCGGGTTCATAGTTGGTAAGTCCCTAATGGTTCCACCCGCTGATATTTTAATTCCAATAAATAAGCCGCCTACCGCGCGACCAAAGTCAGGCTTGGGTGCTGTCATACTATGACAGTGGTAACCCTCTTTATGCACATTATCTGTGGCCCATGTCTCTTGGAACATGATAATATCTTTGTCATTCAATAACTGTACCCACTGCGGGTCTAACAGTCTTGATTGTAACCCAGCAACATTCCAACTAAGGATTGTCAGGTTGGCTGACCCTGAGCGTTTTTCCAAATGTGACTCTTCCGTAAATCCCAGAATTTCTATTTTTCCAGGCGCTTTAATGCCTAGTGATAGTTCATCAGTCATAGCGGTTTCATTATCTACCCTGCAATAGATTGTCGGTCTATGCGGAGTGAGATTCGGGGATCCAGCCTGATTACCGTCCTTTAAATTAGCCTTTTGGTTTTGTGGGTTTACTAATTGCTTTAAGGCGTGGTGGGCCCCAGGGTCCTGGGTAGAGAGTCAGTCGACTCCTTCCAGCCCGGAGAGCAAGGAGAAATGATTATATATAGGGATATTAAAATCAAGATCGGGGCCATTGAAACCAAGATGTTTCCTAATATTATGCCCGTGAAGGACCCTAGTTCGTGAGGGATGTGCCAGTAGGGATTGGGGGTAGAAATAGCTAAGATTGCAAGTGGAGATTTCTTCCCCTCTTCTCTCAGAGTACCAGTCACTTATGTGTCTGGTTGCTCTGCGGTCTTTAAAATTTATTATAATCACTTCCCCTCTAATACCCTTTGGTCTAGGGCCTACCCATCCAAGTCTTCTTACATGAAGAATTTCCCCGTTTATATCGGGTGGTAAAGGCATTTTATTCCTCAGCCAAAATATAACCTTGTTTTTAAGTTCCTGATAGCCCTCAAATTTCCCCGCTATTAATTCCGGTACCCCTGTTAAGACTACGACATAGGGTGCCGCCTCTAGTGGTAAGTCAATTTTGTGCTGGTGTGGCATTTGGGCTTTGGTTGAGAGGAGCTTCCCAGATGCACTGGGCTGGGGATTACCAGTTTTGTTAGTCAGTCCGTCCAAACTATTGTCCCTATTCGATGTGTGGTGTTTGGCTGGGGAACCGCTCATAGGAGCAGTAGGCTGGGGATGATCTTTAACTATTTCATATCTCTCTGTGCAGTCTTTATCGTGTCTGGGCTGTCCTTTGTCTGTTGTCTGGGAAGCCGTTATATTCTTGGTGTGGGATGTTCGTGGTTTCTTGCTAGGTGGTTTTTCAACTACCTTTGGCCCTAATTGTGATTTGTGATTTTGTTGGTTGTCCCTTGCCTTGGTGATTTCTTTGATCGATTCTGTATTAGATGAGATGGGTTTTTCTACTCTCCCTAACTGTTCAGTTATTCTTTTTCTTTGTTCTACTAAGGGAAGTATTAGTGATTTAATTAGTTTTTCCATGCTACTTATTAAATCACTCGTAAGTTGGGTAGGTAAAGTATGGCAGTCCTGAGTATGCATGCCCATGTTTTTCCTCAGCGTTCTTTGCATGGTTCCTAGGTGATTTGGATATGTTTGCATTTCTACTATCATGATGTGTGACCCCACGTTTCCTATTTCTTAGTTTTTGGGCGTGGGCTGTTGGTTTGTCATGCCTTTCCTTAGGTGAAGGATCACTAGAGGGAATAATAGGTGTTTGCTCCTCTGATGTGATCTCTAAGAGCGAGTCAACAAATGACTCATTTATATGTGTTGACGAAAAAGATGTTTGATCTTGAAGCAGTATTGGGATGCTAATATCTACATCTTGAGAATCTTGGGGAATTTGAATTGGTGGGGTGGTTGCAAGGTGTATTTTGCCCAAGGAAGAACGTTTAATATATAATTGTTCTATGGATAGGCATATTTCCGTCATTTCGATCTCTCGTTCGAGCGCTATGGCAGCCCTTGTAATAAAGAGATCTAGGGTTCCCTGGACCGTGCCTCCCACCGAGAATTTTCTAGTCTTACTTGGGCGACCGCACATGTTCCTGTAGTGTTTGTTATATCTACAAATTTTGTGTATGAAAAAAATTGAAACAAGTGGATTGACAGTAGCCCCACAAGCTAATCAAAGTCAAATAATATAATAGACTACCCACAATTATTAACAAGCATTGGAAATGCAATAGGTCTCGCACCATTAGAGTTAGTGCTTTTAGAATTGTTTATGGGTTTTTTTTTGTAAATGTTTAGCATTTTTGTTTCCTGTAGCCAATGCTAAAGAATTACAAATAAAAAAAGCCATAAACATTTCTTAAAGCTCTAACTGAAATGGTCTGAGACCTATTGCACTGTGTGAGGGTGAGGCGTTGAGGGTGAGTGAGGGTGAGGGTGAGGGTGGGTGAGGGTGAGTGAGGGGTTGAGGGTGAGTGAGGGTGAGTGAGAGTGAGGGTGAGTGAGGGTGAGTGAGGGTGAGGGGTTGAGGGTGAGTGAGGGTGAGTGAGGGTGAGGGTGAGTGAGGGTGAGGGTGAGGGGTTGAGGTTGAGGGTGAGGTGTTGAGGGTGAGTGAGGGTGAGGGTGAGTGAGGTGTTGAGGGTGAGTGAGGGTGAGGGTGAGTTAGGGTGAGGGGTTGAGGGTGAGTGAGAGTAGTTGAGGCTGAGTGAGGGTGAGTGAGTGAGGGTGAGTGAGAGTGAGGGTGAGTGAGGGGTTGAGGGTGAAGGTTTGAGGGTGAGGGTGAGGGGTTGAGGGTGAGTGAGGGTGAGGGGTTGAGTGTGGGTGAGGGTGAGTGAGGGTGAGGAGTTGAGGGTGAGTGAGGGTGAGTGAGTGTGAGGGGTTGAGGGTGAGTGAGGGTGAGTGAGGGTGAGGCTGAGGTGTTGAGGGTGAGTGAGGGTGAGTGAGAGGTTGAGGGCGAAGGGTTGAGGGTGTGAGGGTGAGGGGTTGAGGGTGAGTGAGGGTGGAGGGTGAGGGGGTGAGGGTGAGGGGGTGAGGGGTGAGGGGGTGAGGGGTGAGGGTGAGGGGTGAGGGTGAGGGGGTGAGGGTGAGGGGGGAGGGTGTGGGGTGAGAGAGAGGGGGTGAGGGTGTGGGGTGAGAGTGAGGGGGTGAAGGTTAGGGGGTGATTGTTAGGGGGTGTGAGCGTTAGGGGGTGTGAGCGTTAGGGGGTGTGAGCGTTAGGGGGTGTGAGCGTTAGGGGGTGTGAGCGTTAGGGGGTGTGAGCGTTAGGCGGTGTGCGGGTTAGGGGGTGTGAGTGCGGGTTAGGGGGTGTGAGTGTGAGTGAGGGGGTGTGAGGCTTCGGGTGTGTGACGTTGCGTGAGTGTGAGTGTGTGTGAGGGTGAGTGAGGGTGTGAGAGGTGTTGTTATGCAGAGGGTGTGTGACGGTGTGTGAGGGTGAGGGTGTGTGAGGGTGAGTGTGAGTCATTGTGAGGTGTTGAGGGTGAGTGAGGGTAAGTGAGGGTGAGTGAGGGGTTGAGGGTGAGTGAGGGTGAGGGTGGGTGAGTTTTATAGCAGAGTAGCTCCTTTGTGACTCCTTGTCACCCGAACACTTTTTCCACTCTTGGGATTTGATACTAGAAAGCCGGTTGCACTAATACATCTGAACGTTAGTACTGGTAAAAAAAAGCCCATAACTGGGAAAACAGAGTCTTGATGACATGTTCAGCCTAAGATTTAAGTATGTGACCTAGGTCCTAGGTCCTGCCAACACTGATTTTTGGCTGCACACAGCTAATGTTTTTCCTAATTGGAACGTGACTTTATTTTACCTTTCTGTCACATTTGTTTACAGGTAGTGGTGTATAATGTAAAATATCCTACCTATTGAGAGTAAAATGCCCGCCAGTATTAGGTCAATCATGCATTTTTTTTTACCATTCACTCACTATAACTAGAGTTTCTACCCCCATTAGGCAATAAATATGCAAATAGTGCGATTTGGGCAGGATTTGAAGTAGATTTTATATAATTTACAACTGAGTTGGATTAATTAAAGGCGCATTAGTGTTAGGCGGGCTGAGTCTAGAAATGCTCTTCGGGGGTGGGGCAGGGGGAGGGGTGGTTGGGGGGTAGGGCTAGGACTTCCTTCCCTCTCCATTATTTAAATATTTACATCAATACAACAGAGATTACTGTGAACAGAACACACAAGGGAGGCGTTTACTTTACGCTGGCATTCGTTAGCTTACGGCTGATAATGTCTTTAGAAATAACATGCGTTGCATACACAGTGTCAGCACAGAGGTTTTGCTCTCAATGGGGAAAAAATGCATGCCGTGCTCCTCACGCACCCCCTCTCCCCAACCATCTTAGTTATTAGCACCACCAAGGTTGAAAAGAGCAGAAAAGCAATGCCAATGAGAGGAAAGCCGTTTTGTGCAGGAGACAGTAAATGAAGACAGAAAGAAGCGGCTGGACTGACACAGAAAGCTCCGCGGTGTAGAGAAGGCGAGACTCCTGAACGCGAGTGTATGAGTACGAGGAAGAAGATCAAATAGAGAGTGAGTTAAGACAGGTGAGGGTGGGGGGTAAAGGTGTGGGGGTGGGGTGTTGGGAAAGAGCCCTTGCAGTCGGAAGGGGAAAGAGAAGTGCATCTGGCATAGGAGACTTTATCGTGAAGGATATTAGAGTGTGAGACAAAGGAGACGGCAAGGAGAGATGTGAACAGAGAAGAAGTAGATGAGAGAGAGAGAACAGAGGAGAGATTTAGAGAGACAAAACGAGCAGGAGGGAGAGAGGCATAAAGTGAGGGACGAGAGAGAGGGGAAAAGAGTGTGCATGTGTGAGAGAGAGAGTAAGAGGCAACGAGTAACGGCTTGAGGAGGTGAGGGAAGGGCTAAAGGCAACAATGTCACCGGGTGAAAAAAAAGCGAAAGAGAAAGCAGGGTAACCTGACCCAGGAGGGGGGAGGAGGGAGGAGAAATGCGTCTCGGCCGGAGCAGGGGGCGGAGCAGGGAGAGCGGGCTTTGAAATGTACTTCACACGGCCGGCCGGTCGTGAAACTGAAAGCATGGCCGGCCGGCGATGAAAGCCTTTGATGCCGCAAAGATTGCAAAATATATACCTTTAACAAAATGACCATATTGATCCAGGTACCACTTTTTTAAGTTTACCACACATAGACGCCACTGCTACCAGTCAGTTCCCCTCCACAGGTCCCGCTTCATGAGGCCGGTGTACTGTATAACTTGGCTGTGGAAGTAGGCTTTTCTGGAAGGGCGGATTGATGCGTTAGGGTTTTAAGCACTACATTGCAGAGTGAATGACAATGTTGTGGTGGTGGTGGTGGTGGGGGGTGGAATAGTCTAAGGTAAAGAAAGTGCGCTTGCACTAAATGTCCTCGCCAGTGTTACTGAGATGGGTGTTCTGGTGGTACACGTCATATACTCCATTCCTCGTATTTTATTTATCCCAAATAGTTGTAGGGAGCAATCTTTTATTGACCTACTTTAATTCATACATCAGCTGGCCTTGCACACATCTTTTTGTGTAAATGCTGGCCGCGTTTTTTCTTCTAGAAAGGAGTTAAATCCTACGTTTGAAATAATCTAAACAATTAAACCTGTAGTGAAGTTGGTGGTTTAAACAAAGATCCGTTTGACCTCTCTCCCTCTTACCAACAGAGCTACAAACGCTACGACAGGCATTCATGAATTTCACGTGTCGTCTGGTCTGAATTGCATAGCAGGAGCGCGCCTTTGCATCCCCTGTAGTGGAAAGTTAGATATTCAAGGGGTCTCTTCAACGTGATGGCATAATAATAATGTACGACTGAAAGGGAATCTGCGGTAATGCCTTAAGAGCATAGCCGATCTGGACTGGCAGTGCGCAGCATATAATTCAGCCTGTTATGCAGTGGCATTAAATATACATATTGTCGTGGAAGCGGATGCTTTCAGACATGTAAAATGGGGGTTTCTCGGTGGGGTGCTGCTCTCGCTGAGGCCCATCATACGCACTGAATAGGTGATATCTACAATGAAGTAGCTTCATGCAGACGCACTCGGGGCTGGGAGGGCAGCGAGAAACCTTGAACTGCAGGGGCAGCGCTTGTTTAGCAGCGGAGTGCTGGATGCTGCCAAGGTGAAACTGCAAGACTCAAATGCACGATTAGAAGCAATTTAATCTTATTAGCAAAGCAGAAACCGCCCCATCACGGCCACTTAGGCAAGCTGGACATCTAGTGAAGGGAAACGAATGTAGTCACATATCTCAAAGCGACACGAAGGAGAAACATAATCGGGGGAGGGAAGGAGAAGGATCGGCTCCGAGATCAAGGCGGACGGGGCAACCTGAGGAGCGGGTGGTTTACGAACATAAGAAGGACGGTGTTAGGAGTGAAGAGAAGAACAGTTACGGTAGTATTGGGAGCAGTAGGAGGAAGAGATTCGATGGAAGGTTGCAGCGGAAAGACTGTAGAAGAGTGCTGGGAGAGAGAGTGGGGAGGAGAGTAGGAGGAGGAGGAGGGGGGAGGAGAGTAGGGTAGGCACGGCGAAGGCAGAGAAGGGGAAGGGGAGGGGGAGGAGAAATGCGACACGGCGGGCAGGGGGGGGGGCGGAGCGGGGGTGTGGGAGGAGTGCGCCTTGAGGGAAAATACGGCTGGGGGCATGTGCACGCGCTTTTAAGCTCAATGCGCATGCGCATTGAGCTTAAAAGTCACGGGCACTGCAAGGAATCGCCACGATTCCTTGCAAGTTGGACAAAGAGTGGATAAGCCCCCATAGTCTCGCTTGCTCGATGCGCATGCGCATCGACAGGCGAGACCTAAAAAGCATGGGTTACACTAACATTCGCTACAGTCAAACAGTTCTGGGGTCCAAAAATATTTTACAGTCTTACATATGCACTCCACAGCAAGGGACAAGGGTGGTGGCCCAGCCCTGCCTCGTACTGCCCCGGACGGCCACAGATGGCCCTCCCTTTGGCACGTCCTCGCGGGACGAGGGACCTGTCGAGTCTTTATGTGCCTCCTGGCGCGGTTACTGATCACGTCCTCGAGCCCCTAAGGATCCTGGGGCTTGTAGTCAGAGGTTGGACCGGCGGAGCCAGGCCCGGCCGGTCGTTCGGTATGCGGGGTGGGCGGAGCCAAGCCCGGCCTCGGGGGAAGTTCTGGCAACATACCGGTAGGAGCGAGCAGCCCCAAAAGAAACAGCAAGCAGGACACCAGGGGACTCAGCCCCTGTCGAGTCTTTATGCGCCTCCTGGCGCGGTTACTGATCACGTTGTCGCGCCCCTAAGGATCCTGGGGCTTGTAGTCAGAGGTTGGACCGGCGGAGCCAGGCCCGGCAGGTCGTTCGGTATGCGGGGTGGGCGGAGCCAAGCCCGGCCTCGGGGGAAGGTCTGACAACGCACCGGTAGGAGCGAGCAGCCCCAAAAGAAACAGCAAGCAGGACCAAGTCAATCCATAGAGAAACAGTTTCAGCCCCATTGGAGGGAGATGTTCTGCACAAAATTAAGTCAATGAGTCATCAGAATCAAGAGATGTTGATGTAGAAACTGGATTGTGTCCAATTTACATTGAAGTTGCAATGGAGGAGCTCTCAGGTATCACATGGATGATCACTAATTAACTGATATGAGTTGGTAACCAATGAACAGGTTGATAATGATCAGATGTGGGCTGGTGAGGGAAGCTTGGGCCCATACAGGCCTGAGAAGCTTAGTACATGGCAGTAGCAGCAAATTGCATAGAAGGCATAGAAGCCAAACACTAGGAATTGGTGGCTGATCATTCTTGCTGATCAGAACAAGTGGGAGTTCACCATTATAGGTCACAGGTCACACTGTGCATTCACAGGCTCATATGGCCTGATTAACGTTAGATCATTGATAGAGCATCATCAGGAGATTCTGAGGTTGAACTGGGACTAGCTTGCCCCCCCAGGGTATAAAGTCTTTCATAAACCATGATTAAAGGGGCGAGGAGGAGGGGTGGGAGTGATTCACAAAGATCAATGGAACTTTGCCATTATAAATGTTGATAAAGTGGAAGGTACTGAAATATTAGGGTTCTCCCTCAGGGATGCTAAAGGACAACTGTTTTCGGGCATCGTTTGCTATAGAGCCCCTGGGGGAGTGAGCCCGCAGTACCAAGAGATGATTGACATTTTTTACAATATGTCACTCACCCGCTCTAAAATGATTATATTGGAAGACTTCAATCGCTGGGAAAATGGGAGCCTAGACATGGCCTTAAAGGAAGTCATGCAAGCATATGAGAACCTAAACATGCAACAACCAGTGCTACATCCAACACACCAGGGAGGCCATGTCATAGACCTAATAGTTGCAAATCACAAAGAGGTAGAGGTGGTAGAGATACTGCTCTATGCTGGACTGATCATTCTTTAATTCAATTTCTGCTAAAGCCCCCCTGAGACAGCAATAAATGTACTCAGTCTGGTAAACATAGACAGGGAATGGGCTAAACTGTTGAAAACTAAAGACTCCATGCTATTTACTGAAAAGAACTCTTTTGATTTCAGTAAATCAGTGGAAGAAAATTATTGTAATTTTTGTTGCCAGATAAACCATACTCTTGATCATCTGGCACCGGTGAAAAAGCTAAAAAACAAGAACAAAACGTCAGCCCTGTGGTATAATGAGGAGCTAAAGATGCAAATGAAATAATGTAAACAGGCAGAAACGAAATGGAGGAAATTCTGAGGAGAAGGATAAAAAAGCCATGAAAATACCACTAGGCACATATAAAGGAACAATTGCTACGGCTAAAGTTGTGTATTATGAAAAAGTTATTCTGCAGGCGCCTAACTGTGCTAGAGCCGTATTTAATATAGTGAATGATGTCTCTAAAACCGGGTGTGCTAAAAATAAAATTATAGCCACGCAAGCCTTATGTGATAGCCTTGCAGTGTATTTTGAAGAGAAGATTAATAAAATTAATGATAGCTTTGAATTAAACAAGGAGACTAGGGTGGATAACAGAGACGGATCATCTGAACCAATGCCAACGGGGGAGCAGGAAAAGGGAGCCGATAAAGATAAACAGGCAACTATGGATCACTCCCAGATTACCATAGAGGAAAGTTGTAATAAATTAGCTCAGAGCGTCTCCTCTGGGTCCCCGTTGGACCCTCTCCCGCATAGGATGTGGAGAGAATTTAATCAAGAGCTCTTCCCCAGCTCCGCCAAATTTTATGCCAATCCTTAAGTAGTGGTACGGTTCCAGATTGCTGGAAGCAGGCAATGGTGACACTCCTACTGAAGAAAGACACACTTGATCCATCATGTCCATCTAGCTACAGGCCTTTCTCCTTGCTGCCTTATCCGGTAAACATTTTGGAGTGGTTAGTTTAGTCAAACCCTATCACAATTTTTAGAAGACAATCATTTCCTAGATGAGGGTCAATTTGCGTTTCGTCCCGTACACTGGACAGAAACGGTCTTAGTGACAGTCTTCGAAGAACTCAGAATGCAATCTGACACTGGTCTATTGGTAGTACTGGTGTTACTAGACATGTCAGCCGCATTCCAAACGATTAATCACAATGTCTTGTTAAAGATACTCATGGACGTTGGAATTAAGGGCACCGCACTGAGCTGGTTTCGTTGTACCTGTCGGGTAGACAGCAGGCAGTGGCTATGTCACCCTTTGTATCTAAAAGCAGCTTAATTCGGCACGGGGTCCCTCAGGGTTCAGAAATAAGCCCGATTCTTTTCAACATATACCTGTGTCTACTTATTCCCATTATTAAATCTTATGGAATAGAATTAGTGAATTACGCAGATGATACACAACTCGTCTTTTCAATGGAAGGGAATCAGGCGGTATCATTTTACAGATTCCATGAGTGTATGCAGAGAACTGCCAATTGGCTTAGGGACAACTCCTTACAATTTAATGAAGACAAATCTGAAATTATGTACATTACACCGAACAAGATAGCTCGCCCACTCCAGGTTGGCTTCCGGCCTGCCTCCACAAAAAAACACTAACTACATCCAAGACAGTGCGTAATTTAGGGGTGCTGTTTGACAGCAGACTTCAGCTAGAGTCCCAAGTGAATGAAACCGTTGGCACCCGTCTATCTCTACTTCGAGCTCTTCAGAAAATACTCCCGTTATTGCCGATGTCCGCCAGGGCACATGTGTTGAGGAGTGTCCTCTTGAGCAGACTAGACTACTGCAACACTCTGCTACTGCTACACTAAATTTACTGATAAAGAAACTTCAGAGAACTCAAATAATAGTTGCCAAGTTAACCTCAAAGAAACAGCATAGGTCCTTTGCGTCCTTTCCCTGAAGGATCTCCATTGGCTACCGATTCTGCAGAGAATTCAATTCAAATCACTCTGCATTGTCTTGAAGGCAACACATGGAATCGGACCTAGACCACTGCAGAGCAAATTTATCTGGTATACGCCATCTAGAAATCTTCGATCAGCAACAGCAAACCTGCAGTGTACATCGAGATTTAGAAAAACCAGGATTGGAGGCAGAGCATTCAGCTCTGCAACCTTGCGACTGTGGAATGAACTCCCAATCGATTTTAGCAAAAACGCTCCCTAGCACACGTGGAATATCAAAGTCTCTTTTCAGTATATCAGTGTTTCACATTCATCAATCTTGCATTCAGAAATGATTCTTGTTCATAGGGTCCGGTAGATTCTTTTGAAGTTTTATTCCTGGAATTTCACAGCCAACACGTGTTTCGTCGTATTGGGAATGTAAGCCACAAGTTTCTCAAGGCTGCATGAGTAAAAGAAAAGAACATACAATATTGTTTTAGGACCTAATACAAAGTCCCACTGTTTTAGTGTTAAATAATCACACTGTTGTAAATTAGTTGTTGTCCGCACTAAGCCATAGATTTGCATTAGTACTGTGAATTAAAAAGTCTTAGGTGGTGGTTAAACGATTATATAGGTTCTTAGAAACGTGCAGATATTTATATATTTACATTCACTTTGAATTTGTTATATAACACATAATGTACCTCTGTATTCAGTAGGTCTATGAACTCATTGTAAGACGGAGAGACCAAGTGCAGTATAAACATTGTCCGTGATTGGTGCTTATACTATTAAACCTTTCGTGTTTGGGACGTGATATCATTTGAGTGGGAAATTATTGTTTACATTGGTGTGAAAAATGGAATGATTATAGGTGAGGCGTCGTTCTTTTCTTTTACTTATGCAGCCTTGAGAAAGTCGTGGGTTACATTCCCAATACGACGAAACACGTGTTGGCTTGAAATTCCAGAAATAAAACTTCAAAAGAATCTACCGGACCCTATGAACAAGAATCATTTCTGAATGCAAGATTGATGAATGTGAAACACTGATATACTGAAAAGAGACTTTGATATTCCACGTGTGCTAGGGAGCGTTTTTGCTTATGTGTAGGCCTTTGCCAGACTTAAAGAGGGTTGTGGTTCTCTTCACCCTATAGCACCGTTTAAATAACTGAACCTTCCATACAAAGTGTGATATTCTGACTGGCGCCATAAAACCTAAAACAATACCACTAGCCGAGTATTCCTCCCAATCGATCTTAGACAGACCGAAAACTTGCTGCACTTTAGAAAAAAGCTGAAAACTTGGCTTTCCCCTATTGAATAATGTAACGTTGCTGCAGTTCTAACTATTTTCATCGGGTATAGTTGGACATACGCACAGTGGAATGTATGGTAATCTCAGCGCCAGGATACCGGTGGGGTGACAGTGCGCTATATAAGTTCGACTTACAATACATTACATAATTGCTACAAGAATGGCTTTAATGTGTTATTTTTTGTTCATTGGGTGATAAGTTTCAAATCTTGCCCTGAGCTGGTGTTTCAAAATAGCTACATATTTTCTAATATACATAGTTTGTGTTATTTGTAAGTGCACAGGCAAAAAGGCGGATGTTGGATGCACAACAATCCAGAGTGGTAAATCAATGCGGGTCCAGGTGGTATGTGAAGAAGAACAAGTAACTTGAACTTGATCTAGTCAACAACTCCATGAAACATTTTCATAAAGATAACTAATAAAAACAGTTTTTCACATGGAATATTTAAGAATGGGGAGCACACTTAAAAGATGTAAGATAGAGGAGGAGCTACGCGGGCATCCAAGATGGTCGCGTGAGCAGAGAGCTCCTGAGCCCCGCGCCGCCCTTCTTGATTTATCCTTCAGTTATCCTGGTCACTTCGACGGGCTTTTGAAGTGCTACTCTCACTGATACCGTTGATCCTTTTTTGGCCAAGATCGGACCTCGGGGACCATTTTTACATCGTCTCCAACTTTCTGGCCTAACCCCCGACGAGACCGGGGTCTCTGCTGCCTTATATGGCCGAGCTGTAATGCAACAACAACGGCTGCCTGGCATCTGCTCCACCGGTGGTGTGTCACTTTCACTTTCGGTTTCCAGCCCTCTCGTCTCTGACTCCTTGGGACCAACTACTTCATCCTGGTCTGCTGCTCTCACTGAGAACGCTTTCTCTCGCGGTGCCGGCTAGGTGGCCCGTGACAATTTCTTGCGAAACTAGACTTTTGGGGTTCGAGACTCGTCACCATTCAGCGGCACCCGGGTGTCCCTGGCCGGTGCTGAATGCATCATGGCGACGAAACCCGATGCGGAGAAGCGCAGGAAGGCCAATACTCGCGGGGGGTCGATCCAGTCCAACATGATCGAACGCTATACCCAACCGAGAGGTTCCCCTGGCACCGCCAGTCGTGGCTTGGAAGACCCGAAGACAGACATGTCGTCTTCCTCAGAAGTGTCCCTTCAAGACCTGCTGGCCGCCATTGCAGGCCTCAAGGCCGATATGAGTCAACAATACGAGGCCATCGTGTCCAAGATAGACACGGTGGCGGTGGATGTTACTCTTATTCGTGCCGACTTGGCCAAGACGAACGAGAGGGTCAAGGCATTGGACCTAAAGGCATCGAGTTTGGTGACGGACATGGCGGAGGCACAGTCTGAGATAGGGAATTTACGTTCCTCGCAAGACCTTTTGCTCAAACGCATGGAGGACTACGATAATAGGGCCCGGCGGAACAACATACGCTTGGTCGGAGTGCCGGAAGACAATGGTGCTGCCTCGATCGATCTACTGGTCGAGGAACTCATTGTCGCTAAACTCGCTCCCGCAGGCCTCAGCAAGTTTTTTGCGGTCGAGCGTGCCCATCGCTTCCCAGGTGGTCAGGTGAAGCCGGGGGGCCCCCCGAGGCCTATCATTGCTAGGCTGTTTCACTTTCGGGACAGGGACGCCATCCTTCAGGCCGCTCGTGAACACGGCCCGTTGAAGTACGATAATAACTCTGTCTCGATTTATCCTGACTTCACTCCCCAAGTACAACGGCAACGTTCTGGTTTCCTTGGAGTAAAGCGTCGCCTGAGGGATTTGGGACTGAAATATGCAATGCTGTTTCCTGCTCGCCTGCGGATTGAATACAGGGAACGTGCCTACTTCTTCGATCAGCCTGATCGTGCTAGTGACTGGTTGGACTCGTTGCCAAAAGATGACACCGAGAGCAGAGGCCCCGGAGGCGCGGACGGTGGTGCGACGGCCCAGGTTTAACTTGGGGCCCCAGAGGTCCGGCTTGGGACTGTGAACTTTGCAGAGTAATTCATATTCTATGCTTTATGATTATGTCCGTGGTGGTGCGGGTACGGGTGGTTTCTCCCTTCCTCCTCGGGGGTTTCTTTGAGTAGATCAGATGGGGCGACAGGCACACTGCAGTTTGGGGTGGCTCTTTAGTCAGCAGGGGTGCAGGGTGGGGGGTGTTGAAACGGGTTCCTGGTTGGGGGGTGGTTGGTGGGGACTTGGTTGTGTTGTGTGTTTCTTGTTGTTTTTCTTTTTTCATGGTATATTACTGATTGCAAGCATTCTTGATCTGTGGTTGCGGGAGGGGGATGGGTTGGGTCGTTCTTGGGATGGGGGGGTGAGATGAAGGTTCTTTCTTGGAACGTCAATGGTTTGGGTGACAGGATTAAACGTGGCATTGTGTTACAATTTATAAGGCGACATGCCCCTGATGTTATGTTCCTTCAAGAAACCCACTTGATTGGTAATGCCTGTAAAGCTCTTGACCGTCGGGGCTACCGATTGGCCGCCCACGCTGGTTTCACGTCCGGCTCCCGGGGAGTGGGTATAATGGTTAAATCCTCCCTGGCCCTTGAGATTGACGATGTTATCCTAGATGATCGGGGACGATATGCTGCTGTCTCGGGGAGATGGGAAGGGAAGCCAATTGTGTTAGTAGCTGTTTATATCCCCCCGGGGCTGCAGGCGACCACGTATGCCGATCTTGGCAAGACTCTTCTTGGTCTCCCCGATGGTTTGCTGATCATGGGTGGGGATTTTAACTCTGTGATGTCTGGCGAATGTGATCGATTGCCCCCTAGAGTTCTGCCTTAGTCCCAGATGTGGCTCAATGATAGGACTGAAACTTTTGGTCTGGTGGATGTTTGGCGTTCGCTGCACCCCTCCCAGATGCAGTATACCTTCCACTCTGGTGCGCATGGCAGCCTCTCTCGGATAGACTACTTCTTTATGCTGGCTTCTACCCTATCCTTGGTGCGGGAAGTTCGTCATCTCCCCCGGGGTATTTCGGACCATTCCCCCCTGCTGATCGAGGTCTCTGTGGGTGGTCTTTCTGGTAACAGAGTTCCCCCTGTTTCCCCCTGGCACTTTCGGAACCCCCGGCTCCGCTCAGATTTGGTGAAGGCTATTGATTGTTATTTCGATGAAAATGTGGGTTCGGTGTCCTCCCCTACGGTTCTCTGGGAGGCCTTTAAAACGGTCATACGGGGATCCGCACTGTCTCTTATTGCTGCTGAACGGAGAGCTAAGAGGGAGGCCGTGCTGACCCTTGAGACTGAAATCATAGCACTTGAAAGGGAGCTGGGTGGGGATGACACACCTGCGCTTTTACACACTCTGGAGTTGAAACAGGCGGATTACAAAGCTTGTGTGACCGATGCTGCTAAGTTGATGCGAGCGAATCAGTTGGGCCGGCTGTATGATGTGGGTGACAAGGCTAGCAAACTCCTTGCGTGGCTGGATAAGGCTGAAAGAACGAATCGTGTGGTGCCCGTCATTGTCCGCGAGTCTGGTGAATGTGTGTCTGACCCCGGTGAGATTGTTGACTGTTTTGTTGATCATTTCCGGAAGGTTTACACCCCGGTGAGTGATCGTGATGAGGCTAATTCTCGTTTACTGTTGCGTGATATAGCTCTTCCTTGTGTCTCGGAGGAGGAGGGTCTGGCTCTGGAAGCTCCCTTTACGGTGGATGAGATTGCCCTCGCTATCAGATCCTTGCGCTCGGGTAAGGCGATGGGGCCCAATGGTCTGCCTATCGAGCTTTACAAACTTCGACCAGACAAGATGGCCGCCCATCTGCGGACCATGTTTCTAGACGCGTTCGAGGCCGGAGTCCTTCCGCTTGAACAGCGCCTAGCCACTATAGTGGTCATCTATAAGGATGGCAAGCCTCGTGATCGCTGTACCTCCTACCGCCCCATTTCCCTGCTGAACGCGGAACCTAAAATCCTTGCCAAGGTTCTGGCCAATCGGTTGTTGACGGTGATCTGTGACCGGATTCATCCGGATCAATCCGGCTTCATACCACATAGGAACACGGCCCTTAATCTGCGTAGGCCTCATGGTGTTCTCGCGAGAGCTGCAACTCTCACGGAGCCTGCTGTGGTGGCCTCCCTGGACGCTACGATGGCTTTCGACACCATTGAATGGTCTTATCTTTGGGCGGCCCTCTCCAAATTCGGCTTTGGCCCTAACTTCATCGCGTGGGTGAGGCTTCTTTATGAACAACCGCTGGCCCATGTCGTGGTGAATGGCAGAAGCTCTGATCCATTCCCATTGGGGCGCGGCACCCGTCAGGGGTGTCCGCTTTCCCCGCTTCTGTTTGCGCTGGCGCTTGAACCCCTTGCGGCGTGGCTCCGGTGGGAACCCTCGATTAAAGGGATCCGGTGGGCGCCAGATCTGGAAGATCGCGTCTCACTGTATGCCGACGACATCCTCCTTTATTTTACTTCCCCTCAGGAGTCCTTGAACGTGCTTTTTGACGTTCTTACATCCTTTGGTAAGAATTCCGGATTGGTCATCAATTGGACCAAATCCTGTGTTTATGTCATAGCGAGGGTGTTGCCGCCGCTGCCCAGTAGGTTTCCAATTCTGGTGGCGGATGACGGTTTCAAGTATTTGGGGATCTATGTCTCCACGGTTTCTGCGGTGCGTTATGAACGGAATCTTTATGCTCCGCTCCATCGTCTTAAACAGGATGTAAGGCGATGGTGCGAATTACCCTTGTCCCCGCTGGGGCGAGCGGCGCTCTTCAAAATGATGTCGCTCCCTCGATTTCTCTATGCGTTGCAGAATTTCTTCGACCCGGTCCCCGCTCGTTACTTCTGCGAGATCGAAAGTCTACAGCGGCAATTGATTTGGGACGGACGTGCCCGTATCGCGCTGTCTAAGCTCACCCTTCCCTGGTACGACGGCGGTATTGCTTTGCCAGATATCAAATGTTACTACTGGGCCTCGCACCTGAGCGCCATTAACCACGTAACGTATTCATCGGAACCCGCTCCTGCCTTTGCCCTGGACAAATTTTTACTGCCCGGTGGCAACTTCAATAGGGCTTTGTACTCGAAGTCACCAATCCGTCTCCTTACGGGCCCTACTAAGTGTGCGGTGCGGGCCTGGAGGGATGCGACTATGGCTACGGGCTGGAGTGGCAAGCTGACGCGTATGACCCCACTGTACGACTCTGATCGATTAGGCAACCTTTGGCAGACGAAAGGGTTTGACAGATGGGATATGATTGGGATCAGTAAGGTGGAGGATCTTTGGGCCAGGGGCGCTGTGAAGTCCTTTGAAGCCCTAAAACTGGAATATCAGCTCGATGATAGGGAGTATTTTCGGTATATGCAGGTTCGGCATGCATTGTCCTCAGCCTTTCCCCCTGGGACTGATATTCCACAATCCTCCCCATTGGAGGATCGTATCCTAGACGGCCACGTCCCCGATAGTACGGTTTCCTTAATATATAAGAAGCTCATTAACAACAGGGCTGACCAGCTGGGGAAACTTCGTGCTTCCTGGACGGCGGACGGGCTTGAATTAGACGATGAGGATTGGCAGTCGGCTATTTCTTCCCCTAAGGAAGTAGCTATTCCGGCCCGGCTTCGTTTTGTTCAACTAAAGATCCTCCACCGTGTGTATGTAACTGGTATGCGACTGGTGCGAATGGGACTTGCGACGGATGGACGGTGAAGGCGTGGGTGTGGTATGGATGGTACTTTTCTTCATGTCCTGTGGGAATGCCCGGTTGTCTCGGCCTTCTGGTCCAGGGTGCATGATGTGATGGGACGTGTCACTGGAGTCCCCCTCCTTCCTGAGGCACGGCGCTGCCTGCTGAATGTGTGGGAGCCTACGGACTGTACTGCTGCTCAGACGTTCTGGGTCACTCTGGGCAACATGGTTGCCAAGAGGGACATAGCTCAGCTCTCGGGCTCCGCCAGGCCACCACGGCTCAGTGCCTGGAAAGACAACATGGACTGGTGCATGTTTCGAGAAACGACGGTGTACGAGGCACGGGGGTCGCCCCAGAAAATGGTCCAGGGTTTGGGCACAGTGGAATTCGTACCGTGGTGATATTTGTTCCCCTCCATTATGACGTTACTATCCCCTCCTCCCCATGATTGGCGTTCCTTTTTGTTTCTTATATTACCTGTATCCTCTCTTCCTCCATGATCACCCCCCCACGTCAGATTTGTTCCTTCATATATGTACTCCTTCCCTTCCCCCCCCCTCTTATGACCCTTGCCAGTATAATGCCATGTGTTTGTGTTTGTTGTTTTATTTCGACAAAATTATAAAATTAAACCTTCGATATCCTTTAAGTATTGTTTTGTGCACCACACCATACTGGGCACCCAATGATCGTCTCTAATGTGTACTGTCCTGCTTTATTCTTATAATATGTGTCATAGCGGCCGGCCCTGAGGGGTTGTAGGCAGACGGTGTGTAACGTGCATTTTGTAAATAAAGGTTTAAAAAAAAAAATGTAAGATACATGCTTTTTGATGAAGGCAAGGAGTTTACATGGCCGGTCAACAGAAAACATGTGTAACAGCAACTGAATGCATTAAGTAATGCAAAACATGGATGGGCCAGTTGTTTTAAAATATTTATCATTTATATGTGACAGGGCACTTATATGTCCAGGTGTTCCTTTTGGAGTACAAAAAGTCAAGCTCGTCCCAGAGGGCAGGTCTGTTTGTTACGGTGGATGGACAGCTGCATGGTAACGTACTCAGTATATATGTACCAAACGCTGCATAATGGAATTTTTACAAGCATTGCAAGTGCACCTAGTTCCACTCATACATTCACTTTTGGTCTGGTGTGGACACTAACAGCATTCCAACCAACTCAGTGGACAGATCCTTCCCCACTGTGCCTAGTACACCTTCTACTAGAGTGTTGGCGGCGTACAAAGGGTGTTGTAAAACTGGAGGCCGACTGAAATCTGTTGCAATGCACAATGAGCAGGGAATATTCATTATTCACACATACATAACTTGCATTCCAGGCTAGACTTGCTACTGCAGGGATCGTTTATTCACAATGAACATTTTACAAATACCCTCTCTGATCAGAGTCTACTGACAAGCAAGCCTAAACCGCGGGGTTGTAGACCATCTGCCCAGACATGGGGAGTGCAGGTTGTACTGCCCCAGAATAGTGTCTTTTGTGAAACAATAGGGATACATATAAGTCAATTAAATATGTGACATAAAAGCGGGATTGAAGGGGGGACACACAAGTTCAATGGAAAGCATTTAAGAAGTATAAGCGTGGCATATGCATTATGACACAACACAGTGTTATAACACTATAGAGAGAAACTAAACAAGAAACCGAATTGAAAAGCACAGAAATTGAGACTGCTAGGGCCACACAACCAATTGAGGCATGATGCAAATAAGAACAAAATAAAGGGAAGCTGGCTGTGTCTGCTGGACCGTAGACAGCCAGCGGTGAAACAGCAAGCAGAGGAAGCTAAAGGCAGTCACCTTTTGGCTTGGTGGATATGCAATGAGGAGGATCATAGCCCAGTGTCAGTGCTGAGAATGTGGACTGGGCAGGTGATAACTGCTCAAGAACAAATAAGATGTAATTAAGAGAATGGCAAGCCCATATGATCAAACGGTTAGCTATACGCAAGCGGCTGGGTTGGAAATTATAAACCCAACTCAGAGGGTGGAGCTGTATGCCCCACTTGAGAGAGAAGAAATCTAAAAGCCTTAGAAAGACTTAGATCCTTACAGGACACAGGTTAGCGGCAGACTCCATGCAAGTTCTAAGCGAAACATGCATCTAAATTAGCATCCAGGGTTAAAAATACATACACTCACAAGTGGGGAAAAAGTATGGGGTGCATGGAACAGGTACAGAGGCTATATTGTGAACCACCTCCACCAGAGGGGCAGGTAACGTCGCCATAACTGGAAGCACAAGATGGGATGTCTGGGAGGGGAGGTGTCTGTAATAATCCATCACTGTTGATTGAGATATGTATGGCATTGTCAAGAAGTCTTGTTATGATTGCAGCCAATTACGAATCTATAATGTGTGTAAACTTCATGCCCTGATGTTTAAATCAATAAAAACAGTTCAAAAAATACATACACTCAAGAATACAGGTGTACTAGGGACTGCACAAGGCACTAGGGAAAGCAATTATTATGACAATCCCAAAGCACCATCAGGATCCCTTAAAGCTCACAGCTTATTTGCTTTGTCCATGATAAACTTTGTCCAAGATTCTAGGGAAAATCCTCGCTAACTGAACTTCCCCCATGATGAAGACATGGTCCACTTTTGACCTATTGGGCTTTACCCCACTAGAAACACAGTCTTGAGCATTAGACTTCTTTTCCATGTTATGGGAGCATGCACAGATACTCACCCCATGCAAACAGTAGTATCAAAAGACTGACACATTACAATGGGAGCATTTATTTGTGCTCCTTTAGAAAACGGGGTTTGGAGAAGCAGCCCTAAGAAACATAAGATTACTATATACACTCAGCTGATAGCCAGGGTTATATTAAGGAAGATCATGTCGGAGGCATGGCCCTTTGAACGAAGCATCAAGAAGGGCTATTAAAATTGACACATGCACCCATATGAATTTGCTATGATATGCTGTTGTATTTGCATGATGGCCCTGTTGATATAAACCAAATCATTCAAAAATTAAAGGGCTGCATGGAATTGTTGGAACGGAAAGTAAACTGTGCCAAATCCAGCTATGCACCAGCTACCAGAAGTCAAGTGGAAGAATTCCCTACTTTTCGTTTTGCATGGAACTAAATGCATTATGGTCCTAGGCATTCATTTATATACACCATACAGACACAGATATCGTAACTAGAAACATCTTGATTCCTGCAGGGTTCTGAGAATTAACAATGTTATAGAAGAGGTTACCTCTTGACAAAGGCAGAACAGCAATATCCAAATGTACAGTATTTTAGAGGCTACTATATCACTTTGCAGCTGTCAAACTAAGATTGGCAGTACAAAAGGGGGTGGTGATGGACGGAGCATCTAAATCAATCAAACACTCACACCAAGTCAAAAGATCTGAGTTTATTCCATCACCGTTCTTTAGCCCACTCTGCCACCCCAGTTCAGACATGGCTATATGCAAATCAGTCTGACCCTGTGCCTCATGGGAACAGTCCAGCCCGTCCATTACCACCCCCTTTTGTACCGCTTTTGGCCGCCACAAGTGTGGCAGGGTATGCTCAGACGTGAGTCCCTTGCTCACTTTGCCACTGGATTCAAGCAAGCCGGGCTGAAGACAGCTGGAATGCCAGAAACTGGTCCTCGGAAGCTTGTTTCCGGTCCAGGGAAGGCATGGCTTGGAAGTTCGGGCTGGACTGTTCCCATGAGGCACAGGGTCAGACTGATTTGCATATAGCCATGACTGAACTGGGGTGGTAGAGTGGGCTAAAGAACGGTGATGGATTAAACCCAGATCTTTTGACTGGGTGTGAGTGTTTGATTGGTACAGATGCTCCGTCCATTACCACCCCCTTTTGTAAAATTAAGATTGGCAAGCAGTCTTTTAGTCAACATTAACAGCCTGCTAGCAGACCTAATTTGCTGGTATTGGGATGGGGGGATAAGACTCTGATGCTCTTTGACTGAATTACAATTGATAACATTATAGGGGGTTCAGAGAACCCAGAATTTGAATTATATTTGGCAACCCACCTTAAATGTATAGCTAGGTCGGAGTTGGTTACTGAAGATATGGAATTGGCATATCTGAGAAATAGATCAAACGAAGGGGCGATATGTCAATTATTAGAGCCAAACAGCAGGCACACAAAAAACCCTGGAATTGGAGACAGCAAGATACCACAGGAGAAGAACGCGGGCACGTGCAAATACAAAGATGGCATTTGCACCCAACTTGCTATGTGTTCCTTGCCCTCGTGTCTTAAACTTTCTAAAAGAGAAGATGTACAGACGAAGGAACAAGATGGAGTAACAACCCTGGGGATTTAATTGAGGACAAGAAGCTTCACATTCTAGAGTCTAACTCTGCAGTGCATTACACTGCAGGGTCAATTCCCGACATACAGTTCAGGAATTAGCCTATTCCATAATGCATGGGGAAGAGTCATAGAAATCCCTGAAACACATAGGGAGCTAGATACAATATGAACGATGGGTGGCAGCAAAAAGTCAGTAATACAAATTCAGAGTGCATTAATTGACAAAAGTGGCAGAGGAAACTGTCAAAAGTGGCAGAGGAAAGTGGTACTAACCACTAGGGGAGAGGAGGTAGCCTTACGGCTAGAGCGGTAAACCTCGAAACTACGGAACCGGGATCGAGTCTCGGCAACGACGCTCAACATCCTATGATTCTGGGCACATCACAATCTCCCCTTGCCTAACAAAATCTGTAACAAAACTGGTGCTCCTGTAAAGCGCTCTGATATCCGATGTCTCAGGTCTAACTTGCGCTATATAAAACAAACAAAAAACAAAAAATAACCACTCTGACCTAATGTTGAAGCTTTAGGGAAAGAGCTTGCAGACAGAATGACAGAAGGAGATAAGCTACACAGATATGTTGTCTCGAAATACAAGATTCAAAGTAATGCAGTATAACAACCCACATCACAGTTATCTGACAACTAGTCTATTACAATGAAATACCATCGAATTGGACTACGATAGCGCAGTGGACTCAAACAGTCCCTCTCTGCACGCACTTCACCTTTTCTTTTGTCAAAGATATTTTAATTGATTTTCCAACAAGTAATCTGAAACAATACCCACACAACTTCCCTCACAGGGGAGCAGCATATTTTGGCAGAAAAACAAATGGTTTGACATAGTGCAATGTCCAGCCTAAATCTAACTCCTGTTACAAAGAGTGGCTTAACTGAAGGGTACAGCTTCTGATACTAACGGAGCTTGGAGTTCAGACATTCAAGCAAATAGTTCGAGCAACAACTCTAGATGTGATTCATCTTCTTTCCGCCTCGTTACCTTTTCTAAGCCTCCCCATTGGAAGGCGCTACTCGCAGTGGATATATTTTCATAACCTAACATTCCCCCCTCGAGATTGAACTTAATTAAAACTAAAAGAGAGAAAAAAAAAGACAAAAAAACCCTCCTCGGTTCCCACCCCCTCCCCTACCGTGGTGGTGGCAACATGCGGGCAGTTGAGTTAACCTACGATACACTTCACCTTTTTTATAAAGTCTTCTCATACACCTACGGAATAAAATATGTATTTTTAGGTATTTTTAACAACGCACTTCACTTGAGCACCTTTCACTCACCACCTATTACTCATCACTACTGTAAACAAGCATTGGAAATGCAATAGGTCTCGCAGCATTAGAGTTAGTGCTTTTAGAATTGTTTATGGGTTTTTTTGTAAATCTTTAGCATTTTTGTTTCCTGTAGCCAATGCTAAAGAATTAAAAAAAAAAGCCATAAACATTTCTAAAAGCTCTAACTCAAATGCTCCGAGACCTATTGCACTGTGTGAGGGTGAGGGGTTGAGGGTGAGTGAGGGTGAGTGAGGGTGAGGGGGGGTGAGGGTGAGTGAGGGTGAGTGAGGGGTTGAGGGTGAGTGAGGGTGAGGGGTTGAGGGTGAGTGAGAGTGAGGGTGAGTGAGGGTGAGTGAGGGTGAGTGAGAGTGAGGGTGAGTGAGGGTGAGAGTGAGTGAGGGTGAGTGAGGGTGAGAGTGAGTGAGGGTGAGTGAGGGTGAGGGTGAGTGAGGGTGAGTGAGGGTGAGTGAGGGTGGGTGAGGGTGGGTGAGGGTGAGTGAGGGTGAGTGAGGGTGAGGGTGAGTGAGGGTGAGTGAGGGTGGGTGAGTGAGGGTGAGTGAGGGTGAGGGTGAGTGAGGGTGAGTGAGGGGTTGAGGGTGAGAGGGTGAGTGAGGGGTTGAGGGTGAGTGAGGGTGAGGGTGAGTTAGGGTGAGGGGTTGAGGGTGAGTGAGGGTGAGGGGTTGAGGGTGAGTGAGGATGAGTGAGAGTGAGGGTGAGTGAGGGTGAGTGAGGGTGAGTGAGGGTGAGTGAGGGTGAGTGAGGGTGAGTGAGGGTGAGTGAGGGTGAGTGAGGGTGAGTGAGGGTGAGTGAGGGTGGGTGAGGGTGAGTGAGGGTGAGTGAGGGTGAGTGAGGGTGAGTGAGGGTGAGGGGTTGAGGGTGAGTGAGGATGAGTGAGAGTGAGGGTGAGTGAGGGGTTGAGGGTGAGTGAGGGTGAGTGAGGGTGAGTGAGAGTGAGAGTGAGGGGTTGAGGGTGAGTGAGTGAGGGTGAGGGGTTGAGGGTGAGGGGTTGAGGGTGAGTGAGGGTGAGGGTGAGTGAGGGTGAGTGAGGGTGAGGGGTTGAGGGTGAGTGAGGGTGAGGGGTTGAGGGTGAGTGAGGATGAGTGTGAGTGAGGGTGAGTGAGGGGTTGAGGGTGAGTGAGGGGTTGAGGGTGAGTGATGGTCAGGGTGAGTGAGGGTGAGGGTGAGTGAGGGTGAGTGAGGGTGAGGGTGAGTGAGGGTGAGTGAGGGTGAGGGTGAGTGAGGGTGAGTGAGGGTGAGTGAGGGTGAGGGGGTGAGGGTGAGTGAGGGTGAGGGTGAGGGTGAGTGAGGGTGAGGGGTTGAGGGTGAGGGGTTGAGGGTGAGTGAGTGAGGGTGAGGGGTTGAGGGTGAGTGAGGGTGAGGGGTTGAGGGGGAGGGGTTGAGGGTGAGGGGTTGAGGGTGAGTGAGGGGGAGGGGTTGAGGGTGAGTGAGGGTGAGGGCGAGTGAGGGTGAGGGGTTGAGGGTGAGGGGTTGAGGGTGAGGGGTTGAGGGTGAGGGGTTGAGGGTGAGTGAGTGAGGGTGAGTGAGGGTGAGTGAGGGTGAGTGAGGGTGAGTGAGGGTGAGTGAGGGTGAGTGAGGGTGAGGGGTTGAGGGGGAGGGGTTGAGGGTGAGTGAGGGTGAGGGGTTGAGGGTGAGTGAGGGTGAGGGGTTGAGGGTGAGTGAGGGTGAGGGGTTGAGGGTGAGTGAGGGTGAGGGGTTGAGGGTGAGTGAGGGTGAGGGGTTGAGGGTGAGGGGTTGAGGGCGAGTGAGGGTGAGGGCGAGTGAGGGTGAGGGGTTGAGGGTGAGGGGTTGAGGGTGAGGGGGTGAGGGTGAGGGAGTGAGGGTGAGGGAGTGAGGGTGAGTGAGGGTGAGTGAGGGTGAGGGGTTGAGGGTGAGGGGTTGAGGGTGAGGGGTTGAGGGTGAGGGGTTGAGGGTGAGGGGTTGAGGGTGAGGGGTTGAGGGTGAGTGAGGGTGAGGGGTTGAGGGTGAGTGAGGGGTTGAGGGTGAGTGAGGGTGAGGGGTTGAGGGTGAGTGAGTGTGAGTATGGGTGAGGGTGAGGCTGAGGGGTTGAGGGTGAGTGAGAGTGAGTGAGTGAGGGGTTGAGGGTGAGGGGGTGAGGGGTTGAGGGTGAGTGAGCAGGAACAATCAATAAGTACTTGCAAACAGATCAGACTGATCAGTTCAATAAGCACATTCAGGGACAAAATAAAGAAAGAGCGGATACTGAAATGCAACACTTGGCCATATCAACACTTCCATTAAAACACATGCAACAGTTTTGATGACACATGATATTGCACCAGAATCCTTCTCAATTTAGCCCAGCTGTGGCTCCTTGACATATTAAGCATGAAATTCCCTCCTTTGCCACTATAGAGAAGAAATAATGAGTGAAAACATTAAGCAGCTCTCTCAACCAGAATACAAATCTCGGTAGCGAAATTCGGAATCATGGCAATATTATAGGGCGCCTAGCGGTTTTGCTAGCACTTTAAGGTAAGGAATTTAAAGACACCATGGCAATAACTTTTAAACCATTAAAGTTTGGAGTGCAAAGCAAACTCACCACCGTTACGCTTGCGAGGAACGAAACTTTAAATCAAACAACATCCCCTTAATTGGGGAAGGAGGATCCTGTTCCGGGAACCGGTCAGATATATTCATTTATCTGAATGTAATCTGGCCCCACAATTACTGCAGTTGCGAACCAATAATAATATAGTCTCCCTTTTAAATTGAGCTATGGAATGTGATGGCAATTTTGAAACAAAATGAATAAAATATAAAAGGCCAAAACACGAAAGAAAAGTGTAAACCCAGATAAAGAAGAGAGCTAGGAATTAGTGTAATCAAATCACTACTCCTAGCAAAAGAGCATTTCAAGACCACTCAATGATAATCTTTTCATGAAACATCAGGGGTATTACAAGAATCACCTTAACTTCAGAAGCACTGAACCACATATCATATATAATTATATAATCTGCTTCCAAGAAACCTAGGCCACAAGCAATAGCTCATTAGTGGGCTATAGCGAACATTTCAAACCTGCTCTCAAACAACGTTGAAAAGGGCATGCAGTAGAAGGTTTATCACTGTGATTAATAACATACCAAGCAATCTGTGAGACTGAAGGATGACCTGGATTCGTAGCCTGATAATCAATTTAGACTTCAGTCAAAATTACGGTTATATCTTTAAAAGTATGATTATTTTAAATATATAGTGAAACTCAAAACTCAAACGAAAAAGTGGCATATTCAAGCCTGGCCCTGCTGTCCCCTGGAGCAGATTGGATCAGTCTGCAAAGACCAGGGTCTGAGGTGAGGCGGAACCGACCAGCGGTGGTGATTTCGCTTCCGTGAGGCTGCACGTAGGCTCTGAGGTGGGTACGGCGACCGGGGCCTCGTCGTGTTGGATGCCACTCATGTTAGGACAACGCGGAAGCCACAGATCCTTCTGCCCTGGAAGCTGCACCCCCTCTGTGAGCAGAGACCAGTGCGGAAACCAAATGGCTGGGGGCAGGCTGCCTTGGAGGCCCTTGGACGCAGTCTTCAGGGATCGCTTCCTTGTCTTACCCTCAGTGGTGGGAGACTCTGCGTTCTAGCAGTGCAGGAAGAGCGGAGCTGCTGAGAGATGCTGGGACTGGTGCTGGGAAACATTTGTGCAGAGCAAGGCTGGCCCATGATGTCCGGGGGCGAGGCGATCCACAGGATGTGACAATCTACTCCTAGCACCGTGCATCGCCTAAAAAACGAGGAAAAAGAATACAGGAAGGGAATACCTGAAAGGAGAGAGACAAACGGAAACAAGCCTTTCACCGTAACACGGCGGGCAGGGGAGGGGGCGGAGAGGGGAGAGGTGCGACACGGCAGGCAGGGGAGGAGAGTAGAAGGAGGAGGGGGGGAGGAGAGTAGGGGAGGCACGGCCTAGCGGCAGGCAGGCAGGGGAGGAGAGGAGGAGGGGGGAGGAGAGTAGGGGAGGCACGGCCTAGCGGCCGTGCAATCAAGTAGTGAGGGGGCGGAGCTGGGGGAGGCTGTGGAAGAGAGTAGGCAAGGTGACACGGCGGGAGGGGGCGGAGCGGGTAAACAAAGACGGACATGCACGCGCCCGTGACTTTTAAGGTCAATGCGCATGCGCATAAGCTTAATGCGCATGCGCATTGACCTTAAAAGTCACGGGCACTGCAAGGAATCGCCACGATTCCTTGCAGTGTAGATAAAGAGTGGATAACTCGCAATACTCTCGCCTTGCTCGATGCGCATGCGCCTTCACAGGCGAGACCTAAAAAACAGTGGTTCCCTCAAGGTGGAGGAAGAATACAAAAAGAGACCCAATGATGATGCTGTCACGTATCTGATACAGGCGGAGAATCAAGATAAACCGCCACACGGCCTCCTTACGTGAATGAGGGTTTTTTAACAGATAGAATACAGTGGACCCTGGTTGCAGGTACAAGTGATCCATTCCCCTCTGATTTTGACTGACCAAAAGGAAGTTGACTGGATCATAGCTCCTTCTAATTACCCCCTCCCTGATTATAAAATAAGTTAATTTTGCGGCTTCTGTAACCGTATGCTACATCGATGTGTATAGAAATACGCTGTGAGAACTTTTGTAAAAGATTTTTTTTTTTTACAGTTTCCACTTCAAATGAGGGGAACCTGCGTGTATGAGTAAACCTTTTAAAACAATTTAAAGTTCTTAATGTGAACATGCTCAAATATTATGATTTAGTAGTGATGTGTGAAACCTTTTTGCTCTCAATAGGTAAAACAGGAGACGAGGGAAGAGTTAGTACTCTGTAATAGTTAATGCATCGTAATCTGGAGTCGTGAAATATCGGATTCTAATCTGATGATTCCCACAACATGTCCAGTGCTATGACATTTTCTTTCTCAGCCTCAGTTCCCTTGCTAGTAACTTCTGAGTGCTTCTAAAGGCAGGAAATAGAAAACCGTATCAAATTGGCAATTTAAGGAAAGGGACGGATGAGGGGTTTCCATTAGTCTTAAAGCTTCAAGTGCAAACAGCAGAGTTTACTATAAAAATATATAATTTACAATACGTCTCACTAATTAAATGCACCCATGCACAGTAAAGTATCAAATAGGAAAAATAATTGTCAACTATACTTTTTATAAGTAAATATGGTTCCCTTACAGCACAGAACGCATTTTAGAAACGGCCAGTTTAAGTGAACACATAAAAAAACTACACATTCACTTTAGAATTCTATTCCAACATATTTTGCATTTATTGTACAGTTAGTCTGGGAAACAGGGTCTAAAAGCCTCAAGGACAAATGTGTACGAAAATAAGATAAAGTTATAAAAAGATAGTTTATTCAGAGGAGCTGAATGGCAGAAAATCTTAATGTACAGCGGATCTGATTTAGCAAACCATACCAAAACAATCAGGAAAAAGGTAGTCCATTCAGTTTCAGAAGAAAGCTTTGATAAGAAAAGAACTTGTTGAATTATTGAAGCTAAATCACTTGCAATATAAGGGAAAACACACATTCTTAAACAGGTGGAGGACGCATATGTCTTTTTGTATAAAGTGAAAGCACAGAACGCAGAGACGTGGTTAAAAGGCTCCATGGGTGCATATTTTGGAATAGCAGTTCAAGGAACTGGGATACTTGAGCGGACTGTGGTGCCTGGTTGTTTAGGAGACAAGAGATAAATTCTGCTGTGACGAGAAAGACTTGGAAATGTAGCCCGTGAGTTGATTTCATGAGGAAGAACTGCCGATTAGAAAATGTTAGTATATCAAACTGAGCTTTCTTGTCTTTTTTTTTTTTTTTTACAATACATGCTCCCTACAACATGTCCAATTACTCTGAACAGTAACATACATTGTTTTTTAATGCTGTAAAATGAGAATCCATGAATAATCTATGCATATTTTTAAAAAAAAGTGAATTCAAAGTTATGAAAATAAAAATAATTAAATACAAATTAGCTTTAGTATGTGTACAGTAAAATGCAAATTGAGCACATTTGTTTGAGGTGGTTAGCACCAAGCAAGGATGATGTAGAATTATGAATATTCCTAACCTGCAAAATGATTCCTCCACATTATATCAGCGAAACTCATTGGTGGGCCACTGGGAGGGTAGTGTTTACCTTTCAAAGGCTCATGATCAGTCCTTATCATGTCCATTAAAGAATTCTCCAGAGAGTGCAAGTTAAAAGTGTCATAGGGCCGATTCCGGTCCTAGAAGGAGAAAAAAACAAAACATTAGGACTACCAATACAATTATGGTACGTTATCACGAACACAAACAAGTCATGAAAACATACAAAGAGCATGCAATTGATTTTCAAGATCCAATCGGGTACTCACATTTAGAATATTTGAAGTTCAACATTTTACATCAAGATAAATTACAGTTCTCAAGCTATGTCATATCCAACAGTATAATTCCACACGCAGGCATGACAATTATTTGATTGTCTTCATTGTGAAGCAAGATAGTCTCGTATTTTTACACATCCACACATGCACCACTCCATGCTCCTACTTAAAAGTCACTTCATCTCAGTTTCACTTTTTAGACCACTGACCGGTCTAAGTAGCAATAGGTCAATCAAAGCTAATACAGCACTTAGGAGGATTCTTAAGTTCCTATATCAAGGACAGTTGTTGGAACTGAGTTCTCCAACTTTTACTATAGGAACAGCTAATTCTGTTTCAATAAAATCATCCCCACCTACTGACAATTATTAGTCTCACAATACTGACCATATTATACAAGATTAAACTTTGGCCTATCCTATGCAAGTTTCATAAATATAATTGTCTCTATATAATTAATGACACATCTGCTAATCGTCACTGAAACCCAGGAAATAGTACTGGCAATACGTTTCTTCATTTAGGCATGGAGGATCATTCCTGTACAGGCAAGACATTTTCACACATAAAAAGATGTATGCTGTATAGGTGTCCGCTATCCCCTGTACAGATTGCCATTCCAGTGGAGCCAGTGGCCCGTGTGCTATGTGAAAAGGCCCGAGAGCGGGCTGTACATTTACCATGCGATCTTGCCATGCGGATGGGATGATGCTCTTCTCTTTTTAAGAGACCACACATTTAGTCTAGCAGAAATAATGAAAATATTAGACTTTGGTGGTGAAATTTCGTGACTACAAGCAAACGGATAAATCATCTATTCCTTCTGCGCCTCATATCTGCCCTACACAGCATTGAGGAGTACGATACCCTGTTGAAGAGGAAATCTAATAAACACACTACATCTGCTGTATTGTCCAAAATTAAAAAGGAATGGGAAATGTAGACATGTCGTGAACACCCTATACTTCGAAACAGTGCACACCATCTACACAGACATCTGACAGGTGAAGGGAAAATGTGAGCAGAAATTGTAAAAAGACATCAAGGACATGTAGTGGGTAAATGGATTAGATAATGTAAAAGACGACAAGGAATCACTGATATAAATCAACGAAACTTAATTATTTACATCAGACTTACTTTTTCCCAGCTAGAATGCACCCTGGTGCTACAGATTTGATCCTAAAATGGCAGGAGGCACAAGCTTATTTTTACAACATGGTGTGGGACTTAAACTTCACAAGATATCACTGGGTTGACGAAGTGCTTGAGCTCATAAAAGAAGTGTAAGGTAGAACTGTAGGCCTTGACACTTCGGTGTGCCAGTTGGGCCAAATGCAAAGAATGAAATTCTTGAAAGAAGTGTTTAAGTTTGCCGACTTAGCATTAGTGATAGGCAATGGGAATATTGCCAAGGACTAGAAAGGATGTAGGGCCCCAGACACTAATAAGTCTCTAAATTATCTCAGAAAGGGGTCCACTGAGGAGATGGCCACGCTACGTACACAATGCAGAATTGATTTGAGGGGGTAGGGGGCATGGGATACAACTACATTGGCTATAGAAAGTGCATTGTGCACATAGTAATATATAGAATTACTAGCTTACCCGTCGCGCGTTGCTGCGATCTCAGAAGAAAGTAAATTCAAGGAAACTTGTTATGATAACATTAAATTTACATTGTGTCCTTGTTATTGAAACTTATTCATTTTATTTTTGAAAACCTTTCTAAGTGTGGCTTGAGCAGTGCGTCCTCGATTGGCTTCCAATCTTGATTCTGGTTGCTCTCCTGTTTCATTCGAGCGGGTTTGAGCAGTGCGTAATTGATCGTTTTCCAATCTTGATTCTCGTTGCTCTCCTGTTTCATTCGCGTGGGCTTGAGCAGTGCGCAAACGATCGGTTTCCAATCTTGATTCTCGTTCGTTTGAGAAGAACGGGCTTGAGCAGTGCGTACTCGACCGGCTTCCAATATTGATTCTCGTTGCTCGTTCGATTGAGAATTACGGGCTTGAGCAGTTTGTATTAGAACAGCTTCTAATCTTGCTTTCCTTTGCTCGCCTGTTTCTGAAGCTCATAATGCCTTTTTCTTTCGTGCTTCTGATGTAGATTGACCAATCGATTTCAGTTTGTGGGTCATAACTGTCGACGATGCTCGCAAATTCGCTGTCTATTTCAGTATTCGAAGGATTATGAGGGCCCTGGGGGGCTGATTTAAAAAAATGATTTTTTTACAGAAACCTTCACGGGAGTGTAGTACTCAACAACTTCCCAAAGTTTCATGGTGATCAGATGAATGGTGTAGTAATGCATAAAGGACAAACAGACAGATAGACATACTTTTGTGTATATATATATATATATATGTATATATAGACTAGCTTACCCGTTGCGCGGTGCTGCGATCTCAGAAGAATGGAAATTTAAGGAAACTTGTTATGATAACATTCAATTTACATTGTGTCATTTTTATTGAAACTTATTCATTTTAATATGGAAAACATTTTAAAGTGTTTTAATTCTGTTTATTTATTCGAGTGCTTGTGGATACACAGTATTTTTTGTTTTTCCGTCTGGTGCATACACAAATAAATCGGTTTTCCAACGCGTGAGCTGGCCACATACAGTTGTCCAAGTGAGAAGCACGGATTCTCCAAATCTAGTCCACACATTTGTAGCGATTGTCCTTGTGCTTTGTTGATGGTCATTGCAAAAGTGAGTCGCACCGGAAACTGTAAACGTTCAGTATTAGAAAGATTATGAGGGTCCGGGGGGCCATATTTAACACATTTTTCTTTTTTTGCCAGAAACCTTCGCAGGAGTGTACTCAACAACTTCCCAAAGTTTCATGGCGATCGGATGAATGGTGTAGTAATGCATAAAGGACAAACAGACATACATTCGTTTTTTTATATATATATATATATATATAGATTATGTTAAAAATATGGAATGCATGACGGCTGCTTAAGATGTATCAGGAGGCCCTTGATCGTGGCGTTTTGCCCCCATCCATGCGTGAGGATTGTATTTCTATGGTGTTGAAGCCAGGTGCAGGGACCTCTGACTCGTCTGCCTATCGACCGCTTACAATGATCAACACAGACACAAAGATTCTCTGCAAGGTATTCGCACTCAAGCTGTGGCCGGTGATCTCTCATCTAGTCCATGAGGATCGATGTGGTCTTATTCTGAGGTGTAACACTACCATGAACCTGAGAAGGCTCAGCAATGTAATGCATGAAGCGGATGGCAGGGGAGAGGAATTGCCAGTAGTTTATTTTGATATAGCAAAGGCTTTGATACAGTGTACTGACACTATCTGATGTGTGTGTGGGATTTAACACGCAGAATCGATCATGGATGTGTCAGTGTATACTGCACGGAGGGCTAGGGTGGAGGATGGTCACCTGTGCTCTGAGTCGTGGGTGGTGTGTAGGGGTACGCAACAGAGATGCCCTCTCTCGCCTTTACTTTTTACTATAGTGCTTGAGCCGCTAGCAGTCCAAATTCAGAAGAAATGTAGAATATTAGAAAGGGTGATGGAAATCACCTGGTGTCGCTCTATGCAGGTGACACTTATCTTACTGCCCTGCGGGAGTCCTTACCTCTGCTTCTAAAATATTTAGACACGTTTGGGGAGCTTACGGGTATTATGGTAAATCTGGCTGTTTCCATTAGGCATGTTGGTGGATGGAGACCTTACCTCCCTGCCTCTGCATTGAGAAACTGACCAGTTGGTTACCTGGGGATCATGGTGGCCCGCACTGCCCAGTAGTGACAATGCTGCAATCTTGATAGAATCATGGAGGCTCTGAGTTCCTCTGTGCAATTTGGAGCTCCCTCCCGCTGTCATAGGATGAGTGGCCGTAGCCATGATGGTGCTTTTGCCATAGTGTCTGTACACTATGCAGAATTTGTTTGACACTTTTCCCCAGGGCGATGTTTAGGAAATCCAGTCCACATAACAAGTGTTGATTTCTTCAACAGTACATCTTGATATAGCCGATACAGCCAACACGTGTTCCGTCGTAAGGTATTATATACCTGGACTTCTTCAGGGCTGTAATTATGGATACACAGTGTCACAATAATGAATAACCAACAAAGAACAAGTGCCTATACTGAAAGTACTTTCAGAGGGATTTAACCACCAGAAAAGAGGATTCTTCAGAACTGGGGTGTGCTTATAAATTGCTTTTTATTTTTAACATCTAGGTCAAAGAAAGAGAGGGGAATATTTGTCTTAATCATATACAGTTGAACAGAAAATACAGTTTTTATACACACCAGAAAAAATTATTATGGACACAAAAACAGTGAAAATATTTTTACAGTGATTATGCATAATCACTGTAAAAATTGTATATATAATTGTACATATTGTAGCAGACCCAATACTCTGCTCGGTTACATATTCGTATTTAACCTTGTTGAGTATTTATAGATGTTTGTTGTATGAATGGTGAAGGATGATTGTGATATGAATGAACTTGATATGCTTGTTGGATTTTAACATTTTCACTGTTTTTGTGTCCATAATAATTTTTTCTGGTGTGTATAAAAACTGTATTTTCTGTTCAACTGTATATGATTAAGACAAATATACCCCTCTCTTTCTTTGACCTAGACGTTAAAAATAAAAAGCAATTTATAAGCACACCCCAGTTCTGAAGAATCCTCTTTTCTGGTGGTTAAATCCCTCTGAAAGTACTTTCAGTATAGGCACTTGTTCTTTGTTGGTTATAGATTGGCCCAGCCTTGCTGATTTAGGGCCAACCCTACTTGTCTCCAGGACAATAATGAATAAGCATGGACAGAGACAGAACCGTCACCAACCAGTGTATCACACTGGATATAGTCACCGGAATCCGAATACATCACAGATTTTGCTCTGTGATAGACCAACAGCGAACCATCACTCACCCTAGACATTTTTAGGAATTGATGAGAGTTCCCTTGCCATTTTTCAACTATACTATTTGCCTATAGGATTGTTCACTCTTTTTCTTTGTTTTGGGTGGCACTTTTCTTCTGCACACCCATCACTTCCTGATAAATGGCAGACTTCAGAAGGACTTGAGGATCCCGTGACTAAAGATTTAAGGATCCCATAGTCTATAAATCCACATCCAGGGAGTGGACAGGTGATTGTACATTCTCTCTGTTGATGAAGATGTCTGCTTATGCTCTGCTCTTCATCCGTGTTCCTGGATCTCCAGGCAAGACTATCTTCAAGCCAGATATCAAGAACATCTTCCCAGAAATTTTCTATTTGTAGCCCTTCTTAAAATTCCTTTTGCAGCATCACGGCAAATACTTTCCTTGCAAATATGCAAAGTCTTCCAAGCTCTGGCTTCAAATGCCACAGGCTAGGAACAACTAGAAACATTAGGTATTAGCTGTTTGGATTGTGGGAACAATTTTTGATCCCTGTACTGTACGGTGCGTCTACATACTGTGATTCGGTCATGACAACATGAACAAGTTGTGCCCTGCAAGAACATTCCATGCCAAGAATGACAATTATAATGTCAAGAATTACAAGAATATGTCAGGAATGGCCACTGTTGCACCAAAGTTGGGTACTTTTTTTTTTTTTTTTACATAATTTTTATTATTTTGCCGCCAACTCACAATTTAGCACAAGTAAGAGTCAAAACAATCTTGTACATCGGCACACCCCAGTGTTCTTAATAAGGAATCAGGATCGTCTATGCAGTTAAGTCTGTTGCGTTGTCTGCGGCAGTCTCAATCTTCCGGTCCTGGCGCAGTTAGTGAGTGGGTGCCGTTCTAGTGTCCGTTCCCAACTGACCCTAACCCCAACCCCAACCCCAACCCCAACCCCAACCCGGGTACCCCCAACCACCTCCCTCCCTCCCCAGCCCCCAAGGCGTGTCACATTGGAGCATTCGCTACTGATCTTGGGGGCCAATACCATGAGTATTCTATGCAACGGGACCAGCGAAAGTGCAATGATGTGAAGCATCTCACATGTGGGTCGAGTGCAGCTCTGCGCCGATAATGTAGAGTGTAAACCTACCGTCTGCTTTGTTATGTTGTGTGTGCCCCGGGGTCAACTGCCAGGACATCATCATCTGATCCTCAGGGGCTATAAGTTCCATAACTAGGCTCTCGCCCTCCAAAGCCTTCTCACTGTCCGTTCTACGTGCAAATTGTAAACGGATAGTACCCTCACACTCAGCCCACTTTTGGAATTCTGCCTTCAACTTATCTATACTAGGGCACTTTTTCGCTTTCCAATGGTTGGTTATAGTTCTTTTGGCCAATAGGAATCCCAAATCAATAAATTTGCTAGTGATTTTGTTCTTTGAGATGTGGGGGAACCAATGTAGGATACAATGTGCCATGGAGGGTTGTAGGTCTTTATCAGTTACATCCACCAACAGGGCCGTCACCTCCCTCCAAAAGAGGTCAAGAGATGGACAGTCCCACAACATGTTTAAAATCCGATTCAGCTATGGCGCACCGCGGGCAGGACGCTGGCTGGGTCGGGAAATATTTATGCAAGCGGGCTGGTGTTAGATATGCTCTATGAAGGATGTGAAAGTGCACTAATTGAAATTGCGCATTTCTTGTGCTTTTCCAGGCCCTCTCTACTATTCCGCTCCATGCCCCATCTGGAATGTCTTTCCCTATGTCCATTCCCCATTTAAGATTCAGGGCTGCCATTGGAGACAGGGATTCTTGTGTCATGAGCCTATAGAGACATGTCACTGCTTTTATGGGGCCCGCTGCCATCACTACATATTGGCACCCCATGGAAGTGGGTGGCTCTGTAAGGCCTGTTTTCCAGAGTTTTCTAATGGCTATCATGAGTGCAGTGTATTGTAGAAAGTCACCGCCTGGTAGATCATACCTGGCTCGTCGGTCGTCAAAAGGTATCAGGGCTCCCTCCTCATAAAGGTCCCCCATTGTCAGTACCCCCTGCTGTTCCACGATCTCTAATTTCTGCCAGTTGCCCCCATGTGGCAGGGCCCTGCACATCCTCAGTGGTATTTCAGATGCATATGGGGCCTCTATAGCCAGTCTCCCCAGGTATCTGTTCCAGCATTTCCGGGCTGTGGCAAACTCCAGGGTAAGGTGTGTGGTCCCGAGCGGGAGCCGTAGCACTATGCGGGATAGGACCATCAGGGGACCCCACATCTCTCTGAGTCCGCCCTCTTCCCTAGTGGCCCTCGCCACCCACTGTGTAAGCCACTGAAACTGGGCTGCTGGATAATACATTTCATAGTGCGGGACCGCCAGCCCTCCCTCTGCCCGGGGTCTCATGAGTGTGTCCAGGGCTACTCTGCGTCTGCCCTTACCCCACAAAAAAGAGGTGACCATCGCTCTGAGCTGTTTAAAATAGGCTGTCGGAACTCAGATCGGCAGGGCCCTGAAGAAGTATAGTAGACGCGGTAGGGTCACCATTTTAAGAAGCGCCACCCGTCCCGCCACTGATAACGGCAAGGTTCCCCAGAATTCGAAGTTAGCCCTGGCCCCCCTGATTGCCTTCCCAATGCTCCCCTCAAGAATATCTTGAGGCCCTGGTACGCCCGCCCTGATCGAGAGTGTGCCACCAGGGGCTCCATTGCCATAGCAATAATAATGGGGAGAGGGGACACCCTTGTCGCGTGCCCCTCCCCACCCTGCATGCCTCCGAGATCACCCCCCCTGCCTTGACCCTGGCGGTCTTGTCTTCATATAAGAGGGCCGTCCACCTCACAAAGTCAGGGCCGAGGCCCATTTGTCACATCACATGGAATTGGTAAGCCCAGTCTAAGCTGTCGAAGGCTTTCTCTATGTCAATAGCAAAAATCGCAGCGGAGTCCACTTTATAGGAATCCGCCTCCCATATATATTTTGGATCCTTCGTATATTAAGCGCTGTGTTGCGAGCAGGGATGAACCCGGATTGGTCGGCATGTATGAAGGTAGGCATGTGGGGGGAGCAGTCGGGTGGCCAGAATCCTGCTCAGGATTTTGTAATCAAGGTTGAGCATGGATAGCGGTCGATATGCCGTTCTATCCAAAGGTTGTTTGCCTGGTTTTAATAAGGGATAATGATTGCCTCAAAAGTGGAATCAGGCAATCTGCCTATTCTTCTAGCCTCATTATATAGGCGTGTGAGGTGGGGGGCAAGCAGATCAATTTAAGTGAGATAAAATTCCACTGGTAAGCCTTCCGTGCCCAGAGTTTTGTTACGGGCCATACTTTTGATGGCTACTCGCACCTCCCTAACTTCGATGTTCCACCCCAACAATTTCGCCTCCTCCTTGCCCAACATCGGCAGGGCAACATCCTGCGTGAACTCTTGTAGTTCTTCCTCAGAGGGGATTACTCGGCTGTGATAAAGCTCCGTGTAGTAATCAAAGAACAGTTCATTTATTAAATGCTGATCAAAGCGGGCGACCCCCACCTGATCCCGCAGCTCGAGTATGACGGAGCTGTGACGAGCAAGATTGGCTCACTTGAACTGACAAGGATCTAATTTTTCATGGCCCAGGTACTCCTCTAATAAACTTATTTTGGAGAATCCAGGAGTCATTTTTAAATCACAATCCCTCCTCTACTTACAAAGAGCCCTCCCTGCTGGGCCCGTTGGGCATTGCAGCACCGGTGCAACGAGGAGCTGCCCTATGATGATGATGAAGCATGACACCCCTCGGGGTGAGTAAGGGCCCTTGCTCCTTATTGGAGCTATCCGTGGGCTAGTACTACACTACCCTTCCACGCAGCTATCGACAACTGACTTGGTCTGACATCTTGTCACTCCCCGCCCCCCTCACAGCCGCTCGGCTCCCTCCAACCCCTTAGGAACAGCATACTCTTTGTCTAAAGTTACTGTTTGGGGCCCGTAAGCTGGACCTACTAAGCCCTCTGCCCCTCTCTGTGACTTTGTAAGATGTGGATTGCCATGTGCGGTGTGAGGTGGACCACAGGACTTAATCTGTGGGCAGGACCTGCGCCCAAACCTGTGCGGGTACCCAACCACCCTACTTCCCCATGGTCACCCAACCTACCCCAAATGGGCAACAAATATGTTCTCGCAAAGCCAGCCACTATGTGAGTAAATGCCAGATGGAGTGTTCAAGCTGGAACACTCGCAATGATATGCAGGAAGAATACTGTGAAGTAACTGTAAAAATAAAAAATAAGCCTGAAAAATGGGTCTGTCTATCTCAAACTGAACTGAACTTGAGTAACAGACTATTGCATGAGCACGTGCAGAACCATGTACAGTACACTTGGCAGGAACTGTGTCGAGACAATATTCTGAGGACACCTTTTCATGCATGGCCGCTAAATAAACAGAAAGGCCTCTAATGTACACTGCCTTTCAAAATTTAACCACTCTTCTACAGAGATGGTCCTTTCTTTTTTAGCAGACTTCATAGGGATTTTACATTTGCTGCATTTTACTGAAACTGAAAATATCGATTAAGCTTTGGAGGCCAAGTCCGCTGAACTGCTAAAACTGAAGTGCCATGTTCCTACTTCGTAAAGTTCTTCACTGGCTTGCGAATGCCCGTTACTGGGATCATTATGGGTCTGTTAGTGTATGTCCGTTTCCTGAGAACGTATGAGTAAGTTGAATACTGCATTGTTGCTAAACCTATGACATAAGAGAATAATACAATTATATGAAAGGCATTATTTAATGGAATAATGAAGTAGATGCCCTCAAAGCTTAACTACGTCAGCCTGAGTACCCTTGGAAGTGATCATACAGAGGAAAGATTAAGGTGCCATCCACCCGTAGCAGCCATGGAAGACATAATAAAGATAGATACCAATATTTTCGAGAGAACGTTTTCCCAAGAAGAGGCAGTCTTGTACTTGGTTTCAAAGACAACACAGAGACAGCTTCTTGAACATTTGATACAGAATGAGGTTAACGATTTCATTCTGCCTACTGAGACCTCATAGTATTTAGAATATAATGATGGTTACAGGCTGTCACTATGTATATCATCTGCCCGACTGGGTGCTGGCACCTTCAAATTAAAGAAATAAACTGTGCACCTCTTACCTCGTCATTCCAAAATATGTTCATTGACTCCAACACTTGCACAACATAGTAACATTACTGCCACTTATATCAGGCATAACAATGCTTATTTATTTCAGGCATAACAATGCTTATTTATTCCAGCCACCGTCAATAAATTACTTCAACCTTGAAAAGCAGAGGAGGTCAATAAACCATTATCTAGCCACCGCATCGCAAGAAAGCCGTTTCAAGGATAAATCCCAGAACCAAAGGACTTTATTGCAAGGATAGCAGCAGGCGACTAAAATAAACAAGAAATCAGCACAGTGAAGTCTCGCCAGCCATAATTAGCCTTGGTGGCGGATTAAATTTAGTGCGAATTTCTCTTGGAACAGATATATTTCTATTCTGCAATTTTCTATGTAGTTCGCTTATAATGGAAACCTTTTAAAATCTTTCAAAGGTTTATAAATCTAAGATGAAAAACAGAAACGCTTTTTTAAAACATACTCTCTGGACTTCAATTTGAATTCGTGAAAGCTGATGTTTGAATGCTCAAAAATGAAAAATAGGCTTTCATTCAAAGATGAAACCAGGCACGGTTTGAGCATAGAACACGGCAGTAACACTTGCGTCACTCTAAAATAAAAACATTATAACTATCGTAATTATCACATTTCTTGGGGAACTGAAACTACTTAACAAAATAAAACAATATTACAAACCAGTTTGGGACCATGCCACTCCCTTACCCCACCAGTAATGGGCAGCTCCCCACACCTACCTTTTGCGTTCACATGCATTCACTGTGCCTGCAGACAAGCCCACGCTTTTCGTAACATTATTACAGCAGGAAAAAAATCTAGTTTTTTAAAACTAGAATCAATTCTCTTCCTAGATCTGCCCTATCTAATCTGCCACACCCTACTCGGTCTGCTTTACATCCTCCATGTCTTCGGGCCGGGGCCTCTATGCCTGCATCTTTTCTCTTTAAAGTCTCTATAACAGCCTGGTCACGCAGTCCCTTCCTGGAGCCTCACACAGATAACAGGGAGCAACAAGCATTTACAATGCAATGGTTTCGCCTTTGGGAAAGTTAGAGCTATTGGCATTGTAAATGACAAAATTTGTATTTATGTGTTGGTTTTGAAAACAGATAAATAAATGGCATTGTCATTTACATTGCCATTAGCTTAATCTCTGCAGTCACTCTGCACTCCCTAGTCACTCTGCACTCCCTAGCACTCCCTAGTCACTCTGCATTCCCTAGCACTCTGCAGTCACTCTGCACTCCCTAGCATTCTGCAGTCTCTGCCTCTCCTTCCGCCCGAGTCCCGGCGCCCAAGCAGGTTTGTGCAAAATCATGCAACCTCCACTCATGTGGTTTGTGCGGTTGGAGACAGACCCTGTTAACACGCTCATATGCAAATGTGGCCATTCAAACACGCTCTCTCAGGCGGGGTCGCCGTGTTCCTTGACCCATGCATTAGTGCTACTGATGGCGACGTTAATGAAGAGATGATCGCTAATTACAGGCTGAGGAACCAGCACCTCCTCGGATCTCCATCCAAACCCAACAGAGAAGCGTGCCCATCCTTCACTGGTGCCTTTAGCTCCTTGAGGGACCTGTGGAGGTGGCGAGGCGCTGGGGCCTCTACTTGGCCAGGGTTGAATCCCTGCCGCTGCTGGACGAGAGGGACGAAGGAGGGAAGCAGATTTTAGTCCCTATTAAAAAGGACACTAGAAGGCTGGGAGAACAGCGAAACCTCCATGTTGGACAGCTGTAAAATCGTGTTGACAAGTCGTCATAGAACTTCTGGGAGAGGAGGGGGTAGGGGTTGAGGCGTCCGTATTAAATACCCAGAGCAGCGAAGGCGACCACTCAGAGGCGGGAGTGGTGCGTGGAGGGGACAGGGCTATACTCACACAGGGTTGGGGGTGAGGTAAACAGACAGAACGTAGGGAAGATTTGGACGTCTACACAGGACATGGTCGTGTTAGGTAGATTATTCATGTGTAGAATGAGCACTTACTAGGCAACTCGCTCTCAGTCTCTTTCCACAGACAATCCACAGCTGTCTCTCACCCACTCTCATTACCTCTCTTCACCACACACTTCCATTCTGGCATATAGACACTATCACAGGCAGACTCCCTCTCTGTTTAACACACACATGCTCTCCCAACCCCAAGCCACCATTTCTCTCTCAAAGAAACTATCGGTTTCACACACACACTTCACATTTTACAAACTATTCCACACAGTAAATCCCTCCCTTACACACACAGTTATAACTTTGTTTTTCTGTCAGACAGACACATTGCTTCTTCCACTCTCTCTATCAAGAATAGACTGCTGGTCACTCTCACATTCTTGCTGTCTCTTTTTCTGTCTCTCTCACAATCTATCTCTCACGCACATGGCCAGCCTCTGTTCCTTCAGACACACATGCTCCAGCAGTGTCAGTTGCGCACCTTTTGCTCTGCGCACCCCTCCCACAGATCACGCTCTCGGGCTAGAGGACTTAGGAGGAGAGGGGTGCAACCTGCTTGCCTCCTCACCAGGGAAGCAGGGCAGCATATCCTTCCCGCAGTTGGGCTACCCGCAGTACCTGAGCGCCTGCCCAGGAGCAGTCTACGCGACAGGGGAGTGCCAGGGACTCCTGGCTGCAGCCGCCACTGCAGCATCGGGAGCCCGGGCCGGTGGAGGCTGGGAGCCAGCAGCCCGGCTGCCCTCACCGCCTCGGTGCTGGGCATGTACAACGCTCACGTGCCCTACGTCACTTGTCAGTTTTGCTATAGGTCTAGTTTACCGCATTACAGCCTCTCAAAGAAATTCAAATTAAACACATGGAGTACAACTATTGCTCATTAATTGGCTAATGATCTGACCCAAAATTTTTAAAAAACTCCAAAAGTTGTTATAAGTCATGACTGAAGAGACAGACTAGCATGAAATGTAATAATCAAACAGAAATTCCACCACCTGTGAAAGGCAAGTGCAAGTTAGAAAATGTTTTAAAGACCATATGAGGAATAAGAATTAAGACCAACAGGGGCCATCCCTATTTTGATGAAAAAAAATTGTCAATCACATTTATAACAGAAACGTGTAGGGTTTACCTCATAACTGCAGCTTTCCAAAACAAACTTGTAACGGCAAGATGAAAATGTATATAGTTGCCTTGTTTTCCATTATTACAGCAATATTAGGTATCTAACTACTGCCTTTAGTACACCAGTAGATCATAAACAAAGACTGCCTATCTCCAGGCATTCATCTAAAGTCACATCAAAGTTCCCTACTCTGATCATTCCTGCAGAGAGGACACTGAGTCAGCGAGACAAACTGAGGTCTACAAAAATGTGAGATTTCCGAGAAAAGGACAATTGGCCTAATTCGATGAAGCTAAATTAGTTACAAAAATTATTTTGATTTAAAAGACGGAAACAGCATCAACAGTGCTCTAATATTTTAGCATAAACTCGATTGATACAAATTATCACACTGCTTGCAAATTGCGCAGCTAATCACGGTTATTCAGGCTTGTGCACCGAGGGTTTCCAAGAGAAAGTAATTTTCGAAGCGACTGGCACTGTGCATGCCCTGAATCAGAAGATTAAAATGGAAAGCTGAATTTCACTCGAATTTCATTTGCATGCACTTTTCCTGTGAGTGGCAGCATACACGAAGTGTTTTCTTTTACAATGATGTGAAATGATTAGGCCAGTTAAAGGTAGCCAACAAACAACGGAATGGTCAATACAAATATGTTGAAGATCAAGGAGCCACTGATGCACAGATAATGTCGCACTTCATGATTTTCTACTTTGAGAAAACACTTTTTTTATTGTCTTTTTTTTAATCAACATCAGCGCTTCAGCATGAAAAGACCAGCCAGGCATCAGTCAATTAAAGATTAACCGGTTTTCGTTCCATTCATCTTCCCTTCTAACGAAGGATGTCAATCAGTAGATTTCACGCTCATATTGTTTTTGCAGACATACCCACATGTACTATATTACTACCTTCTTTAATATGTTTAAAGCTTAGTTCTACGCGATTTCTACTGCACAGACTTCAACTGCTAGGGATAACTTTCCACTAAAGCACTACATACCATGCCAATGTCATGAAGCCCCCCAAACCATTCAGTTTGTATGCCACTGACAAAGACTGGTTATATCTAAAGAACAAGCATTTACAAGTACAGCCCCCCCCCTTTGAAAGCACCCGCACTCACCGGCTGTCTTCTGGCGGGCGGGGCTAACCTCCTCACACGGGAGCCTTGCTCCCTGCAGCACTCCTCCGGCGGTCGCTTTGGGGCCGCGGGCGGGGTTCCTCTCCTCCTGGGCTCTCCTAGATGCAGCAGGGCTCCCTCGCATCACGGGAGCCCTGCAAACCGGCCGCCAGGCTTCTTCTTTCTTCCCCCCGGGCTGCGGGGGCGGGCACTTCCGGCCAACCACTTCCGGGTCGCTGCGGGCAGCGCAGCGGCCCTTCTCCTTAGGCAGGCAGGCGGGGGCTGATTTTATCGGGCAAATGCCGGGTGGGCACCGGCTCTTTAAAGATAACAATCAATCGAGGTGGGCACTCGATCGGCCCACAAGTCCATACACGGGGGGGGGGCGGGAGAGGACGAGGGGGGCGGGCGGGAGAGGACGAGGGGGGCGGGAGAGGACGAGGGGGGCGGGAAAGGACACGGACGTCGGGAGGGAGGAGGGAAACGTGGGGACGGCGGGAGGAGGGAGGACAGCAGCAAGCACGGCCGGCCGGACCAGACACGGGGGCGTTCCCGGCGTCCCGTGACGTCGGCAAAAGCCAAAGAATGTCGGGAACGCCCCCGTGTCTGGTCCGGCATTGACGGACAGGCCCCTCGTCCAATGGCAAGGCTCCGTTTACGGAGCCAGCCAATCAAGGACGAGGGCCGAACCAAGCCACACTACAGATCTCAACAGGATTTCGCCTGCGCCGAAAAGATGCGCAGAGCGCATCTCTTCGCAGGCGAAACCTAAAAAGTGCCTTAGCCTCTACTTTTTTTTACCTTCGTGTAGCACCTTAAATTGTCATCTCTACTAGAGTATTTTCTGGGCCTCTCATGGGACCTCACCATGTCATCTCGACTCTACATATCTGTTGCTAATAATGACAGTGCCTCAATAGCAAGATTATCAATACTTTCCACTTACCTTGAATCAAAGATTTTGAAATTACTCTGGAGAATGCCCCGCTGAGGCTGCTTCTATCTTAGGACGCTGAAGTCAATAGATTGCTCTCTCCTAAAAATGAATAAAATTCTCCCATACCCAATTCCCCATGCCATGCAAATGCCATCCATAAATACGACCGTCAGCACTCTTTAATTTGTAATCTTTTTTGTCTCTGGTTTGTTAAAATCAGACAAAGCATACAAAAATTAGCTTGCCATACACTACAACAAAATACAAAAAAAATCATCTATTATAAAGTACAATTCAAAAACAATATAGGTAATGTTAAAGAAATAATTCACTTTTATGCAGTACTAGTGACACAAGCACCACCTGCTCCATCTTAACTAAATACAAAATTCGACATATAACGGGCCGGTGCTTTTAATCCACAAACTCGTGTTGTTTATTTTACAGTTATTCTCAGATTTTTGAAAAACAATATACACATTACCAGTATGTCAGTTAAAGAACACAATTTCACAGTTTAACATTATTTCAATTTCAAAAAATCTTTATTTCGATCACAGATCATAAAAGATACGGAACAATATATACAATTAAAAGTTATTAAACACAATGTGATCCAAATTTAAGAAAATTAGTTTAAATATTGAGTAAAACAGGGGAAAGAACCGCTGATGGTGTCCATTATACCAGTCTTTTCATCATTCGACTTCGGGTGAACCACAGCGAAGTTAAAAATTTTGAAAGTGCAAAAACTACGGGAGGAGAGAGGTCTGATTTTAAGACTCTATAAGCGGTTTGGTAAGATCTAACATTATATACACAAACAATTAACCACTTGGCTGCTAAGGTACAATTACTCCTCTGCATTAATTTCCATTGAAATCAATGGAAAGTCCATGACGAGTTACCCTTGTCATTAGCGGCGAAGAGGTTAAGAATTGTTGGACACTACACAAAATCAAAAACATGAATATGCTCAATTGGACAAAACACAACACCAGTCCAATATTGATAGGTGAACACACTCAGGTCATCTGAGGTGTACATACATCAAGTATCAACAATCTCCTGCCTGCGTGTGCAGCCCTGGGAATTAAAATTGTTCACACTAGGAGAGTAATTATATTGTTTCCGGAATATGGTTTCACGAAGCGTTTTTGAAAACAGAAAAAAAAACTGAATAAAGACAGACCCTCGGACTATAACAATTCAAACCAACAACTGACACAGGCAACCTTTCGGCCCTTGCTTCACCATCTCCCCATCAAAGTCATAAGGGAAGAGCAGTTTTCACATAAAGATACCACCACTATTCCAGGTCCTGACGAAAACCACAAAATGAACGTGGGGTTGAAACAAGATACTCTTATAAGTGCCCAAGGAGAAACGTATATAAATAATTACTCTCCGCCTCAGTGTGTTCACCTATCAATATAGGACTGGTGTTCTGTCCAATTAAGCATATTCATTTTTAGGTCTCGCTGAGCCAGCGCATGAGCTGTCTGCAAGACATTTAGTTAGTGGCTTTTCAAAGTGCTACCACATTCTTTTCCTGGCCTCAAGCTTGCATTCACGAGGCCTAGAGCTTGCGGTTACGCACGCGGGTGCACGGTTACGAGCACAGGCGCCGTCTCGCGGGCACCCTTACAGCCGCGATTACTTTCCCGGCGCCGCCATCTGCCTTTCCTCGTGGCACCCGTACGGCCAATGCTATTTATTTTTTCTGGGAAAGCATACAAATTAAAAGCGATGTTGGTTCAATTTCCCAAAGAATGCGCCCTTTCTTTTTAATTCTACAAGTATGCTTCACAATTCACCTAAGAGTAATCATACAAATCAGAAAAAAATGTTTAAAGAGGGCTATCAAGGTTTAATGTAAAGATACCTGAACGCCCACCTTGAATGAACATTGCGCAAAACTGGTTTCTATTGGATGTGTTTTTTTAAAGGACGGTCATGTTAAGTACCAGCACTGATCTCTTTGGATTCCAAAGGGCCTTTTAGGGGGGGGAAAAGAAAAGAGCATGCACAGAGGAAATCAAGTACTGTGATGTTCCACTCTAGTTTTGTAGCACAGACTTAAGAATCCACTTGTAGGCATGAGATTCTCCCAGAACATCAACCCCTGCCGCTGGCGTAAAACACTCGCTCTCAGAACAGGATTTGACTGCTGTGTGCTCTTGTGCAATACTTCACAGCGAAGCTGGGAGGGAAGTTCCAGCAGCAATGTTTACGTGAGTGGGGGATGGGAAATTATTTTGGTAACAGCAAATCGTAGGCAGCAGCTAAGCCCTTCCCCCAAATGTCTGACTGCAGTTCGAGCTGGCTGTGTTTGGATTTTTTTGCTGTTGAGAAGCTGCAGGTTTCCAGCTCTGCTAATAAGACTGCGGTGGGAAAGTCAAAAGCGTTCAAGTCAGCATACACTTGGCTTAGAACAATACAAAACACCAAGAGTAATGTGCGAAACAAACTTCCAAGAGCACTACGTGCAGGCCAGAAGCAACTCCAACATATAACGTGTGGCTGAGGAACTAAAATCTGCATTTACATGTTCTTTGGCAATGGACACAGTGCGTCCGCAGTTCTGCAAACACTGCATGCATCGCATTTACAAGGACGAAGTAAAAGGCATTTTATTGAATCCAATTAGTCAAATAATGCAATACCCTTTTAACTGCCTGTATATCGCACATGCACTTTAGGATTCCCGCACTCAAATAACAGCTTGTTTGTATCTCGTGTCTTAGCTTTTAAGTTTCCCACATTGTGCCATTATTGTTTGTATCCTCGTTGCCCACACTGTGCCATTATTATTGTTGTGTTTTTGTTTCCGGTGGCTTCACGGACAATGGCCCATCGCGCTTCAGGTTTCATGAAGCGCAGTGGGCATGAAGCCAGTGCCGTGTTGTTAACAAAGGTCCAAGCCTCTTGCTCAGACTTCAAAACAGGGCTTTAACATGAACATACTATTTGTGATTTTTTTTACAAGACCAATATTTGCCAGGATATTAATCAGAGATTGAATTTGAGCTTGTTCCAGTGCATAGGCACTTCTGTGGGTGCGTGTGCAGACACGTGCATTTTATCAGCACAGCCACAACTTACCATGCTTCATGAAGCACAGCGGCAGTGAAGAGGGCGCTGTGTTGCTAAAAGGAAGGCATGCAGCAGAATCCTCCAACTTATACATAAAATACCGCTGCAACAAAAATATGTTTACACCATTAACGCACATTGAAGGATAGGAATTTATGAATGAAAAGCAGTGAGACCGGCATTTATGCAAAGAATACATATCAGCGGAATTTAAGCCAACCGCAGCTACAAAAACACACAACCTCTGCGATCCAGGTAGAACCCTTGGTGCAACCAACTATCCTTCCTAGTTTGTAGATTTGTTGCAGAGTGACTTTGCGTCGACAACACCCTGGCATCAAGCTTCTGTTGGTGCTTGCCATAAGAGAATATATCCTTTTATCAGCTCTGCACAGAACACTGCTGCATTAACAGTCATGACCACTAGAGGGAGGAATCTACATAAATAGAGGGTATAGTGGAAACGCATTGGATTGCAGATTAACAGGTTCCTGGTTCAAATCCATGTGCCCCCTTCTGTTTTTTTTTTAGAGAGCTAGGGAACTATGTTTATTTATTAATCTGTGGCCAAAACCTTCACATTTTGCTGCAACACACTTTCTATTTATGTTGTCCAAGGGTATACTATATTGCATGACATCTACAGGGAACGAAACCATAATTCAAAAAACAAATTGTGCTTCTGTGCACATATATATGTATTAACAAAATGGCAAGTTTCAGGGACACGTCATACTATCCTGAGACGTCAAATACAAATTACAGTCTTTGTCATCTCGGCCAAGAGTCATGAGTGTATGGCAAAATGAAGTTGCTTTATGTTGCGTTGTGAGCATCTCATACAATCCAATTTGCAATGTTCAACTGCATCTTGTATAATAACCCATTATGCTTATGAGTACGGAAAGGTAATAAAACTAGTACTGAATAATCTCTCTCTACCCTGCATAGCTTTCCGTGGTGCAACAGGTTCCTACTCGTGTTGTACAAATAATACACATATATTATTGTATGGAATATTTATTTTAATTGGAATAAGCAAACACTACCCCTTTTCTGGCTAAGTCACTACTGTTGGTGCTGTAATTCTGCTTCAAACAAGTCAAAATACACCTATTTCGGCAAGGGTTTATGGGTGACAGAAGAAAAGAGTGGCAGATGTGCTGGTTACCCCACTTTTAGGTCGAGCCTGGCAAGAAGTATCTCATGAGATTATGCAGCGCCGATTGGCAAAGCCAATAGCTCTGGCTAAACACTTATAAGGTCCCAAGGGCAAGACCTATTGGCTATGCCAATGCTTGTTTTGATTGTGCAGTGTTTAACAATTCCTAATTGTTTGTGTATGTAATGTTAAACTTTGAAATTGGGTTCTTTAACATGACATACTGTTGTGTATATTGTTTTTCAAAAATATGAGAATAACTGTGAAATAAACCACAGGAGCTTGTGGATTAAAAGCACTGGGCCGTTATATTTCGAATTTTGTATTTAACTTGTGCCACTAGACATCTTTTGTGTATAAAAAGTATTGTGGTCCTTTCTAGTGTGCATTTTGGACCCAAACCTTCCATAGGTTTACACCATCTTAACTAAGGCAGCTAACATGGCATTCATTTCTTGAAAAGGAAGGCTACAATCCATGCTGGGCTAGGAGTACAATACACCCATTACCGTGCTGGTCTAGTCTCCACCACTCTCTAATGATAGTTCCATCTCTCCAAGATGCTTCTGTGTCTGCCTACCTTGTCATGACCACAAGTACTTAAAGCAGAGAACAATGCCTCTGCTGAATACTCAGAAACACACCTGAAATAAAGCTTTAATGTGACACATATAAGCAGGAGTATACAAGTGGACATTAAGGCTAAAAACAATAGTAAAATGAAAATTCCCATGGTCACCAAAATTATCGAAATTCTTTTGCCTTTTTTCAGATTTATAAAACTATTCACAGCAAAAAACAGAACTTGGTTTACTAAGCTACCAATGTCTTGTTTTATATAAAATGACACAGAAGGCAGTACCAAAAACAGCATATGAATTCATTTTCTTCATGACTCATTCTCGAGTTCGACACAAGGGCACAGCCGCTTGCTTTACTCATGAGATTAGAGCTGCAGCCCATCTAAAATTGATTTAATGCCAAACACTTTACTTACTGAGATGGAATACAAATGTTTTCGAATAAGAATGTAGCAGGAGAAATTGCTACTCTCCTCACAAACACACTGGGGTCCAGAAATAGAGCAATCGATAAAGGATTGCATGTGAGAGACAACAGAATGTATAAGGCATAAAAAAAGAAAAGTGAGACTTCAAGGCCTCAAAGAAAATGCTCACATTTAACCAATGGATATGGAAGAATGCATAGATGTACAAATGTGTACTGATGGATGTTAATAGTCCCAGTACACTTTGTAGGTGTGGCTTATATCCTTTTTAAGTAGTATTTAAGAAAAAAAATATTAGTAATATGCATAGGCGGAAAGTCTGCTTTAGTGAGAATGCAGAACCCCAAACAAGCTGTGTGTTTGGATAAGCATGCAGGCTCGATGGATCAAGTGTGGAATTTAGCTATGGCACCCTGTCAATCAGCCTTACCCCATGTCTTCAGTCTATAGTGGTGTTAGAAAAACCTATGACCTCAGAGAGGTCGCATTGGGTCAATCACTGTTGTAAATAAAATATGCTAAATGCAGCAGCACCCAACTCAAATAAAACTGCAGCATGCACGTTACTTTTCCAAACGCCTGCGTGATGTAAAAGGCAATAGGTTTCTAAAGTCTTGAACACTGGTGAAGACGTTTCCTTTTCTACATTATTTGCAGCAGATGCTCACTTGTGTACAGGAACCATGCATCTATCTTTAGTGCAGTCCATTTTCACTTGTCTCCTGTAATGTATGTTATTGGCATGCATTGCCTTTCTAACCGCGGCGGCAATTCCACCGTGGTGCAGTAGAGTGGGCGGGCCGCGTCGACCAACGGACATGCGCAGCACTACGGAGGTAGCGCTCGCGAGGGCCGTTGGCCGACAGGAGCAGCGAAGGGGCTACTCAGTAAGCAATAAAGATCAGTTGGCCTTGTCAATGATTTTTTTTTACCCATGTTTTACAACTTTTATATTGAAGGATAATTATAGTATGTTGCATCATATAATATATGTCATATATGATATATAAAGGATAAAGTACCCCCTGCCGTATATTATAAGGATATTGCAAGTCACTGCAGAGTTCCAAAACCTAAAAGAGGAACAGGGCAGAAGGCTGAGTTCCTTTATAAGGTTATGGAACTCTGAGGTAACTTGCAATATCCTTTTTGTGTATGCCACGAGGTACTTTATCCCATATAATTCATGGTCACACCATCTCCTTTCCCATAAATCACTTAAAACATTGTTACATAGCTCTTTCATACGAAATACAAACATTAAGAATAAAACTAAAACCTCTTGTGCAAAATTAAACACATCAAAAACCTATCAGATATTTGTTGGAAACAGATATTAGAAAAAGTTCAATATAAGTCAATTTAAAAAAGAAAAAAAAGCTGTAGAAACTCAAAAGGTGTAGAAACACGCAGAAAGATTCTAGTTTTTATCTATCTGAGGAGTGCAATTAATTAACACCCTCTGCTTGTCATTGTAAGCTATTAAAATAAACCAGAAGGAAAAAAAGCAACACACGATTTATTGCTTTATACAGCTGCCTTAATTATGCTTCGTTACTTGACCCACCTTCCACCTCGGCTGCTGGCATCAGGCACTGTGAACGAGCTCTGACATCTTTAATTTATAACGAGAGACTTGGTGGGGCACGAATCACTAATTATGAAGAAATTAGTGACTGCCGTTTATACAGGGATTACAGAATCCCAAGTATTATAATATAATATGATTGTATGATAACTTTTGTATAGTATGGTATGGCCTGACATTGTAGATTTGGCTTGTCGCTGTCTGGGATAGTGTGATTTGTCATGGTATGGTACAGTCTGTCATTGTATGGTGAATTATGGCTCGTCACTGTGTAGTATGGTATGGTCAGCCATTGCATAGTATGGCCTATCATTGTATAGTATGGTATGGCGTGTCATTGTATAGTATGGTATGGCCTGTCATTGTATAGTATGGTATGGCCGTCGCTGCATAGTATGGTATGGCCGGTCGTCACATAGTATGGTATGGCCTGCCATTGTATAGAATGGCATGGTATGGCCTGTCATCGTATGGTATGGTCCAACCTGTCATTGCATAGTTTGTAATGGTATAGTTTGATTGGTCGTTGTATTCTATGGTATAGTATGGTATGGCATATCATTGTAAAGTATGGTAAGGCCAGTTAATGTATGGTATGGAATGGTATGGAATGGCCTGACATTGCATGGTATGGTATGTCATTGTATAGTATGGTATGACATGACTACGGAATAGCCTGTCGTATAGTATGGTATGGCCTATCATTGCATAGTATGGCGTTATGGACTGTCATTCTATAGCATTGTATGGTCGGTCAATGTATAGTATGGTATGGTATAGTAAAGTGGTATGGCCGGTCATCGTATAGAAAGACATGGACTGTCATTGAATTGTACAGTATGGTATGGTATGACATTGTATAGTATGGTGTTATGGACTGTGTGTACAGCGTGGTATGCTACGGCCTGTCACTGTATAGTACAGTATGGCCTGTCATTGTATAGCATTGTATGGTCGATTGTTGTATGGTATGGTATAGTACGGTGGTATGGCCTGTCATTGTATGGTATGGTATGACATTGTATAGTATGGTACTGCTTGAAATACGTACCAAAAAACACTTTGTTACAAACTAAATGAGCGATTACTTTATAACGTTAGCACAATGCCATTAATGTATTTTGAAATCATTGTTACAAGCAATGCCAACAACCTGTGATCCACTGCGGTTATTCTGCTACATCAATGAGAAGGAGGGGAGAGGATGAAAAGTAAAAGGGAACAAATACGAGAAACAAGCGGTGAAAGCAACTGCGCAAAGCAAAAATAGGAGCAAGACAGACTGTAAACACATACCAAGTGGTGCAAGTAGAAAGAGAAGTAGGCAGAAAGCAAAACCAGTAGGACACTGCCAAAACAAAAAAAAGAGAAGCAACACTTGGTCCATGCTCCAGGAAACACACGAACAAAAAGTGAAGCTAAACTGAAGCCAGACCATGCTAAAGAAACAGATGTCCGCAAATAAGACTGAAATGAAGCCAACAAATGGTAAGCAATAGACAGGCTGCCCATTGTAAAATTACAATAATTAAAATTAAATGTACATTAATTATATTGAATCCAATTTAAATTACGTTTTTTTATTACATTTTAAATAGTTTTAATAGAGCTTTAGTCCACACCATAACTCACCCCCATGGCTTACTCTTTGTAGACAGGATTTTAATTTTTAACATGCCATCCTTTAAGGGTTTTACTGAGTATTGTGCATTCCACATAATAAATGGCGAATGTCAGCGCATCTTCAATTTCATGTTTGCTGAACTACAACTAATTGTCACACAGATTCACCAAAAGGCAACAAAGTTATTAGTGAATGCAACGTCTATTGCCCCTCGTCTCTGCCCTCACCCTTCCTTTGACTGATCTGCTCAAAGCTTGGCAAAACCAACAGGATGCTTAACCTGTTAAAAGCCTTCGAATTGTCATGTAAATACAAAAAGTGCCAAATTTATTAGTGAATGAACACTTCCTTAATACCCACCTCTATAAATCTGGCCCCCTTGAAGGACCTCATGAAATTGAGTATACCAAGAGTAGGCTTAACATGCCAAGTCTGCAGAACCATCATACAGTGTCAACGTTATTAGTAAATCAAAAATCCCCCCTCCCCCTTCGACGTTGCCTACCCCCGCTGAATCAGCACAAAACCTTAAATACCTAGAATGGGTGTAACTTGCTAACGGCTTGGCACATTGTATGCAGATTAATCAAGCAACAGTAAAGTCATAAACAAATGAAAATGTCATTGCGCACTACCCCCTTAATTCTGCTCCACATTAAAGGACGGACACAAAAGAATTGACATACCAATAGAAAATCAATCCTACTAAGCTTATGTTAAAATTTGTGAACATTTGTCATACATCTTCATCGTGACAAAGTTTTTAGTAAATCAAAATGTTTGAACTGCACCCTCCCCCAACCCCTCTATCTTGCACAAATCGTGAAATATCTGTATTGGGTTTAACTTGTCTGTCACATTTGATGCAGATTCATCAAACAGCTCTTCAGTTAAAAAATAATTAAAATTGTATTGCACCCCCTTAAACTGGCACTAAACTTCACATGAAAATAGAACACAAATCCTTTCACGCTTCTGACAAATTTTGTGCAGATTCAATAGCGCGTGTTAGCAAATCAACAGTTTTATGCTCTCCCTTTTTGACTGCCCCCTTGATAGATCTTTAAGAATGTACAGGCACCAAGTGTAATATCTCAAAAACTACTGAATGGATTTAAACTAAACCCCAAAACAATTCTCAATAAAGCTCTACTTTGATGCCTAGTTTAGGACAAATCTATTCAGCGGTTTTTGCTCTAGCTGCAAGGGCACATAAACAGATCTCAATAGTTTCTTCACTGCTATAAAGTGAGTACCTTAATATTAAACATTAGAAAGATATCTGGAACAATACATTTTAACACAAAATATTTTTTCTGCTTGGACATAAAGAGTTTAATGAAGATTTTAAATGGCTACAATGATAAAAACTGCAAGACAAAGTCAACATATATGTATGTGGTAGCAGACCCACTTTCACGTAATGCTTGCTCAGAAAAAAAACCTCAGTCTAATCAGGCAGTAAGCCCTATCCAATATTCCTCCCCATAGCACCACTTTCACCTGATTGTCAGAAAAAAGACACCGCCCGTGAGAAACCGGGTTGAAAAGGGAACCTCGTCTGGAGGTGTGGCTCTCTTTAGTGCTTCTCCAATTGGGTGAGATCTACACCTTCCTGTCTCCTGCAGTAAGGCCTCAGAGTTGCCAAAGGGTTCCCATCTCTTCGCAGTATTTAGAACTCCCTTTCAACACAGTGAAGGGCAAATTAGCCTTTCTGATTCACTCCCTTTCTGCAGGAATAAACACACTTGCTGACAGTTTGCAGTTATCTACTATAGGGTCAGGCTGACACCCCAGGTCAACACAACTAAATTCCAAGGGTGTGGCAGGTGGATAGTACAGGGACCACGACTCCTCTTCTAGTGGGTGGTGTTTCAGGACACAGGTGGTGCTATGGGTATCACCGGCAAGGTACCCTGTGTGTCACTCCATCTGAAAGGGAGCATAATCTGCCACAAGCCCCTCAGCTTCTGGGTTCTCATGTTTTCATGAACTTCAATTTCACTGATCTACAGAAGCCAAATAACTGGTCTCCTAAAGTCTAGTCGTAAGAGAAGCCACTGTCCTAGGAGTAAAGCACATGCTACTGGCACTGAAAATCTCTAGGTACTACGAGCATGATATCTATCTTTGCTTGCAAATGGGTAACACCAACTTCACTTCAATGCTTCTGGATATTTCGAATCCTTTAGTTTAACCCAGATTCCAGTTTAGATTCCATTTTAACTCATTACTTTTTACTTATAGAGCTGTCACTTACAGGAGATCTGCGCCCCCAGAGTTAAATTTATCAACTCTATCCTTAACAAAGCACGCATTTGTAAAGCACATATCCACCCCTTGGGGCATCCTGGCCATAAATAATATATGTTTACTGCAGCCCAACACGATGGTACTGATTAGATCAACCTTGGAAGGAGGAAAGGCTTAATAATCCTGTGGCCATGAATTTAATCTGGTATTTGTAGTATCCTGGGCATAAATAATATATGTTAACTGCTGCCCAACACGATGGTACTGATTATATCAACCTTGGAAGGAGGAAAGGCGTATTAATCCTGTGGCCATAAATTTAATTCGATATTTGTTAAGCGCAAACTAATCCCCCTAAGGGTCTCAATGTGGAGGGGGCCGTTGGGGAAATTAAGTGAGCTATTGCCCAGAGTCACATGGTGCTGAGCAGAGCTGCCGCCGGCGATCAAACCGTGAGCCCTGTGCTCTGGAGTGGATGGATTAATCTACTGAGAAACTAGACTGGGTTCCTTAGTTACCCTCCCGCAAACTGGTGGTATTTGACTCCCTTTCGGTATGAATGTTTTTACTGTGAAACATGTCAGATGGGTCTTTAAATGGCTTCGGTTTCTTATCTTTGGCAACACAGTTCCCAAGAGAATTTGTAACTTTCCTCAATATACCGGGAGTAAGCTTTGATCACCTGTTGTGCTACACAGTGTGGATAGGAGCAGCAGATCTGGGACATGCTTTTCTGCCTCCCTTTGTGCACTAGGTGTTACAACTATTTTGCCAGAGTTTTCCTGCTGATGGCTAGCATGCCATCTTTTGCAGTCTCTCAGCTGCTACCATGTTTATAGCCTGTTTCTCCTTTGCTTTCTCAGAATGGACTATTCCGATTTAAAACGCCTCAAAAACTGAAGCTGGTATGGGAAATCCCCTGCAAAGAAACCCTATCTTCCTCTGGGTTATTTCGACATGCACTGCTATTTTTGGCATCATCAGCTATAGGAATGAGATTATTCGAGGGATCAGTTGCACTGTTTTACTACAAGTGTTGTCTGTGAGTGGGAGGGTGAGACACTAACTGATGATAGACCCCTTGTTCTGATGAAGACTCCAATATTTACTACGTCGTCTGACTTTGCTGTTTGAATGCCTTAACCGGCCAACTGTTGGACGTTGGAGTAGATCATTTTTATGAGATCAACTATGCAACCAATGGACAGCCAGGCCGTTTTGTTTTCAACATGTTGTTCACTTTTCACTATTTCACCACCTCCATCACTTAGCACCTTACGGTCACTACATTTACCTAAGTAGTAGCAATACTTAAACTCATTTGAGACAAACCTAGCTTAATTAAATCAATTCTGCCATATACTTACTGGTCCAGGACTTCCTTAACTTTGATTTTAAATAGTAAATAAGTTAGTCATAAGTTAATGAGTGTACGGTGAAACCAAAAAAATGTCCTTACACTTTGGATATAGACTTTTGCATATGCAAATATCCCCAATACTCAAAAAAGTAAATTGTGCTACATATGCAAAGTAGGCTACCTGCACTGCTTCATCTATAAATCTATAAAACTGAACCAGGTATGGGCTTCCAAAAATCACAATTCTAATGGGATTAATGCACCCGCCGCCTTATCATTCAGTTTCTACCAAATATCGCCCCCTCAAGGGACTTGCTGTCACAATTGTGCAAGGCTCCAAAGCAATGAGCAAAAATTCATCATGAAATATTGATGGGTTAGCAAGAAAAACAAAATTGAATAACTGGACAATATGAGACCAAGGGTAGACGAATTTAATATTTGGATGCGTTATGAGAAAATAAAGCCTGCAAGTTAAATCATTTTTCTAAATTTTCAGAAATTACTGAAATGTAGAGTAGAAAAATGTTTGCTACTTGTGCATTTTGCTCTATGCCCCGTCTTTTTCAGGTGCATGGCAGTCGTGGCGTGCGTTAGAGCGTCTTAATGTTTAAAAAGCAATTATGGAATATCTTTGTTCCTTAAAAGTGAGGTATAAAATCAGAACACAGGGAGAGAATGTGTAATGGTGAGCGGTAAGAAATGCGCAGGGGATAACTTCATGAGCACATTAACCCATTTCAATTAAATCTCTTTTTACTTGCGTTCCTTTTTGTTTATGTAAATAAATGTAAAAAAAATGCATGTGAAAACATCTTTCCAATGAAAACAGATCTAACCGAGGCCATCTCGAGCCAGATGCTTGATATCTTGATCTGGAATGTGAGCTAGTCAGCTGGTAATAGCCTATCTTTTAAATCCAAACCCAATTAACATCTTCCCAACTGCAATGATGCTTTCAAGGTACAGCGTGGCACAACCTGGTCATAAAAAGAGTCAACTTTGAGCACTTATAAAATTATACGACTATTACTGAGTGCCAAAGTCTATGGTAACTGTACTAAATTCGTTTTTTCTGCGTAGCTACATATGATTTTTCTGAGCCCTATTTTGCTAGTATGTCGACTCTTATGCACTCTGACATTAACAACCAGTGCAAGTGCTCTGCCTCTAAAAGTGGACACAGATGCCTAAGCTGGCAAGAAAACCAGGTTTGTCTGGCATGGAGCTTTTTGCCACAGTGAACAAATGGTGCAGAAAGACTATACAGCAAAACTATCTGGCCTGGCGAAGTCTAGTCTTGCTACAAATTCCAGCCCAAGTGAGAAAGGAACAGAGCGGCAAATCAATTCAGCCCACGAAGAGCAACTACGAAATTCACGTTGTCCTGCTCTGAGCTTTTGGCACCAAAATCAACAGTTTCAGTGGGAGCTCAACAATGACAAATCAGACTTTGAGGGACCCTCTCTGGCCATAGCCTTGGACCTTGCTCCACTGGAAGATTTTTACTTTCATTTCAGAGGCGAAGTCCTAGAGTAAAAATGACCAGTACCGAGGGTAAAACAATTGACCAGGATGTCCCACTTGGCTTATAGCTTTTTACTTTAAACCCTTATATAATCATACTTTTGGTTCCCTATAATCCATTTGGACGATCTTGGTGTCTTTTTGCTAATTAAGGCATCTCTAGGATTCAAAAGTGGTTTGGGGATTTTACTGCGTGATCTTTACTTTAATTTTTTTTTGGCATTGTTCAAACTTGACACACTTTCTGGAGACTACCTGCTGTTTGCGCCATTGCTACCACATACTCTCTCAGCACTGTGTTTTATCATAACCATAATGGATTTATTTAGTTGGTAGGGGCACCCACCTTGCAAATTAATAACCCCATTCTTGACCACATTTAGTTTAAGATATGCTCAAATATCTGGATGGTGTTCTCCACGTGCAGCCACTGAATGTTGGCAGTCAAGTTAAAATGAATGCGTTGGTGTCTCTTTACATTTAGATTGCCATATAGGAACTGTGTATTATTGTCTTTACCAATAAGGATTTTAAAAAGATTTTCCTTTATGCAGGGATTTAGTCAAACTTCAGAAAAGGATATAAACCAGCAGAGGTTTCTGCATAAAACTTCCAAAATTTAGCTCTGAAAGCCTTTGTAGACTATCTTTCAAGGGAAGGGGTAAAAGAATGAAAGAAAACAGGATGGCTAGAATGTCTTTGGTTGACACTGAGCGATTGGACAAAGTGGCTGTCACTTCCTTGTTTGTTAATTTTTATACATTGGAGTGTGAATGGAGGGGACAGGTAGTATGTTACTGTTAAAGAAGAGATATATCCTGCTCTTTCTGAAGAGAGGAGCCTGTGCAGTTTGCATTCTCTCTGAGAGGAGGTTGCATTACACCCGAGAAGTCAAGCCTGCCTGCCTACTCTCCAAAGACCCTCTGAGAAGAGCAGACTGCTTTATCAATCTCGTAAAACCACTATGAGGCAAGCTCAAGAGCTGCCCTGCTGCTATTTTATTGTTTTTCCCAGTCTGGAAGCAATATTCGTTTTCTGCTTAGACTCTGGGGTCTCCAACCTTTTCTTTAACAAGAGCTACTTATGTTCAACAGAAATTATCCTGAGCTACTAGTATTATTAGTGTTGCAACAGTGAAAATTCCAGACAAGCTTACATTAGTGGATACGCTATGCTAGATTACCAGCAATGATCACCTCAGTGCATCAGGCAGGGTTGCCAGTATCAATGTAAAAAACAAGTGTTGTCACTATGGAATGCCTACAGCCGTAACTGCTATTATTGTGGTACCAAGATAACATTCATAATAAGTCTCACCATCGCTACAAGATTTTAGCATTTTAATATTAGTTTTAAAAATATTTTGAAAATTCAAGCATTTTCCTTCAAATATTTTAGGAGTTCTGACAATGCACACATTTTCGCCTTGAATGCAGACTTTTCAATTTTGTTATAAATATATTCAGCCAAGTAAAAAAAAAACTCTCCAGAAATCTGCTTATGAGTTCTGAAAAATATATGCTATTCAATTTTGGTATGCATTTATTGATTTAGTCAAATAAAAGCTGCTAATTTAGTAGGCTGAGCAGCACACAGGAGAGCCACTCAGAGGTAGCTGGAGAGCTACGAGTAGATCACAAGCTACTCGTTGGAGAAGCCAGGCTCCCTGGCCAAAAGGTGAAGATAGATAGGGAAGACAGGTTATTGCTAACTCCTCAAGAGACTACCACGTCAGAATGGACTATGATCCTTACCTCTCTGAGGAGAGAGATTCCACTTAGTTTTCAGCGTGACGTGACTTGGTAGACACTTAGCCAAGGGCAGAGTAAATCGTTTCAGGTAGGTTTTTGCTACTGTAATCCTTTCCCCTGTCAAGTCTTACTTGGTTTTACTCTACCCAATAGTCAGGGAAGCTAGGAGCTTGCAGAAAATAAGTTCATGTTTTCTTAATTAACAAGGGGCATTTGGTTTATTGGTAAACCTGTCCAAATAGTTTCCACCTCGAGATCTGCACATTTAAAGGTGCTTTCACGGCCTGATCTAACATTAGCGTAAACCTTTTAAGGTTACTGTTTGTTTGCACTACTGATAGTACTGGCCTGCAGTCCAGATTTTTTGTGATATGCGACCAGTCCGGGGTGCTTTTGCCTGTGAAAGCAGAGAAAAAAGTAAACTCAGGCTCAAGAGCCACCACACTAATGTCCAAGAACTCGTTTGAAAAGTGTTTCTATGGGGGCGTGGCCAAGCAGCATGGCCAACAGGACGTGAGCTCCACCAGCTCCGTCCCGAAGACCAGCTAAATCCTTCCAATAATCCTGCCCGGGCTCTCCCGCTTACTGGAAAGCGTGTCGGAGGTAGCGGTGACCCCGCCGAGACTCCTGTGCCCGGAAGAACGGACCCGCGACCTGCAATCCTCCGAGGGCGTTGGACCGACTGCTGCTGGAAGCGGCGCCGGCGAGTTTAATCACGCGATGCCGCGGACTGGGCCTGCACGCTGGGGCCGGACCGCGGGCGTACCATCCAGGGCTCCCCGACTTGAGTGAGCCCCCTCACGAGCACAAGTGACCTGGCTGGAGCTCCCGGTCCGTGGACGGAGGGTCGAGCGGCGGAAGCACAGAGACCTTCCTGTTGCGCGGTGAGGAGGAGGACGGGACGGAGGCGCCGTCCATTTTGTGCAGCGTTACTGTGCTGGAGTTCGGGGGCCCCCCCTTGCTGTTGCTGGAGACTGCGTGCCCGGTCATCGGGGCACCTGCACCCGGAGGTGGGGGATGTGAGTACCGCTTGCCGGACTGTTGTGTGCCTGACTGGACCCGGCCCCTTCCTTATTAGCTGCGGAGCCTTACCGCTTGTGTACCTCCTCCCACCAGACTCTGTCCTGCACCCTGGTTTTTGTCCTTCGCTATCCACATGCATCGGAGGTGATTGAGGAGTGGAGCCGCTGGGCCCGTAGACGGACTGCGCCCCTCCCCCACGCATCCGCCATTTTGGGAACTGTGCCAGGCGGCCTCTGGGGGGGTCCGTGGCAACTGGTACCGGGGGGCATCTGTGCCCCGCCCTGCCCAGTGCTGCGGGACCTAGGTGAGGAGTGCGACGTGAGGAGGTGGTGGTGCCCGAGTTCCAACCTGTGCTGCCCATTGTTGTCTCGCCGAGGTCCTGAATCCTGGTCCCCCCAGTGGGGGTGGGTGGACGAGAGCTGCTCCTACGCTGCCTTGCCTCTTGGTTTGCTTGGACTGCCTGGGCACCACTTGCCCTACATCCTTCGTGCGCTGTGGTGTGCGCCTACTCTATTTTTGCTTGGGTTGCTCCCGGGGGGCCCTTCCTGCTTGAGACGTGCGGACTTGCGACAATCGCCATGGCGGCCCGTTCGGGTCGTGGCACTAAGGCCTCCCAGCCTCACACGATCGTGCAGTACACTACCCCTCGCCTGCAGCCACAAAGGATCACGCGCCAGACGGGCACTGAAGACAGGGGTGAGGACCCGTCGGAGCCGTCCAGAGCGGAACTTCTCAAGGCTATTCAGGGTTCGCACACTGCCCTGGAACGCCAGATAGAGACGGTCTCCATAGATGTAAACTTTTTGCGGACAGACCTTCGCAAAGTAGCGGACAAGGTTTCGGATGCGGAGGGCAATATCACTCAACTACAGGGGGAGGTCGCTTCCCTGCAGAAGTCGCTCGCCGAACTTACCTCTACTACCCGTGCATTGGAGAGGCGCGCCGAGGATGCAGAGGGAAGGGCGCGTCGGAGCAACATACGGGTCCTGGGAGTGCCGGAACGGCTAGAGGCGGGGAACCCTGAGCGCTTCCTAGAGACTTGGATCCGTGAGCACCTATGTCCGAATGGATTGTCCAGCGTCTTTATTGTGGAACGCGCGCACAGAGCCCTGGTACCCCCTCCACGACCAGGGGAGGCTCCTAGAGCCCTCATCGCGAAAATCCTGAACTATAAGGACCGTGACTGCATTCTCAGGGCGGCAAGGGAGTCGGGCCCCACACGATTGAGAACAGTCGCATATCAGTCTACCCTGATTATACCCAGCAGGTGCAGGAACAAAGGAAATCCTACTTGGGAGTTAAACAAAAACTGCGTGACATGCAGCTTCAGTACATGCTTCTATATCCTGCCAAGCTCAAAGTGCTCTCCCAGGGCCGGGCACATTTCTTTGAGACGCCAGCGGAGGTATGGGAGTGGTTGAGATCAGAGGGGACGATTTGCCCCCAGGTGAGAGAGGGGGCTCGCGTGACACTTGGGGGACCAGGCCACAGAAGAGACGGCGTGGCAGGAGAAACCGCCGTTCTGGGTCCCGTGGTTCTCCTGAGGCTCGACCCACGGTGGGACCGGATGGGGCCATCCTCATGGACGACTTGCCTACGAGAACTGGCTCGAGTTCGACTGGGGCGGCTGCCCCTAATGATATCTTGGTACCGGACACTTTGCAGGAAACGCCGCTAAACACGGATTCTACAGCTCCGGTGGTCCCGGAGACTGCCTTACCGGCGCCGGAGTTGGAATGATCCTTGCTCTGCCTCCAATGACTCCAATGTGAGCCCGCCTTTATTGTGCAGTTCTCCATGGCCCAGCACTTTTTGAACTATCACATTTCATCATTGACGCTGGGGCCCTTTCGAACACTGGTTGGTACCTTGTGATTGGCATCTGGGTCATATGAGCTGCGGGAGGTAGGAGGCGAGGGTGGCGGATGTCATTCCCACATTGCTGACTCAGCGGGGGAGATGTACCCGGGTTCTTATATCAGAATCGCTGGGTCTTTCGGGGAGCTGGGAGGGTGGGTGGGTGGGGTTGTTTTGCTGTGTGTGAGTGTGTGTGGAGTGTGTTGTTTGGGGTGGCTGTGCACGTCCTGGCACTGGCGGGGGAAGGGCGGGGTGGCGGGTTTGGTTGTTGCTATCCTATTGCTCGTGGGTGGTGGGGATGAGGGTGTTCATGCAAAAGTTTCGTATGTTGGGGTTGTTGGGGGGTGGGATTGGGTTCGTGACAAAGATGGCACTGGCATTCTGTGCATATTGATTCCGATTTGTAGGGAGCTTGTCCTGCGCGCTGCATCCCTAGATTTCTATGTGGCGGGGGCCAAATGGAGACGGTCCAGGTTGCGCTTGCACTGTAGCCCGTTTGGGCGTGATTGTTGGTCATGGGATTTAAGTTTTTAACGTGGAATGTGCATGGCTTGGGCACGTGCACTTAGAGACACAGGGTCCTTACCTTCCTTAAACGCCATGGGGTTTCAGTTGCTTGTTTACAGGAGACCCACTTAGATGAGGAAGGTGTACAGCGGCTGGCCAAGAAGAGGAGAGGCCAGATTTTCCATTCCTCCTATTCCACATATGCTAGGGGGGTTCTAATTTGGGTGGCCCCTGGGGTTCCCTGTGCTGTTCAATACATAGATGCGGATGTGGAAGGCAGGTACATATTAGCAAGACTCAGGTTGGATGACAAAGTCCTCTTGCTCCTTAACACGTATGCACCGAACATTGATGACCCGGCCTTTTTCTCCCAGATACAGGATCTTGTGGCTCCAAGCCTAGACGCACCCCTCCTCTGGTTCGGGGATTTCAATTGCGTACTGCATCATGAGCTGGACCGTCATCCACCCAGAGCGGGCACTAAGCCCCGTATGACGGCGCGCTTATAGGAAGTGATGCATAATATAGGGGCAGTGGATGTGTGGCGTACCTGCCACCCCGCACATAAGCTTTACACATGTTATACCCCGACGCATGGTACACATAGTAGGCTGGATCGAATGCTAGCGGCCAACCTTCCCTCCTCTCTTACATTGACGGTTACACACCAGGCCCGATACCTGTCGGATCATGCTCCAGTCACGTGCGTGGCGCAGTGGCCTGATCGCACGGAGCGTCTGCGCACGTGGAGACTGCCGACTGACCTGCTTCAGGATCAGGTGGCCCGGGACCATGTGGCGTCGTCGCTTTCCGACTACCTAGAACTCAACTGGGCGGGGAATGACCTGTCCTACTCCACCAAGTGGGAGGCACTGAAAGCAGTCGTGTGTGGAGCGTGTATGGGCCTGTCGTACGGGGTTAGGAAGCAACTGCTCTCTGACTTGGAGGCTGCGGTTCTGCACGCTCAATCCCAGTCTGATCCGGACGCATCGGATCAACAGGCGGAGGGCCTTGCCCTGGTATCGATCCACGACATACTCACGTGGCTTGATAAATTTACACTGGGCCAATACAGACAGAGACTACATCGTGAGGGAGATAAGTCTGGACGCGTGTTGGCCTGGATACTTCGTCGTGAGTTCACGCCCGAACGAATAGTAGCCCTACGGAACCCCAGTGGCGATATGGTCCACTCGGAAGCTGATGTCCTCGCAGTCCTGCGAGACCATCTACGAATCGTATATGAGGCTGACCCGTCCATATCTGAGGATGTCTATCGCTTGTATCTTGAAGACCTCTACCTACAGACCCTGCCGGAAGCGGCAGCGAAGGAACTTGACGCCAAGTTGACGTTGGGTGAAATTACTGCGGCGATAGCTGCCCTTCCCCGGGCCAAGACCACTGGCGGGGATGGATTCCCTGCGGAGTTTTATTATGAGTTCGGAAATACCCTAGCCCCCCTCCTCCTACAGGTCTACAATGAAGCTTTGCGTACGGGCACCCTCCCACCCACTTTGAATCAGGGTGAGGTCTGTATGATTTTGAAGCCGGGCGGTGACAAAACAGACCCCGCAGCTTACCGCCCTATCACATTGATAAACTCAGACGCAAAAATCCTTACTAAGCTGCTGGCCAATCACCTTGCCCCGCACATGACCCAGCTCGTTCACCCAGACCAGTGTGGCTTTGTCCCCGGTCGTAATACGGCGATGAATTTGCGTCGCCTAAATCACATATTGCATGAGGTCCGGGGACGAGAGGTTCCTCATGTGTTGGTCTCCGTTGACTTGGCTAAGGCCTTTGATACGGTGCACTGGGGTTATCTGATGCATGTGCTTCTGAAAATGGGATTTGGTCCCGGATTTCGCGACTGGATCCGGGTGCTCTACGGAGCGCCCCGAGCCAGGGTGCGCCTGGGATCAGCCCGCTCCGACGAATGGTCGCTGGGGAGGGGCACCCGGCAGGGCTGCCCTCTCTCCCCCCTTCTATTTGCTCTCGCAATTGAGCCCCTAGCCGTATCTGCCCGCAAGGAGTTGCACAACTGGGGCATTGTGGTGGGGGACACTACCAATGTCATCTCCCTCTACGCTGACGATGCGCTCTTCTATCGGACTTCCCCGGTGGAGGCCCTCCCCGCTTTGTTGCGGCTTTTGGACCGCTTTGGCACAGCCTCTGGTCTGCGCATGAATGTCAACAAATCCCTGGTGTTCCCACTGACTGCTGCTGTCCCTGACCCGGATGCGGATTCTCACTATTTGGGCCTCCGGTGTGAACGTCTGGCATTTCGGTACTTGGGTATTCTGGTGGCCGCCTCGGACGAGGCTCTCCCGACTCACAAAATTGACAACATTCTCGCAGCCCTCAGTAAATCTATTGCCTTTTGGAATACACTCCCCCTCTCCCTCATGGGGCGGCTGGCAGTTGCCAAAATGGTGATGCTCCCTAGAGTCTTCCATGTGCTGCAAAATACTCTATGCCCATTGCCACCCCGGGTGTTTCGCACGCTGAACTCACCCCTCACCTCCCTACTCTGGGCGGGTGGGCGCAGTAGGGTCGCGTTGCGTACGGTGACAAGGTGTTGGGATGAAGGCGGCCTCGAGGCCCCGAGGTTTGATCTGTATTACTATGCGGCGCAGCTTCTCCCAGCAGCCAGGTGGTTTGCTGAAGACGAGAACTGGGAGCTGGCTTTGTTGGGTGGTGCGGCTACGGACAAGGACTTGCAGGAGGCTTTCATGCTAGGTCGGGGCGCTGATAATACTCTGCCCTATGTGGTAAGGCATACGGCTAACATTTGGCAGCGGTTCGTCGAGAAGGTTCTGCGACGCGCGCCGTTCCATAGGGAGCTCTCCATTTGGATCCTGGCCCGATACTCAAACTGGAGGCAAATATGTCCTTCCGTGAGTGGCGCTTGGGCGGTTGCGAGACCCTCGCAGATCTCTACCCGGACGGCTCTTTTGTGTCCTTTGAGAGAGCTGTGGACTCATTTGAACTCAGTGAGGGACAATACCTGCATTACGGAAGTCTTAGGGACGTGGCCAGGACAACATGGCCCCAATTCCCAGAGGCACCCCAGCTCACTAATACCCAGGACATCATCTTATCCTGTGGGAGAGGTAGGCGCCTGATCTCCCTCCTTTACTCTGCCATGCGCAGAGACTCGATTCCCCTGTTGGCGCCGGCCTGGGTGGCTTGGGAGGCAGACCTGGGGATAGAATTAGCTCCAGCCCAGAGAAAGCGGATTGGAATGTTGACTCGTAAAGTGTCCTGCAATGCGCATTTCAAACTTATTCACTTCAACTTTGTCCACCGCACTTACATGAAACCCGTCTCCCTCCACCGCATTTTGTCAGATAGATGCCATAATTGCCCTAGATGTGGGATAGAGAGGGCGGGATTCCTACACCTGGCATGGGAATGTCCCTTGGTCCACGATTTTTGGCGCAGGGTGGTGGTTCATATTGCCCGGACCACACTTCTTAGGTTGCAGCTGGACCCGCTTCACTGTCTACTGGCGTTAGTGCCCAAACCAAAGAAAGGTCTGTCTTACAAATTGTTGCAACTTCTATTGGTCCTGGCAAGGAGACGGGTGGCCATTACCTGGATGGGACAGAGGGCGCCTGAAATTTCTCATTGGTTACGAGACGCCAAGGAATGGGCCTTGGCAGAGGAGACACACATGCAGCGCACTCGCAGGGACGGGAAGCTCCAGGACGACTGACTCGCCTGGAGAACCATGTGTATGGAGGGGATGGAGGAGGATGATTCGGACGCCACTAGCGCTGAGTTGTTTTCCTCCGCTTCATCGGGGTCTGGTGATGAGGGGGGGGATATGGGGCGGGGTGTCAGGAGGTAGTGTAGAGGTCCCCTGTGCCATGCCGATATTCCTTGTTAGATATGTTTGTATTTAGCTGTAATTCCCATTTGACCACCCTACACTGTGATGACCGCGTCCTAACTGGCCCTTGCATTTATTTCCTCCTGTATTCGGATCAGCGCTAGAAATGCCATTCATGGGGTTCTTCGTTACTGTTATACCGTTATATAGTGTGGAAATGCAACATAAGAAAATTGGCGTAGACATTGATACTGTTTTTCTGATATTTGAAGCACAAATGCAAATTTCTCTACTCGTATATAGGTTCACTCCAACGACGCCCTGCCTCCGGGATGTGGGCCGTAATTGGCTGTGTATTTACTTTGGGACTAACCTTCCTGTTCTTTCCATATCAACTGGCCTGATGACTGTATAATTTGTGCCTTCTTACTATCTTCGCCGCAATAAACATATTTAAAAAAAAAAAAAGTGTTTCTATAACGAAGGGTGTGCTGGTTTTGGTAGAAAACAAGGTGGAGGCCAGCAAACCGCTTCTTAAGCACTACGAAAGTACTGTACGATGATGCCATATGCACCAGAAGTTCCAAAATCTAACACTTGGGGATTATTTTTGACTCTTGACATCACAGCGCATGCAAACAAAAACTGTTACTTATTTGGCTGAACTCCAGATCCACAAGTTAAGTAGGTGCCTCCAAGTAGTGGCAATCCTGTTTCGGAGTTCCATGACACTGGCCTCTCAGTCATGGTAAATGTGCAGAACCGATCAGAAAGGCTCGTGAGCTAGCGGCTAGCCATCTTCCAGACCCTGCCCAAACCACACAGTTTTGTCTGTTTTTCAATTTTAATAACTTTTTCATGTTAAGAAAGCATTGCATAAACTACTTTGGCTAGCAAACCGATTTCTCTGATAAAATATTTCTACCAAAAACATAAAATACAGTCAAAATAAGTGATAGTAGTATTGCATGTGCGTTAAAGTCACTTTCCTAGAACTCAAGCACACAACCAATGAACGAGAAATGAAGAAAACCCACATTATCAAACAAACATTCCGTTATACCAATATACAAGATTATGACATTCCACCCTCATGACAGAGTCTGTTCTTTCGAAATATTCCCAAAACGGTAAACTTTGCAACTCTCATGCCTTACCTTAGAATTACCCCCAGTCGTCAGACTGGATCAGGAAAGTTTTTTTCAGCAATACCCCACCGCGTTGGTAGGCGTCGTGGCTCTGCGTGCATCGTTGGCGTCGGGATGATGTCGCTGGAGCTACATAGACACGCCCAGGCATGTTGATGTCAGTTCTGTACACGACTTTCTATGACAGGAATGCAGAGCCATGCAAGAAACTGACCACTGGTGCCATGAAACTAGGGCCCTAAAAGGGATGACCTTCACCCTAGAAATCGGTTTGCAGAACAGGGAGGATGGGTGTGGCAGCAAGGAATCTAACACTACTAATGTTTCTTACAGATATATCGTTAGCAAAGGTAAGTAACTTGTGCATCTGAAAGAAACACGTAGTGATAGATTTCTTACTTTAGAATAGATACCCCAGCAATACCATGGTGGGTCTTCGAACCAAGATCACACCAGAAAGTCCTGGAGAACAGAACGGCCAAAGAAGCCGTCTCTCCGGACTTGGTTGTCCAGGCAGTAATGCGTGGTAAACATGTGCAACGAGGCCTACATAGCTGCCTGACAGATGTCATGCAAGGGGACTCCCAGTCCCAAAGCAGTAGTGGCTGCCGTCGCCCTGGTAGAATGGGCACGTAGCCCCACGGAGGCTCCTTTTTAGCCAAAGAAGAACAAGCCTCAAAGCACAGAACAACCCATCGAGAGATGGCCCGCTTGTGCAAGGCCCAACCTTTCTTGGCGCCTACGTAGCCAACAAAGAACTGGTCATCCATCCAGAACTGTTGTGAGCGGTTGAGGTAGAATGAGAGTGCACGTTTTGGATCCAGATGGTGGAGCCTCTCCTCCTCTTGTGAGGGATGCGGAGGCGGAAAGAAGGTGGGCAAAGTGATTGTCTTCCCGATGTGGAAGGCAGTGACAACCTTTAGCAGAAAAGATGGACGTGTCTTTAGAACAAATTTGTCCGGATGGACAGAGAGAAAAGGAGGTTTAGGAGAAAGAGCCTGGAGCTCACTCACTCTTCTGGCAGAGGTGATGGCAACCAAGAAAGCAGTCTTTGAAGTAAGAAGACGTAGAGGACAGTTGTGAAGAGGCTCAAAGGGAACACACATCATATAGGTCAGAACCCGGTTCAAGTACAACTGAGGCATTACGAAAGGAACAGGAGGGAAAATATGAGTAATGCCTTTTAAGAATCTATTTACAATAGGGGACTTGAAAAGGGAAGGCTGATCTGGAAGCTGTAAAAAGGCTGAAATGGCTGAGAGATAGCCCTTGACAGTGCCCAGAGCAGAGCCTTGCTGGGCCAAAGAAAGGAGAAATAGAAGGACCTCTGAAAGAGGTGCAGAAAGGGGATCCACAGCCTTTGCAGTGCACCATGTCACAAATTTATTCCACCTGCAAGTGTATACCGTTTTCGTGGAGGGACGCCTGGCTGCAAAGATAACATCACAAACTTCAGGAGGCAGGTCAAAGGATGTCAACTGCCACCGCTCAATCTCCACGCAAGGAGGTGGAGGCTGGACAGGTTCGGGTGGAGGACCCTTCCCTGCTGCTGCGCCAGAAGATCCTCCCGAAGAGACAGTCGGAGCGGGAGATTGATCGCCATGCTGAGTAGCTCGGGATACCATACTCTTGGAGCCCAGTCCGGAGCCACAAGAATGACTTGGGCAAGGTCACGCTTGATCTTCTTCAGCATTCTGGGTAGAAGTGGTATAGGCGGAAAGGCGTATAGTAGACCGCAACTCCACTCGCGATCAAAAGCGTCACCTAGTGAGTGCCGCCTTGGAAATTCCAACGTGCAGAACTGATGACATTGCGCGTTCTCTTCTGTGGTGAATAGATCTAACCAAGGCTCTCTCACTGCTGAAAGAGACCTTGCATCACGTTCGAGTTCAGATGCCATTTGTGATCCATCATGCACCGTCCGCTGAGTCCTTCCGCCCAGCCAGGTGTTTAACCACCAGGAAAATGCCCTGATGTTCCAGAGATTTTCAGAGGCACAGAGTCTCCTGACATAGGGTCCACAACCCATCCCTGCCCGGTTTGTTGCAGTACCACATGGCGGTGGTGTTGTCTGTGAACACCTGCACTACTCTCCCCATGACAGAGGGAAGGAATGCCTTCAGTGCAAGTCGGATCGCCCGAAGCTCCGGAAGGTTGATATGGAGCCGGGACTGCGCCGGAGACCAGAGGCCTCTGATCTCCACCTCTCCCATGTGGCCGCCCCATCCCAGAAGGGACACGTCCGGCACAACTGTGTGCTCCGGTTGGGGAAGGGAGAGGGATCTACCATTGACCCAATCACGATTCGGGAGCCACCACTGCAATTGTCATGCAGTGCCCTCCGAGATCTGGACGTGATCGGACAGGTTGCCCTGATGCTGTGCCTACTAGAACTTCAGGTCCCACTGCAGAGCCCGCATATGCCATCTGGCATGATCCACTAACAGGATGAAGGAGGCCATCAGGCCCAGTAGCCGGAGGGTCATCCTGCCTGAAACCCAGGACAGAGGCTGAAGGATCGGAATCATAGCCTGAATATCCCGGACTCGCTGCTCGGGAGGATAACCCCGAAACTGCGCTGAGTCCAGAACCACTCAGATGAAAAGGAGCTTCTGAGAGGGAAACAGGTGCGACTTCGGCACGTTGATGGAAAACCCCAGCAAATGCAGGAGGTCGGCCGTAGTCTCGAAGTGGGAAACGACTGCCTGGGGCGATCCCGCCTTCAACAGCCAGTCTTTGAGATAGGGGAAGACTGGAACCCCTGATCTACGCAGATGAGCTGCGACCACTACCATCACTTTCGTGAACACCTGAGGAGCGCTGGTAAGGCCGAAGGGGAGCACGGTAAACTGAAATTGCTTTTGGCATACCGTGAACCGCAGGTAACGCCGGTGGGCCGGCAGGACGGGGATGTGGAAATATGCGTCCTGCAAGTCCAATGCTACCATCCAGTCTCCAGGGTCGAGAGCAGACATAACCTGAGCTAGAGTCAACAGCTTGAACTTCTCCTTCCAGAGGAAGCCGTTGACGTCCCTGAGCTCCAAAATAGGATGCAGGCCCTTGTCCTTCTTGGGGACCAGAAAGTGGAAATCGCAACCACGACCTACTTCTGGCCCAGGAACGCGCTTGATGGCCCCCTTGGCAAAGAGGGCCGTTACTTCCTGCTGAAGAAGCGCAAGATGGACCCCCAACATGAGGTGGTACTGAGGTGACATGGCTGGAGGGGTAGTCTCGAAGGGGAGGGAGTAGCCCCTTTGGACCATTTGCAGCACCCACCTGTCCGAGGTGATGCCGCACCAGTGAGGGAGATGATGGCGTATTCTGCCGCCCACTGGCATTTGATGGGCCTGAAAGGTCGGTCTAGGAAGGCTTCGAAGTAAACGCTGCGGGGTGGAGGTGGACTGACCCGCCCCCTGGCCCCCATAACTACCTTGGCGGTTCCCACATCCACCACCGCGCTGAGGTTGTTGCTGCACAGGTCTGTGGCTATGGAATCAACGTGTTGGGCACCCCTTCCATGGCCACGAAAGGAGTGAAAAGCAGAAGGCGGAGGAGGCCGAGTGGCCACAAGCCCAAGGACTTGGCCGTAGCCCATGAGTCCTTAAAGCGCACCAACGCACTATCCTCTCTATTGTCAAAAAGGCGAATGCCATCAAAGGGCATGTCCATCAAAGTGTTCTGGACGTCCCCTGAGAAGCCAGTGGTTCTCAGCCAGGCATGGCGCCGAAGAGCCACCATTGTTGAAATCGCCCTGCCTAGGGAGTCGGCGGTATCAAGCCCACAATGACAGGTGCACTTAGCTGAGTCCCTCCCAGCTGCAATAGCTTGGAGAATACTGTCTGGGCCTCCTCCGGACAGCTAGGCAGCATCTGCGCAAATGTGTCCCACACAGGTTGGGAGTAACGGTCCAAGAGGCATGCAGGGTTCACTGACCACATCCCTAAGCTGGACGATGAAAACAGCTTCTTTCCAAGCTGCTCCAGCTTTTTGGATTCTCTATCCGGGGTTGCGGAAAGGAATGCCCTCTGGGATGCAGAGGCTTGGACATCCAAGCTCTCAGGAGTGGGCTGTTGGGAGAGAAAGAGGGGGTCGCCCGGAGTCGGGCGATGGGCCAGGTTGTTGTCCACAGTAGTTCTGTCTTGGGCCTGGATCAAGTGCCCAAAAGAACATCAGACAGTGCATCATTAAAGGGTAGCAAGGGCTCCGAAAAGGTTGCGCCGGCTGAAGCACTTCTGTCAGAAGGTTATTCCTGGCAGCCACTGTAGGGAGTTCGAAGTGAAGAGCCTTGGCCGCCCTACGCAACACCACTGCATAACTTGCTCCCTCCTCCGTAGCCACGGATGGAGGAGACAGCGTACCAAGGTCAGGCGAGGTATCTAGACCACTGGCATCCCCCAAATCCTCTGCCCAGTCCGGGTTATAACCACACTGTTGTGTGAGAGGGTCCTCAGACCCCTCCCAGTCGTCCCCTTCTTCCGAAGTCTGTGAAACAGGCTGAAAATAAGGAGTCTGGACGTAGGGGTAAAAAGGCCCCAATGGAATCGGCGTCAAGCGACGCCTTTCCGGCGCCGCGTCTGGCCCAGGGCTGAAACCGGGGACAACGATGGCAGTAGTACCAGACGACATCGGAGGTACATCGGAAGTGGTGCCGGAGGTGGGGTCGCCACAGGTGGAGGTGTTAACAGGTTAACTGTGTCGCCCGGGATCTAAGCCCGGATCCAGGAAGGTCCTGCAATGCCGGGGCCGAACCGACGGAGGCGCCGGGGCCGAAGCCACCAGCGTTGGAAGGGCAGGACCTCCAGTCGGGCTCGAAGGCGCACCAGCAGGGCCAGATGGCCCAAAAAGGTGAGCCATGGCAGCAAGTAACTCTTGCACCTGAGCAGGCGTCGCCGACAGACCCGGAAAGGGTGGGTAGGCCGGTGGCAACGTCGCAGGCTCTGCCGCCGCCTCGGGGTTGGCACCACCCGCACCCTCAGCCGCGATGGGAAGTCGAAGAGCCGACTGCTGGACTTACAGCAACTTCCGGGACCGCTCCGGCAAAGTCTTCGGCGCCATGGCCCAGAAGTAGGGGCATGACTTGGAGTTGTGGTCCCGCCCCAGGCAGTAGAGAGACACGCGGTGGGGATCCGTCACCAACATCATGCGGTGACCGTCCCCGCAGTTCTTGAAGCATCCCTACGACACCAGGAGTCGATTGACTCAGAAGAAATGAGGTAAAAGGCCTTGAAAAAAACTCAGTCAAAAAATGACTGGGGGTACTTACTCTTCCTGGATCAGCGCTTGCTGGCGCGGAAAAAGAAAGAACTGATGTAAGTAGCTCCAGTGACGTCATCCCGGCGCCAATGACACACGCGGAGCCGCACGGCGACGCCTACCGGCGCACAGCTGACGAAAACTTTCCGGATTCAGTCCGACGCCTGGGGTAATTTTAAGGAATCTATCACTACGTGTTTCTTTCAGATGGATTTCCTAAGACCCGTGTTGAAAGGACAGTTTTACATTTATTTATATTCAATTACCCAAAAGACTTACCATAACTAACACCAAACACGATCCACCACGCAAAGAAGCAATTGTTTTACTGTCTTTCTCTGCATTTTCGGTGGCATGCATTCTGAACTAAAAGTGAGTTTTAAGAATCACAATCAAGTATGTAAGAAGAATAGGACATCATTTTAAGGGTTGTTCTAAACCGGCTATAAAAACATATCTCCTCAGACCACAGAGGAGAAAGAAAAAGTCCATGCAGACAAAGTTTTTCTTTTTTTTTTTTTTTTTTTTTTTGTAAGACCTTTATTGGTAAATACGCTCACATACACAGCATTGTGCCTACAACCCATATAGGGCCGGCTGCCAATATGACAACAGTGTGGATCTGCAAGCATATATTGAGGATAACAGGTAGGGACAAGTCAAGTCTGTGGAGAGCAACAAATGACCGTAGTCCAGATAGAGATGAGCCTCCACAAGCGTTCCCCACTTAAGTCCTGTAGGTCTTATTTTGCATTATTTGCAACGAACAGTAACAAACCCCCCACCCCCAAACAAACTATCCCGGTCTCAGATCATGTAAAGTGCTCAGTAGTAGTGCAGAAGTAAAAACAGTGCAAATGATACGCATGTGACTGCTGATAGGCAGATAGGTGGTGGCATCTCAGAGGCACGAGGAATCTCATGCCACCAGTCGGTGTGCAGGACCGGGGAGATTCTAAACCCAAACCGCCCCCCAGGAGCACATTCATATCAAAACCAGACATCCCAGTGCAACATACATCAACAAGCAAGCATACAGGCTAACCCTCAGGTATTTCGTCCACAAGCAAGCATCCCCCATCCTCATCGTCAGAGCTGTCGGTGTCTTCCAATCCAAGCATATAGGCAGAGTACGAGGCCCAAATGTCCCGGGGCCGGGACTTCTCCGGCAGCGTTTCTGCATAACATGTCAACTGGTCCCTGCAATAAGCCATATCTTTCAACCACAACTGTACATCCGGCGCCCTCCTACCTCCCCATCCCACAGCCACTCTCCGCTTGGCAAGCTGTAAAGCCAGCACAATTAGTTTCCGCTCCTTACTCGGCACTCCCGAAGCAATCCCCAGTAAACACAGGCGTACATCCATCGGCACCTCCGTGGCCGCCATCTTAGTGAGGGCGTCCGTCACAGCCAGCCAAAAATCATACACCTTAGGACATCCCCACGCTAAGTGCACAAAGTCCGCATCAGGCGCTCCGCACCGAACGCAAGTCGCAGTATCTCTAAGGCCGTACCGAACCAACTGTTTGGGAGTGTAATACCACTGATGGAGAAATTTATAATGAAGCAGGCGAAAATTGCCGTTAGCCACATAACCGCCGGTCATGGAGCAAGATTCAGACCACTCCTCATCTGTCAAAGGTTCAGGCAAGTCCCTGTCCCATCTGGCCTTGGCCAGCGTCGCCCCTCCCCCTTCATCTTCCTGGGCAGCCCTGTATAGTCTGGAGAGCAATTTTACCCTGTCCGTCGTGGTGTAGAGCAGCTGCAATGCGCTCAATGTTGGGGGTTCGTCCGGGAATGTAGGGTATAAGGAGCGCACGGCCGCACGGAGCCGAACATAAAGGAAGGTAGCCATGACCTCATTGGTGGATTGGTCCGTCAGTGTTCATAGCGGCAGGAATTTAGCCCCCGGGAATAGAGTCCCCACAGTGTGGAGTCCGGCTCCCTGGAGAACTTGTAGGCCACCGATCTCACTCGTCACCGATATATCGGAATGATACAGCAGCGGCATGTCGGGGGCATAGAGCGGCAGTCTATCGGCTCTCCTGCCAAGTTCATGCCATGCCGCCGCCGTGGAGCGGACTGTGTCCACCTCCCCTTTTTCAAACACCGAGTGGGTATTGCCCAGCATGGCTCTTAAAGGAAAAGGCAGAACGGCACTGGCTTCAAGCGCTACATGGGGGGTGTACGGGGGGGCAGATATCCAATAGGCGGCGAAATGCGCCTGCGCACAGAGGTAGTACAGTTTCATATCCGGTACAGCATAACCGCCAAGTGCATAAGGCTTAGTTAGCACCTCCCACGTCACCCTAGGTTTCTTACCCGCCCAGACCAGGGAGATCAGCAGTGAGCGCAGCTGTGCAAAAAAGTGAGCAGTCAGCCGAAGGGGAATGTTAACGAAAAGATACAAAAATTTCGGCAGCACAACCATTTTGATTAAGGACACACGATCCGCTAGTGTGAGAGGGAGCTTGACCCATCGGGCCACTTGATCCTCCAGCTTGGACACAGCCACCCCATAGTTGGCCCTGATAACTTCCTGACTATTCCGGTGGATTTGAATCCCAAGATACCGTACCGATTCCTCAGCCCACTCCAGAGGGAACTCCAGCGGGAACGGCACAGTTATATCCGTGAGGGGCAGTAGGATAGATTTATCCCAGTTAATAGTTAAGCCGGAATGGTGCCCAAACCGAATAAATTCCCGCAGGATAGGTTCTAGATATAGGGCAGGTTCACGCACATACAGCACCATATCGTCAGCGTACATAGAAACAGCCAACGAGCGGAGGGGGAATTTCAGGGCCGCTGCAGCATACCTCTGCCTCAAGACGCATGCCAATGGCTCCATAACAAGTGCAAATAGTAGAGGGGAGAGGGGGCATCCCTGTCGGGTGCCCCTCCTCACCGGGAACGCGGCTGAAACATGGCCATTAACTCGGACTCGCGCCATAGGGTCAGCGTACAGAAGAGTCACCAGCGAAGTGAAAAAAAAGGGAACACCCATACGATGCAAGATAGCTATCATGTATCGCCATGCCACCGAGTCAAACGCTTTTGCAGCATCTAACAACACCGCCACTGCAGCCAGGTCTGGTTTGAGGAGATGCAACACAGCGAAAAGGGCCCTGAGATTGTGTGTGGTCGAGCGAAGAGGTATAAACCCCGACTGGTCCGGTAAGACCATTACCGGGAGCAGCAGCCGTAGCCGGGTGGCCAGTACCTTAGCTATAATTTTAACGTCAGTATTCATGAGCGAAAGGGGGCGATAGGACTCACAGCGATCCGGAGGTTTCCCAGGCTTCGGCAACGCAACCAACAAGGCTTCCCTCATTGTGGACGGGAACCGGCCCCGTTCCACAGATTCCTCCAGTACCATCGCCAATTGTGGGAGCAGAATATCAACATATTCTTTATAGAATTCAGCCGGTAAACCGTCAGTGCCGGCAGCCTTCCCATTAGGTAGAGCAGCTATCGCCTCCCGCAATTCTGCCTCGGTGATGTGATGCATCAAGAATTCCTGCTGCCCCCGCGAGAGCCACACTAAAGCTATGTCAGCAAAGTAATCAGCAATTTCAGCCTCCGACGCCGTCTCAGTATATCCATATACGCCTTCATAGTACCTGGTAAAGCATTGCAAGATGCCAGGAGTGTCTGTGACAACCTCTCCACCCTCCACAATCTCCTGAACGGAACAGTGCTTGGCCCACGGCTGTCGTATGCGGTCCGCAAGCCCCTTGCCCGGTCTTCCCCCCTCGCCATAGTAGCGTGCCCTGGTATGCTTAGATAAGAATTTAACCTCCTGATCAGCCAAGTCATTATATTCGGTCACTTTTGACCGTATATCAGCCAGAAGTGCATCCGCAGAGCATTCCTCCAAGCGCCTTTCCAACCCTTTCAACTCCCTCTCCAACCGGGACATGGAGTCACGCAGAGACGTGAGCACACCAGAGCGCAGGCCGATACATGCCCCTCGAATAGTCACCTTGAAGGCCTCCCACACTGTACATGCGTCATCAACCGAGCCTACGTTTTTATCAAAAAACTCCTCGATAATCGTCCTGAGCCTTTCACAGAGCACTGGATCAGTCAGGGTACCCGGCGACAATCGCCAAGCGAACGGAGCAGGCGTGCACAACGGCATCTGCAATAGCAGGCGGACCGGCGCATGATCAGACAGTGTACGTGGCAGATGCGCAACGTCTAACACCCATCCACTCACATCTCGAGTCACCAGCCAATAATCTAGACGCGACCAAGTGTCATGGGCAGAAGTATAGCAAGTACCCTCTCTCCTCCCGGGGTGTTTCATACGCCACACGTCAACCAGTCCCAATTCATGCATACCCCCTACAATCTCTGCTGCCGCCCTCTTTCGCACACATGGCCTGTCCTGCTTCCTGTCCAGCTCCCCATCCAGGACCACATTAAAATCACCCCCGCAAATCACAGCCGACTGAGGTAAACCATGCACCTTATTCCAGAGCGTAACATAAAAATCTGGGTCATCGATATTAGGTCCATACACATTGACGAGCGTAATCGGTGAGCCACATAAACTACCATGCACAACAATATATCGTCCCCCCAAATCCACTTCTGCATGTTGAACAAGAAAAGGCACAGATTTTTTGACCAGAATCATTACCCCACGTGCATATGAGGAATAACTGGATGCAAGTCGAACTCCCGCCCATTTCTTACCCACAGTGTCCGCTGCTGTACCCCACAAGTGCGTTTCCTGCAAAAAGGCAACATGCGCGCCATGTCTGTTAAGAAAGGCCAGCACCTGTCGCGATTTTTGCGGGCGATTCAACCCCCTGACATTCCATGTAACACAAACGAGTTTACCCCCCCCGTCATGTAACCATTCCAGGAACCTAAGCTGAAGGAGATCAATCCTCCCCCCAAATGCAGAGCAAGCACCCCCTACAAAACCCAACAGTGCAATCAAAACAGCATACCCTTTGGAAAAATACCAGGCCTCACCCACCCCCCGCCAAGGCCTATTCCACACATACCTCCCAGCACATTGAATGTAATACCATAACCGAACCCAGGACAAGAACTCCCCTCCCAGTCTCCCACCACCCACTTCAGCATCCCCAACCTGCCAAAGCCGACCCCCTCCCCCGTCCCCCAACAAACCCAACTGTGAGCTCAAAACTGTGTGGGGATCTCCCATACTCGGGGACGTAGCGGCGCACTTCTCCCGCCAGAAACCTGACGAGAGAGCGGACCGTACAAGTGATAGGCATCATCCCCGACCCCCCCCCCCTCCCCCAAACAGCAAAGCAATCGTCATTCTTGCCAAATATGACCACCCAATGGTTCCGGTCATGCAATTGTCCCTCTCAGCAAGAGGTCTGCAGGGTCCCACGCAAAGCCTCCGCCCAGTGCAGTACAAATATGACAAAAAAGGGTTCGAACAGTTACCTAGAAGGGCCGAGTCCACCATCGCAGCAGCAGTACGTGTCGACACAGCACAGGTGGCCCTCCCGCCCATCCAAAACAGGGAGAAATGCAAGAACCTCTAAGATCTCAGGAACCCATGCACCATAATGCCTCCAATCGGCACAGCAAACCCCCTCGGACAGCTATTCGACATCTTCCATGACGTCCTCCTCCGCATCTTGTTGCACATTAGCGTCCCTCTTGCGTCTCTTTTGCTTCTTCGCGTAGTCCATGGCCGCCTTGGGAGTAGTAAAAATTCTGTTATCCGTGGGTGGCCCTATCCGCAGGCGTGCTGGGTACAGCATGGCGTATGGAATATTCTCGCCCCGCAGCAGTTGTTTCACCTGAGCAAATTCCTTGCGCGCGGTTTGGACCGCCATAGTAAAGTCCGGGAAGAACTCCAGTCGGGCGCCCTGGTAGTCGATGGTGCCCTTCTCCCTGGCAAGACGCAGCACAAGGTCCCGGTCTCTGTAGTTGAGGAGCCGGGCGATAATTGGGCGCGGGGTAGCGCCTGGCGCCGGCCGCTTGGCCAGCGATCTGTGTGCGCGCTCCACTATGAAGACTTTCGAGAACTTCTCAGCGCCAAATATGTCCACTAGCATCCTCTCCATAAAGTCTTCCATGCGGCCCACGTTCGTGGTCTCCGGAAGGCCCGTGACGCGGATGTTATTGCGCCTGGACCTCCCTTCCAAATCCTCGTTCTTAGCTTGGATGACCGCCAGCACCCTCTCCATGTTAAATACCTTGGCGGACATAGTGGCCAGTCCATCCTCCGTCGCCGACACCCTCTGCTCCACCTCTCCCATCCGCTCATTTTGGCGATCGAACTGCGAGGCCAGATGGTCGAGTCTGTGGTTGACCGCCTCCATGGTGCATTCTATGGATTGTAATGTTTTCTGCATGGCAACCAAAGTATTCTCCAGGCTCGGGGCCCCGCCAACGGCCCCCGAGGACCCAGCGTCCGGTGGCGATTGCGATAAAGAGGTCACCGTTTTCTTCGCCTCGAAGTTAATCTTGGGTTGGGTACGATCCTGTCTACCCATGTTGCGGCTATAGCGGCTCTCCGGTTGTAGGAACCACCGTCCACGTGGTCACGGGCCCCCTCGGACTGCGCGCCGGCAGCCGTCGATAAACAAGCAAGGCACCGAGCGCGATGGGGCTGCCGTGGGTGAAGTCTGCAAGAGTCTGTAATGCCGTGGGCACCTCCAGCCAACAGTCGTTGCAGCCCGCTTCCCACTCGCCTCCTGTTCGCCTCCCAGCCGATCGCAGCCTGCAGGAAAGACCCCGCGAGGCCCAGCACCACTTCCGCAGCCCCGACCTCGCGTCGGTCGATTCCCCACTCACCGCCGCCCGCCGGACAGGGGCTACTCTTCTCCAGTCCCCAGCTCCCGGAGGCCGTCAAACAGCTGTCGATGCCGTACCCAGACTCCAGGCAGCACAGGAGCAGTTGCAGAGGCAGGAAGGCAGATGCGTATCGGAAAGCTCCAGCCGGTGTGTAGGCAGCGCCACCAGCCCGCGCAGCTCCGGACGTCCAACCGCCAGCCGACGGTTAGACCAATATCTCCTCCGCACAGTCGTCCAGGCGAGTGAAAAGTCACCAATCGTGCCCCCGGGGTCGTAGCCGTGCTTTGCCGTCGAGTGGGGGGGAGAAGGCAACGGGAAATGCAGGATTTTATTGCAAATGTTAGACGGTCCCAGCAGAGCCTCACATACGTGCGGCCATCTTGCTCGGCGCCCTCTAGCGCCCCCCAGACAAAGTTTTTCAAACTAGGAATGATACTGGCTAAATGTCACATAGCAATTTACCGGTTGAGCCACAGATAACCACCCCTAACCGCGTGGGTACAAGACACGTTAGAATGGTCGTGGGGTGAAGAATCTCATATGAGAAAGGTTAAACGGGATGATAAATTGCAGGAAGATCTGAACACTTGAGCTGCTATGTTGCAGGAGCTTACTGATACACCAGGTACCAGGCCTCCTTTAAAAGACTGTAGAAAATAGGGTTGATGGGAGAGAGGGGACCCGTAGCGGCCACTAGCAGGAAAAAGTGGTGAGGTAGCACGGGGGACTAAACAAGTAAAAACTTAACAGCAGCATGACGCCTCTTCAGCTCCTGACGATGCACACACAGGTTCCCAAACTCCCCTCCACCACTGCAGATGCTGGTATTACCCGGAATGAAAGAAGTGCTGGAATTGGTCGGGGGAGGCTGATTTCACACTCCAGCAGGGACAAGGAACCTGTGCTCCTGAGGCCTGCTGATATCTCCAAGCAACAGCCTGGAGATATTCAAGTGTGCATGTCGGTTTGGCCGTCCTAAGATGGCCCACCTTACCGACATGCGCACTTGCAGTGCCCTGTACCAACCAATATCCTGCAGCTGTCCCTCAGAGGATGGCCCCACCCTTGAGACTCAGCTGCGGCTCCAGTGCAAAATAAAATGATAATAAAGCAGTTTTATTAATTGCTTCATTATCATTTTATTTTACAAGCGTCTGCTGGTGCCAGCAGTGGGGCAAGGCTCCTCTGCCATAACAGAGGAGGCGTCCTGGGAGAGGGCCCTTAAGACAAAACACAAGGTTGAAACACACCAGACGTACAGATATTGCCTCACTCCTGCAATGACATCCTAGAAGGGAGAAATACACTGATATGTGTATGTGTATGTATGTATATGCACGGAAAATGCAGAGATTAGACACCAGTAAAAAAATGTATACACTGTGTGACAAATGGGGATCTAAGGAAGTGGAAACCTATGTAGCACACCTATGTACAGTCATTGGTATAGATAGGTCAGGATACGATGGGGCCAAGGTGAAGGAGACATGTACGAACTCGGACCAGGTTTATAGTTGTTCTATTGGAGCATTTTCTTGCTTGCATGCGCACTGACCGAAATATAGTAAAAAATATATTAAAAAAAGAAAAGTCTGCAAGAAGAATAACAAGGACTTTGTTACATTTCTCATGCCGTATGCAATAAATATTTCTAGTGAAAACATAAGGGATATTATTTACTCTGAGCCACAATGGTACTACCGCTCCTGAAACATGCATGTATTACACCAAATGACAGACTCCAATGCTTCGTTTAAGGCAACATTTCTTTTTAACAGCTCCATTTAAAACATAAGATATCACATTATTATAATTGAAAAAAAACCAGAACAATACCTGCATGCATAACTCTTGCTCTTCATATTCATTCAATCTTAAGGCAGCAACACACAGAGCACAGTGTATGGAATACCTACATTTTGGAAGAGGCTGGGACTTATTTGTTCGGCAAGCGAAAACGCATAAAGCCACAGCCGAAAGAGTGTAAACTAATCAATCATCTCAGACTTCGAAATTGTCTTTTTGCTGCTTTTGTGGAGATGCTATGCTCATAAATATGATCCTCCACTTCTGAGTAGGCAAAGTTTCGTCAAAACCATGGGGAAACTTGTAACTGCCCATGACAATAACCAAGGTCGAGGTTAATGTCAAAGCCCCAAATATCGACTTCACAGAATGCCTTGAACAGATACCTGTCAAAATACAAAATATTATAGTTTGTATAGAACCAGCAAGGTCCATTGCCACTCTAACTACATTATCTAAATCAGACTGTACGAGCAATACATTCTCAAACTTTCATGACCTTATAGAGAGACTCCTGAATATATTTCCACATACTTTCCTATATACCCACTAATCCTCACTTCAGGATACCACATCCAGAAAACCCTCAAATTCTTGTGAGCATAGTTGGTATTCTGGGAGCGTGGTGCTGAAATACTGCTTAGAACTATCGGATAATTCTATGTATGTGCATGGAGGCTTAATTTACGCAGCAGGACTTAAGGCACAAAGTTTAGAGGTGACACAATATAATGGATACGCTATCTGAAGGACAATGGGGGGAAAGAAGCTATGGAATTCTGCCAACAAAAGAATTTGGAATTCAGCTGGCAGGCCGTCAAATGTACATTGGATAGATTTGGATCGTCCAGGAGGTAGTAATCTTAAAGACTCAGATGAGATGTATGCAAATCGGAAATATGGCCTGCTGATTTCGAGATGCAATGCAACATTTCTTCACACACAATATTTGTGGTGATACGGTTAAAGCTTCAGAAAGAAGGAGATAAAATTGATGAGTTGATAAACTGCATGGTAAACAACCTGGTAGCATGTTTGTGTGGTTGAGGTCAAAGGGGAGATGCTGCAGTGATATTTCAGGCCTTAATGGAGGTAAACTAAATAACCTAGCCATCTAGAATCTAAACATAAATCATATTACTATTAATACATAACTAGCACCTGCTATGTCAAGGCACTGCTCCTAGTTAGTCAGTATTTGGATCTATGACTTGCCGACGATGTTCATACCCAGAAAGCAATAAATCAGCCAATTTCAGACCATAAAATTAAGACGGCAATCAGGAGCTTCTATAGTAGCAGGGCACCTGAGACAAATGATTATATTAAACACTAGCAGCCAGTCCCGACGTTGTCCGGGCATGCTTTAGCCGAAGCCACTGTACCTTAACACGCTCGAGACGCGAACGTGTTTGTCCGGTGTTCGCTCCATCCCGAACGTGTTTGGCCGCTCCAGCGCGAACGTGTTTGTCCGGTGTTCGCTCCATCCCCGAACATGTTTGGCCGCTTCAGCCTACGCCACTTAGACGCACAACATCGCGTCAACGTCCAACGCCCACAACAATGCTAAAGGACACGCCCACTCGTATTTGAACGCTAGTCACACACAGAACGTTTCTCTTTTGCCGAATCCCACAACGCACACAACGGACTACTTTTCACTAAACGTTCTTTTCCCCTAATAATGTATATGTTGGGCTGCTGTTTAGCCTATGACCATCTGCTGATACTGTAGTTTGCAATGCTGTACTCGGTGTTCCGATTGGTGCTGTAGTTCTTGAGCCTACCCGCCTCAAAGGTTTGGGCTCTCTCTTTATAATAGTAACTAGCAGCCCGTCCCGACCTTGTCCGGGAGCAATCTGGCTTCAGGGCCCCCGCCCGACATTGTCCATGGGTCCCCCGGAGTAGCAGCCCATCCAGACCTTGGCTTCAGGGTCCCCGCCCGCCCCGATATTGTCCGTGGGTCCCCCGGAGCCTTACCTCATCCGCCGCTCCTCGCCGTTCCTCCCCGCCTGTCCGCCGATCCTCCCCCCGCTCATGTCCGCCACTCCTCCTCGCGCTCCTGGACGCCGCTCCTCCCCGCGCTCCTGATGTCAGCACGCATGCCGCGGCCGGTGCTACTTCCATGGGACTACTTTTTTTTTTCTCATAAATTTTTTTAATAACTTATATTTTTTACATTTATATAGCCTATGTCCATCTGCGCACCCTGGCAATTTCAACGATGTATCGGGTGTGTGGATTGGCGCTGTGGTTCCCGAGTTTACCCGCCTCAAAGGGTCAAAGTTCTTCCTTTATAATAGTAGTATAGACTAGCAGCCCGTCCCGACCTTGTCCGGGAGCAATCAGGCTTCCCCGACCCCCGCCCGCCCCAACATTGTTCAGCAGCCCGGGACCCCGCCCGCCCCGACATTGTCCAGCAGCCCAGGCCCCCGTCCGCCCCGTCCCCCGCCTGCCCAGACATTGTCCGTGGAGCCCCCGGAGCCTTACCTCAGCCGCCGCTCCTCCCCCACGCTCCTCAGTTCACCGCTCCGCCGCTCCTTGCCGCTCATCACCGCTCCTCCCGCCTGTCCGCCGGACCTCACCGCCTGTCCGCCGCTGGTCACCGCGCCATGTCTGCAGCTCCACCTCTTGCTCCTGGACGCCGTTCCTCCCCGCGCTCCTGACGTCAGCAGGCAGGTCGAGGCCAGCGCTACTTAGAAGGGACTACTTTTTTTTTAAGGTACATTTTTTAGTTTATATAGCCTATATCCATCTGCACACCCGCACACAATGATGTATCGGTTGTGTGGATTGGCGCTGTGGTTTCCGAGTTTACCCGCCTCAAAGGTTCAAAGTTCTTGCTTTATAATAGTAGTATAGATATAGATAGATTAAAAAGATGCAATTTCAGACCATCTAGCTTTGCATGATAATTCATCAACCTAGGAGGCCCTGTAGTCCTCTGTGGTAAGCATTGGTCACTTTTCCGCTCTACCCTAGAAAACCTAGGGATGCCTGCTCAAATTGCCAATATGTCCTGTAAATACATTTGGACAATTAAATACTCACTATAGCTAACGGCAAGAGACCTCACGATCTGCACAAATTGAAAGCAAGCCAGGAGTTTAGGGATCCTCTATCTCGGTTATAATTTCCAACTGAGCTATTCCATGGTCTTATTACACAAAACTACTATGGTAGGGGAACTGATTTCCCACCAGGGCAGTAAATAGAAATGTGTTAAGTGGAGGTTATTGTGGACATTTGGAAGCTCTTCATGACGTAGCAACTATAGGAGTGCTACGCAAACAAATGATGGAGGAAATGCTGAATAAATCTATCATACATTAACCCTAGTCAAAAGATCTGGGTTAAATCCATTGTTCGTTTGCTCATCAAGCCACCTCGGTTTAGACCCAGCCATATGCAAATCAGTCTTGACCTTGTTCCTTATGAGAACAGTCCAGCCCGAGCTGTCAAGCCAGGTCCTCCCTGGACTGGGAAAAAGCAACCTGGGACCGGTATTGGGATACTATCCCTCATCAGTCGGGCTAGCTTGAATCCAGTGGCACAGTGAGCAAGGGGCCCACGTCTGGGCAAACCCATCCAACTTAGGGCGAAAAGTGCTACACAAACAAATGATGGAGGAAATGCTAAATACATCATACATTCACCCCAGTCAAAAGATCTAGGTTAATTTCATCGGTCTTTTGCTCACCATGCAACCCCAGTTTATACATAGACTGGAGGAAGAGGTATGACAGCAGCAAAAAAACCCTGTATATGGCTGCGGTCAAGTCTTATCACCGCGCGGTCTGTAGAACCCGGGCTGAATACTACGCTCTGGAGTTTCGCAATAGTGGGAATCCTGTTAAAACCATCTTTAAGGCCCTTAAAGACCTTGTGGCAAGGAAGCCGGCCGGTAACTCCATCAGCTCCAATACTCATTGTGAAGCGCTGGCGGCTTTCTTCCTGGAGAAGGTCCAGACCATATATAGGGCCTTCCCCTCCTCCACTGCACAAACCAGTATGGGGCCTCCCATCCGGTTGGATCAGGTGGTGCTAGACTCTCTCCCCTCTCTCTCTTTGGAGTCTTACACGGCCTTGGCTCTCCGAGTTAAGTCGGGGTCGCCGGACGACCCGCTCAAGCCACCTATGTTCAGAGACCAGGTTTTTGCTCGCCCGGTTTGCGACTTAATCAACACTTCGCTATCATCAGGCCAGGTGCCTTTGAAATGGAAGCATGCGGTAGTAATGCCCATTTTGAAAAAACCATCTCTCGACCCTACAAAATCGGAGAACTACCGCTCGATTTCGCTTCTCCCGTGGCCAGCCAAACACCGCCCTCACTGGTCATCTGTCGCGTGCCAACATTCTGGACGACACCCAGAATGGTTTTCGGGCTGGCCACAGTACGGAGACAGCACTGTTATCTATGGTCGAGCACCTTCGGGTAATTCTGGATGCAGGTCAAACGGCGGCGCTTGTTTTGTTAGACCTAAGCGCCGCCTTTGACACGGTCTCCCATGACATTCTCCTGCAACGTCTTGAGGAGATAGGGGTGATCGGCACTGCACACCAGTGGTTCCGTTCGTTTCTCAGGGATCGTTCCTTCCGTGTGGCGTCCCCGCCCTACCAGTCCAAATGTCATCCTCTGTCTCTTGGGGTCCCACAGGGTTCCTCACTGAGCCCCACGTTGTTTAACATCTACGCGAGGCCGCTGGCTGAGGTTGTGAAGCTCTGTGGTATGACCATGGTGTCGTACGCAGATGACACCCAGCTAGCGGTCACGATCAGCGGGGACTCTGGGGTGGATGCCCCAAGATTCAGAGAAGGACTCAGGGCGGTGGCTGGTTGGATGACGTCCAACTGTCTCCAACTAAACGCCAAAAAAACAGAGGTGATGATCTTTGGGAAGCGGACGGACCTATGGGGAGATACTTGGTGGCCCTCTGAGCTGGGGCCGACCCCCACTCCGGTTGCGGAGATCAAAAACCTTGGTGTTTGGCTGGACCCTTCCCTCAACTTCGTTGGCCACACCAAAAGGACGGCGGCTTGCTGCTTTGGCATCCTGCGCAATCTGCGCCCTGCCCTTAAATACTTTGATGCCGCAACTCGTCAATTGGTGGTGCAAGCAACGGTTTTGGCGCGGTTGGACTATGCCAGCTCCCTTTTTATAGGATTAAACCAGGCTGAGTTAACCCGACTCAAAGAGTGCAGAACGCTGCGGCCAGAGCGATCGTAGGTCTTCCTAGGTTTTGCTCGGCCGGTCCATCTTTGCGAGCCTTGCATTGGTTACCCGTTAGGCAGCGGATCCACTTTAAAGTTTTGTGCCTTTCCTTCAAAATTCTGAAGGGCCTATCACCTCCCTTACTGCACCAACTCTTGCACCCTTATATCCCGGGCCGCACTCTGCGCTCGCTAGACCAAGAATTAGCGGTAGCCCCTCGGTTCAAACTCAGTCGGGTGGGGTGTCGCTCTTTTAAGGTGCGGGCAGCCGCACTCTGGAACGCTCTCCCTTTGAAACTCCGGACCTTTGGTGACCTGCTCTCCTTCCGCAAGGCCGCTAAAACTCATTTATTTTCTGAGCTTTGTTAAATCCTTCACTCCCCCTTTTTCTTAATAATTATTTCTGTTCCCCAGTTGTGTTGTGTTCGCCACCTTGTCAGTGCGCCGGGACGCTCCTTCGCTGGAGCAGCCGTGCGCAATACAAATAGCACTAACATAACATAACATAACATACCCAATCATATGCAAATCAATCTCAACCCTGTTCCTTATGGGAAAAGTCCAGCCTAAACTGTCAAGCCAGGTCCTCCCTGGACCGGAAACAAGCATCCTGGGAGCAGTTTGGGGTATTACCCATCAAAACCCCAAAACCGCTTCTAGGATGCTTGTTTCCAGTCCAAGGAGGACCTGGCCCAGTAGTTCGGGCTGGACTGTTCCCACTGGGCGCAGGGTCAAGACTGAATTGTATATGGCTGGGTTCAAACTGGAATGGCATGGGGAATAAAAATACGAAGGATTTAGGCTCAGATCTCTGAACTGGGGTGAATGTATGACATTGTTCTGCAGTCTGCCCCTCAATTGTTCTTTTTGCAAATAGCAACTAAATGAGTCACATGTACCTTGGCCTAAATATTAAGAGGAGGAAATCCATGATATTCACAGTCACTAAATAAGTGCAATCAGGAATTGCACTGGAAATGTATAAAACTGTAGGTTACTTAAATTCTTTAGATATTATGCCATAGTTTAGATTTCAAAATATTGTTTACTTAATTTCCCTTTGATTCTCAGAATAATACATTTAACTGTTGTTTTTGTCACTATACTTGCAGGTGTTAATAGGCTTATGTTTGGTGGATGTATGCAGAATTTATAGATTATGGCAAAGGTGTGTAGTGTCAATGGCAAATAGATCATGGGTCAACAGATTTAAGCTAACTATAAACTAGATTCATGAATTGTTGCAGTTCAAATGTACACGTCAATACCATTACAACCTAAAAAAGTGAGAATGTTTTACCCTGATTCATCAGGGTTTAGAAGATTTGCGGTGCTTGTTTTGCTGTTTGACAAAATATGGATACCTATATCCTGATTTTAAGGCTTCCCCAAGGCACACATCTGTCTTAAGGTATTGCCCATTGCAATGACAATGAAGAATCTCACTGTGAGCTACCCGTGCCGCTGCTTGGATAATGGAATCAGTTGCTAAAGAAGGAACACTAGGACACTCGTGCTTAAAATATTCCAGAGTTGTTTTCCTGCTAAAAAAGACCTATAGGCTCCGACTGTTCTTTTTGGCAGGATGTACTCAAAGTACATTTGGAAGGTACTGTACCATATTATGAACAGTATTCATTTAGGTAACATTCTGCGTGAACAAATTAGTGGAGCCTGAACTGGTTCCATTTAAATCTAGGGTAATCATTTTATTGAAAATATCTTTTAAATCAGAGAATCTTAATGATTGTTTTTCAGTTACTTTCATCCCACCCAAAATCATACATTGCTTTGTCTTTTGTTTTAAATTGCTATGAATACTTAGACAATCAACCAAGGATTGAAAGAATTATTAATTTGCTGTATTGCCACCCTTCCTTAAAAACATTCAAACAGACAAGACATTTAACTTATTTGTAGTATACTAAATATACTGCAACCACAGTGGGCTAATGGTCCAGAAATAAATAATTTGTTGCAATAGTGAAAGAAGCTTAATAGAACATTAAAACTGAAGATGACCTGCACCCAAACCGATGGAAACGGAGAGATTCATATTCCACGCTTGCAACGGGAATCACTTTTCTTTATTTCATTTTCCTAATGATTTAAACACCAATACTCTGTTACAGAAGGACCACAGAAATGTGAGATCTTTAAAACATGTATGCCCACACAAATGACAAAAGGGAGCATTCATGGGGAAATTTATTTCACTACCAAAATTGAGTGTTTAGACAGAGGAGCCAAGCAGATAGCTTCTCTCTCCACTACCCTCACCTACAGTTAAGCTGCTGAGCTCTGTTTGAGGTACAACTACCTGCATTGTTTTAGGATGAAACAATTACCAGAGTCAACATGAGATTAACAAAATGCTACAAAATTAGACTGATCATATGGAAAAAATGCTAAGAAAGGAATCTGTGTTGCTATGCCAGGCTGAAAAGAACCACAAACCAAAAACTCACACAGATAATGTATTTATTATTGCCCGACAAAAACCAAGCCTTGAAAACAGGGACTAAGCAGGAGCCCACAGAAAGGCAACACACTCTGTGGCCACCAGTCCTTTGAAATAGTGTCCAGAGCTACCAAATGTCTTCAGCATGTTCAGATTCAGTGTTGTCAATTACTCAATCTTTCCAGTGTTTAGAGACAGGGAAGCGAATAGGGGCAAATTGTTCAAATTACTAACACATGAAAGCAGCATATGTAAAAACAAAGAAAAAGGGAAAAGAATAAAGAAGTGGAAAGGGCATACTTCTTGGCATACACTAGCTGAAAAAGCAAAGAAAAAAAAAGAAAGAAAAATGGTTGCGTAGTCTTCCGTGTATAAACCAGCGCACACATACTTCAGTACTAAGTCACAGAGGTATCAAAGAACAAGCATTGGAAATGCAATAGGTCTCGCAGCATTAGAGTTAGTGCTTTTAGAATTGTTTATGGGTTTTTTTGTAAATCTTTAGCATTTTTGTTTCCTGTAGCCAATGCTAAAGAATTTAAAAAAAAGCCATAAACATTTCTAAAAGCTCTAACTCAAATGCTCCGAGACCTATTGCACTGTGTGAGGGTGAGGGGTTGAGGGTGAGTGAGGGTGAGTGAGGGTGAGTGAGGGTGAGGGTGAGGGTGGGTGAGGGTGGGTGAGGGTGAGTGAGGGGTTGAGGGTGAGTGAGGGTGAGGGGTTGAGGGTGAGTGAGAGTGAGGGTGAGTGAGGGTGAGAGTGAGGGTGAGTGAGGGTGAGGGTGAGTGAGGGTGAGTGAGGGTGAGGGGTTGAGGGAGGGTGAGTATGGGTGAGGGTGAGTGAGGGTGAGTGAGGGTGAGTGAGGGTGAGGAGTTGAGGGTGAGTGAGGGTGAGGGTGAGTGAGGGTGAGGCTGAGGTGTTGAGGGTGAGTGAGGGTGAGTGAGAGGTTGAGGGTGAAGGGTTGAGGGTGTGAGGGTGAGGGGTTGAGGGTGGGTGAGGGTGGAGGGTGAGGGGGTGAGGGTGAGGGGGTGAGGGGGTGAGGGTGTGGGGTGAGAGTGAGGGGGTGAGGGTTAGGGGGTGACTGCATAGTCACATCATCTCAAAAAAGCAAATCCCCTTAAGAAATGCAGAATGAAATAGAACGTGAAGCATCCATGTGCCTCAGTTTCTTTGGTTTCAAATGGACTGGTAAGTAGGGAGACAGAAGCAGCGTGTTCGTGTTCCTATTGTGAGCCAACACATAGTGGCAGCTCAACATTTCGAACATGTGCAGCACTGGGACTGCAGGGCCCGGGCCTGTGCATTCAAACCCTTTTCAAATAAGCTGGCGCTCATGTGGCAGTCGTGATCGGGAAAGCCCGTGCTGCTAAAATGGCGGCACCCCGCAGATTGCTCTCCTGAAGCTGGCTGCCTGATGGAGTGGAGAGCGGGACTAACATTGATTTTGCAACCAAACATTACGCACTACAGACCGAGAATGGTTATAGCAGAATTCAAAACGTATTAACTGCCTACACCCATTCAGGCTATCTTTTCACGGAAATAATTCTAAACAATTATAAGCGAAATTACGGAGTGGTTTCAAGTCCTATTTAAAGAGCCCACCTCTTTATTTCCATACAACTAGCGATTGGTTAGGTTTCACAGTAGGGGCGAGCGGGCGGGCAGAGAGAGTGAGGGGGCGGAGCGGGGGTGTGGGAGGAGTGCGGGAACAGACGGGAGGGGAGGAGAGTAGGAGGAGGAGTAGGGAAGGCACGGGCAGAGAGGAGGGGGCTTTCCCGGCACGATAGCCCACCGTGGGAGAAACAACAGGACCGGGGCTCTATGCTGCTTTGGGCGTGATCTTCCCTACGGAAGACACAAAAAACGAAATTAATTTTCTAATGCAATAAAAAGCTATCGATTTCAAAAGATGCAGCTGATACTCCCAGTCGAGTGGCTGATGAGCTGTTCATTGAAAATACTAGACCCGGAGGAAAACAAAAGGGTGTCCGCGTGCGGTGTTCTTTGCTTTTATGAGAATGATTTTCCTGGGCTCCCCATGGCTTCTGTTGTGTCTGTGAGACATGGATCAGCTGTCTGTGAGAGTGATCCCATCGGCTTCACTGTGTGAGAAGGAGACGGATTGTGGGTGCGTGTCCGTGCTGTTTGTGGCAATGATACTCCCGCGGGCTCTCTGTGTACATATCTGTGAGAATGATACACCCGAGCGTCAGAATCAGAACGATGCACTCTCCGGCCCCTTGTATACATCTAACATGATTAGGAGAGCGCGGCTTTAACCCCGCGTTCGTCTTCCCGGTGTGTGAGAACGCGAGACTCGTGTTCCCGGTGTGCCACGATGCGAATGCGACGCTCGGGTGTCCCGCGCGTCTTTAGATTGAGAGAATGAGTTCCCGGGGTTCCCTGCATGCGTCTGGTCTGCAGAGCCCGAGCTCGATCAAGCGCCTGACTTGCCTGCGAGGAGAGAATGAGACGCCCGGTCCTGCGCGAGCCCACCTCTTTATTTCCATACAACTAGCGATTGGTTAGGTTTCACAGTAGGGGCGAGCGGGCGGGCAGAGAGAGTGAGGGGGCGGAGCGGGGGTGTGGGAGGAGTGCGGCTGGCTGCCTGATAGAGTGGAGAGCAGGCGGGCAGAGAGAGTGAGGGGGCGGAGCGGGGGTGTGGGAGGAGTGCGGGAACAGACGGGAGGGGAGGAGAGTAGGAGGAGGAGTAGGGGAGGCACGGCCTGGCGGCCGTGCAATCAAGAAGTGAGGGGGCGGGAGAGTAGGCAAGGCAGGCGGCTGGGGCCATGTGCACGCGCTTTTAAGCTCAATGCGCATGCGCATTGAGCTTAAAAGTCACGGGCACTGCAAGGAATCGCCACGATTCCTTGCAAGTTGGATAAAGAGTCGATGAGCCCCCATAGTCTCGCTTGCTCGATGCGCATGCGCATCGACAGGCGAGACCTAAAAATCTTGCAGTGTCCAGTTTCAAATGTCTTTGATAAACTGAATACAATGAAAGTACAAAAAATGCTGCCATTCCTCACATTTTACCAAGCACAGTTGGCAAGAGGGCTCTGCAGGGCAAAAAGCAAAACAAGAGAATTCCAGATAGCTCGATGCCTCACTGTTACTGGAATTTGGTTATCAGAGAAATTGCAAAGAGGTTTTCTCTTGAACGTGAGTAGCACTGCCAACTTGACTTGAAATATCTTCTTCTCAATAACCATCATGTTGTGTTGTTATGTTAGGTGTTCTTCTAAAGCACTCGAAAACCAAAAAAGGCACCATGGCACCATCTGAGATAGCAGGAAGCAATGAGATCCCATAGTGGCAATTTAGATGGGAAAAGAGAAGCCACGTCTTCAAGGATTTCCTGAAGGCCAGAAGATTAGTCATGGCTCTGATATGCAAGGGAAGGGCTTTCTATGCCTTTGATGCTCCAAGCACAAATACTCTTCTGCCCCAGTTCACACGAATGAATCTGGGGATTTCCACCAATTTGACAGAGACCGACAAGGATACGCTCTTCCTCAGAAAAAACTGTCCTTGCTCATGCATTGCTTAATACACAATGCACAACACTTTAAAGGGGATCTGCTGCCTGACGGGTGCCAGTGTAGTTTCCTGACAGTTGTGGATGCAGAGCAGATATGTAGGTTAGCAAGCAAATGTTGAGGCTGGTTGTGGTCTGGTACCTCTTGTGTGTCACTAGGAAACTTTTCTTCCAGACCGTTTCATACTGTGCCACACACAAGTCTCATCCAGATCCTCTCTTTATTAGCAGTATCTGGTCTAATTAACAAGGAACTGAGAGTAATAGGTTGGGGTGGAAACTTTGGCTACAGTTAGGGACAAATTTGAGAGGTAGCCTGTGGCTAAAGAAAGGAAACTTCTTTGTGGATAAGTGACAAGTATCAATGGGTGCAGATTATGCTTATTACTCATATGAAGTTTATCTAATCCTTTACAAGAGAGGAATAGCTCCATCAAAGATAACAAATTGGACATGGATAGTTTTGATCGGTATCACCCTCCACCCACCTTCATCCTGCGAACCTCCTGATAAACTTTGAACCACCAAAATCCAAAACTATCACCTCACAGTCACATATCCACAAGATTATACATGAAGCATTTCTGAGCAAAATGCTTAACCGCATCGCTGCTGCGGCGATTTTTCCCCATGTGCGGCATTTTTTAAAATACCGCGTTACATGACGAGTTCAGCTCGTCATCAGCACACGCCACCCGTGGATGATGACGAGCTGAGCTCGTCATCAGCTTCGAAGGGGTTGAATTAATAAATTCACACACAAAGTGCAGCCACCACATGGCAACATGCACTATCATCTGTGGCCACCAAATACCAAAATATTTGATAAATGTGGTATGAGGCCAAAATAGTTGGCAACAAGGCTTCCAACAGTCGCGGCATCCAGGATGGCAGTATTGACAGTAATGACATCCACCTACTAAACCAATCATCTGGGGCACCTCCTTCATCTACCATGTTCTTTTGTAGATTATGCAGTGTCTGTTTGACCTCTAATAAAGTTCTATTATACCAAAAAACAAACAGAGAGAATGGGGTCAAAGGGAATAGTTTAAAGACCTACTCCTGGTTCATTTCCCCAGCAACCACTTATGAAATAACAAACAGGAACCTAGGAGGTCTAGAAGCCAAGCATCTTGCTGGCGAACACTGGCAGATATATCTCTATGTCAGTGGGTGCTACAGTCACCATATAACAATGTCTAAAGAAAAACAACATGGAGAATCGGATTTTGTATGGACGGTCCTGGAGAAACCATTCATACCTTCACATGTGAAGAATGTTTCCAAATACCTGTTCAAGAGAGAGCAAATATGGGTTTTTAAACTTTCGGCAGACACAAAGGGACTCAATGACCAGATATCATGGCACACTTTGTAATTTCCAACACATAGGGAGATATGAATGAGATGTGCCCACTACGGGACTACGATCTCAGACCGCTCCATGGGGGAATAGCTTCTGCTCCACTTGTCCTTCTCTTATTCATGAAAATATAGTCTCCCTCTTGACCAGTATATCTTATATCTTATAATTTATACTAGGTAAAATTGTGCACTAGTGGTTTTTGATTCTGTTTCAACTGGTCACCAGTTATAGTGCTCTATAGAACTGCACCATATATGATTGGAACGACCAAAATGGTCGATTTATTGTCATCATGTAGTTCCTTTATTCCAACTTCTATTTTCTACCTCATCTAAGAGTATTCTCTATGTTGATGGGCGAGTTGCTCTAAATATTTTAGTAGACATTACACATATTAACAGACAGTGATTATGGATTCTGTTAAGAGAGCGGCCATTCCACATTCGTGTTTACTAGACAAACAACGCGCTCGGCGCGCTCGGCGCACTCGCGCCGCTGGAACTACAGAAATGGGCATCGGGACGTCATTCTGTAGTTCCGCGGAGTGATATGGACGCTTGGTGCTTGTGAAAACATTGCGATCTTCTCAGCAGTGCTTTATGGACTAAATGCGAATCATCTTTATGTATGCCATGATTTTGCCTACACATTTGCTTCCATAGTGGGATTTGATACTGAGGTACAACACTAAAGGTGAATACCAATATGAAAACGAGCGTAAAGTAATACCCTTTGTTGTTTCTAATTTAAACTCACGCCTCCATCTCTCCGGTGCCTACCCCAAACCTCAGGCTAGTTTGGTGGCACCAACGGAGAGGTGAGTCCTCCTTAGTCGTTTTTTAGGAACGTTTTTTAGGAAGGTTGTACAAAGCAAACTGCATGATCTAGGCTATGGCTTAGGTAACATACTGGTTTTACACTACTTAGATTACTGAGGCAGATTTTTAGAACAGTGGTTAATGTCTAGAATCACAGCTATTTTGCTAGTTTATGGCACAATTTCGCAGCTTAAAACGTTTTGCAGCTTTCATTCTGTACATAGACACTTTATTCTAGATTTATTGTACCGATACCAAGTACATATTTGAGTGTTCGCAATAGTGTATGTTGTCTTGGCCAGATTCATGTTTTGGTCTTTCACCATTGATTCTAAAGGAGAACAGAAGTGACGTATTAAGCAAGGACTAAGATATGACATCTGTAGACTCTACATTAGGTACGGAGTTTTTGATGCCTCCCCTGGTCGCATTTTCTGTTCCACAGTGCGGGGCCTCAAATACCTGAGCACGGTCCAGGTGAGGAGAGGTCCAGCCCCTTGTCATGCTGGGTGAGCAGTCAACTAGTATTTCCTTTCTTCATTTTCGAACTGTCTATCATATGTAGAAGGGAGATTTGAGTGTACATTTGTGGGTCATATTAATGTCACTAATATGTTTTTTCAGATCACGTTGAGCGTCCCCTGACAAGGAGGATGTGTATATAACTGTAGGTACAGGTTGTAGCGTTACTACGTTTAACTTTCACAGATTATATGTTTTGATTCCATTCACACATAACAGTAGCAACTATTTTAGAGCAGTGGCCCTGATGAAAGCCAAGGGACTAGTTGCCCATTAGGCAGAAGCATGTTGGCCCAAATTGCGACAGTCGTTTGCGCTGTTCATAGTTTTTAATTAGGGGATGTGCCTGTTTTTTTTATTAAAGTGTCTGTTTAGACACATCACCCTATTTTAGTCTCACCACCTTATTGTGTGTTGCACTGTTTTCTTATTCCTTTTTCACTAACTATCACAATCAGACCAACAATTGGAGGTTCATTATCTACTGTGGACCGCATCCAGTACTTATTTTGACTGTGTGGCACGAGGTCTAGATGATCGTAGGACCTGCCATGTCACAGTGTGGACTGCCAAATGATAGGACCGATCACCTGGTTTGTTTGATGGTTACCCACAAACTATGCATACTGGATCTGGTTTGACCAGTTTCTCAATTGGGACTTAGATATCATGAGTCCCTTGTTGCCACACGCGTCTCTCTCTCCTTTTCTTTTGACATTGTTATATGGTGACTGTAGCACCCACTGACAGAGATATATCTGCCAGTGTTCACCAGCAAGATGCTTGGCTTCTAGACCTCCTAGGTTCCTGTTTGTTATTATTTCAAAGTTCCATTATGCGCATCATTCGGTGGGATAAAAGTACAGTATGCAGTGAAATATTTTTTGCATACCCCTCCTTGCATAGCTGTCATAAGATCAAGTACATAGCGGTGCTGCATTACCATCATTCTCATAGCAAGCAGCTCTTCCTTTAGGACATTAAATCCATCTTTTGTAGTATTGATAATCTAAAGGTTCCCATCAAGTTATCTGCAACCATTGAGCTGTTGCTTTAGCCTGAACAAATGGCAGAATGCTCCCGAAGAATAGTTGTGCATTGTTGAATAAATGGTACTCTTCGGGAACATCACTCCAAGTGCTTGTACCATAATACTCTGCAGTTCTCTTCCTTCGATAGTGATATAGCGAGGTCATTGGACGGCTCATGGAGTGTTCATGCAAAGCTGACAGATTATTTCTAGGAATTACCAAAACAGGAGCGTGCAAGCTAACAATGGAAATGAGTATTCCCCAGTTTGTTGGTGACTGTGCACAAAGTAGTTCTCCACACTGCTCATAATAGTCCATGAGGCTGGAGGTGCCCCCTGCATGCCGGCGTTATCTATTGTAGTCCTACAGACAATATTTTCACCTACATTAACAATGACATTTCCTCTGAAACTTAAAGAAACAGAAGTTAGTCTCATAACGGTCTGAGGACCTATTGTGCTATCTAACCCAGTGTAATGTGCAATGTTTTCGTCCCAGATATGTGCACACTTCCCTACTGCATCCCATCATAAGTGTCATTCCATAAAAATATAACCCTACAGGAAAATTCTAGATCAGAATGCCACTGATCATGGGCAAAGACTGATCCTGTGACTCTAAATTCTGGCCTACGAACACAATCTGGGGGTAAAGGATTGACTAAATAGCTGTTACACTCAGAGGGCGGAAGTGTTACTCCTGAAAATCCTAATTCTAAAACCATCTGGATCCAATCTACAATAGTAGGACGACCCATCTTCTTCATATGTGATAGCTCATCCTTAATGTCCTGTCTATCTGTAAGAATGTATAACACTTCTGCTAAAATCATATTTTGTAGCATAAACAAAAAAACTTGCTACCTTAATGTGTTAATTCGATTTTGGCCTTAATCCTACACAAATAGAGATGCAATAAACATTCAGCTGCACTTGCGGGTACTTCTTTTGTTGAATGTAGCCTAACTGATCCAGTGGCATGAGGAATTAGAGAACATACAAAACAAGATTTGTTAGTACTTATGTATGACGTGTTGATACCACATATAATTTATTAATTTAGTATGAGCATTACGGGTCACATTGTTGTGGTAAAAATGATCTTTGTGAATGTGATATGTTAGAACTAAAGGATAGGTTGCTATAGAAGAGCAGAAAAGAGAATCAAGAGACAAAAAAGAAAAAAGAAAACAAAAATACACATCGTCGTGATGTCTTTTTAAAAAATTGTCCAAGCGCGGGGGGGTTAGGGTATATTTACGATGACAAACTTCTTCCCCCCTGTTGTTCCATTTACATTGTTTATGAGGCTTGGTGAGATGCTGTGTTCAGACGAACATTTGTAAGGTGAAACCAGGACTTCCTGCCATCCACCTTGAGGGTGGTGGGTCACCATGGTCACCGTGTATGGACCGTTGAATCCTCTCTCTTTCCATCGTTGAACCAAGTTCCCTATGTTGATCTGGTAACCTGTATTCTGGGCATCTTTTAGTGGTTTAAACATTTACTCTCTGATCACTTCTTTTTTGGCACTTAGCACTTTTACCTAGATGCTGGTCCCTGGTCCGCCGCTGCTCTTTCGGCAGATTGTGCTGAAGGACGTGGCTCCTCCCCCTCAGCTCCTTCACGTCCTGTGTTGGATCAGCTACTTAACCGGCATGGGGGCTCAGACGTGCAGAAGACGTGTACCAGCACGCTAAAGGCAAGCCCATCTGGGCCCGGCCGCAGCCAGACCGCTGCCAGCGCCAGCCATGCTACCCGATTTAATAGCAGTGAGAGAATATGCTGGCCGCGGGACGCCCTCCTCACTTTAAGGAAGAATCTATGTCCTTGTGAACATGCAATTAACCTGTTGACTGATGCACTCCCCTGCAACTGTAAAGGATGTAACCTGAATCTGGGGCATGCTAGTTGGCCCCTGGGCAATGGAGACATGGGCTGCAGTAAGGGGGGGGGGGGGGTAGAATATGCAGGCTGGCAACTTAAGAGCGTGCTTGATCAACTGTAGATCTCTGGATAAACACGCAGAAGATATTTGGCTATTACTATCCGATCTATATCAAAGATGTCCTCAGAGTACAATACAATTCCTTAACACCCATTCATCTCATTATATGACACATTCACTAATCATCTCCACTCACTAGCGCTCGAGGGACACCCAAATATAGGCACAAAATATCTAGAAATTTATAAAAAAACAAATATTAAATTTATTGTGATAAACAAAATTTGATAAAAGCTTTCTATGAGTGACAAAACAATTTTATATTTTAAAAACACCATATTGACATATTAAAAATACATCATAGTATTGGGTAATGACACAAATATACATAAAGCAAAAACATAGTATCTACGAGAGTTTATACAGACAATATTCTTTGTCGTTAGATGCCACAATTAAATGCTGCTATTCAACTTTATTTCCTACACACCTTACTAGTTACCACATATTTGTGGCCATCTAAGGTGATAGAACAGCAATAAATTTGTAGCCCTGTTGGTTGTGTCAACGCGTTTCAAAGGTTTTATTCTTATATAAAGGGTATCCTACAATAGAAGAGTGTGCGGAACAAGCCACTACTCCGATGTTGAAGTATTGAACAGTTACGGACCAGATTGAAATATCCGAGCTGTTATTTAATTAAGTGAACCCGGAAGTTACACAAAGGGCAGCACGAAACCGAAGAGTGTGCAGCACAACCCCTACTTATATTCTGATTACGGAACAGCTATATTGAAATTCCAAGCTGTTTTCTCTTAATGAAGTGAACAAAGGCAGTTTCCGAATATATACAGGGGCTGTAATTGACAAATAGGTTTTCCAGAGCTGGGGAAATACGTCGGTAATATACTTAATTTGCAAAGACAAGAGTAAAAAGCATAGTCTTGATAAAGAAGGTGTTATAAGAATAAAACCTTCGAAACACGTCAAAGCAACCAACAGGGCTACACATTTATTGCTGTTCTATCACCTTAAATGGATGTTAAGGAATTGTATTGTACTCAGAGGACATCTTTGATATAGTTCTTATATGAACCCTAGTCCTTTGAGTGTTTAAGGGTCCCTCTCTTTTTTTTGATAAAATATTACTATCCGATAACAAATGAGATGTAATGTTTTTGACGGAAACTTGGCTGAAAGATGAAGCCTTATCGGCGGTAGCTCTAGCTATTCCCCCTGGGTTTCAAAATATGTTGTGCAAATAGGGAGGGGGAGAAAAGAGGAGGGGGAGGGGTAGCCACTATCGTAAATGACTCATGGGAGATCTCTACTTCAGGGCTGCACAATATGTGCTTAATAGAAGGTTTGAACTTCTGCATTAAGATCGGCTCCACAACCTCCTTTGCGGGACTCTTGGTATACAGACCCCCAGACTGTCCACCAGGCATAATTATTGATCTCTGCAAATCACTGCATTATTCCAACTTTAAAGAGTTAGGTGATTTCAACCTGCATATTAATGACCCGGGATGTACGCATGCAGCTCATCTCTCCTTGTCTCTTAACGGAGCTAACCTGATTCAGCATGTAAAACTGCCCACCCACAGGGCAGGTCCCACCTTAGCTCTCCTGTTTTCTAATATTCTGACCCTGGTAGCTGAGACCCCATATCAACTGATCTGGACAGACCACTGTCTAAATCAGTTTTCTTTTAGTCTGGAAAAACTCATTCAAAGCAAGGGAACTCCCTATCTGCCAAAAAGAAATTGGAAGAAGCTAACAGCTGAGTCCCTTGGGCCAGTATTGCAGGAGAGTCAACCACTATTAACGAACGAACCAAATGCTGACAAGCCTGCACTAAATAGGTGGATCTCCTCCACCTTGGAGTCCATTGCCCCAGCCAGAGTAGCAAAAACAGAGAAAATCTCCCTCGGCCCGTTGTTCTCTGAGACTCTTAGATTAAATAAAAGTAGATGTAAAAAAATGAAACACTTGTGAAGATCTGATTACAGTGCAACTGCCAAATTGGCATATATGAAAGCACTGAAATAGCTCCACAAATTGATGAGGGGGGCAAGAAGGGACTATTTGGTGAAGCGCATTAATAATGCGGAAAATTTAAGTAAGGAAATATTCAGGATCGTAAGCTCCTTCACCAAACCGATAGAGCTGGAAAATGTAATACAGCCGTCCCCCTCTCTATGCGCAAAGATATCAGACTTTTTCTACAGTAAAATTCGTAAAGTCTACAACACCTTCACAACAGTCGTAGAGACTGAAAAAACAGAAGAAAGTGAGAGTCCTGATTCTGAATACTCCTCCGAATTCCTTCCTATCTCCCAATAAGAATCGCTGGTAGAGATCCTGAGATGTAGGTCAGGATTCCCAGAGGACTTGTGCCCCCCTAAGCTGTGGAAAGAGCTGGTCCACTCGGTAATCCATGTTCTGCATCATTTTTGGAATACATCTCTAGCTTCTGGGATCTTCCCCAATACATGGAAACATGCTGTGTTACTCCCCCTCAGGAAAAAACCCAATGCGTATCCAGGGGAGGTAAACAACTATCACCATATCTCATAATTACCAGCACCAGCAAAAATGCTGGAATAAATGCTACAGCGACAGTTGGCTAACTTTATTGAAAACCATGACATTTTGGATGATACACAGCCCGGTTTTCGGTTTGGTTTTAGTACCAAAACGGCACTGTTGGAGGTGGCAGATTAGTTAGAATGTCTGTGGACGGTGGATCATCAGCTATGTTGGTGGTCCTAGACTTACTTATCCGCAGTGTTCGATACGGTGGACCATCAAATCCTGGTACAGAGACTACAAGCAATAGGAATTTGAGGAGTGGTACTCACCTGGCTGAAGTCCTTTCTTAAAAATCGTATGCAGAAGGTCGCCCTTCAACCCCACCAGTCGGAACCCAAACAACTTTGCTGTGGGGTACCACAGGGGTCGGCCTTGAGCCACCTTCTTTTTAACATATCTGGCCCCTCTGTTCCCACTCATAGCAAACTGGAGATTGAAGGCAATATCATACACCGAGGACACTCAGCTGGTGTTTTCCTTTAAGGACCAGTCTGTGGACTCCTTCCCTAGATGTGTGGGATGCCTGAGAAACATCGCCCAGTGGAATATCAACAAAGTTAAACTTAATGCAGAGAAGACAGAAGTGTTGTTCTTCTGCAAGGCTCTTCCGCCGGCAGCTGGTATTTGGTGGTCAGTTGAAATGGGCCTGCCACCTACTCCAGCAACTACGGCAAACAACTTGGCCGTGAAATGGGAAGTAGATCTCTCTCTCTCACAGCTGAAATTCGACAGGTGACAGCCTCATGCTTCAGCAAATTAAGAAGCCTGAGGACATTTTTACATCTACTGCCAGAGGACTGTTGCAGAGTCATTGTCCATGCCACAGTGACATCTAGGCTGGACTATGGTAACTGCCTATACCTGGGTCTGCCCGATTACCTTGTTAGAAGACTGTAGATGGTACAGAATGCGGCTGTGAGATTGATTAGACGTGAACCGTTTCGTCATCATATCTTTCAGCATATAAGACAGCGCCACTGGCTGCCGGTTGCAAGAAGGATTGAGTTTAAGGCTTTAACTTTTGCTTTTTGGGCAATACATGGCAAATGTCTGAGTTACCTTAAACACCGGCTGTGCCGCTACCAACAAAACTGCTCACTGGGGTGTTCAGAAAGGCCTTAAAGACCTGGCTCTTTAGCCTAGGTTAGATCTCTTTGGCCTGGTCTTCTCATCTTGCATGACACATACTGGTATAGTGCCGGATCACCGCTGTTTGAGATAGCTGTTCGAGCTTTATACATTTCTGCATTATTATTATTATATGTGAACAACTGGGAAGTCGACTTCAATGGTGGCATGCTGCTCCTTCTCTTTGGTTACCTGTTTAGAGATTAACTTTGCAGCTTTCATTTATTCACAAAAGTAAACATGCAGTTCTTCATTTAGAGTCTCTGCAGAGCTCTCTCCTTGTACATCACTCATAGTGGCAGGGACTTGTGTGTTCATGGATCTTCCTGCCACCATCTAATTGGGTGTCAAGTGATGGCCAGAACTAGGTGTATTCCTAAGGGAAAAGAGTGCCAATGGGAGGCAATACAACCACTTCTTATGCAATGTAGCACATAACTTATTGATATTACTCTTCCAGAGGCCATTCAGGCACTCGACAATACCATTACTTAGAGGATGGTATACAAAAGATAATTTATGTTTTATTCCTGTGTCGTGATATTAGGGAAGTTTGCATTCACAGAGTGGGTGTCATTGTCAGATCTTATCCGTTGTGGAATTACTTCAAGAATTAGAAATTTAGTTGCTGACTTAGCATCACAATGGACGCATGGTCCTGCTTCAATCCATCGGGGGAATGGGCAGACCACAACTATGAAAGTACCTGTAGTTACTGCACCTATCAATCATATGCCCAAAGTCCAAATGAAGGGCCTTAAAAGGACCTTATGGTCATGAAATGGCAGAATGTATCCCTTTCAGCGTGGGATTAGGAGAAAATTGTTGAGAGACAAAGCAGTTATGAAGATACATGTTAAGTATGCAATGCAAATTAGGAACAAAACAGTCTTGCTGTATTTGTATAGACAAGTGACCTCTTGAAGTATGAGCTGGTAAATGCAAAGGAACAAGTGCAATCCTAAGTAAAGCCTGTGGCATTACTTGTTTATCTGTAGATATTTGTAAATGTTGTTTTTGTACTTGTAAAGCGCGCAGCTACCCGGACCGGGTCTCCCGGCGCTTGTACTCATACCGCTAAGGAACCCTTCCTGGCTTTCCTTGTGAAGTGTCCACTCCTGGGCACCCCCATGGTGAAACCAAGCATCCCAGCGCTCTTGGGACCGTTGTGGAGATTAAGCAAGCTATTGCCCAGAGTTGCAGCGTGGGACCCATGATTAGAATAGGCACGGAGGCGAGAATATCAGGTCAGAGGAATTTTGAGCCCGAGACCCGCCGAGGCGAGAATCGAACCCTGGTCCCGGGTCAGAGCTTTGCATCAAGGTCTGCCGCTCTATCTATTGAGCCACACTTCTCCACGTCTATGTATCAGCTCATCCCCTGACTGGAAGTATCCTCTATCCTCCCATAACTGTTTTTCATATAGAGGAGCAGTTTTGCTCAATCCTTGCATATGTAACAATGCTGTCTCAGCATAATAAGGCATGTCATTGTCTAAGGTATGATTAGATTCAGACTCAGGTGATGAGGTAGTGTGAGTCACCAGAACAAGGACATGATGTGAACCTGATGGCACAAGTGGAAGGTGTGCCTAGCTCCATCTTTAGCTGCCCAATCTGGAAGTGCATTACCCCAGACACCAAAATCCAGTCTATTTGTTTGTGCTGCACATTTCACAATTGCCACTGCCTATGATAACGCAAGTGCCTCTATTAGTGCCTTTAGGAGGTTCCTATGCATAACAGGACTTACGTCTGACTTAAGGAAACCTCTCCTACTCAGTCTCCTAATACTGGAATGTACAGTTGTTGTCACATCAGCTGAATTCAAATAGAATGTAATTACTTTTCCTGCTACTTATTTAAGAGCTGCAATTAGATCTGCTGCTTGTGCAGAGTAATACGCTTGTAATATCAACTGCTCTTCTACAGGGAGTGTATCAGAAGAATCATGCTGTTGTGCTTGGACTACTGCTGCACCTGTGTGTCATATTCCTGTATCCTGATCAATAGTAGAAGAACAGTCCACAAAATAGACAATGTTACCTGGAATATGAACCTCTGTTGCTTGGCTACATTCATTAGGAATATACGCTGCACAGTCATATGCATCATCCTCAGAGTCTAATATTGGATGGGCAATGAATGTTGCAGGATTTACTGCATGAGCCTTCAGGACCTTCAAAGATGGCAGTGACAGTATCATCTCATAGCCTGACACTCTCTATGTAGTTAGAGTAGTCTTGGACTTTTAAATATTAGCAAATACTGCATACTCTGCACAGTGTGTCAAAGATTGCCCCATGACAATGGCAATGCTCTTCTGCACTGAAAAAGCTGCAGTGGCCAGAGCCTGCTCACAGGGATAATTTCTCATTACTGAAGCCAGTAATCCAATAAAATATGCCATGGTTTTGTGTCCTAAAGGATATTTCTGCGTAAGGACAGCTCTCATCACCTGCACAATGCAATGGCAGAATAAATAAAACTCCTTGGTATAATCAGGAGTCCCCAAAACTAGAGCATTTGTTATTTCAGTCTTCAATTTCTGAAAAGTCTAGCACATCTCTGCTGTCCATGTTATCCTGCGGTTTCTATCTTTCGCTTGTTTGAAAGAAGCTAGTAAGGGCGCTATTACAGTGCTATAATCAAAAACTCATTGTCTCACAGAATTACAAAGACCAAGAAACTTCTGCATGCTTTTAACAGTTTCCGGCTCAGTCAATTGACAGATGGATGCTGCTTTTTCAGAGGTTACTCGTTGACCAGAAGCCGACATTAATCGTCCTAAATAATGAACTTCCTCCTGACCATACTGGAATTTGTCTCTCTCTACTTTGTATCCTCTCTGTGGAAGAGTGACTAGAGGAGATATAGTGTATTTTCTACACTGCTGCTTGGTTCGATTACAAATGAGTATGTCATCAACATATTGCAACAATGTGCTGCACACTGGAAATTTGACAAATAATTTTTACCACTCTGTTGAAAATGCTAGGGGACTCACAATACCCTTGGGGTAAACAAGAGTACAAATACTGAGTCCCACAATAGGAGAACACTGTCAAGTAATGGCTGTCTGGCTGGAGAGGGATGCTAAAAAATACATTCTTCAGATCAATAACGGAAAAATACTTCGCATCCTGAGGAATATATGTCAGAATGATAAAAGTGTCAGGAACAACAGGAAATTCTGGTACCACTACATCGTTGAAGTGCGCAGGTCTTGAGCTATGCGACAAGTTTTACCCTTAGAATTCTTGACCAGGCAAATCGGGGTGTTACAAGGAAACACTCCAAGGTATAAAACTCCGTGCTCTAGCAACGTCTGTATAGTAGGGGCAATACACTCATCGGCTTCTTTATAATTAAAAAAAAGGAAGGCTACTGCCTCACTCTATATAAAATAGCACCTTCCTTTAATGTAATTCTGAATGGTGTACCAGTACCATTAAGACCTACATCATATGGACCCTTAGTCCACAAAGTGCTTGGTACTTGGGACTTATATGCTTCTATGACAGAATCAAAAACTCTACCTGGTGTGGGCGACCTTACTTTTAATACTGTCCTCAATAGTATGTCATTTTGAAAGACAACAACTGTTTTCTTGGAATCATCACAAAACAATTGGCCATCTAATATCTCCCTAACCATTTTTCTTGACTTAATGAAGATAATACATGCCCATAAGACATGATTATGGTCACTGGCTATTAGAGCGCCATAGGTCGGTGCCACCTCTAAAACCTCTATTGGCAAAATTAATTCAGCATCAGGAATCCAAGAATCTTGCCCTTGACGCCCGAAAAAGGAATTCTTTAGGTAACTGAATCTCCTTTCTCAGTAACTCTGGTGTCTCAGCTATAATTGTATACATCACTGTAATAAATGCCTCCATATCAGCAGGCCATGCTCTGATTTGATCTCCAGTGGAGGAACCTCCTTACTGAGTCTGTAAGCTTTTGAAGGACCTGGGATTACAAGTCAACATAAGTCAAACCTTTATTATGAAACTCGGTAAAAAAAAGACACGAAATGCCATGACATATTGATTGAGAGAACAAAAATCACTTTTACACTAAATGTTTCATAGTTAGGAATTTTATTTGACATAGCGGCTCTTGGACTTGTGCAGTTAATTTCAGGAGGCTCCAATTTGTAAAAACCATTTCAGCCCAGCTCGAATTTCTCTAGGAAACAGAGTAAAAAGTCCCCGAGAGAGATGATGATGATTATATACAAGGCTAAATGCCGGACTACCGTCATGTATGGGGAGGAGTTGTGGGGCTATGTCACAGTTGAATCTTTGCAGCTGGTTGAAAATTCTTTTAGGAAACTACTTGCCCGTCCCAAACGCTGATCTACTTAAGCCTGTCACTCGGAATTCAGGGTGCCTTTTTCAACAGATCTAATTAAAATTAAGAGTGTCTTGCAGTGGCACAAAATCTGATCATCCGAGTCCACGGGTTAAAACTGAAACATCAAGGAAAGTCTCAAATCTTGGTATGCCTTTAAAATCCCCTGGCTCAAGTACATTAAACATCTTTTGGCAGATCTGGGTCATTCAGAGTATTTTTATCATCCAGAGCCTTTTACCAACATCTATAGGAAAGAGCTTAAAACTGAATATTTATCACTGCTTGAAGATATAAGGTTATCTACAGAACATTTGAAATCTTTTGTTCCTAAGACTCAATTGATCTTGACCACACATGAAATGCAACCTTATTTAATAAATGTACACAATGCTTGTCATGGATTTGTATTGACATAATTTAGGATGGCTATTTTTTTATCACCTAACTAGCTTTCCCAACATAAACAACTGGTCCCAAGACTAGGAGAAATGCCCTTGTGATAACGTATCCACCCAGAGCACCATGCACCTTGATTTTTCTGTAAATATTATCCAGATCTGAGAAAATATTTAATCAAGCCATTGTTAAGATATAACTTTGTGCAGTGTTGATCAGCTTTTTTTTTTTTTTACAATCCCTTTTGATTTTACATATCTATGTTGTCTTGTCACATTATTTATGGGCTGTTATCACCCAAAGAAAGCTTTTATAGCCAATTCCATTAATTATATAAAGCAATTGTCCTTTTATCAGTTTTATTTGTATTGTACATGCTTCATCATACTATTTATACAGTATCTTTTTGTATTGTACATGCTTCATCATACTATTTATACAGTATCTTTTTAACTTGAATAAGCATTTAATTTTTTGTATGTTTTAATGATTTACAATGTGAAATCGAATAAAGCTTATTTTGAATTCGGTTAGTGCCATGATCATGGAAGGTGGCACTCCAGGGGTAGGACAAATCATGGTACCATCAGATTCAAAATAAATAGTCATATTTCACTTGGCTATAAGGTCTCTCCCCAACAAATTGGATGGGGTACCTGGAGAAAATAGTAAACCGATATCAATGTACCTCCCTCCAACTTTGATCTCCACTGGTTTAGTAAAAGAAACCCTTATTTATTTTCCAGAGAATCCTTGTGTCCACAAATTTGTTAGAAATCGAAAGATTTTTCCCTCGAATCAAGGATCTAGTTTCTCCTGGATCTATGAGGAATGAATACCTTTTGTCATTGATAGCTACCATCACAGTGGGCACCGCATCTGACCTAAGCATCACTGACACCCCTGAACACACAGAAATACTCTGTGAGCACCTTCATTGTGTAAATCCTCCCACATAATTCATCTGGAAAGGAATCCATCCTCTCATAACTACAACTCTTTATCGACTTTGAAGTGGAGTCACCATTGGGGGTGTTTGGTAGTTTCGCTGAGGTGTCACCTGTTGTGCTTGAGGCATTACTGGTGGCTGCATCTTTTGTGATGGTGTCTGAGACACATATATGATTTGCCGATGTGGCAGTACCAATGTGTTTCTCCTACCCTTTCATTTTGCTCTTCCCATTTTAGTTCTGCAGTCTCCAATAAAGTGTTCATACCTCTGAAAATAATGCATCCTTACATTATCCTGTTGTAATGGGTATTGTTGTTGAATGGTCCACGGGACTGATCACACAGACACTGCAGTCATCTGAGTGGCAGCGGATGCTACAGTTCCTCCCACTGCTCTTTCTTTACCAACTTTTGCTGCAGTAACTTGGGTATCCTTTCTCTGTCACCTCCAGTTTGTTCCTTTCTGTCTCCTTTTTGCAAATTGGATTGCGTGCGCTTGCAAGCTTATATTTCTGTCCAGAGCTTGGCTACCAATGCCACTATGCCATTTGGGCTATCATGTACATCGGAGGGCAACCCTTTTTCCACTAAGCTGAAAAATAATACGGCGTTTCCTCCTGTTATTTCCTAAGGCTGATCTACTTCTTGCGTCCATTTTTCTTTCAGTCTATCACAAAAAAAGGAGCTCAGAGGTAAAGAACGGACAGGGTTGCCCTCCACTCAAAAACTTATCAACAACAAAAACCCTGTCTTACGGACGTGAATTGTGTCAGTAAATTTTATAACAGAACAGTCAAATAGTACTGATCACTGTTATCCTCCCCTATATATTTTATTTCGGGGATGTTTTACTGCACTACGTCCAAAGTTTTTAAGAGTAAAAAGGAGAACCTATTGGCCGACAGTTCTTTGACAGTCACACAGAACAATACCAGACAACTGTCTGAAACCTTAATCAATACAAGGTATACACCACATAAGATTGGAAACAGGCAGAGTTCTACTCAAAAAATATGTGAAGAACCGAATGACACCTCACGGGAACACCACCATTGGGGCAACTGGTATGTAATCTCCAGACTGGGCCCCTGTCTCATCATTGGTCGTCATTCGGTTCAAAAGAAAAACAACACCCCCCCCCCCCTCCCCAAGTGGGGAGGGGGGGGGGGGGGTGGCCGGCCGAGCACTTTGCCAGGGCCGGTTGTGGTTCCCAGTCCGTCCCTGCATATAGCTCAGGGTCTTGAATTTGATACGACTCTCGACCCTGAGCCAATGAAGATCACGGAGAGGTCCAGAAATATGGCTGGATCTGGGAATTTTACACAGTAATCTTGCTGCGGCGATTTGCACTAGTTGCAAACGCCTAATCACTGCCTTATTGGCCCCAAGGAAGAGAACATTTCCGGAGTCCAGACGAGAAGTTATGAGGGCATGGACTACGGATTTTTGGGTATCACACAGTAGCACCAGATGATTTTCTTAAGCCAACGCAATATAGTGAAACAGGTGGCCGAAACCTTGTTTGCTTGATGTTGCATTGTCAAAGCATTGTCGACAGAAAAACCTAAATTGCGGACATGATCAGATGGGAGAGGAAGGGGACCCATTTCAGAAGGCCAGTACTTAGGGCACCAACCAGAGATCGTGTTCTTGGCCCAGGATTAGAACCTCAGTTTCATCACCTTTCAGTTTTAAAAAATTGAGATTCATCCAGTCAGCAATTTTTCTCAGACCTGACTGTAGTAAAGATGTAGGACCCAGGTCAGTATTTGAGAGGGAGAATGCGATCTGGGAGTCATCAGCATAGGTGAAAAGCGTGAGGCCTTCTTGCTCCGCTATATAAGCCAAAGGTTTGACATAGAGATTAAAAAGCAGCGGGCTAAGCACTGATCCCTGGGGAACACTGTAAGGAGCAGTATGAGTTTTGGAGGTTGCAGTGTTGGAGAATATTTGAAACGTACGGTGAGACAGAAAGGAGACCAGCCAGCTTAGAGCAGAACCGCCTATACCCATAGAAGCTAATGTCTCTATGAGTATGGAGTGCGAGATGGTGTCGAATGCGGCACTGAGATTCAGTAAGATCAGTGTCACTGTGTCTCCTCTGTCTAAGGCATAGGCAACCACCCAGTGCCTAAATAGGAGAGAAGCACAATAGAAAGTCTTGAAAAAGATGGCCCACATCCAATGAGTCCATCGAAACGCGTCGACGCCCATTTTTTGCACAATTAAATAACCCAACTCACCCCACGAACATTGAGAAAAAAAGACAAGTCTGGGTTTGAGTTACATTGAGGGTTGTAATGTGCACAACTGTATGACAAACTGTTAATGTCTGTGTTTTTTCTTCTCTCCCCCTCCCCCACCATCTCACATTGTATGAATTAGAGTACGTTTGCAGGTCTTTCTCTTATACATTGTTTTAGTATTGTTGTCTATATAAGGTGTGTATGAACTACAGGACAAGCATTTGATTATGTCTAAATGAGTAGTGCAAAGAGTGACAAACTCTATTTTAAGCTTTGTGTATGTGTTTTTTAAAATGATGAAAATATTGTTTTAATAAAATATTTCTACTTTTTTATAGACAATGTTGTTTATGTTTATATTTTTACTGATTTGAGTCTTGTGTCCAAGATCAATATTTGGGCTTAATTGTTTAGACACTTAACCCAGGGAAACTGTTTAACTCTACTACTCAAGGCAAAGAAAGCCAGCTACCGATAAAGTCTATAACCTCTGGCTTGTGAACCCCAATAAAGAATTTTATCAACATATCTCCGCCTCAAGTGGTCTGTGGGGGTGTGACAAGAGCGGTAGAATGCCGGGGGATTGTGCGGTCTATTATATTTCTGCCATACACGCAAACATTTCCACAAGTAGGGATAATCCCAGTCTGGATCTCCTTCACCATAAAGAATGCAAACCTCAGCATTCACCATATCACGTGGATCAAAGAACCCTTCTTGTGGCAACGTACTCATCTATGAAGCTAACCTTTCAGTTCAATCAACCACATTATCCACATATGGCACAACCCTGTACCAGCTTTAACACTCATTTTCTGGACAGGTCTATCGTGTAGTGTCAATCCTTCCATAAACTCACAAGATCCCATCCTAGGGTCTGGCTGGCCATGTGTTCACTGTAGCCACAATTGCACAAAATCTGTCACAAAGTGCTCCTAACACTAGATACCTTACCAAGCTCTCTTTCTCTAATATCAATATGATTAGGCAATCCCCTTGCACTCTTTGGGTGACCCTAATCGATAAAGTGTCTTTCTTGAATATCAACATCATAGGTAGGGTGCCTAGTCTTTGTGGGATGAAACATTTCACCCATACTATCTATTAACAAAAGGGAGGAACCAGAAACGGACTATATTTAGCGGGGTCCAGTGAACATGTCCGGGAGAACAGTAACACAAGGAGGGTACAAAGTTCCCTGAGTAAGGTGAGGGTGTGAATGTAGCGTAGAGAATGAAAAGGAAAAAAGGGCGGGGAATTTCCCTTTTTGGAACTAAAACCCTCACACACCTAGCAAGCTAGGTGTCATGCTTCATCATATGGGTTCTGCTTGCTCGCTCCTTGTCCTGACCAGACTTTGCGTGGGGGTAGGTGCTGACGGCAGAGACCGCACGCCGCTTGGGTACCTTACTCAAATGTGCAGGCGATAGGGAGATCGTCAAAGGTGCAGGTCCCACAGGAGCAGACTGCGGGGCACCTTAGGGGTGTTTTAAATATTTATTGAACCATTGTGATTCTTGTATAAAATAAAATATGTCCTGCAATCATTAATAGACAGAAGCAGACAAATGCGATTAGCAATATGAGGACATGGAAAAGAATCAACGATTCCACCACTGTGCTAAAACACTGTATATATGCTGGCAAGTACTGTGCATAGTGTAAACCTAATTATGCACGCCCTAACCTAGGCGCATAGGGCGGGTGCTCTACCAAGAATCCTCTACCGGATTATCTAAATCCCCGTTACCAGAAGGCAAGGTGTGTAGATCCCCGTCTCAGTCACAGGTTGGACATCCTTCTTGCAGAAGGGTAAACAGGAACCATCTGTGCTGAAACGTCGATGATAGCGAAGACCTTGCAATGACAGCAGAGTGCTGCTCTAATTAGAGTGGAAATGTGCATGTATTTAGAACAATAGCAATCACGCTTCAATGTCGAGGCTTCAGCCGAGGAGACATTGTTTATTGTCTCTGTGATATCGCCGAGGCCTTATGGATGAATAATAAACAAAATTTGCACAATATATGTTCAGGCCTTGTAAAGAATGTTCAGGGTGTTGCGATAGTGTACTTACGAAGTGGAATTGTAAGCAATGTGGATTCAGAGAAACTAATCCTGCACGGTCACGTAAGCAAATGTTTTATCAAAAGTCAGCATGTGGAAAAAGGCAGAAACTTTAGAAACGCATACATGTAAAATGGATGTGTACACGTAAAATGGATGTGTTTCTTCCTATGCCTAATCTAGCCATGTGACAAAACTGTTTTCTGTCATTTTAAGATCCTCCTTCCGTCCTTAAGATACCAGCCATTGTGTCATACCTACAGTCCTATCTACAGTGATTCCAGTTTGAATCATCTGCATCTCTTCGCTGTCGGGTAGACATTTGCTCTCTAAATACCCTTCCTATAGTGTCCCTTTTTTGCAACAAATATGATGTTGCTAATGAAACATGTGACTGGGTATCACTATCTCCTGGACTTTGCTCTTCGCTTCTATCCTTCTGTGGTGAGGCTCGGTCTAAACATAGTGTGAAATGTAGTTCTAGTTGTCCTGAAAACTGGAGTCACCTACCCTTATTTGCTGCCTAGGGGTGTTCGCATATTTTGGGTTTGGCATTTGTGGGGCAACATTAGAGGTAACCTTTGGAGATTGTGAAGGAGTCTCAATTTCAGGGTTCTCAAATCCCACTGCGGCTTCCTGTATCTGCACCAGTGGATACATACTAAGTACCTTGGGAGAGGTACTCACAAGATCATATGGAGTGGGGAATCAGACGGGGTACTAGGGGTATCAACATTTGAGGAGTCCTTGGACTTCTTACAAAAAACTTGCCATAAAGCAAAAGTGGCTTCTCGCTCTTGTAATTTGGCTCTTGCATAATTACTTTGAAGATTAGTTCTACTATGCTCTAGTATTTTGTCATCAAATGTCCCTTCTTTTGACCAGACATACGTATGTTTCTAGGTGGCTTTAAATAATTCTAAACATTTTTTTTCCAATTGTGGAAAATTCTTTTGCACATGCGCTGAGGGAGTCTAGATGATCACTTGTATATCCAATACTTCTGCAATGTAACTTTAACTATCTGGGTAAATATTACCCCTCCTTTAAAACTTACAATAATCTTTGAAAACAGGCAAATTCATCAACTACATATGCAAAATAACATTATACACATTACGGAACATTAAACAACATCATCATACTGTGGCCACATTCCATTCATATGCACTCGCACTCACCATTAGCATAAAAATATGAACACTTCTACTACTTCCAAATGTTAATCAACATTATTCTACACTAAACGGTAAATGCACCTAGCAACACCTGGTCACTTCCCTCCACGTTTAAAGAGAATAACCTCTTCGAGGCTTAGAGAGGATGCATCTCTTAGGCCATGGAATTACTTCTGGACATTAGGTCCAGGGAAAAGTTTGAGTGTTCAGATCGTACCTTGAGGTACAGTTTAGAAACATCTGCTTTGCAGCTGTCCCTCTATGTCAAACAATGGAACACATATTGGCACCTTCTAAATTCATATTACCGTCATTGACCACTTCCAACCTTATATTGGGAATAACAAGTTAACCAGTCATGTAGCGCCTTTCCTGATATTGTGCAACACATGTACACAAATCTTGCATGCGATACCCTTATGTGTCTAATAACCTTATATCGCTTTATCTCCTATATTTACATCTGTGTTTACGATTGGCAAGAGAAACAAGTTGTACAGTATATACAAAAATAAGGACTGTAGTCCACATTGTCCTCACCTTTTAAAAGATGGCAACTTCCAGGTCCTATCCGGGCCCCGTGCACAGGCAGATCTTCAGAGAACATGGTGCCTGCTTACCTCGTCAAAAGTGTGCAATAATCTAAGCAGCGGGAGGTAGGTGGTTGTCAGGAGGTAAATGGTCGGGTTGAGGGGGAGAGCGAAGATACCTTTCCCCCTTATGTCTCTCCTTTAATCTGTTTTCAGCCTCCCATAGACGCGACCGCAGACAAACTAGATGAGATCTTTTCTCAGCCTGACTTTCTAGAATCTGGGCCGTCTCATGTGACAGGATCACATGGGCATATCAGCAGCTCCGACAACCCTTTAAGGGACCTTATATCTGGCCTCCCTCCAGCAGAAGACTTCATCTTCAGTGAGGACTCTAGGACAGAGGAACGAAAGAGTGTGGAGCCCTGGGACGTTGACGGAGCCTGAGATCATTAGCAGGAGGATCCCAAAAAAGATCCCAGAGGGGACACCTGACCGAGGGGTCATCCCAAAACGGCCATAAGGAAATCGCACCCGTTCCAGCAATACGAAAGAACCAGCCGTGCTCTCGGAGGAGCGTGGCTTCCAAAGGTACGTGACCACTTCAGGGGGTTGTTTCTCAAAGAGCCGTCAGACGCTCGGAGTCTGAAATAGAAAGGAGAGGAGGTTGAAGGGTTTTGTCTCATAAGACCGCGGTAGCCTGCAACAAGCGACACTGGTGGTGGTAACCAGGTGTTTGGCAACCCTCTCACTCCCTAGACCCTTCATAACTCGTACAGGTGGACAAGTTGTCCTAAAAAGACTTTCTCTTTTGTTGTTTTTCCCCAGAGGACATACCCCTGTGATATGGGCTGAAAATACCCAAGACCCAGCAACAGAGACCGTTTCTGACAGGACAAGAAGCAATCGTTTTTTCTGTTTTGGCCTTATACTCTCCTATTCAGCCTTGTTGTCTCCCTAGCACCACAGTGTTCTTCCGGTGTCAGCAGTCAGGTGAGGCCAAGAAGACCTACTGGCTGGGTCGCCAATTGTTACAGCGAGAATTAAAAGCTTTAAAAAATGAAAAAAGACAGACTCTTCTCTGACAATGTAAAGACAGCTCTTTACTGTTGTGACAGGGAGATCAACCGTCCTCACACAGGCAGGCAGCTGGTCTCAATTTGCTGCATGACTGACAGCTATATTTATACAGCATTTAACAAAAACTAGGATTAAAAAAAGGCATGTTATCACCAATTTATACAGCATTTAACAAAAATTAGGATTGAAAAAAGGCATGTTATCACTGGTGAGCCTTGACTTCAAAGTAATTCACTATAGATCCTTTATTGCAGTTTCTACCAATGCTTACCAAACTAACCATTCTTTGTTCTTGAATTCAAGTGTGTTTCTGGTAAATACAGTTTTAGGGGTATGTGTGCTTTATCATTGTTGTGCACCTAAGACCTCTGTGTGTTCTTAGCTAATTGGATTAGCTACACCCATTGTCTAATCAAACTTCATTCTATTTGGAGACACAAAGTATGTGCCTGTGAGCCCCTGTGCTAAAGTCATAAATCCCTTCAAGTTTGCTAAACACGATTTGGCATTTTACTGCAACCGTTTCAAGCTATTTATTCTATTATGTCTTCAGGTGAACTTTTCACCTTTCTATCACCAGCACAAGATTTTGGCCTACACTGTTCTTTCACTATGTACAACTGTGTGACGCTTTCTGCTGGTATCTGCTGTTGCGTTATGTTTTCATTTTATATAAGTCTTTTCAATATGATGTTGTTTAATATCAGATCAAATATATCACCTACTGCCACAGCATCCTAAAAGCACCTGATCTAGTTTGATCTCAGACGTTACGGGCTAGAGGCAGTTCACAGTAGAAAGAAATAAAAGAACATCATAAATAACTAACCTTTCTGACACACGTTACTGTGCTTTTAAAGTGCGCTCACAAGAATGACTATATTTTGAATTGGGATTTCCTGAGTTTAGGAAGCACCGGTGTGGCAGCTCTCTTGTCTAGTTCAATCACTTTGCAAGCAGATTGTGACAAATCTTCGGACAGTTTGGGAGTAAAGTTTGCGCTGACAACTCTGGCCACCCAAAATAGTGGTTATTTTTCTGCAGTGTTGATGACTGGGGATCTATATATTGCATAAAGTGCTGGTAGTACATAAATGGCTAAACTTGCAACATTTCTGATATCTCCCATTACCCCGCAGTGCAGGAGAGATTAGATACTCCAGTTTGCCATTGAACTCCACTTGGTCGTAGAATGGGCTACCAAGGTAGATCACTAGTTATCAAGAGGTAGTTTCCGGGTTTGATTCATTCATAGGGGCCACACACACTTTCAGGCAGCAGTGAAATGAACTATAAAAGGAAAGTAAATGTCATGTGCTCTAACCAGTCTCCGTTGTAGGCACGAACAGAGGCTGTAACTGCAACTGCAACTGAAAGCCATTCTTAAATTAAGAGTTCATCTTGAACTAAAGCTATATGAGGTTGGTTTTGAAGCACTGGCTTAACAGTGGTAGGTACGCAAAGGCAATGGCAGCGGGCACTATATAAAAGCAAATAACTTATTTTAACATTCCAGGAGCCAACTATGTATTAATTGCTGACATCTCAAATGTCATCATTTTCTATATCGGGGGGCAAAGTTTCCTATAAGAATTAACATAGGGCAAAAAAAAAAAAAAAATCAACGTTTTAAGACCAATACCCCTTTTCCTTTTAGCCCCCGCTTGAGGGATCAGCACAAAACTTTCCATGAAGGAGCCAAGGTGGATAAACCTTTTAGTTTGTTAAGTTCATATAGATTCGGCAAACAGCCTCAAAGTTATTAGCAAAATAAAATCACTCTTTTTATGGAAACCCTGGCCCAACTATAACTAAACATTGCCTTTTGCTACTGTATAACATTTATATATACTTAAATCACTATGCCTTTTGTTACACTGCTGCGGTTCCAAGATCTTCAAGCCAGCTTTCCTAGAACTCCACGTTCAACCCATTTATAAAAAAGGTCATATTTGTATTTATAGCACTGGTAATCTCCTAGATTGTTCTATTGTGAGCCTAATACTAAGCAAAATCATATTTAAAATGACAAGTGTTTTTATTATGTCCATCTGTGGCTTAAACAGCCAAGAGAATTCAAATTTGCAGCAACCAGTAAACACTGCTTTAAAATTTAGACGCCAGTGAGAAAATATCGAAGCTATATATTTAGACATCCCATGTTAGCGGTGCTTTTTAGGTTTTGACTGGCGATGCGCACGTAGTGCGCATGCGCCAAAAAACCTTATGAGTTGTGTGTGGCGTCGGGTCTCCGCCCCCTCTTCCCATTGGCTAGCTCCATAAATGGAGGCTAGCCATTGGGAGAGGGAGCTGTCCGTCAATGCCGGACCAGATTCGGGGGCGTTCCCGAGAATTTTTGGCTTTTGGCTACGTCAGCCGAAAGCCTCTTCTCGTCAACGCCCCCGAATCTGGTCCGAGATTGAGGGCACCCGCCTTCCTGCTCCTGTCTCCTGTTTGTGATTATGGTCCACAGTGAAAAGGCTCTTGTGAACTGTAATGTTTCCGCACTCATTGTGCACGGACTCAGTTGCTGACGAAGTGTTGAAGTCTGAGGCAGTCTCTGAAGGAGGCCTTTATGTCTTCTACAATTACAGTGTAAGGAAGCCTGTTTGCATGAACCATCGTAACAAGGAAAATATTTTCAAATATAGGTTACGGCTGAGGCTTCGACTAGAGCGGGACAGAATTGTGTAAGAGCCAAGAAAAGGGGGGTAGCTAGTGTGTTTCTGTTTACTTTGTGTCTTCAACGGAACTGGAGTGAGGAGCACCTGACACGGTTTCTGGCATACCCTATGGAACTGTAATTCCGCCACTTCCTTCCTTGAATTGTATTTTAGTTCCCCTTGTCTAAAGCGCTCCGAAGGAATCTCAAAGCTAGGCGCAGCGCTTGTGAAATTTTCTAGATTAGTAACTTTTCAAAATAGGACCCATGCGTCATCGTTTAGTGCAATACTACATAATACCTGAAGATGGCGGCAGCGCTCTTTGGAGTCCGGTCTAACTCACGCAAGCAGCTCACTGTTCCGAGTTTGTTAGCCGGCTGCTGGCATCTGTCTCAGAGATGTCAAACACCCAGAGCCAGGTTTCTCCCCACCTTGTGGCTTGTCATTTTGACCTTTATCTGCATTCATTTGTTTCTTTAGTACATATAGTTTGAATGATCACAGTTCTGTAAAAGCACCTTTTCATGTTGTTCCAACAGTTGTCATATTTCGGTTTATTTTTTTCTTGTTCATAGAAAGCGCTGCAGAGCTCTCGTCGTCGCCTCGGAGCGCTCCATCATTTCTGATTCAGGAGTCGAAGCACGGGGCCGCGCATCCAGCCCGGTAAAAGTGCACGAGTACCATTTGTATGTGTTCAGTAAAGTGCCTGTGATGGTGTAAACCCGAGTTGCAGCAGCTCCCTGGCACCGCCTCACTCGCGCCAATGAAAAACCTTTTCCCAATGGTGTAAAGAGGCTGGTGTGACTCCAGCAACGCTCGCGCCTCCCTAAATCCGTTCCACTCAAAGCCTTTGATAAAGTAAACAAAACTTGGCGTAAAAGTAAGACGCGTAACAAGCATGCCTTACTTTACTCCTGTGGTGTTGTAAACATGGTGTAGGGCACCTGGTTTAAATCTAAGATGTTAATGTATCACCCTTACTTTTTACTCCCATGGATGTCTTTGTGAGAATGTTGAAAAACGGCTGGTGTAAATCTCGATTCCGAAATGGTACCTTTATTTTACTCCAGAGGGCGTCTTTGTGGACCCGACGGCTGGTGTACATCTAAACTGCTTAGACGCCATCTTTACGTTACTCCAGAGGGCGTCTTTGTGACTCGAATGTTACACCAGTAACCCCCCTCTCTCCCCACTGGTAGCCCGTGTGTTTCTTTCAATATAAGATTATTCATCCTGAATAAAGATGCAATCTCTAGTGATGAAAGACTTGTCGACTAGCGTGACGTAGGTTCCAGCCAGGGTATCTCACCAGGTTTGGCTATCCCCAGGGCTTTAAAGGACGGGCACTGAGTACCGGCACTTCTCAAGAGTGACGGAACACTTTGAATTGGAGAGTACCTGCACTTCTCAAGAGTGACGGAACACTTTGAATTGGAGAGTACCTGCACTTCTCAAGAGTGAATGGAACACTTTGAATTGGAGAGTACCTGCACTTCTCAAGAGTGACGGAACACTTTGAATTGGAGAGTACCTGCACTTCTCAAGAGTGACGGAACACTTTGATTTGGAGAGTACCTGCACTTCTCAAGAGTGACGGAACACTTTGAATTGGAGAGTACCAGCACTTCTCAAGAGTGACGAACACTTTGAATTGGAGAGTACCGGCACTTCTCAAGAGTGACGGAATTGAATTGGAGAGTACCTGCACTTCTCAAGAGTGACCGAATACTTTGAATTGGAGAGTACCAGCACTTCTCAAGAGTGACGAACACTTTGAATTGGAGAGTACCTGCACTTCTCAAGAGTGACGGAATACTCTTCATTGGAGAGTACCCGCACTTCTCAAGAGTGACGGAATACTCTTGGAGAGTACCTGCACCGCTCAAGAGTGACGGAACACTTTGAATTGGAGAGTACCTGTACTTCTCAAGAGTGACGGAATACTTTGAATTGAGACGGAATACTTTGAATTGGAGAGTACCTGCACTTCTCAAGATTGACGGAATACTCTTCATTGGAGAGTACCCGCACTTCTCAAGAGTGACGGAATACTCTTGGAGAGTACCTGCACTTCTCAAGAGTGACGGAATACTTTGAATTGGAGAGTACCAGCACTTCTCAAGAGTGACGGAATACTCTTCATTGGAGATTGGCGGCACTTAAAAGAAGCTAGCAGGTACTCTGGTGTAGGATTCCTGCACGTCTGTTTTTCTCCTTTCAAGCACCGTCTCTCCCAGTTGTAAATAGAGACTTTCCGCTCTACAAAGCATTTTTCAAGCAGTGGCGAGCTGGCCTGGTGCTGGAGGGAGCCCCCCCGGTGCGTCTGGGAGGGTGATGGGTCTGTCAGGCCTCAAACAGGGGTTCACGCGGCTCCTAATGAGGGGTTGAAGTGGGAGTATTTATTTGTTTAATGTAAACACAGTCGTGAGGTGAGCGTTTTTAAAGGGGCGGGGGAGTGAGCATGAAATAAACATTTCATTTTTAAAAGACAGTTTATATACAAGCTTTTTGTAGTTTTAAATTTGGAAAAATGAAAGATGTAACTTACCTTTTTATAAGTTACTTTTTGAGGCAGGCAACAACCACAGTAGATTGAGAACTTTCCTACGGCCATTACGAATGTTGGCATTGATTTTATATAGTGTGGACATGGCCTGGAGGCATCAGAGCACTTTACAAGAAAACAGTCCCCAAACAGTCGTATGAGCACATTAGAGATACAACCTAGGAAGGATTACAAGCAGGTGATCTACAGTACGTGGGTTATAGGCGGTATGCGACTACAGTTCCAAACAATCCATACAGGAGTAAATGTGGGATCCAATAATGGAAAAAATGGAAGGAATATATTTTTTAGAGCTACCGGACAGGCTTCAGACAGAGAATTGCCTCTGGTTTCAGGGATCCAAGCACTGCTTTCCTGGTCTTATAGGGACTGGTTACAGTTATGAAGTACGGGCGTTGGTTTCAAGGATCCCTGTGCTGTTTTCCCAGGCCAGCTGTTTGCTGCCCTCTCCCAGCCTGCCCTCTCCCAGCCTGCCCTCTCCCAGCCTGCCCACTCCCAGCCTGCCCACTCCCAGCCTGCCCACTCCCAGCCTGCCCACTCCCAGCCTGCCCACTTCCAGCCTGTCCCCTCCCTGCCCTTTCCCAGCCTGTCCACTTCCAGCCTGTCCACTTCCAGCCTGTCCACTTCCAGCCTGTCCACTTCCAGCCTGCCCACTCCCAGCCTGCCCCCTCCCAGCCTGCCCCCTCCCAGCCTGTCCCCTCCCAGCCTGTCCCCTCCCAGCCTGTCCCCTCCCTGCCCTTTCCCAGCCTGTCCTTTCCCAGCCTGTCCTTTCCCAGTCTGTCCACTTCCAGCCTGCCCTCTCGCGGCCTGTCCTCTCGCGGCCTGTCCTCTCGCGGCCTGTCCTCTCGCGGCCTGTCCTCTCGCGGCCTGTCCTCTCGCGGCCCGTCCCCTCCCTGCCCTTTCCCAGCCTGTCCTTTCCCAGCCTGTCCACTCCCAGCCTGTCCACTCCCAGCCTGTCCACTCCCAGCCTGCCCTTTCACAGCCTGCCCTTTCCCAGCCTGTCCTCTCCCAGCCTGTCCTCTCCCAGCCTGCCCTCTCCCAACCTGCCCTCTCCCAGCCTGTCCCCTCCCTGCCCTCTCCCAGCCTGCCCTCTCCCAGCTTGTCCCCTCCCTCTCCCAGCCTGCCCTCTCCCAGCCTGTCTCCTCCCTGCCCTCTCCCTGCCTGTTGTCGTGTCCCGGCGGCAGCAGGCAGGAGCGTGCACTGCGTCCCCGAAGTAACAGCCCTAAAGCAAGCAAGAAGTACGCCCCCCCTCCCACCAATCCCTGTTAGGTAGTGGAAACTGTCCAAACTGGGGTGCAGACAGCCCCTCTCACCTTTCGGCCTGGTACCACTGCACCAGCCGCACTACTTCCCTACTGACCGTTCTCCACTTCAGCCCCGTCTAAATTACAATTCATGCTTGTGACCCTTTTGCCTGCTTGTGCTTGTTTTCATGACCCTGTTGCCTGCTTGTGCCTCCGTGTGCCCATGTTGCCTGCTTGTGCCTCTTTGTGCCCCTGTTGCCTGCTTGTGCCTCCGTGTGCCCCTGTTGTCTGCTTGTGCCTCCGTGTGCCCCTGTTGCCTGCTTGTGCCTCCGTGTGCCCCTGTTGCCTGCTTGTGCTGTGTGGGTGTGTGTGGAGGGCTCTGTGTGGCTGTGTGTGTAGGAAGCTTTGTGTGGCTGTGTGTGTGGGGGCTCTGTGTGGCTGTGTGTGTGGGGGGCTCTGTGTGGCTGTGTGTGGGGGGCTCTGTGTGGGGGGGCTCTGTGTGTGTTTGTGTGTGTCATTTGCGAGAGATAAAGCTAGTGGCATTGTAAATGACAATGCCATTTATTTATGTTAAAAAAACATAAATAAAAATAATGTCAAGAGCAATGCCAATAGCTCTAACTTTAACAAAGGCAAAACCATTGCATTGTAAATGCTTGTTTTATTTGGTGTTGATTATTTGTTAATCTCATTTTCGGCACTATTATCAATTTCCCTCTCCATTAAAATTGTAGAAGCGATGATAGGCTTTATCTTAAACAGTCTGACAAATGGAATAGCTGATTTCTATGGGTTTGAGACTTTAACTTGGAAAACAAGATTACAAGTATGTGACTGCTTGGAATAATCATGACCAGAAAACTGCTTGGTGATTTCGTCATGCTGATGATAAAGAAAAAGAACAGACGCAATTCATCACTGCTACATTGAAACAGACAGCTTATACAAGACAGAGTGATTGTTTTGAAGAATTGGTGACTACAGCGTCTCTTGATATATGGGGGAGAATTAACATTTTGTATGTTAATTCTTAGCCCCTTTATTATTATTCTTAGATATCCATTCTTCAGTTGGGAAAGGCTCAATTAAAGCAGCAAGTTATCACATTTATAAAAATAAAAAATAGCTTGAGGCTTTGAAATACTTTTTTAAAGTGAAGATAAAAACTTGGATGCCGTTTGTCCATGCCTCCTTTGGTATTTTAAACTATTCTGTGCCCCCCCTCTGATCTTCCAAACGGAAAGGTTAAACTCATTTACAAATCAAAACAGTGAGTGTTTTGGTACCTGCAACTGTACTCAACGAAAATCAAATTCCATGGTGCTAAAACGAATTAGTTTATGAAGTCTCACAGGCCTGCTCTTTGAATTCCGTTAAACATTACGTTTTAGTAATTAAACTTCCTGAATTAGACAGAAATATTAGTAAAGGAACAACCAAGAAATACGCAGGTGGAGCACTCAATATCTTTGGAGGAGGCAAGGAATTAGGTGATCTGTAGATCAGCTAAACCACTGCAGTGCTGGTGCGTTTTGCTTACTTTTGTTTCTTTGTCTGTCCTTCCATTAATGTACTACTGTCAAGTGATGATGCACTTATATTACAAAGGTGTCTAAAAAACATTCTAGTGGACATGGTAGCAAGCGATTCGAAATCAGCATATGTTCTCTAGGCAGGGCCTGCCTTGGGCATGGACGAGGTGGGCCCTGGCCCAGGGCACCAGTATTCAGAGGGGTGCAGCAGGGAGATGCATGACTTAGCAAAAGCTCGTCCATCCCACTGGGCCTCAAACGGGTCCCATTAAAGCCTTTGTAATCAGCCCTTAATGTACCTTAGTATAATTGTAGCACCCGATCAACGCCCTACCCTCCTCCCATCTTCCTCAAACCCTTGCCCTCAGGCCACAACCACCTACCACCCCCACAAACACCACATTTTCATTCCACCCACGGAGCTGTCCCAGTCAATCCGATTTAGGGTCGGCCTTGTCCCCTGATCTTTGATGCCTCTTCAGAGACTAAGGATGTTTGTTTTGTACAATGCAACAATTGTCCTTTTTGCAGGTGTAGCACTAGCCAAGGTATGTAGATTTTACTAAAAATATATGTATAATATACTTTGTTATTAGAGGATTCAAGCCAGTCTTACAGTTCTGTTAATCGGTCACTCACATTTTAATAATGCCCCCTACAGCATACAGTCTGGGACAGTGTAAAGTTCGTAACGAAGAGTGATTGACACGTAGAAGAAGTGGATATGAAACTATATAATATAGCTTATTCCAGTAAGGAGTAGCATAATACAGGAGCAGCACCGGACAGCATGAAGACCAACAGCTGAATGTCTATCCAACAGTTAAACATACAAAGTTTGCATGGGACACGAGCGATGCACTTTTGAAGAGAAACATAGTCTTCAAAAGTGCGCGCCATGGGATGAACACTACATCATTGACAAAGTCAGCTCACCTAATCCACTGGCTAGCTTCATGGTGAGTGAAGGCTTTCTGCCCTTTCATATGGAGTATTTCATTCGACTGCCTCTTTAGCTACCCCCTCAAAGTCAAGCTATCAGCATGGGTATGAATGATTTGTAAAATTCGCTGGGGAAACCAGTGTGTCCTCGTGAATTGTCGGATCGGAATAAGGTCAACGCTCCGCATCAGTGATCTCTCCCATCCAGGGATGGTCTGTCAGCCGGTGATTACACGACGGGGCAAGTCAGTAAGAAATTGGGAGATCAACGGGTCCACAGTGTCGCACACATTTTTGTGCAGTCGCCACATTCCCAGTGAACTTATTCCCTAGAGCATCGCAAATGTACGGGACTGGGCCACGGTAGGCGACTGCAGGCATAAATGATGTAAAAGCTTGCTAGCCTTTCCCCCCAACTGATAAAGACGCAAATGTGCTGCAAGCCACACTGACCTTGCTTTGTCCTTCAGGATGCTGCGCAGTCGCTCCTGCACGAGGTCAATGTCTCCTCGCTGGATGGGGTGAGGGACAGCAGCAAACCACCCATATGGTTGACAAATCTGCACCTACAGCTCTCAGACTCAATGGCGTTTCCTGTGTTTTTATCAGTCAGACAACTTATGAAATCCGCTCTAAGTGTCACCAACATCGCCCAGAGGGTGCCCGAGGAGGAAACTGTGGCTTGGCTCTCCTCATGGTAACAAGTCAGAGAGTCCCCAAAGTGTGAGATAAGCTCAGGGACACAAAGTGCCCATGCCAACAAGCGCCAGCGCAGGGGGATCTGGTGCCAGTCAGATCGTAGTGTAAGCAGGATCAGTGAGTGGTCTGAAAGGCATCTAGGGAGAATTGGCATATCTATGATGTGCTTAAGTGCCTTAGTGACAAAGACATAGTCCAGGTAGGAGGAGGTGTTGTGTGCCCCAGAATGGATGTATACCTCTGCACACCTCAATCAATCAATCAATCAGGGGATTTTAAAACGCTCTACTCATCAGTGAGGGTCTCAAAGCGCTGGGGGGGATGGGGAGGTGCAGCTCCGGGTTTAGCCAAAAAGCCAGTTCTTGAGGCTCTTCCTGAAGGTGTGCACGGTGGGGAACGTCTGAAGTTGATAGGGAGTTTGTTCTAGGCCTTGGCAGCGATGTAGGAGATGGCTCTTCCACCCGCTATAGCTCTGCAGATGTGCAGGGTTTCTGCCAGAGTGAGATTGGGTGAGCGGAGATTTCTTTTGGGTACGTGGAAACAGTCTCTGTCGTTGAGGTATTTGGGTCTGATGTTGTGGAGTGATTTGTATGGGTGGGTGAGTAACTTGACGGTTACTCTCTTCTCGACGAGGAGCCAGTGGAGGTCTCGCAGGTATAAGGTCGTAGGCTCCTGTCGGGGGTGCCAAAGATGACTCTGGCAGCGCTGTGCTGAATGATCTGGAATCTGCTGTAGGGATTTGTTGATTCCCACGTAGAGGACGTTCCAGTAGTCCAGTCTTGACACCTGGACGAAACAGCCTCCAGGTGTAGACAAGATGCTTGAAACAGCTGAAGCAATGAGCAAGTAGCACCCCCAACACACAGCCCATGGAGTCGGACTACCGCCATGCGCACCACCCCATTCCAGTCCCACCCCAGCATCAGCAAGCACAGGCGGGAGTTCTTCCAGTAATTTCGTGATCACCACCAGGAAGGATGTTAAAAGTGGCAGTGAGGCATAGACATTAGTAAGTGTTAGCAGCCTGTCATGAAGGTGCCCTGAGAGTGCCAAGTGCCTGCCCCATGGGTCCAAGCATGTTTTAGTCACGGTGTAACTAAGGTGCCCCTTTGTCAGTCAGGGTCATTTAAGGGGGATGAGCACACAGGGGAGGAATCTAAAGCCTCAGCTTCCCCAAAGCGCACACCCACCTCTGCAACAACTCGCACCAAGGGCAGAAACAAACCAGTAAACCCCTCCCCATACTTCAGAACCGTGTAGCATCTGTCGCGGAACCAGGTGTTTGGGTGCCCTTTGCCTCAACAGGACCTCTCAAATTCTAGCAACCAAACTCCTGTCCAGTGCCAACAGCCATATCAGAACCCTGAGTCACTAGTAACCAAAGGAGGAGCGCCACCCTACCGTGGGCCCTACGCCCCCTGCCGAATCCTCAAAAATGAGCTACGTCCCGCAGTCTGAGCCAAAGGAAGTCAGTATTTGTATTTCAGCAGCAGTGTCAAGTAAAGCACCAGGCTCAATCCACACCATGGTGAATGTAAGAAACAATCAAGTGTCTTGTCACAGGGCTGAGCCAGAGGCCCTGCCTCCTCCCCAGATGCCCCCCTCAGAGCCCCCAGGCCGTTGCCTCTCAAAGCATCTGTAGTGTGAGCCAGCTGGTATCTCCAGCAAGATCGGGAGTAATTCTTACCTTGGCCACTAGCTCCCGGATGCCCCGGCAGGGGTTGTCTCATCAGTCGATGCGGGGAGGCCGTGTCTCTGGGTGGCCGGAGAGTAACCCTTTGATCACACCACTGAAACACCTATTCTGGGGCGTCAAAGAAACAACATTTTTCCTGGTAGATTACCTTAAGTTTTGTTAGATACAGCAACATGTATTGTATTCCCACATGTCTGCCGTTGTCTTGGACAGGTTTGGTGTTTTCAGGAAAAAAAATCATTTTCTGAGACTGAAACATGACTGTCACTCGTACGAACATACCCCAAGATCTCGTCTCGTTGTACATAGTTTAGTATACAAGGTAAGGGTGGAGGCCCTGGAGAGTGCCTCCGAGTCAGGGCCCAGTCAATGATAAAGCAAGATGACTGGGATTCCACCAGAACAAGCGACTGTAGCCGTTGATCCAGGAACGTTTTTCAGGGAGGGCCTCTCACAGACCTCAGGCAATCCCACAAACCGGAGGTTGTTCCTCCTTCCACTCCCTTCAGCGGAGTCCACCCGCGCAGCCAGTTCCTTAGTCGTGGAGGCTAATCTCGTGATTGTTCTCTGCATGTCGGTGACAGTGTCCTCTACATCGGAGACGCGAACCTCAGCCGCCGCTATCCTGTCCACAGTCTTGCGCAGATCCTATATGAACAGTGTAACATCTGTACCTAAGGCTCCAATCTTTACCTCCAGAGCATCCCAGGATTGGACGATAGCCAATAGGATTATGTTTGTGTCAGGCCCCGTGGGGTAGTGTAGGAAAGTAGGATCTGCTTCTTATGGTTACCCCCACTTTTTGCTGATATCTCACTGTTTTTGGACTAGTCTTACTGGGATCCTGCTATCCAAGACCCCAGTCTATCTGCTTTCTCCCTTAAATTGCAATGTATGTACTTTAGGTACTGTCAGAAGCAGTACCTGTAATTCCTTGAAATTCCGTGGGAGCGGACGACTGAAGATGGGCTTGGACTTCAGATGATTTTTTCTCAACTCCCCAACACCCCTGGACCCAGAGAACTCTAAGCCCAGGAACGCTGGGGAAAGGGGAAGTGGATAGACAAGAGAGACTGCCACACAGGTGTCTTCTACTCTTCTTATGTTCCTGAGCTGCACCTCAAAATATTTAGCAAATGATTAATGGGGTTCCCTCAAATTTTCTGACTGAACCTTTGTTTTCCCTCCTATCTTTTGACCTCCTACTCATACCTCAAATTGTGTGGGATTTTGCCTCTCTCTGTAGGGCTTAACAGTTCTGAGTATGAAACTTGTTTTTGCCACAAGCTGGATACTGCACTGAAGAAGATACAACGCTGGCCTGAGCAGATTCACAATGGTGGAATAAAACAGTATCCAATATATGCATATATGTAAATACCCCAATATACTTGTTGCTCTTCATCTTCACGCTAACCTGCTGCACTGCGTAGGCAATACAGCTTGTCTGGCTCAAAAGGGGGACGTCAGGCTTCTTGATATGACTGCCAAGGAACTGTTCAAAGTCTATGCCTGGATTGACTTGTAACAAACTGAGCTGTGCCAAAAGGATTTGAAATTTCAAAAGGATAAATCCTTACCCGCTGTCCAAAGTCACTGTTAGCGAGTACCAGTCATAACACCAACCTGACTGGAGAGGAATTCAGGCTCGCCTTCTCATTATCCACTGAAGCCCCGGATTAACAATGAAGCTCAGTGAACAATTTCGGAACCTCTGGGAAAAGAAAGAATTATGGGCTTAGGAAAAGGCTTCAAAAGGACTGCAACAGAAGTAGGCTTGAGTTTAGCAGAACGCCCCAAGGACTGAGGCACAGGAACAAGTCTATCGGGAAAATTACTGAAGAGCAATACGGAACAAGTCCTATCGCCGAAATTCTAGAGTTGAAGTGCGCCGCGTGTAAAACGCGAGCGCACGAAATGGCGGCCGAAGCTCGAAGACTAGAGCGCTAACTATCTACAAAGGACGGGACAATCAGGAAGGAACCAAGGGCAAATCTACCAACACCATGATTGTGCCAATCTCGGTCTCCAGCTCCAAATAGAGATTGGAGCGGTTAGAGCCTTACAAAATCTGTTTGACTGACCAAAGGTGACATTCCTAACAGAATCTAGCAGGGACCCGACAGTACCCCCCCACCAAAACCCCCTCTCTGGGCTTCTGTGGATGTGCCTTATGAAATTCTGATACCAATCTTGGGGCATGAACATTTCTGCTCAGCTCCCACGATCGATCTTCCGGGCCGAAACTCTTCCAATCCACCAAATAGAACAAACCGTTTTTTCTCCATTTTGAGTACAAAATTCTCTTTACCTCAAATTCTTCAGTTGATTGAACTTCAGGAGCTGGGGGAAGATCTTGTCTGAGATTTGGTGGATTTCGTTTTATCAAAGAAACATGAAAGGTGGGGTGGATTTTCATGGACTTAGGAAGAGCTACCCGGACACTGACTGGATTCACCATCCGCACCACCGGATAGGGGTCCACAAAGCGCGGCTGGAATTTTCGATTCCCACACAATCTCATGTGACATGTAGAAATCCAAACCAAGTCCCCAGACTCATAAATCGGGTTTGACCTACGTTTCTTATCAGCCTGTTTCTTGTATTCTGATTTTGCCTTAGAGAGGTTGGAAGAGGCTGACCGATATGTCTTTTGCAAATTCCGAATCACCTCTTCAGCTGCGGGGACCTCAACCTCCACTTTGCCCACCAACATATTAGGGTGTCGACCTGAGTTTAGGAAGAAAGGGGAGTAACCAGTAGCCGAATGAACAGAGTTGTTATAGGCAAACTCCGCCGTACTCAATAGAGAAGGCCACTCACCCTCTTGATCCATTAAGTACATTCGAAGATTTTGCTCCAAAACCTGATTTACTCTTTCCGTCTGTCCATCAGTCTCGGGATGATAACTGGTGGACAGACGAGAATCAATCCCTAAACCTTTTAGGAATGATTTCCAAAATCGCGAAACAAATTGTGATCCCCGATCAGAAATGACCACTCTTGGAATCCCATTCAGCCTAACCATATGCTGGACAAAAATATCGGCTAATTGAGAAGCTGTTGGTAAGGTGTTCAGAGGAATGAAATGACTCATCTGAGTAAACTGATCTACCACCACCCAGATCACAGAGTAACCCTGGCTAGATGGTAAGTCCACTATAAAATCCATAGAAATGGTGTGCCACGGGGATAGGGCAACAGGCAAAGGCATAAGTAGTCCCTGTGGAGACTGTCTAGAACTCTTGCCCTTAACACACTGTTCAAAAGTGGCGACATGCTGCCTCACCTGAGCGTCCATACCCAGCAAAAAGAAGATCCTCTTCACCAATTCCAAAGTCTTGACTGCTCCCTTGTGCCCTGCCAACGGATGATCCTGAAACAATTGAATGGCCTCCTTCCGAAGATCTTCACTTGGAACAAACATCTTCCCTTGAAAGAAAGGTTTACCATTTTTGACTTCTCGATCCGGGCCTTCCATCTCCCAGTTAATGAATTCTCCACTTTGAAATTCTTCCCTGACTCGATTTCCCAAATCGTCCTCCAGTACTGTAGCGACAATCTTTTCCTGTGGAATAATGTGGCCCTCCACTAGATCTTCAACTTCTCCACCAAAACTCAAACGAGAAAGGGCATCAGCCTTTCCATTTGCTGATCCCGGTTTATACGTCAGAACAAAATCATAGTCTGCAAAAAATAGAGACCACCTCAACTGACGTGGAGTGAGGGTCCTAGCAGATTTAAAAAATTGCAAATTACGATGATCAGTAAAAACTGTAATCACATGTCTCGCTCCAAACAGATAGTGTCTCCAAACCTTGAAAGCATCTTTTACTGCTAAAAGTTCTTTGTCTGCAATGGAATAATTTATCTCCGCAGGAGATAATTTTCGAGAGTGATAGGCTACAGGATGCAGCTGACCTGTATTTTTCTGACCCTGTGATAGAATTCCACCAATGGCTAGATTGGATGCATCCGCTTCAATGAAGAAAGTTTCTTTCAAATCTGGATGTTGTAATACCGGAGCTGAAACAAAGGCATCTTTTAACAATTGAAAAGCCTCTTCAGAAGCTTTTCCCCAGACGAATCGTTCATTCTTCTTTAGTAAACGGGTGATCGGACTTACTTTTTCAGAAAAGTTTTGGATGAACCGCCTATAAAAATTTGCGAATCCCAAAACACTTTGAATCTCCTTAATCGATCTTGGAGCTGGCCAGAATTTTATTGCTTGCAACTTGGAGTTATCCATAGAAACTCCTTCAGGGGAAAGTATAAAGCCCAAAAACTGCACTCTAGAAGAATGAAAAACACACTTTTCCAATTTAACAAACAATTGGTATTCCAGTAGTTGCTCCAAAATGATTTGAACATGATGGACATGTTCCTCAAGACTGTTAGAAAAAATTAGGATGTCATCAATGTACACCACTGCAAACCGATCTAGGAACTCCCGAAGAACGTCGTTCACAAAATGCTGAAATGCGGCTGGGGCGTTCGATAAACCAAAAGGCATCACTTGGTATTCAAACAACCCCAGCCGAGTCCGAAAGGCAGTCTTCCATTCCTCACCTTCAGCCATACGGACCAAATGATATGCTCCCCTCAAGTCCAGTTTGGTATAGATACAAGCATCTTTGACCTGATCCAAAAGCTCGGAAATGAGCGGGTAACGGGTAGCGGTTCTTCTTGGTGACCTGGTTTAAGGCTCGATAATCAATACAGCTTCTCAATGTTCCGTCCTTCTTTGGGATGAAGAAGAGGGGGGAAGACACTGGAGATTGCGATGGCCGAATGAATCCGCAGGCAAGGCTTTGCTCAATATATTCCTTCAAGTGCTGGTTCTCAGGTTCTGACAAGGCATATATTCGACTGCAGGGCAAGGAGGCTCCCGGCTCTAGCTCTATCCTACAATCGTACTCCCTGTGAGGAGGTAATTTTCGTGCTTCTTTCTCGTTGAAAACTTCCTTTAAGTCTTGATATTCCTCAGGAATTTCTGGAACTTCCACCGTACAAATCATTTGAGTTTGACTGGCCAAACCTGAAGACATGGTTGACCGTGAAACGTCTGACTGAACATGGAAGCAATGCTCTAGACAAAATTTTGAATTCCTATCCACTGTGCGTCTGGCCCAATCAATTTGTGGATTATGTTCGGTGAGCCAGGGCAAACCCAAAATCAATGGAAACTGTGGAGCGTCAATTAAATTAAAGCTGATGTAACTCCGATGCTCTCCAGGACCTAGCACCGTCATGACTTCGGCATCAAAGACGATGGGAACTGATGATAAATTGGTGCCATCCACAGCACGCACAGGTTCCGGTTTCAATTTCTTTTTAAACTGGATTCCCAATGACTTGGCAAACTGAATGTCACAAAAATTTCCAGTCGCCCCAGAATCCATCATCACCGAAACTTCTTCCACCCTGGCCTCTCCAAACTGGATCTTACAAGATAAAATCAAATGCGGAGCAGCAGATTGTAAAGTATTTGCCAAAAGTTGAAATTTGGGAGTTGACTCTTGGGCCGCTCCCACCAGAGCAACTCCGTCTACTGGTGGAGCCTGTCTTTTACCCACGGATTAGACTTTGGCTTCTTCTGACAGTTTTTTACGAAATAGCCAGGAAGACCACAGTACATACAAAGTTTGCCCAAACGCCGTTTTTCTCTCTCTTCCTTAAAGAGAGGACCTTGAACGGTGCCAATCTGCATTGGTTCTTCATTGGAGTTTCCTTCATTGTTCCTGAGGGGCTCTGATCTGACTCGATCTAAGCGAGGCGTAAAAGTTTTGATGTCCCTTCGTCTTTCATTACGTCTTTCAGATTGCCGCTGATCAATTTGAAGTACTAGATCAATAAGCTCTGATACATCAGTCGGCCTTTTCGGAATTTGAGCTAAACCATCCTTGAGCTCATCTTTTAACCCTCTGTAAAAAATTGCTGCCCTCTTTGCCTCTGGCAGCTGGTTTTGACAATTAACTTATTAAATTGCGCCAGGTACGCCACCAATTCCTTATTGCCCTGTTTCAGATCCAATAACTCGTTATCAGTTGTCTGGGAGACTGTTATTCGATCAAAGATGCGCAAGAATTCGGTCTTGAATTCTTCAAATTTATACAGCACTGGATCATTAGAGGAGACCAAAGGCAAGGACCAAGCTGCTGCGTCACCTCTCCGGTAAGACAGCACGAATGCCACTTTAGACTGATCCTCCTTGAACAAAATTGGTTTACAAAGGAAATGCAGAGAGCACTGTGTCAAAAAGATCTGAGCTTTATGTGGGTCACCCTGGAACCTCTCTGGGGGGGGATGGGGGGGGGAGGGGGCAAGGGTATTGTTGGGGACATAGCATGCACTACTTGTGTTGTGTGTGTGGTCGAGGCTGAGGGTGAAGGAGCTAAGGTTAGAGACTTCATTCCCCCAAAATTGGGACTAGGGCTCTCTGAAAGCTCATCTATCCTTTGTTGCAAATAACTAGCTTTGTGGTTGGACTTCCTAACCTCTTCCCTGGTTTCGCTTAATTGCTTCTGTAATCCCTCTAAAATGGAAGCCAAAGCCTTGACGTCAAATCCTTCAGCCATCTCGCCCAGACGGAAAGGTAATCACAGCACTTCAATCTGTCAGAAGCAGTACCTGTAATTCCTTGAAATTCCGTGGGAGCGGATGACTGAAGATGGGCTTGGACTTTAGATGATTTTTTCCCAACTCCCCAACACCCCTGGACCCAGAGAACTCTAAGCCCAGGAACGCGGGGGAAAGGGGAAGTGGATAGACAAGTGAGACTGCCACACAGGTGTCTTCTACTCTTCTTATGTTCATGAGCTGCACCTCAAAATATTTAGCAAATGATTAATACAGTTCCCACAAATTTTCTGACTGAACCTTTGTTTTCCCTCCTATCTTTTGACCTCCTACTCATACCTCAAAATGTGTGGGATTTTGCCTCTCTCTGTAGGGCTTAACAGTTCTGAGTATGAAACTTGTTTTTGCCACGAGCTGGATACTGCACTGAAGAAGATGAAATGAAATTAAATGAATGAAGCTTATATAGCGCATTACTTACCCTGGGGCATCTCCGCGCTTGCTTAGGGAACCCGTCCTGGCATTCCCCTGTGAGATAACCCTGGCAGGGTATCCACAAGGTGAAAGCCAGGCATCCCACCACGAGGGGCCGTTGTGGAGATTAAGCAAGCTATTGCCCAGAGTTGCAGAGTGTGAACTCGTGAGTCGAGAAGGCACCGGAGCGAGAATTAACGAGTCCGTGGAATTTTGAGCCCAAGACCCGCCGAGGCGGGGAATTGAACCCTGGTCCAGGCTCGCCTTCTCATTATCCACTGAAGCCCCGGATTAACAATGAAGCTCAGTGAACAATTTCGGAACCTCTGGGAAAAGAAATAATTATAGGCTTAGGAAAAGGCTTCAAAAGGACTGCAACAGAACTAGGCTTGAGTTTAGCAGAACACCCCAAGGACTGGAGGCACAGGAACAAGTCTAGCGGGAAAATTACTGAAGAGCAATACGGAACACGTCCTATCGCCGAAATTCTACAGTTGAAGTGCGCCGCGTGTAAAACGCGAGCGCACGAAATGGCAGCCGAAGCTCGAAGACTAGAGCGCTAACTATCTACAAAGGACAGGACAATCAGGAAGGAACCAAGGGAAAATCTACCAACACCACGATTGTGCCAATCTCTGTCTCCAGCTCCAAATAGAGATTGGAGCGGTTAGAGCCTTACAAAATCTGTTTGACTGACCAAAGGTGACATTCCTAACAGTATCTGGCAGGGACCTGACAGGTACACTTCAGATTGGATACTGAGGTACCCTTATCAGTCCCTAGTATGTGGAACACATGTACCCAGGGCATAGGTACCCCAGAGGCCTCCCATGGGCAGAAGCATGTATTATGCCACCCATGAGAGACCATTCAAAGTGACACAACAGGTCTTCTACAGCAGCCTGTGTAAGCTGGTGCTTGCACCAATTACTTAGATATAGGTTCACTATATCTATCTATATCACTACTCTTAAAAACCATCAGTCACCCCTATGGCAGGCCTTATCAATCCTGAAGGCAGGGTGCTGGGTTTTTTACGTGAGAGGGTGCCCCTGCTTGAGTAGGGCCCCTCTGCAGCCTTCGGAGACCATTCTCTGGCGTTGTCCGTGATGCAGCCAGACATATAGGTTAAGTTGAATTATAACTTCCCAGTAACTGCGAATTCTAAAACGGTGAGTAGAAACATGTCGTGTTTGGTGTCAAAAACCTTGGAATAATACCTCCACACCAGTAACTGGCGATACCAGTAACTGGTGTGGAAGGTATGATTCCACCCTTTAGAAGCAAGCTTCATGGGTCACCGGTCTACCCAGTACCAGTTTTCTCGACCCGGGCTACACAAAATGGATGCTGCCAGCCACAGACACGATTCTGCTCTCCTGCTGCTGAGCAAACCTCAAGCAGAGGAAGGCATGACAATAGGCATCCTGTCACAGGGAGGTGTAACCACCTCCCAGACAGGGTTTAGTGTACTGGGGCCTGGGTGGGTGCACTCTGAGAGTGCCAGAAAGTCTGCACTGGGGCACATTTGGTGTTCCTGTGGATAGTCCAGCTCAAACCAGTTCTGGGAGCCATTGGCTCCTGCTCTGGCGCGAAACTGGACAAAGGACATGGGTGTAGCCACCCCTCTGTGCTGCCTCTCCCCTAGGAGGGTCCCCTGAATCTGTCCAACCCTTTCCTGCGGGTATAAAGTGGGTTACCTGGCTACGTTAGATTTTACCTGGACAAGATTCTACTAAGAAGAAACCCAGTACTTCGACTGTCTGCACGATGCTGGACGACTGAAGAATCTAATCTCCCTTGGAGTAAAGGAGTTACTCCCCTGCACTAGCAGGCATCTAAGCGCATCTGACCAGCTTGCTGCTCCCGAGCTCCTGAGGACTCTAAAGATTTCAGCAACACAGGAGGTGGGTTTCCAAAGGTCCCAGAGGTCGATCTGTCCTCTCAGCAATTCCGAGACCAGTATACCTGGTGGGGACCGCGTGATCCAAACCCCTGTGCACCGTGGACATTTGCAAGTGCATATGCTTGTTGGCGATTCCCGAGCTTGTGCATTGGACTCCGTGTAGTCCTGATCCAGAGCAGTATTTGCACCGAAGGAATCTGGCCTCCTCACACTGAGTGCTCCGTGGGGTGGTGCTTTGCAAACCTGCATGAGGTCTCCTTGTGAAGTCCTGGTGAGGGTCACCTGGTTTGTTCTTGGGCTTCCCTGGTTGCTCCAGGTTTGCCCTGACTCTCCATTGCTTGGAGAGTCCCCTGTACCTTGCTGGTCCACACCGTAACCTATTTGTTCTTCCTGCGTGAGTTGCATTTGCCAAGGCTAGTTAGTGCTCCAGCCAGATATCGACCCCTCAGCTTCTGACATCCATCGTGGGACGGCTCATCTCCGGATCTTGGCCATCCTCAACATCTCCTGGTCCCCGTGGCTGCAGAGTCAAGCATACCTTCTTCGCACCTGAAGCATCCGACATCGGTGGGAATACCACTACTGAGACCCTGGTCACCTGAAGTGACCCATCTGTCCCCTCTGCTCTCACCTAGAATCCAGGCTTGGATTCCACCGGACACTCTTCGCCTTCCCGGCAGCAGTACTTCTTTGCAGCTCTCCATTGAAAACAACGAAGGTTTCCCACACCACTTGACCCCTATGCACCCGGCTCCTCTGGTATAAGTAACAAGGGCACTTCAGTACTCACTGGTGAGTTGGCTCTAGAACCTCCTATGTTTCAGAGGGTTTGCTTGAACTTCTCATAGAAGTGTTGTTAAATTGTAACTTTGCAACTACGACTTTCCCATAGAGTTGTACGGAGCACGCGGTCGTGTTTCCTCACTGCACCCGTCCTTCGTGGGTTCCCGGTGTCACTACCGTGGGTGGTTCCTCTGGGTCCCAGCGATTTTAAGTGCGCTAGGCACCGTGTCTAGTCAAGTCGGGATTGTTATACCATTTTTTTGTATATGGTTCGGTCCCCCCCGGAGCCTGCTGTGTGTTGTGCTACTTACGAATGTTCTATTGATCCAGTGTTGTGTGCTTTGTGTTCTAACCTTGTGTAGAGGGTAGTAGAGAGTGTTTTATTAATAAATACATATTTCTATAACTACTGTGAGGTTCTCCTTTCATTTAGTCATTCAGGAGGTGATATTCTGGTAAAACAAGCTGCTTTACATTCCTTCAAGATTTAGCCTGAAGGCTGCTCTCCATAGCTACCACTAGGATAACTTTCAATAAGGTTATCTTTGACCTCATAGATCATAAGGGTCGTGTGGACTGGTACAGGGTGCCCACTTTAATTAGTGGAGAGTATATACCAAGCTACCTTCTCACAGATAGGACCACCAATTCGTGGGCTTCTGGCAGCCTGTGCAAATATTTCCAGTGGTAACTTGTCCTTGGCCATGGCAAGGCAGAGGAGCGCAGATCAGCAGAATGTTGCAGCTAACGCCCACCAGCCCTCTGGGTGCCCCAGAGGTGGCATTCATAACCCAGCCGGGGTGGGGGGCGTGGGGAATGGCCCAAGCAGGGTGTATTGCGCCACTTCCACCAGAGGGCACAGGATGTTAGGATCGCTCTTCCATTCCCAGGCTGCCTGCAGTGTGGGAGGGCCCACAACAAAGAGTTCCCTGGTTCACTAAGTTCAAAGGCACCCCCCAACCCCCCATCCGACAACCAACAGGCCACAGCAATAGCCGCAGGTGGTCATCGACATTTACCATGCTCCTGCTAGGTCTCCCCAGGAGCACCGACAGTCAAGTCATCTGCTGTGATCTTCCGCTGCTCGCTGAACCGCATTCTCAGGATCCGAGGGCCATCTGCATGCCACCGCAGTCACTGGCTGCAGTCTCCTGGCAGCTCCTGAAGGTGAGCTGCTCTGCTACTAGGGGACAAGAGGAAAGAGACGGTCTCCTCACAATAGAGCAGAGGAGTGGTCACCCCGATAAAAAGGGGGAGGGAGGGCAGAAGGAAGGGGCAACCCTTTGGGCTCCGATCCGGCATGGCACGGAGGTACCCTCTCAGAGGATCTGTACCATGGCTGCGGACTCCAGCGGCGTGTTCCCGGTCCAGGACTCTCCCCTTTCACCTTGTGTTAGCAGCCTGGCAATCCTGCACAACCAGCAGGTCCACCGTTTCCACTGGCACACAGAGGGGTCCCTTCAGTCAGTAACTTTGACAGGATAGGGAAGAATCTTCGATAGAGAACACAGAGCACCACTAACTTGCAACCACCATCTTGGATGGTCTGGCCACATACCCCCAATGCTTTACTTTTGATTTCAGGCCCCATGTTCTAGTTATTTCTTCAGTCAGAAAAGCCGACAGGCAGAAGTGCCTGCGGTAAGAAGCACTCCAAACAAGATCACAACAGAGGAGGGATAGGGGTTTCTATCAGAAGAGGTGGCCAGTGGAATGAATGCGGTAGTGATGGCAGCATAGCGGATGCCTGCGGAGCAATGTCTATATGAAGCTCAAACCCAGGTAAGGTGCTGCAGCACATGAAAGGAAGCATGGGTGCAGCAATAGAGGACACGTGACATGATTGTAGAAAGGGCTTAGGATACAGCATCTGCAACATCAAGCAGCCATTGGAAACGTGGCAGACTCCAGGCCCAGCAGAAAGATAGAGTGGGACAAGAGTAAAAAAACAAAAAAAACAAATCCAGGTGGCCCTACATAGAAGCTTAGATATGTTCTCCAAGAGGAGCATCGCTTGGTCTGCCCCTGAGAGAGGCATCTATCACTCAAAACAGGCTACATGAAAAGAGTCTCCGGGACAGGATGGTGAGAATCCATTGGCTCTGCAAGTAAGCACCACTGAGTGTACAGAAACAAACATAAGCCTCAACTGCCAAAGGGATTCCTAGCTACTACAGTCCCAGAGTGAGGCATCTACCCCTGTGTAAACACCAGTAATGGAAGAGAACCATTCGAGCTGGGTAACGCTTAACTGAGTATTGTGAAGCAAGCACGGTGCCAGTGAGAAATACTGTAGGTACCCGGATCAAGGAGTGAGTGGAGGGGGTTGTGAGAGCACCCTCAATTTACTAGTGCACCTCCAATCACTTCAGCTTGGCCAAAGATGGCCCTATTGTTATCTGAAAATAAAAAACAGATATCATGACCACTAAGGAAGGGCATATATCTTGAACTATATTTTCTGGAGGACACTGACTTAACCAGTGAAGATAACAGAAAGTTCAACTGGAATCTACATTAGAATCTTTCATTTATGTAATTTCCTCAGCCAGTTTCAAACAGCTGAAAGTATTGCAGGAAATCCACTCCTGCCTTAACTAGGCAGCAAGAACCTCTAGTGTGCTTCAGACTAAATTATGCTAATTATTTCTGAAACTCCTCAGTGGCTTACTGAATTGCTACCAAGTTATCTAAAATGATGCTGCCTTAAGGACCTTCAGCGTCATGTGTTTTTGCCAGAAACGTCCATCCCTCACATTTTAACGTGATTACCTAGTAGGACTCCAGGTGCCCATCTTGCCTGTGGACAGTGTCAGCGAATCAGAATCCCTGGAGGCGCTGTGCAGTCTTTGGAAGGAAACCCGTGAGTGGGACTGATCGCCTCTTTGTGGGGGGGTTCATTTGAAAGAAGCTAGGTGATGGTGTTTTCATGCACCTTGAGAATCACTGGGTTGAAAGATCGACATCTTGTGGGAAGGAGATGGTCCCGCTATACTAGGGAGAATGGACATTTTCTAGTAAGCATGAACGTTTCAATTTATTAAAGACACAGAGGCGAGGATTATGCTGAACTTTATTCCTTTTTTCCAGCAGTTTTTAACAATAACAAAAAGCTATCTTTCCCAAGAGGTCTAGAACAGGTCACCCAGGGTCATCCATTCAACAGCAGGCAACTCCCCTAAGGGCTTGTCTAGCCATGACCCTGTCCTCTTTCTTGACTGCGCCAGAGGCTTGAGTCTACTATCCTTTATTCGCTTTAGAACTCTCTCCAGCTGACAAAGGACAAAAAGGATCTACTTGAAACTGAATCTCCATGGATTCCTACAAACAAGCAATGAGGTAAGTAAATACCAATTGTCAACCCAGGGTGCTATGGAACAAATCACTAACAGTCTCATCAGACAACAGTAAGCTCCTGCATCATCTGTAACAAGGATTAAAATACTTAAACCATATAAAGAAAAACTCCAACACAGAAACTATCAGGGCGGATAAACAAGCAGCCTCAAAGAATCCTTGGGAGGGAATAATCCTCGCCTTAATAGAATTGAAACTTACTTTCATGCTTACTGGGAAATTTGTCATTCTATCTCAGGATAGGAGGAGAGGATTATGCTAGTTCAAAGCGTATTCATCACCAGACGCCATTTCCAAGACAGGCTTAAAATAGAAGCGCTTGAACATAGAATCGGACGGACAGTCTGCTGCGTTAATAATGTCTTCCAGATGAGCCCAAAGAGAAAAATCTTGAGATCACTGCGCCTCTTACTGAATGGGATCCGAAGAATGATATCAATACCCACTTCCTGCATAACCCAACAAATCTGGCGAGCAATGGTCGGAGGAGCAACCGCTTTGAAAGACTTCCTGAGGGAGGTAAGCAACTGTCGTTCCCCATGTGAATGGAGGTCCTCAGTCATTCTCTCATTGGCCATGAGGCCCCTTACAACACACAACTTGGGTACCCTGTCAAAGGCTGGATAAGAGATCACTCTAGAGTCAGTCTTGGTATGCCAGGATATATGGAAGGTAACGCCCTAAGGGGGGAAAACCCTCTCAGAAATATCCAGAGCTCTTACATATGACACCCGCCTACAGGACCCCAGGCATAAAAGCATGGCGAGTTTCGCCAACAGTTCCTTCCGCAATAAATACTTATTCAATTGCCAAGTCTTAAAAAAGGTTCAAGACCTTGTTAACATCCCATAGGCAAGAGTAGCGAGGGTCCGGTGGAAGAGCTAAATGTATGCTTCTCATCAACTTGCACACCAACGATGTTCCCCCACGGGTGAACCCTGAATAGGAAGATGTCCTGATGAAACTGCAGACGTGTAGGAATTGATTGTACAATAGGCCAAACCCTCGGTTGCCAGTGATGCCAAAAAATGAAGTACTGGGACCACTTCACACCCCAAGGGTTTCCCAAGACACCACCTGACCCATCGTACCATGCCGATCTGTAATGTTTATTTGTTCCATCCGCCTAGGCTGATGGGTATGCTCAGACGTGAGTCCCATGCTCTCCACACCACTGGAGTCAAGCTATCCTGGCTGAAGACGGCTGATAGCCAGAAACCGGTCCTAGGATGCTTGATTCCGGTCCAGGAAAGACATGGCTTGGCAGTTCGGGCTGGACTGTTCCCATGAGGCACAGGGTCAAGGCTGATTTGCATATGTAACAGACCTACCCCTCTCTACTGGGTCCGCTTCACTTTAGCTATGTAAAGGCACCTTGTAGACAGTTTGATATAGCATGTTGCCCGTTGGGTATTGCACCGCCGACCCAACGAGGAGCATTGCCGATGATGAAGCATGACACCTGCAAGGGTGTGTGAGGCCATTATATCCAACAAATTGGATACCCAAGCGTTTTACCACTACGCACGGGTGTCACTAACACCAAACGTCCACCGGGACTAGGAACAGCCGGGTACTTTTTGTATTTCATTGCAATTGGGGCTTACACCTAGCTGGACCTTCCACTCTCCCTGAGAGTGGTAAACCCGCCCCACACTGTCTCCCTTCTTTGATGACATGATTTGAATATGGCCATGTCTGAACTGGGGTGGTGTGGAGTGCAAAAAAACAAAGGATTTACGCCCAGATCTCTGTACTGGGGTGAATGTATGACATTGTTCTGCATTTTGTCCATCAACTGTTGTTTTTGCGCAAGCATTCTCTCAGCCTCTCTCGAAAGGACTGAGACTCTACAGCGGTTCCAGAAATCTGCCATGCCACAAGGGACATGCGTCCCTGCAGGACCAACGGGTGATGGTTGCTCAGAGGATCCTGAAGGAGATCTGGAACTCAGGGTAGAAGGATTGGAGAATCCCAGGAAAGTTCCAGAAGAACTGGAAACCACACTTGAGATCTCCAAAAACGGCATGATGAGTACCACCCTCACCCTGTGTCTGCAGATCTGAGCCAATAATCTCATGATCATGGCAAAGGGGGGGAAAGGCGTACCCAGTCTCCGTTGCCCAGTCCTGGGGGAAAGTATTGTTGACCACTGTCAGAGGGTCCAGCTTCTAGCTGAAGTACCTGGGAAATTGATGGTTTTGCTGGGAAACAGAGGTCAACCGAAAACGTGCCCCAAAGGGAGACCAATCTCCAGAATATCCAGGGGTTCAACTGCCACAGACTTATGTCAGACCAGTCCCTGATCACCAATCCTTCACCACGTTGGACGCCCCAGGATGGTATTCCACTGTCACATAGATGCTGTGGGTGGGGGAGCGCGGCTACGAGCCGAACATGGCCGACGTGTAGCGACCTAGCTCCGTCTATAGCCCAACATACTTGCTAAATATCCTGCTTCCCTGCAACCCCCATTCACCCGACTCAGGCCCTCGGAGACACCGTAGATGTGTGGGACCTGGCGACGGCGATCACGAGCCCCGTACCACCAGCTGGGACCGTGAGAGAACACCGGCACTGTCGCGGCCTAGATCCCCGGGCGGAGCCGCGGCCTGGATTTTGAAGGCGGTCCGAGCCGACAAGCGACAGCCGGCGTTGCGCCGGAAGGGAACCGGAGGAGTTGAGCGCCGCTCGGCTCTGCTGTGACGCCCGGAGGGCAGCGCTGAACCATCCTGCACCTCCGCGAACGCAGCTTGAGCGGACCGAAGTGAACGCGCCCTCTGGCCCAACCCCGGACAGCCGCTGGAGGTGACCGGACTGGGCGTCCGATGCGCCGCCACCAGAGGGACTACGACCATGCACGGATCTTGAACGCCTGGCGGTGTCACCGAAGGCAGGACCAGCGCCTAGCCAAGAGCTGTGTGAACCATACGGCGTCTAGGGGTACATTGTGACTGAGTTGGAGGAGACGCTTGTTTCTGCGCCCAGACCGTGGCGTGCGACGCCATATTGGAACCGATGCACAGGCCGGGACTGAGACGCTGGGAGTGAGACGGCCTCATGACAAGTGCAACAAGATTCTGAACCCAGTGCGAAAAATAGCTATCACGCGACCGCCAAAGCAGCAATCGACATGACGATTCCACAACGCAAGGCACACCCCGGTAAGGGAGTTCAACACGCGACTGCAGGCTACATACTGAGATGCCGCATTGAGGGTTGGCAGCAGTGGAGCACAGAGGAGCGGCGGCCCCTGCCTGGTCACGACGCGGCCCCCAAGAGTGCGGTAAGCGGCAGCTGCCTGTACCACCGAGAGTTGTAACGCGCTGAACCCCCTTGAGAGGGGGGGGGGGGGGGGTTAAGACTACAAAGCTGTCCCCGAGTGTTGGCCTACAACATCAGCGAGACCCACCGGCCACACCCGAGACGACCCTAGACCCGAAGCCCCTAGTCTGCTAGGCGCGCTGGTAGTAGAAACTGCCCACACAGAGTGAGTGGATAGCCGAAGATACGCAATACCCGCCTGGGTGCCAAGAGGGCTAACGGGACTAGACCACCGCCACCCTGCAGACGAGATCCATGGGTAAACACAGGGCCAAAGTTCAAGACCAGGGCACGAACGCAGACATGCAGTCCACTGGATCGGACGATCCACTGGCCTCCTCCAACATGGAAATTATTCCGCCGACGGGCAAGGGCACACCGGATGCCTACCTGGACCTCATACTGGCTGAAATAAGGGCCACAAGAGAGGCGCTGGAACTACGGATGGATAATATGGCCACTGGCCTGTCGCTCCTTAGGGCAGACCACAATAAACTAGCTGAGAAGGTCTCGGAACATAAGATTGCACTCGACGACCTTATACCGCAGCAGACGGATCACTCCACGAAGATAGAAGGCATGGAAAAACAGATAAAATTGCTGTGGGACAAGATGGATGACGCGGAAGGGCGGGCCCGCCGCAATAACATAAGAATCTTAGGAATACCGGATCGAAGGGAAGGGAGGAATCCCACGCAGTTCGTTGATGACTGGCTCAAGAAGGTTGTCGGCCCGCAGGACTTAACCCCGTTGTATAGTGTAGAACGTGTACATAGAATGCCTGCAAGACCGCCGAGGCCGGGGGCGCCACCACGTCCATTGATAGCACGCCTCCTTCACTATATGGACAGAGACTCAATGCTACGTGTGGCGAATGAAAAGGCGCCGCTAAGATATGAGGATAAAACTATATCGGTGTACCCGGACTTCACCCCGGCGGTGCAACGAGCCAGGTCTACATTTCTAGGAGTGAAACGAAAATCACGGGACAGAAATTTGAAATATGTCCTGCTGTTCCCTGCTCACCTCAAAATACTGAACGAAAATAGATCGCACTTCTTTGACACCCCAGAGGAAGCAGCGGAATGGATGGAGGTCACTCTAACGCCACCGAACACACAGGACCCGTTTGAGGAGGAGCGGAGTGGCGGACCCTCACGTCAGGAGGAACGTCATCCTCAATACAACGCGGGAGAAGAGCACGCAAAAGATTTGACAGCGAGCGAAAAGTCGACATTGGGCGCTCTGGGAAAAAGGCGAACGTGGTCCAACTGACGGAGGCTGCTCTGGCCGCACACGATGCAAGAGGCGCAACTGGCTTGGGCAGCACTTCAGGCACACACACAGAGGTGTCCGGCTCTGCGGATAGCTTGCAGCTTTTCCCCAAGATCACAGCACAAATGGCAAACGATCTCTGACTGTACCCTTGGCAGACTCCGGGTGGTAATGTATGAAACTCACACACGGGAACGTAATAGGGTGGATGGGAAGCGGGGACACATCAGCTAAGGGCACGCTGGAGCACCACCGACAGGTACCAGACAGGTGTACGTGGACTACACCCCCCACCGTATAGACATGTTCTGGTTTGACTTTTGCCCACATTGGGCAACATGGTTTGGACCTCAGGTTTTTTTGCTTGGGGACCTTAAAGTTAGTGAGTTACACTTTTCTATGGCACTCGAATCATCGCATATTGTACACATGGCCTATCTGCCTAGAGGCCTGTTGGACATGCACACCACGATCAGACATGGGGACCCTTAATACCTACAAACTATGCACCTGGAATGTGCGGGGCATGGGGTCCATTCACAAGAGACATAGACTATTGGCGCAACTCAATCGGAGAGGTGTCATGATAGCCTGCCTCCAGGAGACTCATTTGAACTGTGCGGAGAGCGCAAAGCTGCTCAAGAAATGGAAGGGACAATTATTTGCTACCTCTTACTCTGTATTCTCAAGGGGGGCAGCCATATGACTCAGGAACTCAATACCCTTTAAGAAGGTGGAAAAGAGGATAGATAAGGAGGGTAGATATGTCTTTGTGCGTGGTCTGATGGATGGCTCCCCTGTTGTGCTTGGCAGTGTGTATGCACCGAACTCCGGCCAATCAGACTTTCTAGCCAGCATAAATGGGGTGTTGGCTGACTGGGCAGAATACAAGTGGATCATAGGCGGGGACTTTAACGCAGTATTGGATACCTTACTGGACAGGTCACATCCACCTCTGCACGCCACAGAGTAGAAGGCAGGCGGATGCACTAGCGCAATGGGCAGAGGGTTGGGATCTGGCGGACACATGGCGCAGCAAACACTTGTTAAGCAGAGAATAAATTTTTTACGCCCCGCCCCACAGATTGCACACTAGAATAGACCGAGTTTTCTGCACCAAGCCCTTATTGGAGGCGGTCCTCACGGCAGAACATATGGGTAAGACCCTCTCCGACCATAACCCGGTGGAAATAACACTGCAGTGGGGCAGGGTCCCGACACCAATACCGACATGGCGCCTAAATACGGAACTACTAGAAGATACTGTCTTTAAGACATCGCTGGCAGATACCATTACAACTTACTTTACCGTAAACACAGGTTCTGCTAGTTCAAGGCAAGTGGAATGGGACGCATTTAAAGTGTCAATCAGAGAGGAAGCAATGGCCACACGGGTGGGCAGGAGACGTGAGGTGATCAACAGCCTTCAGGCGGTAGAGGGTCAACTAGCAATGTTGGAAAGTGAGGCTGCTGGTACGAACTTGCCCTTCACATCGCTGCAGGAGGCACACATACGCCACGCTGAACTACTAGAGAAACTAAGATTGCTGGACAATAGGGAATACACCTGCAGACAACACGCACAAGCAGAAAGATCGGGGCCCCTGCTAGCCCGCATTATACGTGATACCCCTGCACACCTGCCCATACTAGAGGTTACTGACCAAGGGGGGTCCACAGCCACGACACAGATAGATATTAACACTGCTTTTAAGGACTACTATGCCACATTGTACGGCCCACACCGACAGCTTTCAAATACGGCATTTGAGTAGTTTGTGGGGGAACTAGACCTGCCGCAACTTGATGACCGACAAAGAGACGACCTGAAACGCCTTATAACGGTAGCAGAGGTCCGGCAGGTCATACACGCGCTCCCGAGGAATAAAACCCCTGGGACAGATGGCCTCCCGGCAGAGTTCTACGAGGCATATATTGACCTGCTTGCCCCGCGCCTACATGTGGTATATCAGGAGCCGCTGCGAACTCAGTCACTACCGCAGTCGTCCCTACAGGCGCTGATAGTCTCCCTTCTGAAGCCGGGAAGAGAAGGAATGCAACTGGCTAATTACAGGCCTTTATCTTTACTACACACAGATTATAAAATACTGAGAAAGATCCTAGCAACGAGACTAGCTCAAAACATCCCACAACTAATACATCCTGACCAATGCGGGTTTGTGCCTGGCAGGAGTACGGCTATGAACCTACGGAGGTTAAGTAAACTCATGCTATGCGAGCAGGCAGAGGAGGGAACGGAGGGCTGTATTTCCCTAGACCTAAAGCAGGCTTTCGACTCCCTTAGATGGGATTTTATGTTTGCGACGTTTGCAAAATTTGGGGTACCGCCCAAATATATCGCCTGGATCAGATTGTTGTACACCCACCCAACAGCACGGGTACGTACGAACAGGTGCATATCGGTGAACTTGAACGTTGCAAGGGGTACCAGACAAGGCTGCCCGCTGTGCCCGCTCTTGTTTATTTTAGCATTTGAGCCATTGCTCTGTAAACTTCGGAAATTGGCACCTCACAGGGGATTTAAAGGAGCTGGGGCAGTACACGTGGTGTCTGCATATGCAGATGATATCATTCTGTACCTGCGGGATATGAGGGGTGTCCTAGACCCCATACCCAGGATATTTGAGGATATCGGGCCTCACCATTAGTGAGTCTAAGTCATACGGATACTGTTTCAATGCCACTGGTGAGACCACCCCATTGTCCTTTGCACCACATAATTTTCAGATGGCGGAAACAACCTTCCGATACCTAGGGATTCAGGTATATAGAGGTGCTGGGGACATGATCGACGGCAACCTGGGGAGGTCAATAGCAGCACTGAAATCGCAGATACAATTTTGGACAGCGCTACCACTGTCTGTGGCGGGCAGAGTGGCCATCTCCAAGGTGGTTGTACTTACCCGCCTAATCTACTACTTCACGAGCCTACCATTCGTAATCCCGGCTGCATTGTTTAAGACGCTGGATACGATCCTAACGGAAGTAGTGTGGGGCTCGGGACGGAGGCGCATCAGCCTTGCCAAACAGCAGCTCGCCACGGAAACCGGCGGTATGGGAGTGCCGGACTTCCAGGCTTACAACTATGCCTGCCAACTACAATGACTTGCTTACTGGCTGGCAGGTCGAAATTTGCATGAAATCGACATATCGGAAGAGGACTGGTCAAGGGGCAAAGTCCATACACTGCTACTACCTCGTTCGGAGATTCCGGTGGCGACACCTCCACTACTCCGGCTTGCAATAAACTATTGGAGGAATGCGGTGAAGTACACGGCACTGACGACCTCATATGCCCCCATAATACCACTTCTGGGTATCCCACTAGGGACGGGACTGTTGTCGAACCAAACACTCACTGCATGGCATGATGCAGGAGTAACACAAGTCAGGGATCTGTTTGCAGATGGGCGCATGATGTCCTTTGAGAACCTCCGTGCCACGCATCAAACCCCAGGAGGACTGTTCCTCCTACACGGCGGAGTGCGTCAGTATATAGCGAAGACATTAGCGCCGAATGGAGACGAACCACTTACAAACCCGCTGTTGACAACGCAATATCTCATGGGAACGGGCAGCCACCTAACTAAATGGATTACAAATAGTATCAGAACAGGGAAGGCGACATTGTTACAACCTCTAAGAGCGAAATGGAAGGGAGACATTGGCAGACCGGTTAGGGATAAGGAATGGGAACGTATCCTAAAATTTCCAAAGAAGGCATCAAGAAACTCGAAGTTTAAGTTCAAACAACTGATGGTCTTACAAAGGGCATACCTTACACCTCACCGCCTACACGCTATGTTTCCTAACACAGTTGACAATTGCCCCCGATGCGGAGCGGATGACGCAAGGCTACTACATATGATGTGGGACTGCCCAAAATTAGGCTACTATTGGAAAACAATACATGAGGCGCTGATTAACCTGGCTCCTTCCAAGCCGATTGACACCATAGAATATGCCATACTGGGACTGGGGCCGGTGGAGCGCAAAAAAAGTGTAGCTACTCGATTCACTGATCTGGCCTTGCTACTTGCGAAACGCACAATAACAATGAGGTGGAAGTCGGCCAGTCTGCCTGACCCGGAGATATGGAGGGCGGAGGTGGTGCGCTGGGGTAAGGCAGAAGGTGAAGCGTTGCAACGCGAAGAGCGCAAGGGACTCAGGAAAACCCCAATTTCCTTAGATTGGTATACTACACTAGGGGCATTCGAAGCTGAAAGGGACAGCGAGTCCGCTCCATCATCCACTGACGGTTAAGACGAGGGTGGTGCACTCAAGGTATATGTAGATCAATATATAGCTGGCGCTAATCTACACTCTGATGGAAGTTTACGATTCTAGGTGCAGCAAATAGAAACATTATGCAATTATTGTATATATAGTCCCTGTGCGATCTGTGTTGAGTCCAACAGAGGTATAGGCTGCAACGGGTAGAGCCATGTATCAAGAAGTTTGAATGCAATCGCCTATGAGTGCCGGGAGAGGGAGGGCGGGGAGGGGGAATGTTCTTGGGGTATTGTTTTGATGAAAATAAAAATGAAAATATCTAATTGTTGAAACTGATACTGAAGATATATGTACATATCTGAATACTGGACTTATGTCTGTAATGTGATACCTGCATTTGTACTTTCTATCCTGATAATAAAAAGATTTTCAAAAACATAGATGCTGTGGGCTAGGCAGAAGGTCCAGAAGTCCTTTCCCAGATCTGCCAACACCTGCGACTTGGTGCCGCCCAAGTGGTTGATATATGTCTCACGGCAGACACATTGTCCATTTTGAGGAGGACACTGCAGTCCACCTTGTCCTTCGTCCAGCGCCTGATGGCAAAGGACACTGCCTCAACTCCAGACAGTTGATGTGTAGGAGGCATTCGTCCACGGACCACTTTCCTCTTGTAAAGGAGTCCCTGCAGCGGGCTCCCCAGCCTGACTTGCAGGCATCTGATTTTATTACTAAGTCAGTGTCCGATCCGAACATGGCTCGACCGTTCCACGCTTGCATGTGGTCGAACCACATCTCATCTCCCTGACTTCTTCTAAAAGAGGTATCAGCTCCGAGTACTGGAGGCCCCGACGGAGGTGAAAAGCCTTGAGACGCTGAAGGGCCCTGTAGTGGAGAGGACCTGGAAATATTGCCTGTTAAGACAAAGACAGTCGAGCATACGCGACCACTCGCAATAAGAAACCTGACCTCCCCGCGATGAGAATCTCGCTGGGAGGTTTATTTTTCATGCTCGCGGTCACCAACTTGACGTTGAGGACCACGAGCAAGCAAAAAATGACTTCTATGCTACGCATGTTTGGACTGTGCTACGTGCACTTTGCGTAGTGCAAAGTAGCACAAACTTCGCAAACTACACAAGCGTAGCGTAGTACTTCGCCCAGGGTTCGGGATAACATGAGAATAACGCATTTAAACTGTTGTGTTGAAAGTTTGAAATTATATAATACATATTTTCATCATAGTGATTATCATGTGAAACCTTCTTGTGCCAGACCTCCTTCACAGCTGTACCCCACTTAAATCCTTGCCCTCATCTGGCCTTGCCAATACTCAGAGTCAGAAACGCAGTCTGTGCTGCCGGATGCCGGCTTTCCAGTCGGTACTGTTTAAAGGGACTCAGAAGCCGTGACATTCACTGTCTCTGTAAGAATCACTTTTAAGGAGTGTGGCTGGATCAGGGATCTGAAAGCCGCATCTATTTTGAGCTCCAGTTCTGGACATGGCTGAAAATGAAGAGTTCTGATGCTCTGGATGGTCTTCTCCTGTTTGGGGAGTAGAGATGGAGCACACTCCACCGAGCTAATTTCAGAAGCATTCTAACAATAAGTCAAAGACTTTACAGGTAGTGAAGCGGCCCCTCCCACCCACCTGGAAAAACAAAACCATCAAATTCAGGGTGTCCAGGATGCATAGGGGATGTTCACGCTGAAACATACCACTATGCCACATTTGCCTTTTTCAGATTCAACCATCTACTCAGGTTCAGTGGTCCCCTTTATGATGGAGGCAGGTCTGCTGAGCAAAGGGAATAAGTGTCGGGTGGTGGAATCCAGAGAACGGGATTAAAGAAGGCCCCTGTTTGGAGGCGTGGTCATGGTCAATTGAATTTTGGAGAACTAGCTGCAAACGGGAATTGCCAGAATGCTTTTACAAGCCTTGAGTTATGGAATTCAGTGGTAAAACGTAAACGTGGTTACTTATATAGCGCACGTATCACCTCAAAGGGGTCTCGCGGCGCTTGCTTTGGGAACCCGTCCTGGCATTCCCCTGTGAGATAACCCCGGCAGGGTATCCACAAGGTGAAAGCCAGGCATCCCGCCGCGAGGGGCCGTAGTGGAGATTAAGCAAGCTATTGCCCAGAGTCGCAGAGTGTGAACCCGTGAGTCGAGTAGGCACCGGAGCGAGAATTATCGAGTCTGTGGAATTTTTGCCAAAGACCCGCCGTGGCGGGGAATTGAACCCTGGTCCAGGACCGATCTCAGCTTCCAGGTCTGCCGCCTCTAACCCATGAGCCACACTTCTCCATAGTCTGGTGATAGTCTGTGAAAGCTCTTGGTGTCCCGTCTACTGTGGTGGGCAGAGGAGGTGTGCTCAGGAGATGTAAGCAACATGCTCAGGAAAAATCAGCATTCAATAGCAAAACGTAGGTGATGTTGATCTCCAGGAACAGTTCCGGTCAATGGGGTGTGGCTGGGATTAGTCAAAGGCTTCTGCTCTCCTCATTGTTGCCATAATGCACACCCCTCAAAGCGGTTACTTATCCACAATGTGGGTGTCACGATTGCAGATGCCGATTCCAGATCCAAGATGGCGGTTCCCTACCGCGCATGTGCGATGAAGTCAGGCAGGGTAAAAAGCCTGACTTCCTGTAACAATGATGCTTCGCGTTCTAGTGTTGCCCCGTTTCCGGACTACAGACTTCCTGCTTCTCTCGTTCTGCGCGAGCCTGAATCAAGTTGCTTTTAAGTTCCCAGATTCCCCCCACTGATTTCCCGCCGGGATCCCCCTTTAGCTTATCGCCCGTTTCCGCTCTCCTTCCTAGGTATAGCGGTTACCTGCATATCCCCGAACTCGCCGTGCAGCCGGACTTCACCGGTGAGTGATAGCGTGTGGGCAGGACTGTCTGTCGCGTGGCTCCGCAGACCGGCCAGATTTTGTCCCGCGGGTCTGCCGGGTTTCGTGGGGACGGTTCTGTCAGCGGTAGATCTCGCTTGGTCAGGGTTTCGCTGCGTGTGGGAGTCCTCTTCCCTCATGACTTATTGTCCCTCTTATATCGAGCACTTTCTTTACTTTGACAGTCTCAACAGCCTTCAATTCTACCGGCTCTGGAGTTTTATTTCATCGCCTGGAAACCCCTGGGTTCACGTGAACAGCGCGCTGCGCTGCTTTAAGTACTTATTCCAGACTTGTATGACTGCTGATTCCCAACGTTGTTTTATATTTGTGTTATAGGAGAGACTTGTTATATTGGAAGAACAATTCAAACATCTCAGACTAATTATGAGTCTTAATAGCCCTGGTGAGAGAGATGTTTTATGGGGATACATAGTAGCCACTGTATGTGGAGACTAGTTCACAATGTTAAAACATATGTTTTTTCCTTCAGAGAAGACAAGTCCTTTATGTCTACACGGAGGGTTTCAGTCTACACGGAGGGTTTCAGCCTTGTTATAGAGAACAGTGCCTGTGTAATTAGGTAACTTTCTGGAATTGTTTACACTTGAGCTAACCTGTTATCATCTCCTTGGGCCCAGTTAAGTGTTCCTTTCCCTTACAGGAAGTTAGTAACTACCTACCTGCCGGCGGAGAGAGGGCTGAATTACGAAGACTGTCTCCCCCTTTTTTCCTTGTTTTGTTTCCCTTCTTTCCCCTATTTACCATTGCGCTCTAGAGTTTGATAGGGGCAATTGGTAGTAGTGGAAGGTTGAAGACCTATCAACGTGTTACTGGTGTTCCTGGTGACGCTCCTGCAGAACAGTATTGGTAAGATCCTTACAATGTGGGCACAACAAAGACTGTAGTTGTAAAGAAATTCATCACAATACCATTCCCATTACGATCTTGTTCTGGCACCCTGAATCTTGGCAGACGTTTATGAAAGTCATATGAGGTCGATTTAATGAAAAATGGGCAATACTGGTCTGACACTAAGCTGTACGAGGCAGCTCCAAAAGGTGCAGCACATTAGGAGTGAGCAGAAAACAGAACAAGAACCAGTGCCTGCTTGTAACTGAATAAGCTACTTTGCTGTTACTCCGTGCAACCTGGTGTGTCTGTGTTCGGTCTGTAATTCTGGATTCCATGCTAGAAAAAGGTATACAGCCCTTCTCAGGTATGCTGACAACAAAGCCTACACCGCACAAGGCACCCTACATTAAACCACCCTCCTCCTGAACAGAAAAGTACTACTGAGTCACCTTGTCCATCAACCAGCCCACAACATCTCAACCTACAGCGTCCAAATCAACAGCACCTTCCACCAAAGTAGGCAGACCGCCCGGAATGCAAAAATGTAAAACAAAAACAACAACAAAAAAACCTGTTGACATTATGCCACAACTTCGCAAAATACATGAACGATTTAGATCATTCGTCCAAACTAAACTTAATCGTGTTGAGACTAACATGGCTGAACAGACCCATTTCCATGATGAACTGACCAAAGGGATTAGAGATTCTAGCAACAAAATAAGGACATACTGGATAAGATTGATTTGCCAGAACAATATTCCCATCAGAGGACTTAGCAGGCAGGTAAACAATGCCGATGTAGAAGCTCATATTCCACAATTATTCTGCCATCTCATGCAAGCTCCAGAAGGCTGTGACAAGATCTCAGACCACACATACAACGTTTATTCCACTTATCAAGTCAAGAATAATTTGACTCTGGATGTTCGCATGCGAGCTCACTTCTTCCAGATCAAAGACGATATTCATACGTTGGCTGGCAGAGTCCGAAATTATATTCAAAGACAACTCTTCCAGGATGTGTCCGTGAAAACTTTAAACAAACACACAGCTGGGAAGCAAACCCCTAACATCTGTGCACCAAGAAGACACCACACAGATGGGGATTTCCATTCCAATTAATCTCCAACTCTGACGGGAAGGCACAAGTTGGACAGACAATGGAACGAATGGAGGAAGCAGTCTTGGCAGTAATGAGGAACACAAGTGGGACAATAATCTGCAATACAGACTATGCCTGCGGAGCTAAAAAAACAACAGCAAAAAAGAGAACGGCTAGGGTGGAGACGATACAATGGGAGGGATTTATGACTTACTGTGAGGATTTGTTAAAAATCTCTTCAAGTATATATGCATCCCTCCCTGCCCTAGTTTAATTTATTTACTCCGACGGTGAATGACAGCGAAAAATAGTTGCCTGTGTACATTACGTTCGTGTTCTGACCAATGCGAGGGGGGATAATGGTTTATAACAAAACGTATTGTTTATCTGAACATGACAATATGTTTTTTTTTATTTTCCTTAAAGCTGTTTAAGTGAAGTACTGCTGATCTGATCGGAGTTCAGTTTTTTGCAGGATGGAGTCTGGGCGTTTCACCTGTAGTGATGTGGGGTGTTCTATGCTTAATGCAGTGTTTCAGGCAGCAGAGGATCTACAATCACATTTCCTTTAATTTGGATGTTCTTAATAATGACACCGAATGCCTCAGCCTCAATTGCCCTCATGAAACTTTGAGGATTAAAGGCTAATAAAGATATGCTTCAGGAAACCAGTTTGATAACTACAGATCATTAAGGTGTTGGTTGTCTCCAACACTGCATGGAACTATATCCAGGGCCACTAGAATTATACGGCAAGGGATGACCAAATTATACGGAAGATTTTAAATTTTGTGGCAGGAAAATGCAAAATTACGTGGCATAGTGTGACACATTTTGTGATTTCAGGTCATTATTTTATCATTTTTGACATGTTAACACTGTCTGAACAAAGGTTTTACTGTATGAGCACATAGAGCAATATGCAACTGAAAGGTGAATATTCAACCTTTGTGAAGTACATTTCACTGAACAGCAACACGAGTTGCTGCATTTTTAGCAACTTTTGATCGGTTTTGACCTAGTAACAATTATTGTTTTGGGTAAAATCTGCAACTTAAGCAGCAGATAATGGATTATGTGACAAATCCATAATTATACAAAAAACACAGGCCGCAGCATTGCATACTTCTAGTGGTCTCAACTATATCACAGCCCTTTTCTTAGAATGACCGCACGTCATTCAAGGTCAGCATAGTCACAGTCTCCAGTCTTGAACTTTTCACTTTCAATGAATTTTTTTCCAGGTATGTCAGCCTATTTAGTTCAATGGACTAAAGCAAGACCACAACACCTTTACATGATATCTCAAACGTTCAGAACTAGGAAAGGTCCAGAAATACCTGCAAAGGTTGCCACCCTAAGTTATAGCGACAAGAGTTCTGTTAGCACATATCAGAATACGTTTGAAAATTCTAAATTGGTCTTGATTTACTGCTCTGCATCTGCCTAAAGGATTGGCAAAAAATAGCCGCCATGTCACAAGGTGAAGCAGTGATTTTTTTAAATTGATCATATCCCGCAAAAGACCAAAAAAACATTAAAACGCACAGATCGTTTCAAGAAACCTCTCCTGGATTTCTGAAACATTAACATCAAAGTGTCCCTGGAACAATGAAAAGAGGAGTAAGGTGTAAGAGGCATTTTCTGTTCTAGCTTTTCCTTAGATACAGCTTCGGTCATCTAAGAATGTTGCGTTTTTAACATTAATTATTTTTAAAACCACAGCTGCAAGAATTTCCATCCTGCTGCCTCAATTTTGCATAGAACCAAGAAACCCAATAAAGGTGCATGCACTAAAAAAAAAAAAAAACAACAACATTGGAACACTGATGCCCGTTTGCCAGGATTATAATCAAAATATGAGGCTTTATACAAGAAGAAAGAAAACTCTTAATGAATCCCCTAATCAGACATCTATACCAGATTTACAATCCCTTATATATCCTTAAGGTTCACAGTTTGTCACCTTAAGGAGCAAAATATCAATGATAATGATAAAACACCCCTGGAATTCCTAGTTAGATACTATTGGGCCATAATACAGAATGGCTGTCAGGAATACAAGTGACAGTCCACGGTAGATAACACCAACAGTAAATGCTGCTGATTACAGAATGAGAAAGTATCACCTGAAGGGAAATTTCACTATGCAACTAGTCAATGTATTACAATTAGAAAAAGCATTAAACGTACCACAGACCTTCCAGAAAAACAAATAGACTGCAGCTAATGAAATTGACCCCCCAACACTTAATTATCTTTTAGCTGGTTTTGAATTTTTGGTAAACTGATGTCCAGTTTCCACAAGTAAAGTGTGGTGACCTGAGATTCCTTACGTATAAAAGCAAACCTGGAGAGTTCCCTGAGGGTCTGGTGGTGGTGGGGAATAAACGGGGTGGTGGATGAAGTGTGGGACAGGTCCCGAGGAGGAGGGAGAGTCTCCAAACGTCGAGCTTTGATGGCACCTTACATGAAGACGTTGGGGCTATCATCTGTCTGGAGACTCAGTTACCCTGGAGACAGACACTATACATATTACTCCGGGACACACACCACGTTTTCAAGATTAGATTACTCATGGGTAAAGCTGTAGTTGGGCCCCGCCAGATCATGGTTGCTGTGGCGTTTGTCTATCTGCTCACTCTGGGATCAGAAGAGCAATGCCAGTATAGGGGAGGAGATTAAACAATACCTCTCCCATAATCAGGAATAAGTGTCATCACCGGGTTTGCTCTGGGAGGCACTTAAGTTCATGATTAGAGGCCATATCATAAGTTCCTATATGGTAGAAAAGCACAGGTGAATGCAGTTTATCACCGATTTAGAGGACGAGCTCAGGATTTGGAGGAACAGTGTCAGAAAAGTCAGCATCCAGAGCTACATACCACCCTGGCTCAAACTCAAGTTCTCCTTCAGCAAACCTTAACAAATGACGTGAGGTAAATATGGTTGGCATTCTGGTCCCACATATATCAATGGGGTGATAAGTCCGGCAGTATTCTTCATAGACTTTGTCAAAATATACATCACAATCTGTCAATTTTGTCACTAGTAACCTCAGAGGAGGAAACCGATACAGGAGCTAGCTTCCCAATTTTTACAATACTTCTGAAACCTGTATGCCAAGCAAGTCAGCATCTTGCATTGACTGATGGCAGACTTAGACAACAAGCTTCCTCTAAGATGCCACTCAAGCCCTAACAGGCTATCCCTAAAAAATGAACTCCCAGTACGGGAGTTTTCTGCTGCCCATTGCAAACTAAACACAGACAAGGCCCCCAACACCACTGGAGGAGCGCCTGGTGGTAGTGGTACCCTCCCTGACACTTCCGGACGAGGCTGGGTTTATGCTGCATAGAGCAATTAGACGCAACATATGTCACCTTCACAATGCAGTAGCATTAGCAGATATGTCACACAGGCCCGTGGGGGTACTTCTGGCAGATATCGAAAAAACCTTCGACTCTGTAGGGTTGGAATTCTTGCTTCTCCTGCTCAAACGCCTCAATTTCGATCTAAAAATTATACAACATGTCCAATTCTTGTGCACTGGTCTCTCCATCCAAATGGGACAAAAGGTGTCAGAGCCCTTTTGGATTCACAGGGGAACCAGACAGGGATGCCCACTTTCCCATTATTTTTCACTTTTGCTATAGAGCCCCTTGCAGAATGGGTCTGTATTGCAGCTCAAATTAGAAGATTCAACTGGGTGGAGGGAGTTTACAACCAGATTGCCCTCTAGGCTAACAATCTTCTCTGAATTTTAACAAACCCAGAGGACTCTGGCCCACGAGAGCATCGGATCTTACAGGTCTTCAGGGAAGAGACATCTGACCTTCACATAAATGCATATAAGTCAGTTTTATTTCCAGCTAACGCATATCCACAAGATCTAGGGTGGGCATTAAGTCTACAGAGAAACGCATATCTTTATATAACTAGGTGTCTTCTTCGCACAGGCATTTAAGGTTGCCTGGGAAAGCATCATTGCTCTGTTAATTGAGGGGCTCACATCCGATCTTCGGACATGGATGGCACTCCCCACATCGCTTCTCAGTAGATTGCGCATCTTCAAGGTGGTGTTGCTACCACGGTTTCTGTATCAACTGCAGAATTACCAGTAAGACATCCCATCCTCTTTCTACCACAAAATAAATGTACGCCTTCATAGCTACCTATGGGGCTGCCCGCGTATAGTTCAGGCCAAGTGCTATAAAACTACCTTTGACGGAGAGGTGGCCACCGCAGACATGAAGCGTATTACAGGGCCTCTCATCTCATAATAGTGAATGAATGGTGGTATGATTTCTCTGGGGATCCGGCAATGCTTCAGAGAAATGGACACTCAAATGAGTGCCGATCCGCCAACTGTCCAAGACCAAGGCATTCTGTTGCTAGATACAAAGGCTTGTGCTCAGCAATACAGTAGTTAATTGGAGTCAAAAAACTTTCATAAGTTTTCAAAAATGATTCTGTGGGTTTCAGGTGAAGGTCCAGAGGAAGGAAGTTCCTTATCGGCCAGACACGCAAAGGAGAGACCGCCAAGTTTGGCCCATTTGAAGAAGGGGGGCGGGGGGGATCAACAGCAGCCTGGCACCAGAAGACCTGAGGGGTATACTGGAACATAGAGAAGAATAAGATACTGAATTTATTTACTCCCATTTTTGAAAGAGCATGGAAAGTAAGGACTGGGATTTTGAACATGTTGTTATGAGCAGCCAGTGAAAATCGTTAAGATGAGAAGAGACTCACAGATATCTGGGAAATTCAATACAAGTCTGGCTGTGGCATGGCATTCTAGACTGCAGCCACTGAGTAAGTCATTTAGGGAGCCCAAATATAGGGAATTCCAATAATCAAGTCCGACTCATAGGTGCCAAGATTTCAGACTGCTATGTGTAACATTTTCATAATTTCAGAGTAATTAGGAGTGACATTTCAATGACTGAGTGACACTATCTCGCAAGCAAAATCAAGCAATGAAGACAATGGAAACAAATATCAGAAATTACACCCAATTGAGTGGCGAGAAACTAGGTTAACTGCTGCAAAGCGCAATAATTTAAAACAACTTCCATTTATCAGGCTCTAGCCAAAATTGCAGCAAATAGATAAAGCAGACTGGAAGAGGTTCAAAATTTAATTATAATCATCTGAATGACTCGCAGACTCACTCAACAGCCGCCAGTGACATGAGCAGTAACGCAACTGAAAACCTGAGCAGAGCAGAGACATACATAACAACATTTGTTAGTAGGTGTCTGGGAAGGCACCATGATTGATATGATTCACACTTTACACATACAAATAGGTAAGTTGTTCATCTATGTTTGCACTGTCCGTTTCCATTAGTTTTTTTTTCCCGGAGTTTTATATGGAGCAAACTTGACCTGAAGGTATCGGGTATCAGAGCACTTTATACGAGCACCAGTTGCGACACATTCATTTTTGTCAGGCACGGGGAGATTAAGTGATTTGCCCAGAATCACAGGATGTTGGGCGTCCTTGCCGCGACTCGAACCGGGTTCCCCAGATTTGAAGTCGATCGCCATAGCCGTTAGGCCAACTCCTCTCCCCTTTAAATGGTAGATATTTTCTGCATTCTAAGACGCCTTAATATATTGAAAGTAATCTGTGCGATTTAATTGGATGACATGAATAAATCGGCCACAGCCTACGCTTGTTAACAAGAAGCTGTAATAAATATACGTTCCCTATGGGAGTGGACTTGCTGTGCTAGCTGCCCTGGCTCAGGCAGACTGAGGGTTTCTGGACTGAGTTAAATGAAGGATCCGCCTTCATGTGCGGTTTCTGATTTCTTTTCCTCTGCTTCAGAAGAAGAGAAACCTGCTGCACTGAAGAAACAAGGCAGTCCGATGAGGTTGGCTCCTTTACCAAGAAATAAAACCAACCTACAGGCCGCTTCAGAGATCCGCACTCCCAAGGCTCCACCGAGGAGAGGCACCAGTGATGTAGCGGATCAGCTGCACGCAGGGGCTCAGCACCTCAACTCGCTCGCTCTCTCCCATTGACCACGACCAGTCAGACATGAGTTGATGTAAATGTATTGTAAATGTAAATGTATTGGCATTTATATAGCGCACTACTTACCCGTAGGGTCCCAAGGCGCTTCGACCGCTGCGAAACCCTTCCTGGCTTCCCTGAGAGATGGTCCCTTAATGGGTATCTCCAGGGTGAGACCAGGCATCCCCGGCGGTCTGGTGGGGCCGTTAGTGAAGATGAGGCAAGCTAATGCCCAGAGTTGCCGAGTGTAATCGCTGATCAGAGTGGGCACCGAGGCGAGAGAATTATCGAGTCCGCTGACCCTGGTCCAGAAACCTGCCGCGCCGGGAATCGAACCCTGGTCCTGGGCCGTCCTCTGCTCTCGGGTCTGCCGCCTCTAACCAGTGAGCCACACTACTTCATACTTGATAGCAAAGGTTTCATGACCTGACTCAGAAGAACACTGACGGCGGCAATTGGCGGGCCTCACTGGCAACAAGCAACGACTGTGCAGAGTTTCGACGCTGGCGGTCTCCCGCTGCAATGATTCCGGTCAGTCCTGATTGCACACATGTAGCCATGATGGCGCCGGTGGGGTTAGGTCCAGGATCAGCCGCCGCATACCACAGGCTTGCATGCTCTCCTAAAAAAAAAGCCATGATTTTGTGCCGCCGCCAACGTGCGGTTGGATCCAACAAAAGGGGATTACATACCATGCAACATCATGATGATGCGTGCGAGCTGCGCTCCCTTAAATAAGTCCATTCTTGCCCAGCAGCCAACTTTAAACTGCGCAGTGGCCCACCCGCTCCCGCCACAGGAAGCAGGAGCCAGACCCACCTAAAGTCACTTGTCAGTCAACACTAACACAACTGGAAGCAATTTGGCTATGACCCAGCCTCCTCCGCTGAAGTCAGTGATATTGAGGCACTGTCAAGTAGCATTGTAACTTATTGTTACACTGTAGCACACCATTCTCTCTGCAGCTGAGCTAAGCTATAGCTAAGCCAAAGAGCCCCCAGCCTGCTGGGAACTTGTATGGCGTTTTATTATACCAGCGCTCCCAGCTTTCCAGCTGAGACGCTATAATGTGTGACTTTGAATGCGGATCACCACACTGATATGCGTTAGTCAAACGCCAGTTGCGTGGTACTTGGCAGGACTGCAGACTGTGAATAATGCATAGATTACAATTTTACAAGTGAAAGAGACCAGTATATAGAGTGCTTTTCCCAAGGGTTTTAACAAGTTAAAGCATGTGGTAGATAAAGAAGGAATCTGAGATTTAAAGGAGATGTCCTGATTCCTTGCCATCTTAGTTGGAGGAGGCGTTTTACCCAGTTCCAATGGACACCAAGCGTGGGATCAAATGGAATTTGTTTTCTCTGAGTTTAACTTAAGACAGCTTTCTTGTATCCAAGATACCATCTAAATTAGACAGGCTGTAAGTTCTTCTTGAAAGGGTAAAACGAAGTCCAGGTAGCCGTAGAGCAGGTTTCATGAAGAAGGTTTATTAAGACTTAATTCCAGGATATTAAGATGGTAAGATTCAGGTTAGTAATTAAGTATATAGAAGATAGCGGATAGCCCCACCAGGTGCAGCCCACCTAGCTGCTCAGCCCACACATTGCAACTGACACTCTCAACCACACCAGGCACTCCAATATTCTATTACATCACCAAGCACTCCAGCATTCCACTGCATCACATTCATTCATACTGGCTGAGCGATAGGGAAAAGGAAGCTAAGGTAAAGGATGAATAGTAATAATTCAAGTCACAACAGTTCTCTCGAAAGAGATCAATGTTTTTTCAATGGAATGTCTCAGCTGAGTATTATCAGCATATGATATGATTTTGAGACGACAGGATTGTACCAGCTTACCAGGCGTCATATAAACACTAAATATATGGGGCTCAGGGTACTCCACATCAGATTTGCATGGCAGAGGATGAAAAGGAAGACAGTATGACTATCTAAGGATCGTCAGGAAAGAACATATCCTTCTGAGTGATGAACCACCTAAACTAAAGCAAACAAACATTCCAGCAAGATTTGGTGAGAGACCATATTGAATGCCGTAGACACACCTAATAGGACAAATGATATATGGGACCTATTGAAGACTTATTTACCATCATATCCGTTAGATGTCAGGTGAATCCTTACGTAAGGAAAGACTGAACTGATACTTATAAAATGATGGCTTAAGCTATGGAATTTGTAAGGCAATGCCTCCCTCGAGGGAAAGATGAGTCTTGATATAGAACTGTGAGTGGACACCCAGATACATGATTGAATATTAGGGAAGAGATGAGAAAAGTCTGTTATATATCTAAAGACATTCGATGTATAAGTCTAAGTATGTAAACTGTTTTGACAAGTTTGTGTTTGCTTTTGACAGCAGACTAATAGATTTTGTTTTTGAGAGGAAATTATATCAGATCCTCCATTTTCATACCAGAGGTTTACAGTGCATGTTAGCATCCTATCAAAGTAGAAGGAGCGAGTGGAAGGTACAGGAAAGTTTGCTTGCTTTAAGCAGGATGATGGATTCCAGGGTAAAAGACATCCAGGTATTGAAAAACTGTTTTCTAATACAACTGATAAAAAACAAAGGAAACCATGGACAGAACGATAGCCAAACTTGTTTTGTTTATTTCAGATAAAGCTCCGAACACTGTCCGGTGGTTTTCCTTGACAGAGGCAGAAATACTGTGACCACAAAAGAAAGGAATAGCAAGGCATCAGTCCGTGCAAGAGGAATAGGATGACTCTTTGACACATTAGGGTGGGTGGAAAAGAGAAGTGGGGGGACAATAATTTGCCTAGATGAAAGAGTGGCTTGCCGGGTTGAATTATCGCTTGGAGTCCCTGGGGAGAGCGATAAAATTGTAAGCAACGATTGTGCTATATGAAGGGACTGAAAGTATAAACGACACACCCTGGTAGCTGGTATGTGAGCCCATGGCTCCCACTAGTCACTCTTTCTATTGCTAGATGTCCAGGGAGGAGACTGTTGACCTTGGTTGCCCTGATGAATTTGCCGCTAGTAAATAACAGGCAATGAAACATCTTGGCCGTCCTTGAAGTGGTTTACAACATGCTGTGTTTTTAGCATTGGGCAGACTCGCAGTTCGGTTTAAAAGTGACAAGGTTGTGTGTGAGTCTAGCCCAATTTTATTAGAAACTTCTTGAGTCTCATTTTTTCACAGGGTCTTTATTGTTTGTCTTTCTTCTACACCCTTCCTTCACTGGACACAATTCTCTTTTCATTTGAGAAAGTTATAGATGATGGCAAAAACGTGGGCAAGCTTATGAGTACCTACCAGTAGCTTCTCTGGTGGTGCGCACGTGAGATACTTTCTCATTTCTCTACACATTTTTTCTTTATAGCACACATAAACTCAAACAGAGGGGGTATGCTGTGGTTTGAGTGAATTTACTGGCCACTTTTCTTTTTCTTCTTTTGTAATGGTCTTAAAACCACGTGGCCACAGCCGATTAGGCCGTACTGTGCTAATGAATAGCTGGCCTTGGGCAAAGATAAGAATCCAACACGGGTTCAGGCCGGGACACAGTACGGAGTCCGCCCTCCTCGCCACCACCGAACACCTTAGGATGATCATGGACACCGGTCAGAGTGCTGCGCTGATACTGCTAGATCTCAGCGCGGCCTTTGACACGGTGTCCCATGATATCCTGTTGAGCCGCTTGGAGGGCATCGGGATCAGGGAGCGGGCACTGGAATGGTTCCGATCATTCCTCACGAACAGATCCTTTCGTGTGTCAGCCCCCCCATTCATCTCCCACTCTCATGCGATTAGCCAAGGAGTACCACAGGGCTTGGCCCTCAGTCCGTCCCTTTTTAATTTATACATGCAGCCCTTGGCGGCAGTGGCCAAAGAATGGGACCTCACGCTGGTGTCGTATGCCGATGACACACAGCTAGTTATCACCCTTACTGAAATGCCCTCTACCTCGGCTACTAACTTTAGGGAGGGGCTGGCCGCTGTTGCCACCTGGATGACTGAAAATTGCCTACAGCTGAATGCAGGAAAAACCGAGGTATTACTCCTGGGTAAGAGCCCCAGTCTCTGGAGTGACCACTGGTGGCCCCCCCTGTTGGGGCCTACCCCCCCTACCAAATCCCTGGTCAAAAACTTAGGAGTATGGCTGGACTCCGCACTGAACTACCAAACCCACACCAAAAAGGTAGCAGCTACCTGCATTGGGCTGCTGAGAAGCCTTTATCCCATTCTAGGCTTCTTTGACCCCAAAACACGGCAGCTCATTGTCCAGGCCACCATCCTGTCCCGACTGGACTATGCGAGCGTACTACTATTAGGCACTAACAAAGCCGAAACTACCAGGCTCCAGCGAATACAGAACTCTGCGGCCAGGGCCATTGTAGGCCTCCCCAGAAGGTGCTCCGTTAGAGGCACCATCCAGAAACTACACTGGCTTCCTGTGGAAGCTCTCATTCAATTCAAGGCCCTTACCACTGCTTTTAAAATCTTGAATGCGGAGGGACCTGAACTCCTTCAATCGCTGCTTACTCCATATACCCCCCAGCGCAACCTGCGCTCCATGGGTCAACACTTAGTAGCAGTCCCCCGCACTAAGTTCAGCCGCATCGGAGGTCGCTCTTTCAGACTCCTGGCGGCTAAACTATGGAACTCCCTACCCCTCCACATCCGCTGCATCAACAACCTACTCACTTTCCGCAAAGCTATTAAAACTCACCTTTTTGCATGTCTATAAGTCTCTTCTCTCCCTTCCCTCACCCCAGTAGGTTGTGCTTTGGTTCTAGCGCCGGGACGCCCCGTTGCTGGGGCAGCTGTCGCGCTCAACAAACCCTTAACATAACATAACATAACATAACATAACATAATATCTTCCCCACACTAATCCTGCAGATAAGTAATTGAGAAAGTGCCTACTAATGCCAGATCTTTGATGTTTGAATACAAGACACTTTGGAGACATGATGCGCCAAGAAGAAATTGAAGCCCAGATTAAGAACAGCCAGGGTTGGACCGGACCCAAGATCTGGGGGCCAGCAGGAGGGGAGCTGTCATCTATAGGGCCTTGCCCCCACCCCAAAAAAAACAATTCCAATCAATCCACTGAACAACTGATGACACTCCTGAAAATGGGTTTGATCTGTACTCTCAAAATAGAAAAGAATTTGGCTATCGCCCAGATTAACTCAGCAAATGCATGCCAAATGAACAGATCATTTGAGCCCAAGGGCACTATTGGATGTTATATACCATGGGAGGGAGAGTCAATACTCGGGGAACCCCACTGCTAAAAGATTTAAATTCAGACTGGAAGGGGGTAAGGTACACTACTTGCTCTCTGTGGACCAAGAAGTTACTGATCCATGAATGTGTTAGAGCTTGAATACCAGTCCCAGCTAAGCATTCAAGTTGCACTGTGTGCAAGACAATATCAAATGTAACAGGCAGGTCCAGTAGGACTATGACGGATCTTCCCCTGGGTCACCAAAATGCTCAGGTCATCAAGGGGTGCCACAAACACTTAGTGCTGTATTGTGGACTGAAGCCAGACTTCACGGTCTAGGTAGTGATAGGAAAGAGAGAAAAAAGGCTGCTCCCTTTCTGAAGGATCCTTCACGATCTGACTAAAGAAACTGTGGTCCCAGCCCTCACCTCTGCCATCAAATGGCATTCTTAGGAAGGCTAATGAACAGCCCTCTGTATCAGATAGGACATTATCAAAACTTTAAAGGGAAAGAATACCACCTCTTTACCCCCTTCATTGGCTGGGTTCTCTCCCTGCTGGACATTCCAGTTGGGAGTTTAACATTGCTGGAGACTTCATCATGCATTTGGTACTGATGGCAATGGATTGCTTTTTGAACAATCATTTATAATTATATAACATACTGTGCCTGACGGGAAGCTCATGTTTTGGTACATGCCAAACAAATATACAATTGAATAAAAAAAATCCTAGAACCTCAATGTAAAACCCATGCTTTTCGAATCAACCATAAATCGTACATGATTTTACCTGATGAAGAGAGATTGCTATACTTACTCTTTGTTTCTTTGAACCACAGCGCATGATACAACACTATCTACCAAAATACAGAGGAGGACCCTGTCCCTTGTTCTTTTTCTTATGCAATTCTTTTACATGTATGATTGTGTTAGTAAGGTAGTATTATGAATGTGTTTTTGATTGTTTAGGTTGTGCCCATCGGTGCAACCAGTATGAGATGTTTTAACAGTATTTGCCGCAACAATATAGGTCTATTTTTTCTTCCTTTGTATATACTTGTACTTAATATATGTATGTCTTTGTTGGTTTGGGGGGAGGGGGGGGGGGGGGAGAAAAAAAATCTTTTTGTAATTTGAAAATGAGTTTAAAACATATTAAATGTTTTTGAAACTGTTATATAATTGCATGCATTTTATGTTATTTGTTTATCATTTTCCCTCGAGTTTGGCCATTTGATTGTTTGCAGGCCCCTCTGTGCATTGGACTCTGCCCCTTAGTACAGAGACCCACTTGCTTGTAGCTATTTAGAGACAGTGTGCGCCTATTACCTTTTGGCAGGTGACACCTTTCCCTTCTTCTTAGAAGGGTTCTGCTTTCAGTTATTATATAACATACCTGTATCCAATTTTCCATGTTCTGCATGCCCTCTGGAAGTAAAAAAATAAATGTGCAACTGGATAGCTAAAAACTGAATAGCCTGCCTAAATTGACAATCATTCCGCAGCAGGCCATATCTCACAATTTGGCCACCAAAGTGGCTCTATAGATTGCTTATTTGTCACGCATGGCAGTTTATCTGTTTTTAAGGCAGTTAAGCTACCTTGTATTGAAGAGAATGGCCACTGCATTCTCTATACCTGCCTGATCTCAGAAGCAGACCCAAACACTGCTAGTGCTTTCTTTACTAATGTTAATATAGTAACCCAGACGAACTACAACCAGACTTGATCCCATAAATTCACATCAACTATTCAACTATCAATCCCACTATTATCAGCAAGAAGATTTTACCCAATGGAGCTACATGCGCATGGTATAGCACTTTAATAGATAATGTGCTTGCAGGTTTGCAAATCTAGTTAAGAAATAAGGGTACAACAGATAGTCATACCTAACGACCATCAGAGTTAAAATAGTTTGCTGTCTCTTGCCAACAATTAAAAAGTTAAAACACAATACTTATGTAGGCATGGCTCCTCAAAAGTCACTACTGATTAAATAAACAATCAAAAAAACACAATTGAAAAAAAGATAAAAGGCAGCGTACTGTAACCGTAAATTGGACCAACAACAAGGAGATCAGGAGACGTTTTGGAAATGAGAAAAGAGTATACTCTAAAAACAAACGCTACATCACTGGCATGCACTGTAACAGAGGAAGACAGGGTTTTCCAATGAAATAACTTATATGGGTCCCCCAAATAAGGAGAATTTTTTCATTAGAGCATGCGACTGATGACACAATAATTGAGATGTTTTCTATGAAAATATTCAAAGAGATAATTTCAACACCAAATCTACAGACAGCAGCCGGCTCCAATAAATAGTCTTCCAGCAAGAATACTCCGATATAGACTGGTGGGTTAAATTTGTAGCACCTTTCTTACAATGGTTAGCACAGAAAATGAAATCTAAATGTTCTAGAGACGGTATGTAGTGGAAAAGATCTTTGAAACATGATATGGCGAATTATGAAATAAATATTGATTGATTAGCCTCAGCCACACTATGAAAGGTATTTGCAAAAAAATATTATCACACCTGGAGGACTAGACTGTTGATAATGAGAAACTACCAATAGAGCATGAATGCTTTCATGAAGGCCATCCCACAGTAGAGTATTTCTTTGCTCTGTGCCCTTGTTCAGAACTCAACTGAGCTAAACCTAAGATGTTGTTTCTGATTTGTTGATTTCTGACCAGCATGTGATTTGGTTGATCGGGGTCATCTCTAGAACAAACGGAGGGCCTGAACGATCCAGATGGGTATATCATCAATCATTTAGTCACTTCATACCTTCAACTGGGCATGAGTAGATTGAAGTACACCTGGGGTCAAAACTGTGTTGACTAATGTACGCTTTAAATGTATAGATTACAATTATGTACACATGACATACCTCAAGCCCAAGAAAACTATATACAATTTAAAACCAACCTAATTACAACCCAAGCCCACTCCTTCTCTAACTACATGATAGTTGGAGACCTGAACATCCACCTTGAAGACCCGGCCAACTCGGTAGCCCTTGATTTAATTCAAGATCTAGCGGCTCTTGACATCCGGTTACTAAACTCCGGAGCCACCCACACCAAGGGCCACCTCTTAGACCCCGTACTTACAAACTCGCCTTCAATGTCAGCCAAAGAGGCCTTGCCCCTCCCCTGGACAGACCACTTTATGGTCTCCTTCCAATTACCTGTAACCTCCAAGAAAAACCGCACACCCTCCACTTTTAGCAAGGATAGGACCTGGCCCAGACTCTCCACGGACGAATGGACTCAGACCCTGGAAAAAAACATCCCTGCTCAGGCAGAAGACCCAAATACAGCAGACAAAAGATTCAGAGATTGGATTACCGCCTCCCTAGACCTTATACTTCCACTCAGAAATAGGGAAAATAAAAACGGCAGACGTGGCTCAGCTCCATGGTACTCCATAGAGCTAAGAGCACTCCGCTAAAACTGCAAAAAGGCCGAACGTCTTTGGAGAAAGACCTGGCAACATGCCAACAAAGAAGATTACCAGGCTGCGGTCAAAATTTACAAAGAGGCTATCAAATCAGCAAAAGCTTCCTACTATACCACACGTATACAAGAAGCATCCAATTCAGCCCGAGAATCTTTTTTAATCGTCAAAGAGCTGACCAAGGTCCCCTCCACCTCCTCCTCTAACACACCCAAAGTTGACAGAAGTAATGAGTTAGCCATTTTTTTCAACGAGAAAATTACCCGTATCCTGGCCTCCCTCCCTCCCTCCAGCCTTCCCAGCCTTACGGAAAGCAGTCCTGTCCCCAAAATGTCTGAAAGCATCTGTCGTCCTTCGCTTAAAACTTTCCGACCTGTCACCCCCGCAGAGGTTGAGCGAACCCTTGTAAAAATGAAAAGTGGATCGCCCTTGGACCCAGCCCCTATCAGGTTCCTTAAGACAGTAGCCCCAGTAATAGTTCCTACCATTACGGACCTCATCAACTGTTCGTTCTCCCATGGCATCGTCCCCGACAGCTGGAAGAGTGCGGTGGTCAAAGCACTCATAAAAAAACCCCAGCTGGATCCAGCAGACCTGACCAACTATAGGCCAATATCCCTACTCCCTGGCATTAGTAAAGTCACCGAGAAATTGGTAAATATCCAATTATCTCAGTTCCTTGAAACAAACAAACTGCTCAGACAATCCCAGACCGGATTTCGCCCAGGCCACGGAACGGACACCGCACTGCTTGCGGTGATTGAAGAGGCAAGGGGCTTACTAGATTCAGGAGGATCAGTGGCAGTGATCCTCCTGGATCTTAGTGCAGCCTTCGATACGGTCAACCACCGTGTCCTTCTGAGCAGACTGGCGAAAGCAGGACTTACCGGGACAGCTATCGGATGGATCGAATCCTACCTTACAGGACGCACCTTTCAAGTCTGGGATGACAGTCACCACTCATCCACCCTCCCACTCACTAGTGGCGTCCCCCAGGGCTCGTCCCTAAGCCCCACGCTTTTTAATGTCTATATGGCCCCCCTCGAGGACGTGGTAACACCATTTAACATCAAAATGGTGAGTTACGCCGATGACACCCAATTAGTCGTCTCCCTGTCCCAGCTGATTGACCATCCTGAAAACCTGACTAACTGCCTCACAAACATCCACAACTGGATGAACGAATCATCTTTGAAATTGAATGGTACAAAGACAGAGGTAATGTTACTCGGTAAGCAATGGACAACTATCCCCCCCACGATATGGCCCGATGTGTTCGGTGAAATCCCCCCCCCCCAAATCTGAAATCAAAACACTCGGGGTGTGGCTAGAGCCACAACTCACGATGAAGACCCAGGCTACCAAAACCTCGGGCACATGTTTTGGGCTCATGCGTAAGACTCGTAAAATCCTGCCCCTACTCCCTCCTATGTCCAGAAAGCTCCTTATCCAGGGCCTAGTGCTGTCCCGCTTAGACTACAGCAATCTAGTCTATCTGGGAGCCCCCGAGGCTACCATCTCGAAACTCCAGCGGACACAGAACGCGGCAGCACGTATGATCACCAACACCCCCTCCAGAACATCTGCCAAGCCAGCCCTTAAAACCCTGCACTGGCTCCCTGTTCGCCAAAGGGTGCACTTTAAAGCAATGTGTATCACACACAAGCTCTACAACGGTTCCGGCCCAGCGATCCTCAGTAACATGATTACACCCTATACAGCAACCAGAGTGCTACGATCGCAAAATGAGAATCGAGTCCACATTCCCAGATTCAAAAAAGTCCGCACGGGAGGCCGTCAATTCTCAGTTCAGGCGGCCAAAGGCTGGAACGCACTCTCCCTGGCCCTCAGATTGGAATCCAATTTCCTTGCGTTCCGCAAAAAACTTAAGACCCATCTGTTTCCCAAGTAACACCCTTCGACTACCTCCTGTCTCAATAGGTTCAAGTTACATAGCGCGGGGATACCCTTGGGTCACCAGGCGCTGTAGAAATCGCTAAAATAAATAAAAAATAAATAAATTTCTAGATGTCCAAGGTGTCTTAGTGAGGAGACCAGTTTCATCCACATTACATGGAGTTGCCCAGTGATACAGGTTTGCTGGTTGGAAGTTACAAACTCACAGTATCTACAGACAGGATTTTACAATTCACCATGAGACAATGCCGGCTGAGTCCTGAAAACAAAAAAAGGCAGGTTGGGCAAAAGATTTATATTATTGGGCTTCGTACTTCTTATAAGAAGAATAGTAATATAATAGCTGAGTAGCAGACCGCCAACTATAGAAGGCTGGCTTAAAGACATGATGGAGAGGGCAACTGCAGAGGAAATATACATACAAAAGGTGACACAGGATGAACGTTTAGGCGAAGTTCTGATGGTTCGTGCAACTATGACCAGATTGTTAAATGACCCCTACCTGGGCACTAGGTCACCATGAATGCAAGATACTGGGTGCAACACCATTAGCTGTAAACAATGTTTAAAATGAAAAACATCATTCAGTGTCTGGTAGATACAAGGAGAGCAGTGGGGGATGGAGAGGTAGACTTGCGCGACCAAGCTTGTAATCTGTATTCAACTGTGCATTAACGAGGAGTCACTATCCTAAGAAGCACAGACAGGATGGGAGATAGAGGGAAAACTGAGACAAGTGAAGGAAAGTCAGTTGAATAAGCTCAAGTTGTTAGTTTTTGCAACACTTCTACTGATATGAAACAACTAGTAATTGACATATAAACTGTAATATAAGTATTGAGAATACATACCCAAAGTGTCAAATGTATGATATATCTATATGAACTTATGAAGACTCAATTTGATGGGGAAAAAACTAAGCATGAGTAGAAATAGATCTTTCTTGGTGCCTTTCAAAAATAATTAAACTTCGCAATGCTCTCTGACAAGGATCACTCCAGTTCTCTTTGGGCTATATTTAGCTAATTTACCATCTATTAATAAAAAAAACTATTTATCATAAAATATGGAAGTAGTGCACACAGCCCATGACTCATATAAACATACTATTTAATACTGTTAGACTATATTGCAATGGGACTATAAAGAAAACTCGATGCCTTGCACAACTATTGTAAAGTATATCACTTAACCATCGAGGTTGACAAAACCAAAGTAAGGTTTTTTGGTAGGAGTGAAAAAAGCATATATATATATAGCATGTGATCAAGGGCCCCTGGGCCCGAAACGCATCGTGCTGCTGCGGTTTCACCTTACCTGCACTATTAAATATATTTGAAGCCAGTTCTGGTGGTCCGTTTCTCCTTGCTTCCCCGATCGGATTGATTGGAGGTGGAATTGGAGTTTTGTTTCGGTATGTATGTATATGTATATATATATATATATATATATATGACTGCGGGCACTGAAGAAAGCAAAAAGCTGAAACCGGTCTGCCAAACACCTCTAAATAAAGCAGTCTTTATCCCAGCGGAAACCCTGCCTGTATCCTTCGTTTCTTCTGCAAAGTGGAGAAGTGTTTGAATTAATATTTGAACGCGCTGCCCGTGGTGCGCAACGAGGACCCTCTCATAGAAGCAGGTCACGAGAACATGGGAACATTTTTGGCTGACGTATCCGAGGAATCGGTAAATTTCGTGACCCACCACTGCGAAACCTGTCTGACACCGAGGTCGCTGTGAATATGGCGGGTTGGAACTTACCAAAGAGATGCTAACTGCAAGTGGCGTCTCCCTGATGTTGACAGTAATCCAGGGGGCGAGAGAAAGGGACGCTTGGAGAGTGAGTAAGAAAGACTTTCAAAGCTACCCACAAGCACAGGACACCTCCATACAGCATTGTGGGACTGGTAGTCCCCGGTATTGAAGCGGCATGGAGTAACGTCGTCAGCAGGTGTGCCTCATTCCAAAAAGGAAGGCGGGGCTGCACCGCATAAGATCGGGAGTGAGGAAGCTTTGAAATGGACTGCTGACTGCGGGCACTGAAGAAAGCAAAAAGCTGAAACTGGTCTGCCAAACACCTCTAAATAAAGCAGTCTTTACCCCAGCGGAAACCCTGCCTGTGTCCTTCGTTTCTTCTGCAAAGTGGAGAAGTGTTTGAATTTATATATATATATACAATATATATATATATATATATATATATATATATATATATATATATATATATATATATATATATATATATATATATATACGCTTGGGACGCCGCTTTGTATGTTATGTGATTGCCGGGTGCTTCACCGGCAGCGTGCCACCCCCACTGGACGAAGGATACCCCAGAGAAGCAAACTTTGGAGTGATATATATATATATATATAGTTTACCAATCCGATTCCCATGCGATAGAAGGAAGGCACTGACTCCATGAATTTGACTCAAGGAAAATGTTTAATCCGACATGCTGCAAAGACGCGTTTCGGCGGAAGCCTCCGCCTTGCTCACTTACTCTGCTGTGAGTGACATTAGCATATATAGCATTTAACATGATGACACATCAAAAACAGACCCTCTATCATGATAGGCTATTCATTTCCATAGTTACCTTGAGTCATGGTTCAAGCACATATATACATAGACATAGAAGATTCAGTAGTTTTTGTAACATGTTCAAAGTGCTGTGCTTAACCATAACGAAACCATTTCAAAAAAGGCTGATAACACTCAGCGAGTCATAAGGCCATAATAGTCATACTGCGTGTTTCATACAGGTTGCGCAGAGAAATTAAATTGTAATTGAATGTATCGTAAATTACTACGTTCATCGCATTTCTCCGCACTTTTACTATACAATTAAAGTAATTGTGTAGTTGGTAACATTCCCAAACCCGATATGATTCCCGCTATTGCATGTCTTTATATCATTCTCGGTCATAGCGTTCACACAGCATATCATATTTATCGTGTTGAGACTAACGGTGCAAAGTTACAACGTAGCCCAAATAAATGTGTAATTTAAGTAAAGTGTTTTATGAGTAAATTGCCTGTTGTTGGCAATTCAGTTACACTAAGCATCGTCTCCAAGTGGAGAAGATTGCTCATACACATATATTAAATGCTGCTAGTGCATGTACTTCTGTGACCTACGGCCAAAAGTTGGTAACCATTTTTGCATATAAACATAGCATACTGTTGATGATTCTGTGTCATACAGGATATAAATCATAAAATTTTAAACCAAACAATAAAGTTTCACAAACGATTTTTAAGTGCAGAGTTATATCATGGAATTGGTTTAAAAGCGGGAAAAGGCTTTACACTGGGTTATAGATGTACAGTTAAGGCCTCGTCCGAGTTCAATCCATTTGGAATTTTAGAGTTTAACAAGATAATATATCTTGATTCTAGACGTCTTAGGGCTAGTCTACGGTTTCCTCCCCTGGGATTTTTAGGGACACTGTCTATAACATAGTAGGAAATATGCCTGATATTCCCATCATGTTGTGTGTTTATATGTCTGGCTACTGGATAAGTTGGGTCATTATTGGTGATTGCACGCAAATGTTGGAGAATTCTGACATGGGCTTGATGTATTGTGCTCCCAACATAGCGTTTACCACAACTACAGACCAGAACATATACGGCATACTCAGTCTTACATGAGTATCCGCCCCTGATGATATAGGGTTTTCTCCTGAATGGCACACTGACCTCTTTCGTGTTTATGCCTTGTTTACAGGCTTTGCACTTAGTGCATTTTTTAAAACCTTTTTGGGGTGGCGGCCATGTGGGAGGTTTTGTCAATGTTGGTGAGTTACATACTAATTGGCTGCGCATAGATTTTGCCTTCCTGAATGTTATGGAGGGTCTGTTGCCATTTAGATGTCCTATAACTGGGTCATTTTTTATCAGTGGCCAGTGTTTTTGTAAGATTCTCCTGACCTGGTTGTGGTACATGTTAAATTCAGTTATCATCCTAGGGATGTTCACTGCGACCTTTGTTGGTTTATCTTTACTCTCCAAATCCTTGGAAAATAACAGATCCTTCCTATTTTTGATTTTCATTTTTGTTCAGCTTTAGTAAGTGTTTGTGATTTGTAACCCCTTTTACTCAGTCTCTAAAACAGGTCTGTTTTAGCTTTTTCTACGCCTGCTTCTGTGCTACAGTTGCGTGGGCAGGCATTCGGCGTAGGGGATAGACTCTTTAAGTTTAGTAGGGTGGAAACTAAGTGCATGAAGCACTGCATTGCCTGCCGTTTCTTTCTGGTAGGTCCTTGTTTGTATCTTATTGTGCTCTACATAGAGTTCTATGCCTAGAAATTGGAGCATTTCTTTGCTGGTAGAGCATGTAAATTTTAGGTTAAGGCTATTTTCATTGAGATTTTTTGCAAAAGACTCTGCACTCTCAGTCGTCCCTCTCCATAGAATAAAGATGTCATCTATGTAGCGTTTATATAACACTACATTTGCAGACAAGATTTCAGCATATTTGGTGGCTAATACCTGCTCCTCCCACCAGCCCATATGCAGATTCGCATAGCTGGGGGAGAAGCAAGTACACATGGCCGAACCCTGGAGTTGTTTATAGTGTAGTTTGTCAAACAAGAATGTATTATTGTTCAGACACCATTCCACCATCTGCAATAACATTAGAGAGTGTTGGTATAATGCTATGGGTCTCTTGTTTAAGTAGTGTTCCAAGGCTTTCAAACCATCAATATGACGGATGCTCGTATACAATGCTTGAACATCTAACGTCATGAACACATACTCCTCATCCCAATTTAAATCATACAAATGTTTGAGGAAATCCCCACTGTCCTGTATGTAGGCGGGTAGGTCTTTTACAAACGGTTGTAGGAAGTGATCAACATAGGTGCTGGTATTCTCAAATAGACCGCCAATAGCAGATATGATTGGTCTTCCAGGTGGTCGCATTGGATTCTTATGAATTTTGGGTATCAGGTATAATTGCGGTGTTGTCGGGTAATCATTTTTCAAGAAATTCAGTTCTGCTTTGCTTATTAAGCCCATATTCCTCCATTTGTATAGATCACCATGATACCTTTCTTGTATACCAACTATTAGGTTGGGGCTCACTCTGCAATAGCATTCTTGATCCGGTCACTGAGTCATAGCTTCCTCATTGTACATTTTGAGTGGCCACAACACTATATTTCCACCCTTATCTGACCAACGTAACACGATATCAGATCTGGTTAGTATTTTTGCAATCAACGCACCATACTCTATTCTCCGGTTATGGTCTTTAGTGCAGAATTGTCTTGTGCTCAAAAGTGACAGTTCTTTTAAATCCTTGATCACATTTTCAGAAAAAAGGTCTAGCCCATCCTTTAGTAAAACTGGCATGAATACAGATTTAGATTTAAACTGTGTTTCAGTAGTTTGATAGGCATTTATATTGGCTAGATTAGCTATTTCACCAGGTGTCAGTTGGCTTAATGATTCCTCATATTCAAGGGCATTGAGATCCCCCAAAGTTGCCATGTCCGCAATACTGAGAATATTAGCGATTCCTTGGCCGGATTCTCCCAAGTCCGTTCCTTTGTTTGTACAATTTATAAAGTATTTTTGCAACTTAAGTTTTCGTGTGAATTGGAACAGATCTATTCGGGTCTGGGTATAGTCAAAATTAGTGGGTGTGCAATACGTCAATCCCAATGATAGTATTTTAGTTTCTCTAGGTGTCAGTTCAAGATCGGTTAGGTTGATAACCGTACTGTCCAGATTATTATTTAATTCGTCATCCATTATCGTTTCCTGTTCCTTCTGTATTTTGGCTTGGTTTGTTTTGTGGAGCCGCCACCCCCAGCGTCTGTCCTTTCTTCTTCTGCTTTTTGTTTTTTGTCTTGGTTTGACTTGCCTTTGTTCCAGTCTGGTTGTGAGTTAATCCGAGGCCTTAGGGATTTGAGGCGCTGTAACCGAAAATAAGCCAATTCCTGGGCTGGGTTCGGAATTTGTCCTGTTAGGACCATGGAGCTGTTGCTTTCTTGATCTGATTCCACAGAGGTACTTAGATCCGTTCCACTCGTGGCGGGTGTTGTTTGTAACCCGCTCGCTGTTGCTGAAAGTTGTTGCCTCTTTATGTTATCGAACTTCCTGCCAAATGTGTATATTCGGCCATTTATATAATCATTCCGGTCTCGCTGGAATTTTATCGCTTTCCGTTCCTTTATTTCTTCTTCTAATTTGGAGAGTCTATTCTTTATCTCTTTCAATGAGGTGGCTATTTCCTCTTTGTTTTCCCTTGCATCTAGATCTTTTAATATTTCTTCGATTCTGGTTATTATTTTGTCCTGATCACTAGCCGCATACTTGATTAATATCTTAAGCATGTTTTGAGACGCTTGGGCGTTGTTATCCGCCCAATCCTGCACCATGGCCGGGTCTGGGTTCTCATAGGTGGGGGCTACCAATATTCTTAATCCTTGTGGTACCCTCCCCACATCCAGATAACGTTGCAGGGACTTGATCTCCCACCATTTGGACACCTCTTTTTTCCGAAGTTTTTCTAATTCTGCACATAAGTTTTTGGTGCTATTGTCTTTGTCAGGTACTGTTATCGTGTCTGCTTTTTTGCTCTTAACTGCCGTGCTTGTGTCGGCATCAACAAATACATCCAGTGCGGCCTCCTCCCGCTCTTTCTCCCATTCCGCAGACATGTTTAGCAGTTCCACGGATTTGTCTATTACTTGGAAATGTAAATGTAAATGTATAGGCATTTATATAGCGCACTACTTACCCTGAGGGTCCCAAGGCGCTTCGACCGCTGCGAAACCCTTCCTGGCTTCCCTGAGAGATGGTCCCTTAATGGGTATCTCCAGGGTGAGACCAGGCATCCCCGGCGGTCTGGTGGGGCCGTTAGTGAGGATGAGGCAAGCTAATGCCCAGAGTTGCCGAGTGTGATCGCTGATCAGAGTGGGCACCGAGGCGAGAGAATTATCGAGTCCGCTGACCCTGGTCCAGAAACCTGCCGCGCCGGGAATCGAACCCTGGTCCCGGGCCGTCCTCTGCTATATGTAGCTTTCACACAAAACGGGATTACCTCTCCCATAAACCCTTGCAGTATTTCACTGATTTGGTTGCACAGACTTTCACTGTCTTACCTGAAAACCCGCAACTGCTCTCCAGCCTTCGCAGGGATTCGGTGAGTCAGCTACTCATCCGCATCACGCATAATCAGTTTCTCCACAATTGCCGGTTTCGGGGGGCGCTGCGTTTCTTTCTCCTCGAAAGATGTACCAAACAATTGTCCCGGTTACACAGCGCAGCCTGAACGAGGAGGGTCAGCGTAGGGATTCCCAGGAGCTTGAATCCTTCGTATTGTTTACCAATCCGATTCCCATGCGATAGAAGTAAGGCACTGACTCCATGAATTTGACTCAAGGAAAATGTTTAATCCGACATGCTGCAAAGACGCGTTTCGGCGGAAGCCTCCGCCTTGCTCACTTACTCTGCTGTGAGTGACATTAGCATATATAGCATTTAACATGATGACACATCAAAAACAGACCCTCTATCATGATAGGCTATTCATTTCCATAGTTACCATGAGTCATGGTTCAAGCACATATATACATAGACATAGAAGATTCAGTAGTTTTACTAACATGTTCAAAGTGCTGTGCTTAACCATAACGAAACCATTTCAAAAAAGGCTGATAACACTCAGCGAGTCATAAGGCCATAATAGTCATACTGCGTGTTTCATACAGGTTGCGCAGAGAAATTACATTGTAATTAAATGTATCGTAAATTACTACGTTCATCGCATTTCTCCGCACTTTTACTATACAATTAAAGTCATTGTGTAGTTGGTAACATTCCCAAACCCGATATGATTCCCGCTATTGCATGTCTTTATATCATTCTCGGTCATAGCGTTCACACAGCAGATCATATTTATCGTGTTGAGACTAACGGTGCAAAGTTACAACGTAGCCCAAATAAATGTGTAATTTAAGTAAAGTGTTTTATGAGTAAATTGCCTGTTGTTGGCAATTCAGTTACACTAAGCATCGTCTCCAAGTGGAGTAGATTGCTCATACACATATATTAAATGCTGCCAGTGCATGTACTTCTGTGACCTACGGCCAAAAGTTGGTAACCATTTTTGCATACAAACATAGCATAATGTTCATGATTCTGTGTCATACATGATATAAATCATAAAATTTTAAACCAAACAATAAAGTTTCACAAACGATTTTTAAGTGCAGAGTTATATCATGGAATGGGTTTAAAAGCGGGAAAAGGCTTTACACTGGGTTATAGATGTACAGTTAAGGCCTCGTCCGAGTTCAATCCATTTGGAATTTTAGAGTTTAACAAGATAATATATCTTGATTCTAGACGTCTTAGGGCTAGTCTACGGTTTCCTCCCCTGGGATTTTTAGGGACACTGTCTGTAACATAGTAGGAAATATGCCTGATATTCCCATCATGTTGTGTGTTTATATGTCTGGCCACTGGATAAGTTGGGTCATTATTGGTGATTGCACGCAAATGTTGGAGAATTCTGACATGGGCTTGATGGATTGTGCTCCCAACTACAGACCAGAACATATACGGCATACTCGGTCTTACATGAGTATCCGCCCCTGACGATATAGGGTTTTCTCCTGAATGGCACACTGACCTCTTTCGTGTTTATGCCTTGTTTACAGGCTTTGCACTTAGTGCATTTTTTAAAACCTTTTTGGGGTGGCGACCATGTGGCAGGTTTTGTCAATGTTGGTGAGTTACATACTAATTGGCTGCGCATAGATTTTGCCTTCCTGAATGTTATGGAGGGTCTGTTGCCATTTAGATATATCTCCCATGGATATTGACAAAGTAAATAAAGTTTAAATCTTTATAAGTATTTAGGTTTACATATTATGAAGAACCTAAAGTGGGATGAACATTTGCAGTCCCTTAATAGTAAAGCATCACTTTCTTGAGGTGCATTAGTTAAACTTAATCCTTAAAGCTTATGTGTGTAAAATCAAACCCCCGTACATTACTACTCTGAAATTCTATGTCTAGATCCCAGGGTACCATGGAAACTATGGGAGCCCATATAGAGTTTCCGTTTGAAACGAATCTTAAACATACCTTTAAGGTCAATGATTCATGCAATATATTGTGAATTTAATGTCATCACATTGCCTGAAAGAGCAGGAATATGTATGTTGATAGGTATATATCGATGTATATATTCAGCGACGACCAATCTTTCACTTGGCATTATAAAATTGCACTCACTCGAGTCCTCTTTTAAAGAATACAGCGACTTTATTTATAAGTTTGTGACCAAAGCCCAACACGTTTCACCTCAGCCTGAGGCTTGTGCTCGGGATGTTGTGCTTGGGGTGAAGCCTTCTTTTATCTTTAGTGCACAGTGATTACCTATCTATACAATTGGTTCATTGTGGTAAATCTAGTTTCATCACTTAAACATTTTAACTATACTTAAACAATTAATGTGTGCTTAACAAGTTTACATAAAATATTGTTCATTAAGGACATGCAGATTTGCGGTTTTTACCCCAGTCTCTCAATTATGAATGAGTTTGTTGCAATACAGACTCTAGTGAGCATATTGTATTGAGTGTCTCCTGGAGTGTGTCACTTTTTGTTGTTAAACGTGGAATCCAACATCTGTTTCAGAATGGAGATGGTTCTATAGGATATTTGTCACTCACCAGTGAGTTTAATTTATTTTGACTCTTCCCATTAGTTGTTAGTCAATTGACAGAAAATACCTATATAATATATATATATATATATCTTGAAAATATGTGAAAACCCCAATGACATTTCATATCTATCTTGGAAGGAGGCACACTGTAGTGAAAGGAATTGAGTAAGACATTCAAATAAGACATAAAAGGACATATGCAATTAGGGAATAGAGCAGGTTGGAACTCTTCCTCCCCAACCTACGTTGCATAGATCTCCCTTATCCATTTCCTTCAGAAAGGATAAGGAATATTTGGGAAGGAAACCATCTACTGCTCTTATTTTACTAGGAAATTAATATGCCTATCCTTCTGCTTGTGCACTATCCAACAGTATTCTACAAACTGAGGTCATTACGGTCTTGTTGCAATGCAATCAAATATTCACAGCTCAAGGTGCAAGCAAAAGAAGGTATCTACCTCTGTACTGAACACTAAATGCTCAGTTGCACTTTCATTATTAGACTGTCCTTTGTTTTTATAAATCTGTACAAGTTTCTAAAGTCTATTTTCACAAAAAGTATCTCACTCAGCAATAGATATTTTACCTAACCATCAATTTTTTGGATGTCACAACTGGGATAGCTCGATTTTCATTTTTTATTTGTTAAAATTTTTTGAAACCTTTATTGCACCATATCAGCAAGACAAATACGGGCCTACAACCATCCGGCCGGCCACAACATATGTTAAAGCAGGTTAGCAAGCTATACGGCAACTCGGTAGTATCTTAGTACAAAATAACAATCAGCCTGGGTTACACTGGGTATCTTCGCACTACCGAGAAACAGGAGAAGGTAAGGTTAATTTTTAAAGGTTTTTTAAGTGTATTCCAAAGTATAAGAAATAAGAAGGATCAGAGTTCCAACAATCCACCGATGACATGAGAGGGCAACGTCAACCAGAAGAAATCCAACCAACAGAAGAACAGACTCAGAATAGCGGCATGGGAATGATACGACAGGATAAATGATAACAAAATATGTTGCATGCCAGTCGCCGCCCCCCTCGCACCGAACCACCCTACTGACCCAAGGAAGAAACAGGAAAAGAAAGGAAAACCAAGAATAAAGAAAAAAAGAAGGCCCATAGAAACTGAAACGGACAAGATAAAAACCCTACCCCCCTACCCCCACCCTACACGCATGCAGAGGCTACGGCCTACCCCCCCCCCCAGCAGTGTGTCTGTCGCCCAAAAAAGAATACCCGAAATACAGACGAAGAAAGAAAAGGAAGAAAGAAAGGTATCACATAAGGTCGGAGGAGGGCCATACATATAAGCTCTAGACAACCAGCATGTGCATTCTCGGCCGCCCATCCCCGGATCCCCGAACCAAAGTAAAACAATGTTCAACTCCACCGTCTATCCTCCACATCTCCAGCAGTGTAAGCTACCGCAGTCCAAGAAAGGGGGAACACCCTCAACCTTGCCCCCTGCGATCTGGTGTATCGACGTAGTCCAGCTGTACGGTAGCCATCTTGAATGGGATAGCCAAACGGGGTGATCCCAACAGAGTAGGACGCTGTCCACCAGAGTCTGTCCATTTCGAAGCCATGTGTGCAACAACGATAGAAAGGGGGACAACGCATTGCAGCAGTCCGCCAAGGTCAGCCGGCCAAAGCAGTAGCATCTGCTTCAGGAGAAAGTAATAAATGTCGCCAGTAGAACACAAAGGAATTGCCAGACATGGCGTCCATAGACGACTCCCCGGCCACTGCACAAGCCCACCATCATCAGACCTCTTCACCACCATTTCAATCAGCACAGAGGTGGTATCAGGCTCACGTACCTCTAACACCACGGAGCACACCTGGGTGGGCACTCCGCAGTAATCGGAGACAGGGTGTGGCGCAGTGTCCTGCAATCAAGAGCCAACTCTGCCCATCGGGGGCACGTAAGGGGAAATAGCGTCCAGTCGGTCCCCTAAGTCCAAGGCGTTATCATGTAGAGCAGCTCGCAAAGTACCCAGAGCGCTCAGAATGTCTCCAATCTGCAATGGTGCCGTAGGAGGGAAGGGGGCAGCGGGTCTCTGCACACGGGGCTCGCAGAGTTGTTGTAGCCCTCGAGGCTGGTCTCCATCATCCCTGCCACGTAGCTGGTCGCCCCGCCGGGGTCCCGCATAATACGACCGGGCACAGGGGAAGCACAATCCATTTTGACACCATGCACGGCGCCAATGTAATGTGGGCAATCGGTCATATCTCCAGTAACAGCCCGGGATAGGCACAAGAGCTGAGAGCACGACCTTCAAAATGGCATCCACCGCTTCGCTGGAAGAGACGAGCGATCAAGCAAAGTCGTCTGCGGATTAGGGCGAAGATACAATGTTGCACTCTCAGCCGCGGTATCTTCCAAGCGTAGAGATGAGCGGAGCTGAATGGATCGCCGCAGCGGGAAACACAGCGTAGCAGCTGCTCTCCACCGGCCGTCTCTGCCCCACCTTCAATGTCCGCTGTTGGTGCGAACATGGCCGGCCATCTCGAGGAACAAAGACCCGATCAGCGTCATTCAACGCCAGGGAGGAGGTGAGGACGCCCCGGCACTTCCACCGCAGGGAGCGCGCAGAGAAACACACCGTTGGGAGTCAGAATCGCCTCACGGTCCCGAGGGCTTGACTCAAAAATAGGATCGCTGGCAGGAGAAGGCGCGGTACGGGAGGAAAACGAAAGGATCGGCGGAGCCGAGGGATCAAGCGGCCATCATCGATAGCTCGATTTTTAATCGCTCTTAATATGCGGTGTATTTTTTACCAGAATTTTATATTGCAGTTTCACTTTTTTCCAACAAGATTGCATCAATTAACCCTTGTTTCCAATTACCTTAAAAACAGATTCAGATTGGAAATTGATACAGAAAGGTAACCCAATGCCACAAGCATTGAGGCTGTAGTCCAATAATGGACAGTGAACAAATCTGGAAAGAGGACATCTTTCAAATTCCCCAGTCTCCAATAGAGTCAATGATTCAAGTATGCTCAGCAGTAAGGAACAAAGCAAACTACAGCCCAATAACTCAACAAGGTAACTCAGAAATGATCCACTGTCATTGGGATGGGGTAGGAAGATGCATCACCTGAAAATATCAAAATAAACCACTTTCTTCCAGGCTAAAGATGGACTCTAATTGAGAGGACTACATGAACACTGGAATATATAAACCCCTAACAAACTGCATCAGACATTACAGATTTCCAAGAAGAACAGCTGATCCAGTAAGAAAGAAAATGAGTACAGTGAAAACAACATGGCAACCTAATCATAACAGGTGCACAAAAGTAAAAAAAAGTACACCTACTAAATCCCCTACATAAAAGCCAGAGATGCTGTTACCATGGAGCATGAAATGTCATCCCTTGAAAGGCTCCTGCTTAAGAATAAGGCCCCCTTTTTTCTTTTTTTTACTGAATTTACAGATAAATAGAGGCAGCAAACCTTCGGTTCCTCAGCCCGTACTCATTTTTAAATGTAGAAAAAAAGAGAAACTACGTGTCTTGTTTTGAGTTATTGTCAATGCTGTCAATCAGACCTGTCAGGCCAATGGCAATGCTGACTGACAGGGGAGTTAGAAAGAGACCAGGCTTTCTAATAAAGATTTTAACAGCTGCAGACGTGTGTGTGTTTATGGTACAATACTAACCCTTTCACACGAGATTACTGCATAGGAGTGATGCATCATACATTTTTTTTGTAGCACTAATAGACATCAAGTTTCCAAGAGCGAGCATGCCATCATCAGTTAAGTAGGAATGGAAATATACTTCTTGCATCTTTTTCTCACAAATGAAATCTGGCTAAATACAGATAAGATATGTAACAAGCATTTGCAATGCAATAGGTCTTGCATTAATTAAGTTTGAGCTATTGGCATTGCTAAATATTGCAACACCAACTGCAAGAAAAGTCTATAAATTCTAGGCCAAAACATGTGTATTTATTTTTTAGCAACAGTGGCATGCTGTGCTTTAGATGAATATGTTTAGTAAAGTGCGGCATACTGCGATTGCTACAATAGTTAATTGTGGATGCGTTAACAATTGATGTGTGCACTGATGGCTAGTGGTGTGTGTGCCTGGTGGAAGCGTGCACCGACGTCTGGTGGTGTGTGTGCCTGGTGAAAGCGTGCACCGACGTCTGATGGTGTGTGCCTGGTGAAAGCGTGCACGGACGGCTGGTGGTGTGTGTGTGCGCCTGGTGACAGCATGCACGGACGGCTGGTGGTGTGTGTGTGTGTGCCTGGTGAAAGCGTGCACTGACGTCTGGTGGTGTGTGTGTGTGCCTGGTGAAAGTGTGCACTGACGTCTGGTGGTGTGTGTGTGTTTGTGCCTGGTGAAAGTGTGCACAGACGGCTGGTGGTGTGTGTGTGTGGGTGTGTGTGTGGGTGTGTGCCTGGTGAAAGCGTGCACGGACGTCTGGTGGTGTGTGTGTGTGTGTGGATGGATGGTGAAAGTGTGCACGGACGTCTGGTGGTGTGTGCCTGGTGGGAGCTTGCACGGACGGCTGGTGGTGTTTGTGCCAAGTGAAAGCGTGCACTGACAGCTGGTGGTGTTTGTGCCCGTTGAAAGCGTGCACTGACGACTGATGGTGTCTGTGCCTGGTGAAAGTGTGCACTGACGGTGTGGTTGAGTGTGTGGTTGTGTGTGTTTGTGTGTATGGTTGTGTGTGTGGTTGTGTGTGTGGTTGTGTGTGGGGTTGTGTGTGGGGTTGTGTGTGTGGGTGTGTGTGTGTGTGTGTGTGGGTGTGTGTGTGGGTGTGTGTGGGTGTGTGTGTGGGTGTGGGTGCGTGTGTGTGGGTGTGTGTGTGTGTGGCTGTGTGTATGTGTGGTTGTGCGTATGTTTGGTTGTGCGTATGTTTGGTTGTGCGTATGTTTGGTTGTGCGTATGTGTGGTTGTGCGTATGTGTGTGTGGTTGTAGTTGTGTGTGTGTCATTGTGTGTGTTGTTGTGTGGGGAGTGAGACAGAAATAACTAGCGGTTGGCAGTCTGGAGAGAGTTACACAGATAGAAACCATTAAATGTAGATATTCAAAGAAAAAATAAATTGTTAAAGGCGGACAGAGAAGCAAAGGCAGGGTTGAACAGGGAGAAAGGCAGGTGAAAAGGTTATGAGCGATTACATAAAACAGGAGATTAGAGAAAGAAAATAAAGTGTGCACATTTTGGAGGTAGCGAAACAGAGGTGTAGGAAAGAGCGTGAGAGAGAATAGAAAATAGAGCGGTGAAGCAGGTGACTGGTCTATACATAGATGGAGGATGGAAGACAGGAGAGAATAAAGTGAAAGGAAGAAACGAGAGTTGAGAGCAGAAAAAGACAGAAGTGAAGATAGTGGAGGAGAAAATGAGGTAATGAGAGAGATGAGAAATGCAGAATAGACAGTAAAAAAGGTCGAATAGGGAGAGAGGAGCGAAATATTAGAAGAGGGAGCGACTGAGAGCTGTAAACTGTGACTGCTCAGCTGCCCATATTTTGCTTGAAAGTACATCGGAATAAACAAATGTTCTGGTGGTTCAAGATTAAAACACAAAACGTTATGTTTTTATAAGAACCAAGTCCAATCTTTCAGGGCAGAGGCATGTCATTTGTCGATTCACCGTGAGTGGTGGGGGCCCTGGACGGACATTTGTTGGAGAGCTGTCCTGCGTTCCCGTGACCTGCCCTAAGCAAGCACATGCGTGCACTCGTTCATCAAGAAAGCAAAAGAAAGATGCAATTAAGTGGAAAACGACCCTGAAATATAGGACCAAACACCAGAAGTGTAACAAGATTTGTCACAGCGTGAAGGTTACATGCCCAGTCCTCTCAGTGTGTTCATTGTCACCTTTATAATGGATTGTGAGGTAGCTTTCAGTGAGGCAGCAACACAGATCGGATTGCCCGAGGACGTGTTTTGTACTTTGCTTGAATTCATACTGCGCTTGGTTGCTTACCAAACTCATTGTGAGATGTAAAGCGCTTGGCTGACGACAGCCACGCTTGTCAGTGCAGAACCGGTACCAGAGAAGCGCATCAGCGCCATCACTCGTCGCAAGCCTGGCAGGCTGCCTCTGAAACTTGGGAGGGTGGAATTGAGGAAGTGGAGGCGGGGGTGTGTAGCCAGTCCATGGCGTTAAGTGGTTGCACCCAGTTTGTACTGGAAAAAGATGCAGTTTCTGTAGTTTGTTTCTTGTACGTGATAAATAACAGGGGGCGGGGCACTGGCGGGTCACAAATGCATCACGAGGATAGTGCGTTAAAACAAGTAGGGAGATAACATTCTGAAATGTAAATTCTGTTTATTCGGCAGAAAAGTTGCACCTTCTCACCCCTGTGTGGTGTTAGGTTGATTTCTGCCGAATCCTGCAGGAGTGAGACGAAAGTAGCCTGCTGCAGTATTTTTATCCGGGAGAGGAGGAAGGCAACGTGCACCGCCTCGTGAAATGGATCCAAAGAAAAAAAAAAGCTCTCAGCATTGCTGTGGGGGGTTACATGAGGTAAAAGTGACAATTGTGAGCAAACAAAATACAAGAGGTAGCAAACGGTGCATTACAGGAGGAAAAAGTGACATGTGTGCAAGTTACAAAGGCGTAACTCAGGAGGCAGATGACTGCAGTGATGAAAGATGCTGGCGAATGTCGAGCCAGGGCAAACTCCCGTGACCTGCCCTAAGCAAGCACATGCGCGCACCGGTTTATCAAGAGAGCAAATGAAAGGTGCAATTAAGTGGAAAACGAACCTGAAATATAGGACCAAACACCGGAAGTGTAACAAGATTTGTCACAGCGCGTAGGTTACATGGACAGTCCTCTCAGTGTGTTCATTGTCACCTTTATAATGGATTGTGAGGTAGCTTTCAGTGAGGCAGCAACACAGATCCGATTGCCCGAGCACGTGTTTTGTACTTTGCTTGAATTCATATAGCGCTTGGTTGCTTACCAAACTCATTGCGAGACGTAAAGTGCTCGGCCGACGACAACCCCGCTTGTCAGTGCAGAGCTGGTACAAGAGAAGCGCAAGAGCGTCATCACTCGTCGCAAGCCTGGCAGGCTGCCTCTGACACTTGGGAGTGAGGACCTGGAGGCGGGGTTCTGTAGCCACCTCATGGGTTAAAGAGGTTGCGCCCAGTTTGTACTGGAAAAAGATGCGGTTTCTGTAGTTTGTTTCTTGTACCTGATAAATAACATCGGGAGGGGCACTGGCGGGTCACAAATGCATCACAATGATAGTGCTTTAACACAAGTAGGGAGATAACATTTTGAAATGTAAATTCTGTTTATTCAGCGGAAAAGTTGCGCGTGGTCACCCCCGTGTGGTATTAGGTTGATTTCTGCCGAATCCTGCAGGAGTGAGATGAAAGTGGCCTGCGGCAGTATTTTTATCCGGGAGAGGAGGAAGGCAACGTGCACCGCCTCGTGAAATGGATCCAACGCTCTCAGCATTGCTGTGGCGGGGGAGCGCATTCCTTTGAAGTCTAATTCCGAGCCTCAGACAAATGGTGTGGGTTTGCGATGTGCAATGCGCACGCGCCTGGCGCACATGAACTGTACCCGATCCGCAGCAGTTTGGGTAGACTTATTAAAGCGCTACTATAATCTCGACCAAATTATAATTGCTAAAGCAATGCTGTAGGTCGAGACCTAAAAATAAATATGGAGATCAGATCCCCCCCCCTTCCGCTGGGTAAAGATAAGATTAAATATTTGGGTATTTACATCACAGGCAAAATACGAACAATTTATCAAACAAATTCTCCATGAATGTATAAGGTACTCATTCAGGATCACCCTCTACAAACTGCCATTTACATTTGTATGTGAGCGTTAAACGTGCAAGAGAGCACACAAAGGTTATGAGAGCCAACAGAAAGTCTGGAGGACTGGGGCTACTCTGCAAACTAAAACCAAGCCACCCAGCTCCGAATTATTTTCAAAATGGGCCACGTACAAGATGGAAAGACATTAGAAACGCATGGATGTGGTGGTAGGACAACAGGCTCCCTTTCATGGTTACACAAAACAGCAAGTCCCAAAGTCTGCTCTGTGTCTGAGATATTACGAACCTCCCTGAATATCTGAGATCTTATTAGAAAGGGACAGAAATACAGGACCTTCCCATGTACGCCCATTTTTCCGAATCCAGATTTCACCCCAAGGCTCAGTAGGCAAGAGTTATTTAAATTAGGTTGTTTGACCAGGGCAAGTGGGATTTCCATTCACAAGAAACTGGGCATCTGCAATATTTTCAGTTACGACACTGGGTTATGCACCCAAAAAAACAGAGAAGCAGAGTACAGACATCTTTCTCCTCCGAGACTTCACAGAACGGTCTCATCTTCATCATTAAGCTCCTCTGGTGAACTAGACTACCACCATACAGCAGCCAAACACGTAACAGTGACAGCCGGCACTTAACACCACTATTTCCAAAGATCATTGGCAACGCTTGTGGTTGGATGCTCTATACTTAGGCAAAACTGTACAAAATAGAGGATCCATGTATAAGAATAGGATGTTTTGGCATATCATCCCAAATAACGTAAAGTGTATGTATGGTAATGCGCCAAATCTCTGTGGAAGTAACTGTGAGATGGAAAGGGATGATATATATATATATATATCATGCCTGCGGCTACAAATGTTCTGGAAAGAGGTTTTTAGTCATATTAAGAGGGTGGCGGGATACCCAATTCGGCCGATCCTGCAATAATACAATACAAGAGTGGGCAAATAAATGATGGTGATTATTAGCTATGGAAAAACGAACGCAGGAATTAAATAAAATGGGAGGTAAATATGCTGTCATTTGGAGCCCGCTGGTCGTCTACTTGGAGGAGGGAAACGTGTTCTTAAAATGTACCTGAACACCGTGTCCTTTTAGACTGACCAGCTGCTAGGATGTTGATTTAGGTCATAAGTTGTAATATAGTCTGAGAAAGTTGACTTAAGAAGCGTTAAAATGTATTGTGTGTACAGTATTCAAAACTTCAAGCGTTGCACCTGATGTTTGTGGAAATGGTGTGTGGGAGTAAGAGGAGAGCTATACTGGTATGTAATTGCTGAATGTGCTTATTTGAAAAATCAATACTAGAGAAAAAATATATATGAATTCAGACTAAACAGTTTAAAAATTAAACATCATAAAACGTTAAACATGCCACACAGTGCTGAACGTAAAAAGAGTGAAAGCATCCCCTCAGTCAACCGAAAATGAACTGTGCAACATACTGTTGCACCTCAAACACCGAACGCTATTATGCGACTGCCGAGGGAAATATGTGGAATCTGAGAAGAGGAGGAGTGGAATAATCACTTCAGAAAACAACGTAATAAAAAAAATGCATTAACGCTAAAAAAAAACAAAAAACTGAATTCATCTACTCTAGGAGGGTAGAACATAGACCCAAGACCACATCACTGAGAGCTCCAGACGAATACAAAGATGGTCACAAATATGCAGCAAGGAAGAACCCCCTGAAATATCCAGGACTAATCTCAGTTGACTGGGAAACTGGACAGCATTGTCAGGACCAATCACTGACCCAAACAAAGGGACTCAATGGGGGGGGGAAAGCATTCCTGTACAGCTTTAAAAGACAAAACGAGGATACTCCTCACAATAAATAGTGTTTATAGGTGTCGACATCAATGTCAATACCTGAAGAACTGAGGAGATCATGAACGCAGGCCAACTAAAGATGTGTATGGCATGCAAGCGAATCCTAAGGAATAACGGATGATCTAACAGAAACACTGCACTGGTAAAAGCTGAAAAATAAACTGGAAGGATCTTCTAATTGAAGAGAACTTTAGGAAGACAAGATTGATACAGACTGGACACAACGTATTTCCTGGCACAGTTCTGATTTGTCAGCGAGTGTGCCGGCATCCAAATAGTTTCAATGAAACTAAAAACAAGTTCCAGTTTTGGGAGAGAGGGTCCTACGAACGTGCACATTTGCTACAATTTTTTGTATGCTCATACTGCCCTCTATTGTTTTATGTAGAGCACCACTGTTTTATGGTATTCCGTGCTATGCTGTCTCACCTCCTTCATGCAGTACAGCAGGCATTACTGAGCTGTGATCAGCATCTGAGGGCAATGCAGCAAGGATTCGGTTCATTCTCCTTATTGTGCACTTCATCAAAAGATAGAGGAGGGAGGAGGGAGATGGGTCATGTCATAAAAAGTTACTTTGCAGTATTCTCATTGAAGAGTTGCTGGCTAGAGCACGCGGTGCTCCACAAATAACCATACAGATGCAGTGTTGCAGGGTTGCTTTCTTACTTAATCGTGCCCGGCTCCCCCAGGATATTTATTGCTTAAATCTGGCAGTACGCCAGATGATACTACTTGGCACACACACAAGGGGTCCAACCATCTATCACCACTGTGTGTGTGGTGTCGCCTAAGTTATCGTGACACTATATTCCTCCCATGCGAAACAAGGTGGTGGACACTGTTCCTCTAAGAATTGTGTTAGGGATTCTAGATGTGGGAACCAACCACCAGCAAATCAGTGGTGGTGGAGGGGGTATCTGAATACACTAGGAGGAAGAGGGATGTGGGAATCCCGCTTTTGCGGAACTAGGGTCCCCACACACCCAGCAAGCTAGGTGTCATGCTTCATCATCTGGACCTGCTCCTTGTTGGGCCGGCGCTGCAATGCCCAACGGGCACCCGCGAAGGGGATTTTTGACAGAGATCTTTTGTTCCTTTGCCGTATGATGAAGTGGGGGGTGTGGTCCGTGGAGGTGTAGATATGGTGGAGTGCAGTGAGTGCATTTAAAAAGGTTGGATATTTTTTATTCCGGCTGGTTATCCACCTTCTTAAAAATATTTTAGAGTGGCAGTTCCCCTATGGAGGGTGGTCATTTGACACTATGCTCTGCTCTCTGGGTCGACATGTTTCTTGCCCGTTGGTTAAAAATACTGTGGCAATTCTTCAGGACCTATAATGTGAAAAAATGAAAACAGGATATATATATCTACACTAAATGGTGCTGTGCTGCTAGTGGCTAACTACCATCCAGAAGGCACGGTTTGCTTTTGTAGTGTCTGTATGAGGACCTAGAGAGACAAAAATGTGGAAAGAGAATATAAAGACTATATTCCTCCCATGCCATGGAAAGACAATAATACTAACCACAAAAAATATCAAACATTTCAAACTACAGTATTCTAGTCCATCATCATTATAACACTTCAACACTTCCTATTCAAGATTACTCACGACCTTCATCCACCTCGAATCAGCCACAAACAAGTCTTAATACTTCTGGGATTCTCTCCCCCATTGATCTTCGGCTTCTGCCGAAAACGGCTGGGGCTGGGCTTGGCATAGGTGCCGGAGAGACCGTGAGGGTGTCCCGAACAGATCTTCTGATTGACCATCGGCTTCTTGGTCTGGCACACAGTGTTTGCCATGATCAGGGTGACCATCGTCTACATTGTCGCCTAGATCAATGGAGGCTGGTCTTGACACTGATCTCAGTGGAACCTTCTTAAAAACTGGAAAACGTTATGGGTCACCACTCAGTGCCTTTCTGGGCTGTCACTTTCGTGCTGTTGATATGGGTGACGATCCAGGGGTCGAGTTCAAAATGCATTCTGAATTTCCCTCCGAAGTGACGATCCTCCACAAGCACATGGTCGCACACTGATGGGACTCTCCTTCGCTTTCCATTTTTGGGATGCATACTCGTCGTTGTGGAGTCTCCGGAAGGTAGACTGGTCAGGAGGATTGGTCATGCTGTCCCACGCAGGGTGGTGGGAGATGGTGTCTACCATGGAGCCACCAAAAACACATCTTGCAGGACGACATGCCAGTCGGAGAGTGGGGGTGGGGAGTCTGTATTCCCTCAGGAACTGATACAGGGCAAATTCAATGCTGGTGTCACAGTCCGGATCACCTTGGTCAGGGTTATCATCAGACGTTCCACCTTCCCGCTGGCTTGAGAGCAGTGGAGGGGGGGGTATGGGGGGGGGGGGTTGCGGCGATGTTTGATGCTTTGGAAGCTCAGGTATTCAGTCGGCTCAGAGCCATTTAAGGGGAGCCCATGGTCAGTGTGGATTTCCCCAATTAGCCTGTGTGCGGCCATAAGCTTCTCCAGCTTCGGGATGACCTCAGCAGCTGAGGTGGTGGCTAAAAGCTCCACTTCACGATAGTGCAAGTAGTCATCTACTACCACCAGCATGTGTGCCCCGTTCAGAAGGCTGCCAAAATCTGCACTGACTCACTGCCACAGGGCCTTAGGGCCAGATTTCATGATGACAGGGACTAACTTGTCGCAAGGCAGGTTGGGCATCCTTGCACTACCGCTTCCAACTTCTGGTCCTGCCCCGTGGACCAGACCTTGCTCCAGAGTCCGTTCTTGGACTTTACAATGCCTTGGTGTGTTCCAATTGTGAGAAGAACAGCTTCATGAGTCAGGCTTTTGGATTGCACCAGGCGTGGACCTCGTGGCTGACACCCTTTGCTGGTGACTGACAGTCCTTGCCGGTTATTATACAGTGCCGTAGAGCTGTGGGGGCTGCTTCTGTCCGGAGGGGTGTTGGGCTATGAAGTGGCCTCCAGTCACTGGTGAGCATAGCTTCTATATCCATTTGCAGATGATCGTCACGCTGTGTGGCATCCACAACATCGGTCAAGGAAATTAGCAGGGGCTGGGAGCGGTCCAAAACGAGCCTGACATACTCTTCTGTTTCTTTGGCTTTGGTCGTCTCCGGGGAGGGTGGCCGCAGTGCACACCTGGACAGGAAATCCGCAGGGTGAAGAGTGCCCGGCTGGTAACTCACTGTGAACTGGAACTTCTGCAGTTGCTAGATCCACTTCTCGACCCTAGAAGGAGGACGCGCGGAGGACCCTTGGAACAGAGGGACCAGTGGCTTGTGGTCCGTGATGACTGAGAAGAGGTGTCTGTTCAGGTGTATGTAGAAATGCAGGCAGCCCTGTAGGATGGCAATTGCTTCGTGCTCAATTAGTAGCGCTGCTCCGTGGAAGTGTGACTGGCATACACCACAGGGGCCCATTCTCCGCACTCGTTTTGGGCTAACACTGCTCCTAGACCGGTGGAACTGGAATTTACCACCAGCTGAGATGCTCTCTGCGGATTGAAATCCACCAGAATTGTGTCTATGGATAAGGTAGCCTTCGTCTGTCGAAATGCTTCCTTCTGTTCGGGGCCCCATACTAAAGGACTAGATGACTTGGTGACCTCCTAGAGAGGGCCTGTGACATCTGATAGATTTTTCATGAAGCACTACAGTACGTCACCAATCTGAGGAAGCTGTGGACACCGAAGATGGAGCAGGAGCGTCTTATATGTTGCATACTTTCTCCGGGTCAGGACCAATACCTTTGTCTGAGAAACTGTATCCGCAGAAGCGGATGTCTCTTTGCAGAAAGTCACATTTTTCACAGTGGAGCGTCAGTCCAAGCTTGGCTAACCTTGTAAAAATGGCATGGAGGCAGTGAGGTGCTCCCCAAGCGTGGCAGAATGAACAAGGATGTCATCACTCACGTTCAGCATGCCAGGCAGATCTTGCAGGACTGTCTTCACAATGTTCTGGACCACCTGCACCACACTGGAGATGGCAAAGTTTAGTCTGGTGTACCTCCAAAGGCCAGCATTTGTTGAGGTGGTGGTGGTGAAAGGGCGAAAGCCCGGGTGCAGTGGGTTTGGGTGGTAGCCTGACCGGAGGTCAATCTTCGAAAATCACTTAGAGCCTGACAACTCTTTGATGATGTTGTCTTTGGTTGGCGTCAGATGTCTTTTGCGTTTGATCGCAACTTTTGGGATCCTCATATCCACGCAGATCTGGAATGCGTCCGGCTGCTTGGGCTTCTTCGTCTCCATGATCAGGGATACCCATGAGGTGGGGTCTTTCTCTCGCTCTATGATACCTGCTTTCTCCAGGAGTCTCAGCTCAGTTTTAACTTTGGGCTGGAGGTGGAAGGCTATGCGACGGTGTCTGAAGGCCACATGACCCACAGATTTGTTGTTGTGAAGACGTATGGCTGGTCCAGTGAGATAGCTGATCCCTTCGAACAGGGGTGTGAAATCTTAAAGAAGGCGGTTCAGACCTTGTTCATGTACACTGAATGCAAATTGTATGAGGTTAAGGTCTTGGGTGGTGCTGCAGCTGAGGAGGAATCCTGAACTCTCCTGTGACACGTACACTCCTGCTTTCCTTCATGTGGACTCGTGAGCTAGGTCCGCGTAAACATGCAGTGGGGAGTGGTTGCTGAACGCATACACCTGTACGCTGGTGCTTCGGAGCATTGGAGGGTCCGGCAGACTGTGGTATATGTCTTCGGCAATAAGGTTGATCAACGCCCCTGTGTCTATTAGGATGGAAACAACATGGTTCTGCACCTCTACCTGGCACATAGGAGCAGATTGACAATTCATTTTGAAGGTGTCCAGTGTCCTGACCACATGGACAACAGCTGTGTTGTCCTCATCCATGTCTTCGTAAGACAGAGTGTCCTAAAGTTGTTCCAATGTGCTGAGGGCGTTACTTGACGGCTTGGGCCATCGCCCTTGTGAGGATCAGCAGACTTCAACAAAGTGGTTAGGCTTGCCACATGCGCTGCAGGTTTTGCTGATCACTGGGCATGCTTCACTGTGAGGGTAAGGGTCACCCCACTACCTGCACAGGCAGGACAGCAATACTTGTATGGCTAGGCCAGCCAGATGCTTCATGGGGTTTCACTTATCCACACACTCTTCTTCTGGATGGTGTTGACAGGCTCTTCTTTGAGACTGAAGAGGTAGGGTCCACATGAGCTGCCCGAGCCCTTGGAGAGATCCTTTGAAAACCCTAAGGTCAGTATGTCCCTCATTGACATGTTGGGCTCCTGGAGGATCCGTTCCCGCAGCTTGGTGGATGCGCACCCCTAGATGAATTGAGCGCATATTTCATAGTCATCATCTGGATACAGGTACTGGCAAGATCACTCAGCCGCCCATGGAAGACGTCCACAGATTCCTCTGGAAGCTGCCAAGCTTGGCACAGGAAGAATCGCTCGTAATCAGGATTGGCTTAAGGTTCGAAGTGGGCTGTAATGGCTTCCCTTAGCACAGTGTAGTTCGGGTGGGGGGGGGCTGGGGGGGCAGCTTCTACAACTGTCTGGATATCTTGTGGATGTCAGCGCCTCCCACGTGTCGAAGCATTGGTCGCCTGCAACCTGGAGGCATTTCAATGGCGAAGTAATTCTCAAATCACTCAACCCACACTTTTCAGCTAGCGGCTTGGGAAGGCGGGGGCCTAGTGATGGTGAATGGTTCTAGAGCCGGAATAGATGCCATGAGTGTAATAGGGTGGGGCGCTCGAGGTACCTTAGGTGAAGAAAGGCAGAGCAGGCCACAATGCCGGGGCGACAGAGAGTGCAAGTGCCTGGATGTGTGTGGGGGTTGCAGTAGTGTAAGGTGTCCTCTATATAAGTCTATCTTGGGATACAGGTCCACCAGTAGTGATGTAGACTTTACTTACTGGTTGTCAGCCACCTGTATAAGCTGTCCTTGCATGTCCTTATTTAGACTTATAGTCCCTTTATTGTTTATTTTCTTTTTTTCTTTTACAGGACGCATGTTTTCTTCTTTCGTCACCAGTGCCAGCATGAAAGTGGAATGAGGAGGTGCAGCGAGGGGGGCAGACGTGTGGAGGTCGGTAGGTAGGGCGTTGGTGTATTAAACACCAGGCAATGGCAGCTGGGGCCACCGACCTGGAGCAGCCCTCTTCTGGACCAGGTGCAAAGCTGCTGGATAATGCTGGGAGGTCCTGGAGCTAACATGATTGCCTCTTTCGGGACGAGGACGGTCCCCGGAAACCTCAGGGCGGCCATGTGGTGGAGCACTACCTCTGGCAGCTGTCGGAAGACTACAGCAGCAAGGAGCCAGAGCAGGCTGAAGCACTCAGGCATCAGCAGCTCCAGTGTGGGGGGAAACTCTGGCTGGATCAGGAGGGAGCAGGGTGAGGGGTCGTGTGAACTGAGTGACAGGGGAGGCACGTGTAGACAGAGCAGGCCGCCTCGTTGCCAGTGTAGAGTTGCTGGTGAGAGCATGTGGCGCTCCATAAATGATCACACGGATGCAGTTTCTTGTGGTGGTTACTTTCTTACTTAACCACGCCTGGCTCCCCCGGGCTATTTATTGCTAACGTCTAGTCCTACGACAGACACACTACTTGGCACACGCACAAGGGGTCAAACCATCTATCACCCCTGTGTGTGTGGTGTCCCCTTCGATATCGCGACACTATATTCCTCCCATGCCATCGTAAGACAACAATACTAACTACAAAAATGATCAAACATTTTACCCCACAGTATTCTAGTCCAATATCATCATAAACACCAACCAATTTTTAACATAAGATCGCACAAATGTAATGTTTATCAAGTCTGTTAAAAAAGCCCTCAACTTTTAGTTCAATGCAAATAATTCCCTATACGATTCTATGTGAATTTCTTTACCATCTTCCCCCTTGCTGCGCACACTCTAACTTACTTTCAGCTGCTTGAAGTGTGGCGTTTACCAGTAGATAAGTAGAACTACACTTCACAGATTGCAATCAAAACTGTTTTGAATAAGACTGATGTGGGAGATCCCATTTTCGTTTTCCTTGGGTTTCCACAATCTTCTGAAATTTAATAAAGTACAGGGCCTCTAAATCACTGGTCTTTTTACCGTTCTTATGTTTACTTTGCCTTATTGGCTTGTGGATATGTGGCGCAGTACTTCTAAGTCGGTGGTTGCTCCCAATGTTCTTCTTCTGTGTCCATGGTTCATTCAAACTTTTAGTCCTACTTTTATATATATGACCTGGCCAGTTTTTGTTTTTAAATCTGCCCGTCCTAACACAGGACCATGGTGGCAGCAGGGGATGAAACTTTAACCTTCAGAAAGCAGAATCTTCTACCTTAAACACCAAGCCACTTCTGAAACCTTTTTAAAAAAATTATTTTCTTAGGTAGAATGAAGAGTAGCACCAGACGTCATCATCTATTTTCATACAAAAAATAACCGTACTTTTAGCCCAGTTGACCTTAGGCAGATAAGACACCTCTCTTCCTCAGTACAGCCAGAAATAGTACCTATAGCAAAGCTCCCTGCAGCAACTCAGCCTTGCGTGAATGGACGTGAGAACTACATACCCAAGTAGTCAGCAGCGCCACTGCAGCTTATACCATCTGGGCAACCGAATGGGGCTTTGGAGGCGGGCAAGTTAGTAGGAACCTTGCCCCCTCTGCACCCAGGGCCTTTGGAGGAGTATTGCAGGCCAAGAGTCTGCTGCGCAGGGGTTGAACAGGTGGGACACAGGGGCAGCGATTGAGGGTTGTAAAGCTTTAGGCAGTTTAGGGGAGATCCTCTTTAGATGAGTACACACTAGCCACAGGAACTAGGTAGGGTGTGGGCACTAATTTGCGCATAGCCCACCGTTCCACCCCATAAGAAGAGTTTGGTTGGTCAAGACATTGGTTTTTGTGAAGTGGAGATGTTGAGGCTCCAATGGAGCAGGTGTTATTTTTGTTGATTTCAACTGTTGGGGAGGTTTGTCGCTTATGAGCAGATCCTGGTAGGCTGTACACTGTAGCTAAGGATAGAAACAGGGTTAGTTAAGCTGCAGTATAGGCGGATCAGCTCAGGTGGTGAGGGATTAGTTACTTACCTGTAATCCTAGTTCTCTTCCAGGGGTATACTCATTAAAGTCATAAGCACTGAATTATCTCCGCCCATGAGCGGGGACCCGGAACACATAAACAATATACATATATATGTGTAAATATAACCCAAAGTACTAAGTAATTATACACATATACATGTATAATAACCATAATATGCAGCCTAACCTTAACACATAGGCTAATCAAACCAAAACCTTACACGTTCTGAAGCATGAAAATATGCTGTATATAAATGCAATAAACAGGCATGAGCCTAAAATGCATTTCATAGCCATGAAAAAAACTTTTATTTTCATCAAAGAACCTGTAGTAAACAGTTATTAGCCTAAAAGGGCTGCATATGAAAAAATGTCTGTGTACAGAAAATCAGACTGGCACCCTGCCTTTAAGGCCCCAGAGAATCTGCACACTTTGCCTTTAAGGCCTCCAGGAGAACTCTGTTCCCATCATGCCCCACAGGTGACAGTTAGGTCAGTTCTTTTGTACGGTACAGTAAACTTTAGCAGGAATCTGCACTTAAACATATTGAAACTTTAAACCTTAATGCTACTGCTCGCCCGGGGAGGCGGGAGGGTGCTTATGACTTTAATGAGTATACCCCTGGAAGAGAACTAGGATTACAGGTAAGTAACTAATCCTTCTCTTCCAGGGGATACTCATTAATAGTCATAAGCAGTGAATAGAGTAGCAAGCTCATACCCACAGAAGCGGGCGAACAGATAAAAGCATAGTCATACTTTAAAATCACAGTGTTTAACTAGTATTAGCAAACACATTTCTGAGTGATGCTTGTCCCACTTGTGCATCAGTCTGAGCATCAGAATCCAAACAGTAATGGCGTGTAAACGTATGCACTGAACGCCAAGTAGCTGCTTTACATATCTCTGACATAGCCACATTCCTAAGGAGAGCTGTGGTAGAAGCTTTTCCCCTCGTAGAATGAGCCCTAGGTCTACCTGATAAAGACTTGTGGGCTAGCTGATAAGCCAGTAAGATACAAGACACTATCCACCTAGAAATGGATCTCTTGGATGCTGCCAAACCAGTATTTGTAGGACCATAGTTCACAAACAGACGGTCCGTCTGTCTCAAGGACTTTGTTTTATCTAAGTAAAATTTCAAAACCCTTTTTAGATCTAATGAATGTAAAGTCCGTTCTGCCGGACTTGAAGGGTTCGGAAAGAAAGTAGGCAATGTTATGGATTGGTTAATATGAAAATCCGACACCACCTTAGGTAGGAAAGCAGCACCACTCTGTTTCCATGAAAAACTGTGTACGGTTCATTGCAACACAAAGCCTGGATTTCGCTCACCATACGAGCAGAAGTGATGGCCACCAGGAACGCTACTTTCCAAGACAGGTGTTGCAAAGACGCTTTATGTATCGGCTCAAATGGGGGACCCATTAATTTAGTCAATACCACGTTAAGCTCCCAAGGTGGAGACGGAGACCTGATTGGAGGATAAACCTTTCTTAACCCCTCCAGAAAATCCTTCACCACAGGCATTCGAAAGAAAGATATCTGTGTTGGCGATTTTCTATAAGCAGTTATTGCAGCAAGATGGACTTTGATGGAATTAAACTGCAAACCAGATTCAGCAAGGTAAAGAAGATAAGGCAAGACCACCTTTTTTTGACCATGAATAGGGTCCAGACCCTTACTCTGACACCAAAGGTAAAAGCGTTTCCACTTAAATACGTAGGATTGTCTCGTAGAAGGCCGCTTTGCTTCCTTAAGGATGTTCATACACTCCGGATTCAGCTGTAAGTGCCCGTACTGGATGACTTCAGGAGCCATGCTGCCAAGCGCAGGGAGGGCAGATTGGGATGAAACACTTGCCCCTTCTGCTTGGACAGAAGATCCGGGCGACACAGCAATCTCCTGTGCGGTGTTATTGACAACTGGAGGAGATCTGGGAACCACCACTGGCGTGGTCACTCTGGGCAAATCAGTATCATTCTGGAGTGAGTCTTGTACAGCCGATTGATCACTGCTGGTATCAACGGTGTCGGTGGAAAGGCGTACAGCAAATTTTGACACCAATCTATCAAAAGGGCATTCCCTTGAGACCCTTTCTGGTAGAACCTGGACGCGAAGACTGGGCATTTTGCGTTTGCCGCGTCTGCGAACAGATCTATGTCTGGTGTTCCCCAATCCTGGAAAATGCTGTGCGCGACGTCTTCGTTGAGAACCCAGTCGTGCGCTTCGACGAAGTCTCTGCTGAGGTCGTCCGCCTGTGTGTTGAGACTCCCTGGCAGGTGAATTGCTGTTATGGACAGGTCTCGTGCCAGTAACCAATGCCAGATGGTCTGGGCTTCTATGGAAAGAGTCCTGGATCTGGTACCCCCCTGCTTGTTTAAGTAATACATTGTAGTTGTATTGTCTGTTTGCACCAGGAGGGACCGAGTCTGTAGCGATGGCGCCAGGGACTTGAGAGCAAGAAGGACCGCTCTGAGTTCGAGAAGATTGATGTGATATCCTTTCTCGAAGTCTGACCATTGCCCTTGTTCCTGCAGAGGGCCCATATGCGCCCCCCAGCCTTGGAGAGAAGCATCTGTTATCAGAGTCTGCGTTGGTGGGTCCTGATGAAAAGGAACTCCCTTCATCACGTGCACCTTCTTCATCCACCACCGGATGGAATCTTTTGCAGACTGTTGGAGACAAATCCGGTCCTCCCAGCATCCCGTCCTCTGCTTCCACTGATCTTCCAGACACTGTTGTAGAGGACACATCTGCAAACGTGCGTTTGGCACGATGAAAATGCATGACGCCATTGAGCCCAGGAGAGAGGACACTTGCCGAACTGTCGGACGTGCAGTTTGAAGGAGAAGTAGACACTTCGCTCTGATGGATGACCACCTCTCCTCCGAAGGACACACGTTTTCTACTTCTGTATCCAGCTGAGCACCCAGGTAGTGGATCTTCTGGGTGGGGTTCATTATCGACTTCTTGTAGTTGACTTGCAGACCCAACTTGTACATGAGCTGAAGACAAATCGACAGATGTTCCTCTAGAAGCGATGGGGATGAACTCTTCAGAAGCCAGTCGTCTAAGTACGGATATATGAAAATCCGACTCTTTCGAAGACAAGCCGCCACTACAGCCATACATTTTGAAAATGTCCTGGGAGCTGATCTCAGGCCAAAAGGAAGCACTGCGTACTGATAATGACGAGCCGCCACTTGAAACCTGAGAAATTTGCGATGTTTTCTGGATACCGGAATATGAAAATAAGCGTCCTTTAGATCGATGGAGCACATCCAATCCCCTTGGTGTAATTGAGGGAAGATCTGGTGAAGAGCCAGCATTCGAAATCTCTCCTTCCGAATGAATTTGTTCAGTCGCCTCAAATCCAGAATGGGTCTGAACTCTGTGACTGGACCTTTTTTCTGCACAAGAAAGAATCGAGAGTACAGGCCTTGACCTCTCTGCTGGAAAGGGACTGGTTCTATGGCCTTCTTCTTCAGGAGGACGTTCGCCTCCTGTTGCAAGCGCTTTATATTCCACTGAACCATCTTTAGAGGGCGCATGACAGGGGGTACCTTCTTGAATCTCAAAAGGTACCCGTTCTGAATGACATCCAGCACCCATCTGTCCTTCGTGATCTGTTTCCACTCTTCCAGATAACGCACAATACTTCCTCCAACCGGAGTGGGACACGGTTGTAGAGGAAGCATCCATTCATTGTTTCTGAGGCTGCTTGGCAGCTGATGACTGCTGCCTATTTCCATTGCCTCTGCCCCGTCCAGGCCGCCGCTGCTGGAATTGCGATCTTTGTTGATTCGGGCCTTGATTTTGTGAAGACCAATTAGTTTGTTGACTCCTTTGCTGAAAAGATCTCTTGTCATAGGGACGAAAAGTACCCCGACGTTTAAATTCTTTTTTCTTCTCAAGGCCTACGGCCTTAAGAGTGTCCAACTCCACCTTCATCTTAGACATCTCATCGTCTGCATGAGATCGAAACAGAGTTGATCCATTAAAAGGTAAGCTTGGCAGCTGATGACTGCTGCCTATTTCCATTGCCTCTGCCCCGTCCAGGCCGCCGCTGCTGGAATTGCGATCTTTGTTGATTCGGGCCTTGATTTTGCGAAGACCAATTAGTTTGTTGACTCCTTTGCTGAAAAGATCTCTTGTCATAGGGACGAAAAGTACCCCGACGTTTAAATTCTTTTTTCTTCTCAAGGCCTACGGCCTTAAGAGTGTCCAACTCCACCTTCATCTTAGACATCTCATCGTCTGCATGAGATCGAAACAGAGTTGATCCATTAAAAGGTAAATTGACCATTTTCCTCTGTGCCTCCGGCTTTAGCCCCGTAAGGTGAAGCCAGGCTGTACGTCTTGCGCAAACACCGTGTGCATAGCCATGAGCCGACAAGTCCGCAGCATCAGCAGCCGCACTAATGCTCTGGTTAGCCACCAAACCTCCTTCCTCCACTATTTCCCGGAAGTCTTTCTGATCCTCTTTAGGGAGTTTATTTGCAAAACGAGCCACTGAGTCCCAGAGCAGACGGTCATAGCGGCCCAATAGAGCAGCCGCACTGGCCACTCGCATGACCGATCCTGAGGTATTGCACATCCTTCGCCCCAAGGAATCCATACTCTTACTGTCCTTTTCAGGTGGAGCAGAAGAGGTAGATGCTGCCGAATGCGCCTTTCTGACTGCTGCTACAATCAGGGAGTCTGGTGGTAGGTCAGACCGCAAAAACATTGGGTCTTCCTCTGGAGCCTTGTATTTCTTCGCAATCCTAGAAGGACCTGAACCCACCGTGGCCGGAGTTAGGAATGTCCTCATTGCTGGTTCAATCAATCCGGGCACTAACGGTAGAAGAGGCCTGCCAGTCGTCTTGTGATGTAAGGTTTCGAAGATGACTGACGTTGCTACCTGGGGAACTGCCATTTTGATGCTGAATTTACTCACTCCACGACATAATACATCATTAAATGTGCTTAAATCGTCTACTGGAGACACTCTGGAAGGAGGAGTAGAAGATATAGTCGGAGAATAGTCTCTATATGAAGATCTTGAAGAGGACGAAGACGATGTAAAAAGATGGAGTAGGAGTTCTACGTCTTCTTTGAGGAGTTGCCGATCGCTGCCTCCTACGCTCCCCTGAACGAGATTTCTCTCTCACTAAGGATCTTGAGCGTGATCTTCTATGCAGCTCCGTCCGAGGGACCGGAGCTCTCTCCCCCATTATCGGACGCATCTTCAAATGCCTTAAACTTTCCAACCACCTCGGTGACAAGTTAATAGGCCGCTCTGTATGCTCAGGTGATTCAGGTGACACCTGCACAATATTCAGCTCTGCGGAAGACTTAGAAGCTCTCGACGCTGCACTGTGTTCAGAGACCAATGAACCAGATGGGGTCCGCTGTCTGGGCACCAACTGTCTGTCATCTGACACTTGCCCTGAGGTTGAGCCCGAATGAGCCACCACAGAAGAGTCCTGGTGCACTATCCCTTGCCCCACTGCAGATCTGTTGTCTTGCTGATTGTTAGAACTGGCTATTTCTGGTAGGCTAAGGCTGACGCCAAAGCCAGGCAAAAACCACCATTCTAATCAGGGCAAGGAAGTCACACGCCAAGATAACCCCTGCTCACCCCCTTGGTAGCTTGGCACAAGCAGTAAGGCTAAACTCGGAGGCAATGTGTAAAGCATTTGCGTCAGCGCACAACAGCAACAACATACTAGGCACACCACAAAAGAGACTCCACACAAGGTTATTATAAAAATACCTTTTGTATTGTAAAAACACATCAGATAAAATCACATATATACATGGTCCAACTGGCACGGGCAATATTCACGTGGGATTATTCACAAGACAGGGCCACATGGGCCACTGTCATAATCAGCACTTAGTAGAAATGAAATACTGTCAGAATTTAGAATAAAAGAATATAAAATCACTGTAGCACAAAGTAACAGTTATGAATCACATCCAGTAACTACTGGGAACAGGTAAGTACACACTACGCAACCCTAAACCCCTTAGGAGCATGTCACGCAGGGAACCAGGACCTCACTAGAACCCCCTGTACTAAAAAGGACAACCACCTAAGAATAAAATACACTTAGGGGTATAAATCAGAACACATTACCCATGATGCATGAATATACATTCAGAGGAGTAGTAAAGAAAGAAAACCCATGATGTATAGACCTACTCATTCAGCGGTGTTAAGGACAGAGCACATGATGCAATCAAAATACATTCAGGGGTGCAGCGCAAGAAGACACATGATGCCTAAAACATTCAGAGGTGCAGCGCATGAAAAGAAAGACACAGAACGCATAAAAACATTCAGAGGTACCAGAGTAATACAATAGCGCACGGATCACATGATGTCTAAAAACATTCAGAGGTGTAGGAATAACACATGATGCAAGAGATCACATTCAGAGGTGCAATAACCATACCATTGCGCAAACTCACATAAGCCACTACCTGTGGCAGTCCCTAGGCCAATGGCCTTGTTGGGGCTCAGACGCCCCGAGTCTCAATGTCAGGGTGCCAGTCTCAAAGTACAAAAAGCCTAAACGTGGCAGCTACCCACAAAGTGCTGGGCAACTGGGGAACAACAAAACTGCGCCAGGGCCCTCACTGGCCCTTAGGCGCCAACTGCGCCACTGCTGGAGCCACACAGGCTCTGGGCATATCGCACATGCCCCAGACGTTGGAGCTCTCAGGCTCTAAAAACAATGGTGCCCCCATGAGCCTCACCGGACTCTAACCCTCACACTCGGAGGCAGGAGGGGACGGACACCGACAATGTGCCCCGAAGCCCCCTCTATCGAATATGGCCCTCTCGGGGACCAAACAGGCTCTTAAACAGAAATAGTCTCTATGGAGCCCCCAGGCTCTCAAGACAACTGGGCCCCCTAGAGCCTCCGTGGCTCTAACAACAGAATCTTGCTGGCAGGAAGGGGCGAGCACCGACAATGTGCCCAGACGCCCCCTCTAACCACAAATGGCCCCCGGAGCCTTCTCATGGCTCCGGGCAACGTTGGGGCGACTCGCTGCCAACCGGGGCCGCCCTGACTCTGTGCCTCGAAGCGGCACCAACATGCAGAAATGCGGGCCCTCAAGAGCCCCTCGCGGGCTCTGCAATCATGGTGGGGCGACCCACTGCCATTCGGGGCCGCCCTTACTCGGCGCCTCGACCGCCACCGCGCGGAGCTCCCCCCCCCCCCCCCCCCGCAGTCCTTCACTCACCGGCTCTGTTGTGCGGCAGGGGCGGGGCTCGGCGGCATCTGAGGAGCTCCTGCTCCTCGCAGACTCTCCTCGCTTGGCTCGGTCCCCCGTCCTGGGACCGGGACTCAGAGTGGAGCCAGCAAGGCTCCCGGTGGCAGTCCCTTCTCTCGCTGCAGGGCTCCCTCGGCACACGGGAGCCCTGTTAACCGGCCGCCACCTCTCTTCCTCGCCGCCTCATCTCCAGCAGGTCACGAGCGATGGGCCAATTCTATCGCGGCTCCTTCGGCGAGCCCCCAGTGACGCCAGAGCCTCTGCAGGCGTCTCGGCCAATCAGAGCACGTCTCTCCTCGGGTCTCGGCCAATCCGGTCGCGGCCCCTTCGTGGTTTGTTTTCTCCGCGGCAGATCGAGGTGGGCACTCGTAAATAATTAACTAAATACGGGCAAGAATCCTCAGCGCGTCCAGCGCTATAAGCGAGCTTAAAAGCGCTCCTAAGAGCTAGAAAGTCCAGGGAAAGCAGGCAGAGCGCTCCCAGGCGCTCAGGGGGAAGCACAGCGCCTCCAGGCGCTAGAAATCAACTTCAGCGCTCTCCACAGGAAAAGGCAGCTTCTCCATGCTTAAGGGGTTGAGTGCGCTACTGGGGTGTAGGCGCATCCCTGTGGTGGGCACACTTGTGTGGGGCTGTGTGTAACAAGACAACACAGTGATTCCCGAAAGTAGTTCAAATAAAGTTCCAATCGTTGAAGTTTTCAAAGTTTTAATTAAAGTTTTTCATTGGTATATTTCATATTGTTTTCATATGAAAACAATATGAAATATACCAATGAAAAACTTTAATTAAAACTTTGAAAACTTCACCGATTGGAACTTTATTTGAACTACTTTCGGGAATCACTGTGTTGTCTTGTTACACACAGCCCCACACAAGTGTGCCCACCACAGGGATGCGCCTACACCCCAGTAGCGCACTCAACCCCTTAATTATTTAGGACGTTCCAGGAACAGTGACGTCACCTGTAGGAGCACCTTAATTTGACTACTTTACCTACCTTTTCAACTAATTTTTTCAAACACCCACGCTGTGCGCCTCGCCCAATTACCTCAGTCTAGCTTCTCCATGCTGCCACGGTCCCAGAGCTTCCCCAGGGGCAAAGCCAAGTCCCCCCTTCAGCCCAGGCAGGGCAGAGGGGTCCCCCAGGAGTCCAGGAATCCAGGGGCTGGGCAGCGCCCACCCCTGGTAGATTCAAGTCAGCCGCAAGAACAAGAGCAACCCACTGCCATTCGGGGCCGCCCTTACTCGGCGCCTCGACCGCCACCGCGCGGAGCTTCCCCCCCCGCAGTCCTTCACTCACCGGCTCTGTTGTGCGGCGGGGGCGGGGCTCGGCGGCATCTGAGGAGCTCCTGCTCCTCGCTTGGCTCGGTCCCCCGTCTTGGGACCGGGACCGGGACTCAGAGTGGAGCCAGCAAGGCTCCCGGTGGCAGTCCCTTCTCTCGCTGCAGGGCTCCCTCGGCACACGGGAGCCCTGTTAACCGGCCGCCACCTCTCTTCCTCGCCGCCTCATCTCCAGCAGGTCACGAGCGATGGGCCAATCCCATCGCGGCTCCTTCGGCGAGCCCCCAGTGACGCCAGAGCCTCTGCAGGCGTCTCGGCCAATCAGAGCGCGTCTCTCCTCGGGTCTCGGCCAATCTGGTCGCGGCCCCTTCGTGGTTTGTTTTCTCCGTGGCAGATCGAGGTGGGCACTCGTAAATAATTAACTAAATACGGGCAAGAATCCTCAGCGCGTCCAGCGCTATAAGCGAGCATAAAAGCGCTCCTAAGCGCTAGAAAGTCCAGAGAAAGCAGGCAGAGCGCTCCCAGGCGCTCAGGGGGGAAGCACAGCGCCTCCAGGCGCTAGAAATCAACTCCAGCGCTCTCCACAGGAAAAGGCAGCTTCTCCATGCTGCCACGGTCCCAGAGCTTCCCCAGGGGCAAAGCCAAGTCCCCCCTTCAGCCTAGGCAGGGCAGAGGGGTCCCCCAGGAGTCCAGGAATCCAGGGGCTGGGCAGCGCCCACCCCTGGTAGATTCAAGTCAGCCACAAGAGCAAGAACAAGAACATTTTGGAAGAGGACACAGCCCCTTCTTATACACAGAAATGTCTTTGAAGCCCTTTGAAGTCTTGGGGCAAGGGGCCCTGAGTACTGGAATGTTTCTGGTGTTCGTCTTCCTGTCAGCCTCCGGTCAGAGGTGACAGTGGGCCGTCAGGAGGGAGAGCCAGCATGGTGGGCAGGCAGGCACGGCCCGGCACCACCAGACGCACTTTCCTCCCATCCCTGACAGCAGATGGGGGCCTTTCATCTACGGCTGACTCAGACCCCCTCCTCCGGGGCCTTGCAGACCCTGCAGACCCTGTCCTACTCAAACCAGACAGTCCATCCACCAGCAGGCCCAGGCACTCCTGGGCCAGGCTCACCAGCCAATCGCACGCCAGAGCCAACTTACACAAATATGCCAACTTCTAAAAGTGGCGCTTCTAGACTAGACACAAACATGCCGCATATACCATTTTGCAGCATTCATTCTCACGAGTTCGCTCATACCAAACTCGCCCCTGCACTCCCCACACATCAGGAACTACCATGGGCATACATATTCCCCATTCATTCCTATGGGAGGGCAGGTCACTCACCACTCATTCACAGAGAGCTCAAGCACTTTACACTGTACCACAGTGAAAAAGTGCGCAGAGGCCTAAATTCACCAACACCAGGTTCCATAAACAGGCTAGGAAAAAGCAAAAAGTCTAGGGGTGAACCTGCCTAAAGGGCCGGGTCCAACACTGATCATGCGGGGAACCTTCCACTCTAGGTTCGGGACTTATTTCTGACCTCGACAAAGACCTAATTGAGGTCCCAGAGGCTTGTCTTGATAGTCTCGACTCCGACCTATGATCAGGTGGGGGAGACCTAGACACTCCATGCTTCGAGCCCGAAGCATGCTTCGACGTCGACTTATGTCGCGATGGAGACCTTGACCTTCTCTTTTTAGGTCTCGACGTCGAATCCTTCAACGTCATCCTTTCTCTCGACGTCGATTTTTTCCTCAACGACGTATGTCTCCCTCTCGACGTCGACCGATGACTCTTCCTCGACGTCGACCCTTTATCCTTCGACGTCGACCCTTTATCCTTCGACGTCGACCCTTTATCCTTCGACGTCGACACACGATCCTTCGACGTCGGACATCTCTCGTCCCTTGACGTCGACCTCATATGATCCTTCGACGTCGAGCGTTGCACTCCCGACGTCGTCCTCACTGCAATCGACACCAATTGCCTCGACGTCGACAAGGATTTCGACGGCGACTGCCTCACTGGCGATGTAGAGCGCACCTTTTTTGACGGTGACGCTCCCTGGAGTCGATGCTTCTTAGTTCTACCTTCTGGAGACGCTGATCTTCGACGTTTGGGCTGAGAAGATGGCCTGGCAGATGATAATAGGCCTTTAGAACTCTTCTCACCACGGTTTTCTCTCTCCAGAAGGCCCAGCAACCTCATTTTCTCTCTTTCTTTTAAAGTTCTATTTGAAAGGTTGAGGCAGTGATAACATTCTTCCACCTTATGAGAAGCTGGAAGACACACCACACAAACAGAGTGTGGGTCAGTTTTCGACATTTTCTTCCCACAGGAAGGACATTTGTAAAATAAAGGTGGCATTCTGACTAAAAAACACCAACAGCTTAGTCAGAAAAAGGTAACAACCCACCACCAAAGTTATATTTTGTCAAGAAAAGGCAAGAAAAACCAATTTCTGACAGAAAATACTTCAAAAGAGCAGAGCTCAAGTTCCAGGTTCCTCACAGAACAAGCCGGAAAAAAGAACTGACCTAACTGTCACCTGTGGGGCATGATGGGAACAGAGTTCTCCTGGAGGCCTTAAAGGCAAAGTGTGCAGATTCTCTGGGGCCTTAAAGGCAGGGTGCCAGTCTGATTTTCTGTACACAGACATTTTTTCATATGCAGCCCTTTTAGGCTAATAACTGTTTACTACAGGTTCTTTGATGAAAATAAAAGGTTTTTTCATGGCTATGAAATGCATTTTAGGCTCATGCCTGTATATGCATTTATATACAGCATATTTTCATGCTTCAGAACGTGTAAGGTTTTGGTTTGATTAGCCTATGTGTTAAGGTTAGGCTGCATATTATGGTTATTATACATGTATATGTGTATAATTACTTAGTACTTTGTACTTTTGGTTATATTTACACATATATATGTATATTGTTTATGTGTTCCGGGTCCCCGCTCATGGGCGGAGATAATTCAGTGCTTATGACTATTAATGAGTATCCCCTGGAAGAGAATGGGAGGAGTCATTGAGTTTACAGTTATTTTCAGGTATAGAGGTCACTTTGGCCATAAGAGTTTGAGAAAGACTAAGAGAAAAGGTGTACCGGGGAGGTCAGTAAAGTAAAACAAGCAGAATTTTAGGGAAGGGTTGGGGTGGGTGTTCAGGAACGCGATGTACAATTGAACTTGTCAAGTTTAGTTTGTCTGGCCTTTGCCAACTATTCTTAATAATGTGACGCGTGCAAGTCTGATTAAAGGAGCCCTCTTCACCCACATACGGCGTCAGCAGTCATTGGAATGCTTTGTCTCGCCCAATGCACTGCATGTCAGAGTAGTACTGCTTCACTTCTCCCATGTGGCACCAGACTCATTGATTTTGGCAATGCCGGGAGACTAGGAGGCTAGTTCCTCCTTCCCATGGCTCCTAGTACAGCCTCTGCACTAATCTTTTTCTTTTTTTGTTCTTATATCATAGGTGCACAGAGTCATCCTAAAGCAAGCTTGCCTAATATGCCTCATTGCCAGGGGTGGGAAACCAGACCTGGTACCAGCCAGGAGACAACCAACTACAGGAAATTGCCTGAAAGTCCCCATCTTAAGTTGGTACTAGCTACGGGAGCGACAACATTAAGGAATACACCCCTGCCACAACATGACCAGAAGTGCCTGGAGGTTTCTGGGTAGGTGGTCTTATCTACACCTATTGGAGGGTAGGTGGTCTTATCTACACCTATTGGAGGGTGAAGGCAGAAGTGTCTAGGGAAGTGGGCTTGTCTTATAGATGGAATGACTTAAGAGTCAGAGGACTAAGTTAGAGGAGTAAGAGGTAATGGAGAAATCTGTTACATCCTCAGCATAAATATAGCTGTAGATGCCACAACAATGACACTGATCTTCCGGTCTAATCTCTTTCCTGAAGACATCACCATACGACTGTGCATGGCAATTGGACTGGGCAATGTTCAATGGTAGTGAGGCATATTATTGTAGATTAGCACACCCCAAACAATATGTAATGACATATGGAAGAAATTTAGTTACACATGGAGGATATACAAAAAGAGACGAGGAGAGTCAATCAGATGATACGAGTAAGGGTGGAGTAGTAACATTTCAGTGAAGGGGGCAGGCAAGGAGATGGGGATGTGAGCAAGCCCAATGGCAGGAGGTTCCAATTAGTGACAGTTTTCATAGATTTACAGCTATTTGATTTATATGTTTTTTGCAAGGCACAGAGTTTACCCAGCTGATGTCATGGCACTAAAAGAAGTGGTCACAGAATGGAGTTCCTACTGGTACAGGGCTAATTATCTTGAGCGCGCCTCTAGTCAGCTCTGAAAATTGAGACATGAAATCAGTAAAAGGAAATGTACCAGCACCAAGAGCTTGACAAAGCACCGGAGGGTCTGCAAGACCAAGAAAGCCGCGGGGGCCGACAGGAGATCGTCCGTCCCTCCCCTCTCTCACCGGGGCCTTTTAAAAAACTTCTTGCGTCTCCTGCTCCGCGGGAGACGCTGCGCACCAGTACCAAGAGCCTGACAAAGCACAGGAGGGACTGCAAGCCCCAGAAAGCCGCGGGGGCCGACAGGGGAGAGGCGGACGATCTCCTATCACACCGGTAGTACTTCAGGGAGCATCAACCTCTGCCACGCGGGCGTGCGCCGGGCTAAGCCCGGGCCAATGGCGGGAGCCCGGAAGAGGCTGGGCTGAACCCCCCCCACTAAGTGACACAGCAAAAAGGTAACTTTTACATCAGTTTAAAATTTGCTTCATTACCTTTTATATTTGCCACGCGATGTCAGCACGAAACGGAGGAGGGAGGAAAGGAGCAGGAACAGGGTATGTTGCAGGGACCCTAGATCAATTGATCACGCGGGCTACGCAACGTCGCCTCTCAATGGACCCAGTATTTTCAACAAGGTCATCCCTGGGGGCCATCCAGAATGTGTCCACGCCAGATAAACAACCCAAGAGCGACATGACAATTGGCCCGCAGGAAGAGATCATAAGTACACAGGATAATCCAGCCCCCTCGATACATCGGGGCATAGGGTCAGATCTGACCACAAATGCAGCTGTAGGGGTGGTAACAACTCCTCAGGAGTCTCGCTCGCATGGGGAACATCTCCAGGGGGCAAGGGCAAAAAGAAAGCGAGGAGCAACCCGAGCTGGTTTACTGCAGAAAGGGAAGAAGTCTAAAAACTGTTCCCAAAATACTCAGAGTGAGATTTCTAGTGAGGACCCCCCGGTTGTCAACACCTCTCAAGGAGCCCAGTCAGGGGGCATTGTTCCAACCAGTAATGGCCCAGCAAGTGCATCGGGCCCATTGCAGGCTGAGGAAGTCTTTTTGAAGAAAATAGAGGCCCTCTTAACGGCCCAGTTGGATCCTCTTGTGGACAGACTGAATGCAATTGAGCAAAGACTGGGGAAAGCAGAGGGAGCGATAATGTGCACCTTGGGTAGTATTGATGAGAAGATTGAGAGGGGTATTCATTTGAAGAATGTGGGTAGGGTGGGGGAAAGGGAGAATGTAATTGATCTAAATTCTACTATAACATTGGCAGAGAATAGTGCGGGACAACCACCTGTAAGCAAAAAATCAGGGGGGGGGGAATGAAGGCAGGAGCAGGACAGATGGTGTTAGGTTACAGGGGGTGACGGGTAATGTGGAAACAGAAAGAAACCTTGTTAAGAAAATGCATCTGTTTAGACCTGCCCCCAGTGAGTTCACCCTATGTTGTTGTTTTGAGGGGGGTCCCTGAATTAAAAGTGGTGGCAGAGGAATCGCATGACCAATTGAAAAATAAAACAATACATTGGTTAAACCATAACAGACCTTTGCCAGAAGAGGCCCACTCTAAGATCCTCCTTGTAAGGAGGGTGAGTTGGGTGGGAAATAGGCAAAAAAATACACCAAGGGACTGTATTGTGGTGAACTTTAAAGATCCGAAAGTAGTACGGCATATCACTCATGACTCCCAGACAGGTACCCAGTCTAATATACAGACACAAGATTTAAGTTATTTTTACAAGCCTGCAAATATTGGGCCTATCGGAGTGTGAGGGACGATCAAAGGGGGTGGACTGTGCAGTCAGATAAAGGGTGTGGTCGGCTTCGTAGAGAGAGGAGCAAGTTCCTGGTCAACAATGCTCAGAGAGAATATCCACAGGAGAGTCAGGTAGCTCAAACGAGAGAAGAGTATGCTCTCCCGTTGTTTAATAAATATGCACCACTGGGCTGGGGTAGACACCTCAGTGAGGTAGATTGACTGCACGAGGACAAGACAGATAAATAGGGGGAGTTACAGTTAAGAAGATTAGGAAAGGAACTTTCAAAAGAAGTGACTCTGAATACTGTCCAATTGGAATCATGTCATTTAAGCCAAGTTCGACCCACAAACACCCAAACAGATAGTGAGCCCATTGCGAGGCACTTGCCTTTACAGTCACGCTTGCTGCTAATCAGTCACTTACGGGTACTCTACTATATCGACCCCCAGGCTCTCGCACTGCATTCCTGTCACAATTACATCATCTAAGTGAACTAGCTGTTGAAAACAAATATTTCACCTTATTAGGAGATTTTAATTTCCATCTTGAATCCCTAACCAACAGAGACACCTTCCAGCTTATCAACGATTTACTATCTGTTGAACTTAGACAACTGATTTCCACTCCCACACACATAGCAGGACATACGCTTGATGGTATCTTCAGCAATAATCCATACATCATCATAAATAAAACACTACCATTAATATGGTCTGACCACTCTGCAATTTTATTTGATATCAAAATTAAAACCCCGGTAAACAAAAATATATCACCGAACCTTTATCAAACCACCAGAGATTAGAGAAATCTTGACCAGACACATCTCACACATACCCTCACTGATGCATTTTTGGGTGTACATATTGAAACAGATCCAAATATTGCAGATAACAAGTACACTTCAATTCTGGAAGAAGCATTTACTACACTAGTCCCACCCAGAACTGCTAAATACAACAGGAAAACCCCTTCGGCTCCTTGGTTCTCGGAACAACTAAGATTACAAAGACAACATTGCCGAAACCTAGAACGCCATTGGCGTAAACAATATAATTCAGCAGATAAAACAGCATATAAAGCTGCACTTCACAACTATAAGCAGAGAATATCTATAGAAAAAAACAACTACTACACCACCTAGATAGACCAAGCCAAATGCAGCATGAAAAAACTGTTCGAAGTAGTAAATCATCTTGCATCACCACCAAGCCCACCCACTGAAACATCTCAAACTCTCTGTAATGCTCTGGCTGACTTTTTTTCTGAAAAGGTTACATCCATATTTAAGGACTTCACCCCAAAATCTATTATCACCGAAACAACTATTACACAAACAAATCTGAACTCACCAGCTCTCATGGAATTTACGAAGATACATCCTCAACACATTCATAAACTCATTTTGTCAATTAAATCTGGCTCCCCACTGGATCCCTGCCACCCTTCTATACTCAATACTATCCCAGACATCATTACTTTACCTTTAACTCACATCTGTAATGCCATGTTCCTAACAGGTTCATACCCTACAATATGGAAAAATACTATAATTAAACCCCTTCTCAAAAAACCATCACTTGACCCTTCACTACCTTCCAGTTACCGTCCCATAGCATCCTTGCCGTTCCCAGCTAAAATCTTTGAATCCATCATGAACAAACAGCTGTCCAAATATTATATTCATAATCATGACCTCTTAGATGACACTCAGTTCGGTTTCCGACAAGATCATGGGACAGAAACTGCCCTGATCAAGGCAGCAGACGAAATAAGATCAACGATGGATAACGGCGGACAAGCTGTGTTGATTCTATTGGACTTATCGGCGGCATTCGCCACGGTCGATCATTCCACCTTGATCGACCGTGTCGAGGCCATCGGTATTAAACACAAAGCCAAGGATCTCATTACATCCTTTCTGGCAGACCGTAAACAGGCAGTTAAATTAGGCACATATACCTCCCCCACCTTTACTCTTCTTTGTGGAGTTCCACAGGGTTCCTCGCTAAGTCCGACCCTTTTTAACATATATGTTTCGGACTTAGCGAGGGTAATAAAAGCCTATAACATCAATTTAACAACATATGCCGATGATACCCAGTTGGTATTATCTGTACATAGAGACGGTCCCACAATAGCAGCAAATTTCAAAGATGGCATGAGGGCCATCAGCAGTTGGATGTCTTCCAACTGTTTGAAATTAAACTCAACAAAGACTGAAGTAATGTTGTTTGGCAAGATCCAGCCACTGTGGTCCCCCCTATGGTGGCCGGAGGAAATGGGCACCCCACCTGAACCAGTCAGTAAAGTTAGAAACTTAGGAGTCATTTTTGATGATAAACTCCTTTTTCACCATCATGTGAACTCGGTAGTTTCCTCATCATTTAATACCTTACGGAAAATCAAGAAACTACTCCCATACCTTCCAAAAACAGCAGGAAAAACACTAATCTCAACACTGGTGTTTTCACAAACTGATTATTGTAACGCCCTCCTCCTGAACGCACAAGAAAAGGTCATTTCTAAACTTCAGATGATACAGAATGCCTCAGCCAGAGTTTTACTGGGCATTTCAAAATTCAGTTCTGTCTCTAAACATCTGAAACAACTGCATTAGCTTCCGATCAGAAGTCGCACAAAATTCAAGTCCCTTTGTATTGTCTATAAGGCAATTAACAACGTTGGACCTAAATTTCTCAGGAACTCATTTAAACCTCTCACCACCCCCAGAACACTTCACTCTAATACTGCCCACTTGCTCAACATACCCAGAACGAGGAGAGTTAACTGGGGAGACAGATGCTTTACCATCGCTGCTGCAAAACTGTGGAACTCTCTTCCCTTTACCATAAAAACTAGTCCCACCCTGATTATCTTTAGAAAGCAACTAAAGACATGGTTGTTTTCTCAGTAACCTGATCATTTAGAAAGTATAACGACAGGTTTTCAGTGATCTCACATTAGTGATATCAAACATAGCTCACAGCGCCGAGACACCCCTGGGTAATTGCAGCGCTTTAAAAATTGCATAAATAAATAAATAAATTAGGACCCCTGTTGCCCCCCAAAGAAAACATTGGAGTACTCTAGAGCTAGTATCTTGCAATGTGGCGGGACTATCAGCCAAATTCCAGAATAGGGAATGGCTGGAATACATTATTAGATTTAACATCATCTGTGTCCAAGAAACCTGGGAAATGGATCCCACTAACTTAAATTTAGCCGGGTTCAAGTCCTTTGGTGTTCCAGCGGGTAGTTCAACGGCAGGTAGAGCCAGGGGTGGCCTCCTAATATGGGTACACCTGAGTCCGAATGGAGTTTGGACGGACCTGAAGTGGAGATCGGACTGTATGATAGCCATACAATTCAAGAGTAAGGACCTCAGCTTAACATTGGTTAACTTTTATAATACGGGAGGATGTAGAGTAGGCGAGTTGGAGTATAGACTAGGGTCACAGAGAGAGCATAAAAAGGGCGCAACGGCCCCAATGATTTTAATTGCAGGGGGTTTTAACTGCCACTTATGTCCAAAACTGATACCGTTCACGGAAGAGTGGACATCATGTAATTTAGAAGAGGGAGCCCATTTTGAGCACACCGCAGAAGGAAAGAAACTAAGTAGAGTGTTGAAATGCCACACAATGGAACACAAAATGTATTTGTTACCCATTAAACATAATAAGCAGGTCAACTCCACCTTTAAGGGAAGAGGATGCAGTTCTTACATCGATTTTATACTTGTATCACACCTGTTAAAACAACGAATTGTGAGTTTCTCCATTGATTGTAGTGGTTTCAGTGATCATAATCCCTTAATAGTGGCAATGGCAGTGGCAAAGGCTAGTAAGGTCACAAGGAGTGGGGCAGAGGACATTAGGGAGACAGTCATGGACCAAGGTCAGCGCCTTAAATGGGCCAGACTTAATGGTGAGAGTTTCTACAAATCACTCATGGAAGAGGGGAAACATCACCTGGAGATGTGTTTAGATCTAGCGGTGAATGGCTCTCCCCTTGTGGAAGCATTCGAAGAGTTAGGAAGGCTAGTAGATGGCCTAATTCATACCACAGGACAGGGCAAGAAAATGACTGAGCCAAAGTGGTTTGATAGAGGGTGCTCCCTAGCCCAAAGAAATCTAAGAACTGCTCTTAAACAGAAGGCACGAGGTACCCAAAGGGTTATGCACTGTAGACTAACTTACAAGCAGGCAGTTAGGAGTCGCAAAAATGCGCTCCAGACCCAAACATGGTAAGACCTCAGGGGAGCGGCTAAAAAGAGAGATCTTTCAACTTTTTGGAAGATAGTTAATAGCCCTTGCTTTCAAGACGGAAACAGCCCACAGATTGAGTCTAATGTACTCCCGGAGCAGTGGGTGGAACACTTTAGAGGGCTTTATAACCGAGGGACCATCGAGGCCCAGGAGTATAATGTGAATGGGGGGCGAGATAGTGGCGCTAAAATTCACGCTAAAGGAGATTGTGGAGGGTATCAAGGGCCTGACCCAAAATAAGGCGCCAGGACCGGATGGGATCCCGCCGGACCTTTTTTTAAGTGAAGTGGACCAGTGCGGCCCAGTTTTAACAAGAGTGATTAATGCGGCCATAGCCTCAGGGTTACATCGCTCGTGGTCTGCGGCCATAATAGTGACAATTTTAAAAAAGCGGAGCAGGAATAGCCCCCAGTGTTATTGCCCGAACTCCTTGATAGACGTATCAGCTAAAGTGTTGGGCAGAGCAGTCTTGAATCGTCTGAGGAGTTGGGAAGAGGAACACCACATTCTCACTGAAGTACAGTATGGATTTCAGGCTTGCAGATCTAAAACTGATCAATTCCTGAACCTATATTTGCTGGTGACAAAATATACAGTGGTCAATAAGGAAAAGGTTTATCTAGCATTTATGGACCTGGCTGCTGCTTTTGATTGTGTGACTAGGGAGAAGTTGTGGTCCATAATGTCCAATTTAGGGGTAGACACCGACCTGATTAACATTTTGAGAGCCCTACACAGGAATACATCGGCCAAAGTGAGGTACAACTTGAAAGGGGATAACACCGAGCCTTTCAATTGTACTAGTGGGGTCAGACAGGGGTGTATTCTGGACCCTTTTTTGTTCTCTTTGTACATCAATGGTCTAGAACATGGGTACTCACAAACTTTCTCTCGGGGGCCAAATTTACAGTGTGGTTTGTGTCCGAGGGCCGCACCAGTGGGGGCGGGGTCAGTGGGGGGAGGGGGCGGGGCTAGAGCAACAAAAAAAACTGACCATGAGGTTGATCACAGGTCCCTGCAGCGGACCCCTTCGTCCACTGAGCCACCAGACCCCGCATACACACATCTCTCTCTCTCTCTTTCTTTATCTCTATCTCACACTATCACTCTCTCTGTCCTCCCTCTCTCTAGCTCTCTCCCTGTCTCCCTCTGTCTCACTCACTCTGACTGTCTCACTCCTTCCCTCTCCCTCTCTGTCTCTGTCTCCCTCTGTCTGTCTCTCTCCCTCTCTCTGTCTCCCTCTCTCTCTGTCTCCCTCTCTCTCTGTCTCCCTCTCAGGTTCCATTATGTGCTACTAGCCACAAGTATACGCCCACTCCCACCCTTCAGACAACCACTTTCATACACCCACAAACATATCCATACATACACCTGCGAATGCTGACACGTCCAGCCTCATCATAAACGCACACACTCATCATCATATGCCAGTACAATGATGGCCAGCATGTTCCTGCGCAGTTTTTATTTACCAGTGTTGACGCTTTACCTCTCTGAGACCACAGTCAAACAATCATACATTATTTTAAAAATGTATAAACATAATCAATGATTCTGTCAAACACGTCTCATTTTAAGGTTTCTCGAATAATATAACACGTGGAAGTTAAGACTGAATTAGTACAACGGGCCATGACACCCCTAGTGCTCTTGCAATCTTCTTTCTAAAAATGATTTTGCTTCCTCTGTTGGGATACCCGATGTAAAACGTCTGTAGAAATGCAAAGTGTGCCTTTAGTTTATGCCACGTGGGAAGTCCCACTACCTCCCTCTGTCACCCTCTTCACCTCACCCTGCGTGTGTCAGTTTGAGCTGAGACAGCCTCCTGGCACACACAGCCCCACCCGAGCACTTCACAGGTCTTTAGAAAGACCATTTGTATGTTAATGAGGCCTTGCTGTACTTAACCTCTTCTTAGGCCCATGCAGGTCCACTATCATTGGAATCACCCGGCGGCCGGCCCCCACAGAGCAGCAGAGTCTCTTAGACTCGCGCTGCAGCAACCAGCAGTGTTTGAAGACACGATTTCCTTTTTTTAAAAAAATACAACACGGGTACGATGTCTGGAAGGTCAGCGGGCCGCCAGGGAAGGCTTGCCCAGCCACCACCGGCCCGCGGGCCGTACTATGAGTACCCGTGGTCTAGAACAATCCCTAAGTAAACTAAACGTGGACTCACCCAGAATAGGAAGCAGAGCGATCCCTGTCCTACTCTACGCAGACGATGCGGTCCTGCTGGCACACACACCACTTGGGCTGCAGCGTCTGATAGATGGGTTTGTGGATTTTATGAAATGTCTAGATTTTAATGCAAACCTGTCTAAAATCGTATGTTATGGAAGTGGGCCCAAAAAGTGGGGGAAAGTTTTTAACTATAAAATAGGTACTTTCAGTTTAGCGAAGGTTCAGTCCTTCTCTTACCTGGGAATTTTATTTGATAAGGGCCTAAATTTTAAACTACTGATTGAGGAACGATGTAACAAATTGGTATCTAGCTCAGGGGCAATAATGAATTTTGGTCGCAGATTGGGGCGATGGTCGCCAGAGCAGATGATGGTTTTATACAATTCTATCTGTTACTCAAAAGTGGCTTATGGGGAAGAACTGTGGGGGGTAGTGGATGTGTTTAAACTCCAAATTGAGGAGAACAAATATTTGAGAAGGCTCCTCAAAATCCCCAGTGTGTTTCTGCTCATATTATCCATGATGAATTGGACTGTGAGTTTTTAGCAGATAGGGTGGGGAGTAGGTCATTGATTGCATGGCTAAAGATTTGGGTCAACCCAGAAGCCAGTCTGACAAAACAGATATTCATGGACTGTTTGGGAAAGGAGAAGGGAAAGACTATCCCTTGGCTCAAGTACATTAAGGAATGCTTGGAAAGCATTGGGTGTGAGGATCTTTTTCTGACGCCATCCTGTATAACAAAACAGGACCAGGCTAGAGGAAAGAAGATGTTTTTCACAAATAAAGCCATTGCACGAGAAGTCAGGGACGGTTATAAACAATCAGTTAGAGCACATGCCCTCGTATGGTCCTGTGCAGGAACGGAGCCTTATCTAGCCCTTATACACAATGCCCAGGATAGATTTTTATTAACGCGTTTTAGGCTCAACTTTTTACACCACCTGCTAGCTGAGCCGGCAGGTTTTACAAATTCAGTTGAGTCAAAGGGTCCCTGCGGCTGCGATCAACGATCTCCGCAGGACACCCTTCATTTTGTATTGTTATGCCCATTTTACTCATTGCCCAGGCGCCGTTTTTTAATAAACCTGCTTAAAAAGGCCAATTTTAGACATGCGACAGAAGCACTTTTGTATTTACAAATGGCTCGAGATCATCGGATTTTATTTGCAGTGATAAACTTTTTAAGACAATCAGTTAAATTGAGGGTTACTAGAGGAATTTGTTGAGCAAATGCCTTTACCCTGATAGAATGAAGGCGGGCGAGCATCTGTATTGTATATGGATTGTGTATCTAACAGGTCTTGTTCCTCTCCCGATGTGACTATCCTCGTTGTTTTTTAAAACGGTATATGTTGCTTACTTTTTAGTGTACTTTTATGGTGTTCATTTATTTTATTTTAAATATTTATATAGCGCAACATATACTCGAAGGCGTCAAGGCGCTTGAGGAAACTACATCAGGTGACCGATTAACTGAGCAACAGCTCAGACCAACTCCAGGTTACAAGCAGAAGAGCCAAGTCTTTAGGTCTTTCCTAAAGGATAGCAAATCGGGGGCATTTCTCAAATCGAACAGTAGCTTGTTCCACCATCTAGTGGAAATACTAAAAAAGCTTTTACCACCCCATCTTTGAAGACGGAACGTGGGTTCCTCTACTAACTTCAATGAGGTTGATCACAAAGTTCGACAGGGGGTGTACCATGAAAAACGCTTCCTCACAAAGCATGGTCCAACGCCCTGCAGTGACTTGAAAGCAATACACATGGCCTTGAACATTATCCGCTTTTCCATAGGTAACCAATGTAATGTTTTAAGAGTCTTTTTTACAGATGTAAATTTGGCTAATCCAAAAAGCAGTCTTGCAGCAGAGTTCTGAAGAACCTGAAGCTTAACCAGCACGGATTTGTTTACTCCTACCAGGAGCCCATTACAGTAGTTGAGTTTTGAGAGGACTAATGCTGACATCACTGTTTTTTGTAGGTTTCCTGTGATAAAGGGGAGTACTTTCCTTAAAATTTTCAAGACAAAAAAAAAATGGATGAGGTGAGCCTTTTTATATGCAAGGAAAAGGAGAGAGGGGAATCCATTATGACCCCAAGATTTTTGGCTTTAGCCACAGGAGTGGGAACCGCTCCAAGTTCTGGAGGCCACCAGTCTACGGACCAGTAAGTGGTATCTTTACCAAAGAGCAGCACCTCCGTTTTACTGGAGTTCAATTTGAGGCAGTTCTTGGTCACCCAATCAATGACACTTCTCATACAGCCCTTGAATGTTAGTGCTGTGTCCTGCTTATTACTTGAAATTGTGATGATATTCTGTGTATCATCAGCATATGATACCAATTCAAACCCGTGCTTTTTTATCAGGCAAGCCAGGGGAGCAACATAAATGTTGAAAAGGGTGGGGCTCAGCGAAGAGCCCTGAGGGACCCCACATGGGAGTGTAAATGATTTTGATTTAAAACCACCCGATTCAACAAATGCTGAATAAAGAACCAAATGAATGAATTTGAATAGACAGGCGGTGGAAAAGCCACCCGTTTAATGTTTTCCTGAACTTTAGCAGGTTTGGTTCTGATTGAATGGGTAAAAGAAAGGGATTCCTGCTAAGAGGTAACTGCCACCGAAAATGCCCTGCCATAAATATTCAACCATAGGACTAAGAAATTATGAAAAGTACAAACCTTAAAGATCTTAATAAATGACCTGGTTTGCACCAATTAGACAGAGGGGGTTGTCTTAGGGTTTTATGAAAGAGGCAAAGGGATTTAAAAGCACCCATTCTTTCACATGAAGCTAATGCAAGGAAGCCAAGGCCAGAGAAACGATCACTTCTCCTCAGCCCCAACAATAGTCTAGCTGCAGTGTATTTACACCAATTAAAGCTTTAGGATGGCATTGTGAGGAAGGTCTAAATATAAAGGGCATAATAATAGTCAATTTGCACTGCAGAAAGGTAGTAAGCATTTGCGCTTTTTTGGGTAAGGAGAAGATATCTAGTATCCGTTTTAAAACGCACTAACTTCTGAATTGATTTGGGTGGCCATGGTGATGACAGAGTCAAATATGGCACATGGATTTTTCAAACACCAAACGGGAACTGTTTTGTTACTAAGACAATGCAGCCAAAAAGTAAGTTCCCAATATAGGAGATGGTCTGAGGGGGCAATACGTGCTACATCTTGCCACTATTCAGCTTACACTGGTTAAAACATATCCAGATTTCAACCTTATACAAACGGCCATGTGATATAAATACACATTTATTGGCATAGCCTAAGATTTTTAAAAAGACTTGAGGTAGAGAGAACGTGACATTTATCTCACTCCATGGCTTTAAAATCCAGCTCAGACACTTTAAGGATTGCCTCTCTCTGGGTACATGTTCCCACTTTGATGAACTGACTCAAATATTGGCTAACAAAACACCAGAAATGTTTGGGATTGACCGAGGCCTCACCAACACAGTCAGTAGGTCCTTTACCTCATGAAAAGAGTGTGTGACATAATGGCTTCCTTATTCAATGACAAGATGAGGCTCATCTACAATAACAGAAGATGTGACTTGAACCATCATGACCAAGAGGTAGTTAAAAAATCTACCCGGCAGCAGAAGACATTAGTGGAGATTACCTCCCTAATCTAAAACTCTCAAATTCACTGGCTTTTTTCTTCAATCAAATGAGAATTGCCTGATGAGATTTGAAACGTTGGGGTTTTGCATGACATTTGCTCCTTGAGTGTTCCTGACTCATCTTCACTCTTAACATGTTCTTTGCATCAGGTTGTGTCTCAACTTGTTGAGAAGAAAAAGCACTGTCAAACAATTGTTAATTAACCATGTCTAGATCCTAGAATAGATAGCATATACAGACACATTTCGTTGCTCCCAAGCATTACCAAACAAGGGAAGAAATATCGGTCTCAGTGGACTTCTAAATTGCTGGAGGGCCATAAATTGTTAGCTGCAGCCAAGGTTGAATTCAGCCCAAGCACGGAACTGAAAAGGAGCTTGTTTCAGTACAAGATAACTTAAGAACTGGTAAGGATGCCGTCCATCACGCTATTTTGTTAGACTTTACCTGCTGCATTCAACAAGGTCAACAACTCTATTCTGCTAAACCAGCTTGTCTGACACCGGTTGGATAGGTGACTCTGCCCTCTCCCGATTCTTGTAATTTATTTTAATCAGGGCTTAGCCAATCCTCGAATATTTTGACTACTTGGTCCAAGCCTTTTCCAATACAGCATGGAGTCCCACAGAGATCACCACTGCCTCTAATTTTAATCATTACAAGAGGCCTTTAATTGACATCATCAGATCCTTTTGCCTGGATCTTATGTCCTACGCTGTTAATACCCAACTTGTCTTTAGGGGGGACCATCCTTTGGAAGAGATCCAATATATACTTGAAACTGGTCTTAAAATCCATCCAAACTTGGATAAGTATCAATAGGTTAAAACTAAATAAGAACTAAATGGAGGTGCTGATCTGCGGCCCAGATAGTTTGTGGAATACCAGATTTTGACCTAGTGGAGTGCTCCATCATGTCCCTTTAGCATGGTTATGTACCGAGGCATCCAGTTTGACCAGGAACGTCCTAGTAAATCTAGTCAACTCCATATTCAATTCATATTTCTTCAAGTTATGACTCTATAGACAGATATTTCCCGTTATTCTTCAGATGATGAGAGTCCTTGTGGTCGGTGCAACCATTCTGTCTAGAACTGATCATTCTAACACCTGCTTGCGGAGTCTCCTGTCCAAAACTCTGACCTAAGGGCTTCCATAAAACGTGACTGAGACTGGTCACTGGGCTGTGAACATTTGAGCATGTCACTGAAGCCACCACAATCAGTATTGCCTGTCAGTGAAGCTTAGAATCTAAATCACACTGCCTAGTTCATCAAGCTGAGCACAGTACTGGGACAGCCACCATCCAGGTTCAAATCATGCAGTATTTACCCTCCTGTGCACTTTGCTCGCCCTCTCATTTCAGAGCTCAAGTGTCCTTATTAAGACAGGCCTTTCTAGGAGGCAGGTCCTTCTCCATTCTGACTACAAAACAGAGGAACCAACTGACACTAACTCTTCATTAGATTTCTAACATTCCATTTTTTGTAAAGCACTGAAGACAAGCCCTCTCTTTAATAGTTTCCACTATTTACTCAGGCCTGTTATTCAGTTTTTGCAACAAGATGCCCTGGATGAACATGTGCTTAGAAGTATATTAGCCATTCAAAGCCAAAAGACTAAAAAGATAAGCCACTGGGATCATATGTAAATTAAAAGGTAATGTTACAAAACTTAGCCATGCTTAACTCCACAAAATTGTGATCTGTCTACAGTTGTAAAAGGAGATAAGATTACTTGCTGGGATCTGTTTTTCGAGAAATTGTCAAAACCATTCAAGTTCAGAATCCTTGACACCAAGACCAGCCATTGGCTACGGTGTCAAATACTGCTGACCGAATATTGTAAAATTACTGCAGCTGGAATATTTTTGCAATATTTAGTTTTCATCCATGCCAATCAATACGAACATCACAGTACTGCACTCGTGGCGAAAGCCTGCGTGTATAGGGTGCAGATGATTATTTTCTACATAATTTGATAAATGCGTGGCACAGTCTTTTGAGTCACTCATGCCTAATTTGAAAACATGTTGAATATTTGAGTGATGGAATTATGAGATGGAAGTCACTCTCAATTGTATATTGATTTCACTAATCACTAACTGTGTTTTGATGACCTTACATTAAACATGAATAAAAAGAACTTTTCAAACTCTGATTTGAGGTCTCTACATACATAGCACTCTAACAGACTAACAGTTGGTAAAATGTAGAAGCAAAGATTTGTAAAGGATTAAAATTATATGAAGGCAGTACAGTCTGAACACTGTGCGAACAGGAGAAATATCATTATTCAGATACTTCATTACTTTCCCATGTCTCGGCCTCAGTGCGCCATCACAGCTATAGAGTTCACCGATTTAACCAAAGTTTGATCTCTGCCCAGCAGTGACTTGGTTCTTATGTAGCCTTGAACATGTTCAAGAATTCAAAGATGCACCGAATTTCTTGTGAACCTTCTGCTGACAATTTTTTTTTTTAATCTCAGGTATTCTTTGCAATTAGGCTTCTGTATGCAACTTTATGAAACGCATAAACTAGTCATCCATTAACGTTGTTAATTTTATAGACTTAAATGTGTCAAACCATTTGTTGTTCGATATTTTAAATTACTGTCTCGTTAAGCAACCCAAGGTTGAGGTGGTTTAGGAAAGCTTGTGCACAAGTAATGTGGCTCTGACGAAATTTTAGGCTGAAAACATATTTGCTCTTATTCCATTTGGCAATGTCCTCTTGCAGAGGCACGTTTCACTGGAGAAGAACCTTACAGAATAACTCTGGATAAGTACTGAATGCTCATAAACTCTGAGACCAGCCTGAAAAAGGTACTTTTTTTAAAAAAACAGGTGGAATTGATGTTGTGGGAATGGATAAAGTGTTTAGATAGATGTGACATACTGATAAAACTATTTGGCAAGAGGCTGGTCACTAAATAAAAACAAAGTTTGAGAGTTTGTTTCAACTGATTGCTAGATCAACTGTGCAAGGAATACGGATTAATTAATTGATGTATTTGATCTATTTGTTTCGGCTAATAAGCCACGCAAAAGGCAAAAATACATTGTTACACGAACATAACTTCAACTGCACAATTATTAGAAATATAATTTCTTTGCTTGATTCAATAAAATCTTATCTTGTTAATTTCCACGCAGACAAGGAAAAAATATGTTTTGAGAGTTACGCCTCAAGAGCCAACCCAGAGCCTCTCTACATGATCTTATGTGTGATCGAAACAGGAGGTGAAGAGACTGCTTCCCAGGCATCAACTCATTTGAGGGAGTTGAAACAGAGCAAACTAAAGTGCATTATTGTCTGTCGACCCCCAAAGTCACAGGTACAACGGGCCAAACAGAACTCAGAAGAGGACTTTTTTTTATTTTTAACAAACGTTAAGACTGCCAGAATTCTTAATCTAATTCTACATACAAGATTCTATTTAGGTCGGGTGTCAGCTGGTCTATACAAAGCTCAAAGGCACTACAGCTTTTGACTTTCAGATATGATAACATTAGTTTACCTTTGCCGGTTATGTTAAATACCAATTCTCAATTTACGTATGTGAAAACAAAGTAAGTCAGATGCAATATCACTCTGTATTGTTATATTAATTTGATATCGCTGTAAAATTAATGAAAAAAGATTAAACATGAATTGCCATTTTTTCGAAAACACAGAGACTCCTTTCTAAAATAGTCAAAGGAAATTTGATGCCATTTTAATACAATTTGAGCACAGACATGCTACAAGAGAGAGAACTGGTGCTAGAAATATAGGTCTAGTACAGGTCTATATGCATCATGTCTAACAAAAATCAAATAAGAATCCTGGATACGCCATTTTTCAAGAATCTGATTTAAATAAAAAATAAACAAATCTTCTAGAAAGGATTAGGTCGCAACATAATGCAACCAGCTTATATCCACAAGCCCTTAGTATCTGAAATGCAATCCCAGACAAGATGTGCAAAGTTCCATTCCTTGAGGAAGTCTGCAGGGAGCTGAAATCGTTTCTTAAAAGCAATACAAGGCAAAGGAGTAATCAACTGGATGTCGAACTACCCAAAGTGTTCCCACTCATCCCAGTCACTACTCAATACCTCAAAATGCCCCTGTAAACCATAACCCAGCACCGTTTCTGAATCCGCTAGAAATGTCCCTCTTTATTCTCCAGATTCAGTATCCCAGCCCCATTCTTCTGTATTACCCTCTATAAAACACCCATCTTGACACACTGTAGCTAAGCTTGCACTACATGCATTGAACATTTAATGCAACACAGCATGGTAATAAAAAGGATGTGCGTAGGCTGTTAAAAACCTTAAATGCTACCACAGTCCTAAAACCAATGCTTTATCCTCGAAGCATTTTGACTACGAGCAGAGTGAGCAAAATTCTCCTTAGAGGAAAATTAAACCCAACCTTTTTTTTTTATAACACTCATCTAAATGCTCAGCCATGCTTACAAATCAAACAAATACTAATGGACTGTGAGAGCCTAGCAATGTTTTAATCTGGAAGGGGCAGTTTAAATCATTACTCAACTATTTTGCAACAATAAAATGTCCAGTGACACTGGGGACAAATGTGAATATTGTATTGACTACACAAGAAAATAACGTAACAGATACAGTCATTAGGGCAGATCTTGGCATGTTCAAATAAAATAGGGATTGAGAATACTGGGAAGGGGAATCATTGTGTTTCGAACTAGCACACTAAGCACTTTTAAAAGAGTGAAAAACAGACTACAGCATTATAATTACGGAGTGAAAAATCAAAAGTTGTTATTCTGCTGTATCCTTTACAAGCAATGGTTGAAATCCAACAAACAAGCACAAGTAGTGAAACAGTGACAAAAATGCCATTCACTAAATAGACAATGGAAGCATGTCTTTCTTCCATTTCCATGTTTGAAATTGCTCGCTGTCCACCCTTCTTTTAAGAGCAAAAAACGTGGAAAACACTACCACATTGAGATCTAAGTGCTCCCAGCATGTGAATATGGCCACACTAAAAAAAATGGTTGCATGCACCACTTTTTGAAGGTATGTTTATAAACTGCTCCTTATAAACTGATATTATTATATCACACTAAATATTACCTTATTTTTCAGATTACTTTATGTGGAATAATACGTAGCAAGAAAACAAAAATATTGAATAGAAATCAATATTTCACATAGGCAAAACAAATCACTCATCTTCTATTCTACAGGTTTAATTGTAATCGCTACCACAATAACTGTAAATCTGTGACCTTGAACACACTGCAAAGAATGACGTGAGAAGAGCAACATGGGTGGTCACCCTGCTTATATATGCACCTACCCGCTAATTTCACTGAATCTGTAGACTTCCAAACTATACAACTTTTTGGGAATATGGCTGAATCAACGGGAAGGTCAAAACCGTCAATTAGCATCCATGAAAACCACTGCTATAGCACTGAATATATATTTTCTTAAGCACATTACCAAAATGTCAGGCCCATCACTAAGCCCATTTCTACAAATTACTAGAGGCAAAGTGATGCCCACTCTAACCATCGGCTACATCATTTTTCATGGGAATTGTGCACAACGGCTAGACTCTGCTTAATGCCAGATATACTGACTGCTTTTCAGACTACCAGATAGTACATCTCAAGTTAAATTACACGTAGAATGTATTATAGACCATATTTTACGAAACTTTGGGTGGCACAAGAAGGGTCTCTAAAACATCTATTGTGACAGTCAATAGTCTCTGCATGCAAGAACTGGTGGAGCTCTTACCTGAAATTCTTACTTTCATTAATGCAATTTACTGATGTTTGAAACTTGATGTTATTAGCTGTTCAAACAAAGAAATTGGTGATTAAACAAGCTAAGCTGGTTTCAATTGCGGAGGACTATTCCAATTATGGAAAAAAGAGAAAAAAAATAGCTGGATGATAATAAACACTTGCGAAGACAATGCCAACCTCCAGCTTTGGGATATTCCTCTTGGTCTTGATAAAGGAAAAAGAGTCAGAATAAGATTCTGCCTCACATGCTTAAGAGCCTAGCATTATGATTACGTAGGTGTTGGCAAAGACAGCTCATGGCGCCATGTAAAACTAACAGTTAATTACTGCTTAACATAATTTGTATTTGTAATAAACGTTTGGTTCTTGGGCAGAAAAGGCTGCTGCATTTATTTTTTTGAGGCGTAACCTCAGGAACTGTATGTAATAGGCAGGGATTGCCTGCTTGAGTGGTGCAGACTTTCAATTGACTGGTAGCTTCTTAAATTTGTTTTTAATGTTTTCATTATAATGTAAGCATGTCAATGGTCCAAAAACTAATACTGTTAGTTTGCAGCACGAATTATGTATTTTATTTGCATTGTCTAATGGCATTGTTCTATATTACAAGGATGTTAACTAATTCTGAAATAAATATCACTTTCGCTATGAAGGTATGTTTATAAACTGCTCCTTAAAAACTGATATCACACAATATAGTAGTTTATTTCTTACATTACTTTATGCAGGGTAATATGTAGCACGAAAACACAAATAATGAAGAGAAATCACTATCCCATAAGCAAAACAAACAAATCTGCAAGTCTACAGATTTAACTCACAATGGATGTGCATGTGTGACCTTGAACAAACTCTGCAAAGAATGACATGCGATGAGCAACATGGGTTACCATACTCATATATGCACCTACCACATCCTTGCCCAGAATCAGAGCCAGGTAGTGTCTTGTGGGATTCAGAGCAAGAAAAGAATCCCTAAATCATGTATACTTTTTGTAATTGCCAGATGCACACAAAAAAAGTTCTATGCACTGCATTTTATAGGTTAACATAGCACTTGTATGCACTGTATTTACTACTAGAACAACACAGGCCCTAGCTCTGATACACTGGGCACAATATGTGGTCAGGTGGATGACAACTTGTTCATGCAATACCCTCAAGGATAGTCATTCCTTGGTTTTTTTCTCTTTTTCCAATTTAACTAAGACACTGAAAGTTGAGGCAGAAAGTGTTTATGATGTAATTGAACTGATTGGGATAGTTCAGTCACATCCATGAGTTTCCTGGTGAAAACCCTTCCATTCTAGAGAACTGTAACCAATTTGTATGACGGCTTAGACTTTTCTGGTTAGATGCTTATATATTTGACTAAAGAGATGATGACGCTCCATTATCTTGTTCTGTGGCGTGACCAGTGGCCACAGCGTCGGTTTACAATACTAACAGCCAAACACAAACAGTCAACACAATATAGCTACTTCTTTTTCTAAAATGTGTATTACCAAATCCAAACCTAGTGGGAGAAGATATTGGCAATATTAAGTAGCTCTGTAAAAACAGCTGTTTCTTGACAAGCTATTTTGAGCATAAACTTGAAGTGTTATGTGAACCAAAACGAAACACCAAAATGCCCTTATTTAATGGGCTCTATACTAGGATAGAGCAAAAACATCATATCTATGCTGTATCACATTAAATCGAATTGCTGCTTCACAGTTTATTTTATTTTTATAAACAATAGGGTTTTGTAGGCCAGGCATGTTGCACTGGTGACTCTTCCAACCAAAGGGGTCAAGGGAAATATTTCCCACTACCAACGTGCGCACTTATGTGTCATTAGTATGCAGGGGATCAGGGTAGCACCGGCTACTGCTTTTCTAGACTACAGAAAATCTTACAATTAAACAGGTAACTTTGACTAGACAGCTGGTAAATACACACACGGTGCTTCAGGCTGTCGATGTAGATCATTTCAAACCGGTTAGGGCAGTGACCACTGCATGACAATATATTATACTGCCAGGAAAAGGGCTGTTTGGTTAAAAACAAAACCACAAACTTAATTGACAAATTATAGTCGTAAAATGCTACATTTAGAAATCAACGTAACAGCTTTAACAATGAGTAAGATTCTAATCATAAAGAGTGCGTGCTACTAGCTCAAAAACACTGCTTCGAAGATCCTACAAAACAACACAGCACTTTACCACATAAAATAATTTGGATTCAGTAAGAACATTTTGATATGAACGGAAAGAATGATCGGTATTAAGAGAACTAGCCTCGACTCCGAAGCAGTATTTTTTTTTCGTCAGGCGAGAGTTGCATAGACAGGTGTGGCGCTCGCCTACTGTGGCGTTAACATTGCAACAAGCTACGTGCTCGCCTACCAGGAAAAGTTACGAGGATCACAGGGGGTTACGACGCGCACGGTTACCTGGAAAGGCAGTAAGGGGGTGCCATTCTCCGTCCTGAAAGCGTTCTCTTCCACCCAGGATTTGGGGGGCAGCGGGGCGGCCCTTGGAAACTTAGGAGGCGCGATGACATTGCTGGAGAAGGGCTTCTTCAAGGGTGAGATGGGGTTCAGCGGGGAGGGTACCCCCACGCCGACACCCACCCCGACGCCCACGGCCCTGCGCGGGTCCCGACCGGCGGGTACGCCACCCCAGGGGTTGGACTGGCTGCTCCAGGCGGCGCTCTGGTGGCTGCTGGTGTTCCAGCTGGACGTGGTGGAGGGCTTGCTGGTCATGATGGGCTGGTGGTTGTAGGCGTTTCTCTGGGGGCCGTACGGCCCTCCCGGGTTGGGGCTCCCGGGGGACCTTCTCTGCTGCGGGGGCGGCTGCTGCTGGGGGTGGTGGTGGTGCTGCTGCGCCAGTCCGAGCTGCGGAGAGAAGCCGCCGCCGAACACCGGGTTGAGGTGCGGGAAGTTCTGAAAGAGCAGGGCGCCGTTCACCGGGGGCACCCCTTGGAAGAAGCTGCTGTTCTCCTCCACCGCGTTGGAGCCCGTGGACCAGGTGCTGCCGAAGGACGGGGACAGGGAGGGCGCCGAGGAGGGCGCCTCCTGCTGCTGCTGCTGGAAGCCCAGGCCGGGCAGCAGCGGGGACTCCATCTGCATCTTGTCCTTGCTGTGCTGCTGCGCGCTGCCGCTCTCCTCCGGGGGTTCCGGGCTCAGGGGGCCGCACGGCGCTTCAGAGCCCGCCTCTGCCGGCTGCTGTGTTGCTTGGGGTGCTTGCGGGTGCCGTTGCTGAGGCTGCTGAGTTTTGTTTTTGTCCATCAGTAAATCATCCTGCATGGTTTGCGAGGCTGAAATGGAAAAAAACAGCTGTTATTGCCAGCAAGAGTATAACAATTGCACTCAAGGAGGATTGCGATTTACAATTACTTTTAATAATGCATCGCGAAATCCCACTCCAAAAGTTTCTAACACAACCTCTAGTTTTGGGCTGTAGCTGTTAAGTGTTTAGGGGAGTTGTTCCCTATTAAGGTTCATTTTGTTTCCTAAATGGAAAATATTATCAGTGTCTTGATGCAAGACGCACACATCCCAGTCTTCCATTCCAGGTCGAGCCTGCTTTGTATATATATCATTTTTTACTTTTATTTATTTGGTTTTGAGTAAATATAATAAGCGTCTAACTGTTGTAGGAAAGCCGATCCGCTCATCAGTGCACGCGCGCCCTCCTCCTGTGACAGGAGCGAGCAGCTGTTAATCTGCCTTGCAATGTTTGTTTGCACTGTAGCACTTTACTCCCGTGTGTACAGTTCAGCGCCTTCGCCCTCTCTGATGTGCCGGCTCTATCAAAGCAAAGATGACAGTTGTTTGCGATGTGATTTCGCCACGTCTCTTTTCCTCCCCTGCCCTCTCACCGGAACTCGGAGCCTCTCAGCCGGCCATAAGAAAGGGATTCTGGTTCCTGCATTGGTCAGCTCCGCCCTCTCTCCTCTGGCGATTTACATACGTCAATAAATACTGCTGCTGCGCCCTTCAGCAAGGTTACCTTGCACTGCCCCCAGCCAGCCCACCACCAAACACATCGCCCTACTCGATGACCCGCCTCCGAGCGACGCCCAGCTCAGAGACCCACCTCCAAACCCAGACCACCGCTACACACGCATTCATTACAGCCTCGCCCCTACGAAACACGCCATTATGTTTTCAGCCCACCCATAAAACCCCTGTCCACCACCGACAGAACTACTGATGGCCCGTCCAATCTAACCACTGCCTACTGGGGACACACCCCCTTCAACACGTAACTCTCACACGCATTCCAGGGCGCCAAGCCCGCCTCCAAGACGAACCAGCATGGACCACCCCTCCCATTATGCACAACATATTGCTCTATTCACATCTCTAAACACTCTCACTAGTCTCCAGTCAGATACTAAGTGGAGACAGACCCTTTCAGCTCCTGCCCTCCCAAGTGCTAGTACAAGACATCTTAACCAATCTCTTGAACTGACCACCCCAAAACAAGGTGTACTGCTAGCCTCTAAGGCATAAAAGCAGCTCCTGCTACTTTTGATCCTCGACACCCAAAAGACGTTTTTAGGGCCTGCCCATAAATAATGCCCACACATGTATGACCAAGTAAACAATACAATTCACCGGTTGTAGATTTATTCCAAAAATAGAAAGCACGCCCACTAATTTTCAGGTTTTAAATGTATCCCACTCGTCCTCCTACCCACCCCTCCAACAGAGCCCACTCCTGTTCATCCCACTGTAAAACACATAACAAAATCAATTGTAGCTTCTCTACCTATAAACACGACACTTCACTGCAAAGTGAGATGGTTGCTCCCAGGCTGAACCTAAAGAATTTATCATAGACCTGCTGCTGCAAAATTTTCAGCTGACTTTTGGGATGGCTGCTAAGTGTGACGTTTCAATGCCATATGTTTGACACTTTGAGTGACACTTTATCATGAGCATAACTAGGTGGTTATGTCCATGTGGGGAGATTAACTTCAGAAATGACTCCATCTTCTGAAATGTAAAGGTCTAGAATGACTGAACCCTAAAAGAGCTACGCCAGGGCACGATTCGGGGGTACACGCGGGTGGACGGTGTCCACCCACTATTTTCACAGGGTGAATGCTGTAGTGTGCTGAACTCGTCCCGGTGTAATTTCCAAACACCAGGACACTTCTGCAGCACCTGCACGTTGTCTGCTTTCCATCTGCAACAAGCAACAACGTGCAGGCGGGGACAGGGCTTTCTTATTTCAGACTCCTGATGGACCCATAATAACGGGTGAATTTGAGGGGTCCTCAGGCCTCCTTTTGTTCGAGTCTCCTGGCTGGGAGCAGTCAGGAGCCTCACACCTGAGGCAAATGAAGCAGAGGGGAAACAAAGGCTCACACCTTGTTAGCACTTCACACACACTTAAGAGAGGCAGCTTTTCACTTTGTTCAGCCCCTGTTTAGGAGATATGCACGTACTGTAAGAATGTCAGATGAGTTGGTCATTCCCAGTATTTACCCAAAGTAAATTGTATTTATATAGAGCTTACTACACCTGAGGAGGCGTTGAAATAATGTAAGTACCACTATTTTTTCTTGTATAGCCCTACTCCATCCCAATGCAGGGTGTCAGAACACTTTACCTCAATCAACACATGCATATTATATATACAATTAATTATATATGTTTTTAAATTAATGTACAGGATGTGTTACATAAAACTGGGGGAATGCAAGGTGTAGAAGTTACATATCATCTTCCATAGCTCACTATTCCATTATACTCGCAATGCGCTCAACCGTACACATGATAGACCTGCTAAACATATATGTGAGGGCTTTGGATCTGATGATATCACTTCTTGTAATGCCACTTCATGTAAAGTTGTGACTTGTGATGCCACTTTCTATGATGTCAATTCCTGTGATGGCATGTGTGATGTCATGTGACGCGATGTCACGCACCATGATGTCACTTGCATACTGTGTCGCGGTGCATCGCGTTGGCCGCCGTAGAACACTGCAGAGAAAAACCGGCACTGCCTCTGCTGAACGTAGTTGAGGGACCCACAAGTCCCATGAGCCTTGGGAATGTGATGTCACCACGTTCGAGGAAGCCGGGAATATGGAGGATTCCGAGGCACCGGTCGGGTGCCGTTGGTTCCTGTTACGAGCAGAGAAGAAGGATGTGAAGAGGACCGGTAGAGGTGCACTCCTCACCACTTTCCCCTGTTATCCTTCAATCTGTTTCTTGTGTTGGCTCCTCTGGTATATACGTGCAGAAGCCGGCCCGGCTGCTGGTAAGCCCAGTTGGGCGAGCCGAGTGGTGGCTCTTCGGGGCTGATCGGTTAGCTTTCTGTTAACCCTCAATAGAGGGCTGGGACTTCGGTCTTTGGTACTCTACATACCGAACTCCGTATTCTTTCGACTTTGTACTCTGGCAAAACGTGTGGGTGCCCAGTTGCCTACTCTAAAACAGGCAGAAAAGGCCATTGGTTTATTTGATTTATTGGATTCCCAGCAGTGACAGAGGTGGTTTGCTAGGCAGAAAACGCTTGGAACAGGATTACTACCTGCAGGCAAAAAGCCTAAAGTTCTTCCAAGGGGCATTCAGTTTTGATCATATGTCTACATAACATTGGGCACACTGGGAATTGATTGTTTCACGAAAAGGTTCCAAGAAGGATTGGAGTATTCAAATGCATTTTATGTGTATGCATTTTCAGAGGATTAACCGAATCCCACACGCAATCACTAACCCTACTTCTGCCTTGGCTTGTTTTGTTATATATCCCACAGCAGGGGCTGGTTGAGCATATCCAGAAGGCCGCTCTACTGTCTACTGTTAAATGCCACTGGGGATACTATTGGTATGTTGCACTTATTTCGTATCCCACTGTAACTGAAGGGCAGTACTAAGACTGGATAATGATTCTGTTGTTCTGTCCAATAATTTATAGTGACTTCACATCGCAAGGAACACATGTCTAAGAATCTAAACAGTTATTTTTCTTTAGAGGTTTAGTGCCAGAGACAATATATGGTAAAGAAGGATTAGTTACTTACCTGTAATCCTAGTTCTCTTCCAGGGGTATCCTCATCAAAGTCATAAGCACTAGAATATTCCCGCCCATGCAGAGGACCCGCTATATATATATATATATATATATATATATATATATATATATATATATATATATGCAACTGCAGCCTTATACACACCAGAGCTGAATAATGCTGTAAGGACTCCCCATTATATCATAAAAACATACATTAGAAACAGGGAAAAACAACAGCAAAACATGTTTTGAATCTGTTTTAATGCTTAGCAGTCAGAAGAAAACTCTCACATAGGACTGAAAGCATATACAGCTCCCAGGCTGCATTGCAGAAACACAGTCTAAAAAGACTGAAAAGCTAACTCATAGCAACATAGAGATAAACTGGCACCGTGCCTTTAAGGCAGTCATGACCCCCAGCTTCCCATCATGCCTCAGGGGTGACAGTTAGGTCAGTTGTTCTTTGCGGTGACTCCAAAAGTCATGACAAAAAGAGTTAACATTACCTCATTAACTCCTTGGCTGCTGGGGTAATTTTCCTGCTGTGCTGTGGGGCGCGCACAGCACCCCAGTGCTCATGACAAGCTCAACTCGTCATGAGCTACAGTGCTCCTGTGCTCATGACGAGCTCAGCTCGTCACGGCCACACCTGTTTCCTTAGAACGCTCAGCACAGCAGGGGAATTATCCCAGCGTGCGAGCGTTCTAATGGCCATGACGAGCTCATCTCGTCATCAGCACACGAGCACCATGGCTGATGACGAGCTCAGCTCGTCATCAGCATGGGAGGGGTTAAAAACACAATGATCCTTTGCCCGGGGAGGCGGGAGGGTTGCTTATGACTTTGATGAGGATACCCCAGCAAGAGAACTAGGATTACAGGTAAGTAACTAATCCTTCTCTTCCAGGGGATCCTCATCAATAGTCATAAGCACTAGAATAGAATAGCGAGCCTCACCTCATCCACCTGCGGGCAAAGGAAACATAACGGTAAATTAACCTATCAGCTCAGATAACTAAGCCTGGATAGATAACTATCCGAATAGATTCCTCAAGGAGGCCTGGTCCACTTGAGTATCAGCCCTGGAATCGGATTCTAGACAATAATGCCTTGTGAAAGTGTGGACCGATCTCCAGGTTGCAGCCTTGCGAATTTCTGACATTGGAACATCATGCAAGAAAGCTACTGTGGCCGCTTTTCCCCTAGTGGAGTGTGCTTTAGGAGACAACAACAAGGGTTTATGCGCCAACTGGTAAGCCAATTTTATACAGGACACTATCCATCGTGAAATGGATCTTTTGGAGGCTGGGAAACCTGTTCTCATGTCACCATAATTCAGAAACAATTGATCCAACTTCCTTATGCCCTTGATACCTCTAGATAAAATGTAGGCACTCTCGTAAGGTCCAAGGAATAAAGCGACCTCTCCGCAGGAGTCACAGGGTTAGGAAAGAAAGACAGTAAGGAGATTGACTGATTAATGTGGAAATCAGATATAAACGTAGGCAAAAAAGCAGGGTGAGCCCTTAACACTACCCTGTTGTGGTGAAACACAGTATAAGGTTCTTTTGCACACAGCGCTTGGATCTCACTTATTCTGCGCGCTGATGTTATCGCTACCAGAAAAGCGTCCTTCCACGTCAGGTGTTGTAAAGAGGCTTTGTGAATGGGCTCAAAAGGAGGACCCATTAATCTAGATAGGACCAGATTCAACTCCCAAAAAGGAGGAGAAGGGTTTCGAACTGGGGGATACACTTTCTTCAACCCCTGTAAGAAATCCTTAACCACCTGCATTTGGAAAAAGGAAGGTTGGCTGGGTGACTTTCTGCATGCCGTAATGGCTGACAAATGAACCCTGATTGAGGCATAATTCAAACCTGATTTTGCTAAATATAGAAGGTAAGGAAGAATGACGTCTTCCTGCCCCTTTGTAGGGTCAAAAGGATTATCAACACACCATAGGTAGAACCTCTTCCACTTAAACGCGTATGACACTTTTGTGGAGGGCCTCTTAGCCTCTTTGAGGATATGCATGCAGTCCTGGGGCAGATTAAAGTGTCCGTATTGTAGGACCTCAGGAGCCATGCTGCCAAGTTCAGGGAGGGAAGACTGGGATGGAGAATCCTCCCGTCCATCTTGGTCAGTAGGTCCGCTCTGTACGGTAGCCTCCTGTGGGGGAGTACCGATAACTGAAGAAGGTCCGGGTACCACCACTGCCGTGGCCAGTCTGGAGCTATCAAAATCATTTTCATGTCGGATCTGATGAGCTTGGACACCACTTTCGGGAACAGAGGCAGAGGAGGAAATGCGTAGGCAAATGTCTCTGACCAATCCATCAAAAGCGCATTCCCCCTTGTCCCTAGAATCTGGATGCGAAGGCGTGGCATTTTTTGTTTTTGTCGTCTGCAAATAAATCTATTGATGGACGACCCCACTGTTGGAAAATGTCTGCCACCACCTCGTCGTGCAGAACCCAGTCTGGCTGATCTTTGAAGTGCCGACTGAGTGTGTCTGCTTTGACATTCTGCTCTCCCGGAAGGTGCACTGCCACTAGGGAGAGGTTCCGAGCCAAAAGCCAGTGCCAGATCGCTTGAGCCTCAAGGGAGAGAGGGAGAGAGCGCGTACCACCCTTTTTGTTTAGATAATACATGGTGGTTATGTTGTCTGTTTGGATCAGGACTGAGTTGAACGTGATCGAAGGTAGAAAAGCTTTCAGAGCAAGATGGACTGCTCGTAGCTCCAACATGTTTAGGTGGTAGGACTGTTCTTTCGTGGACCACAGGCCCTGCATTTGAAGGCACCCCATGTGTGCCCCCCATCCTTGTAGCGATGTATCCGTAATCAACGATTGCACTGGAACTGGTTGATGGAAAGGGACTCCCACCAACAGATTCTGCGGCCGAGTCCACCACTTGATGGAGGATTTTGCTGCTTGAGAGAGCACAATCCGATCCTCCCTGCGACCCGTTCCTTGGTCCCACTTGTCCTCTAGATCTTGTTGCAACGTACGCATTCTCAGCCTTGCGTTGGGGGTGAGAAATATGCAGGAGGCCATCGACCCCAGCAGAGATGCCACATGTTGGACTGCTGGGCGATCTGTCAGAAGCAGAGCTTTGCACTTCTGCTGCATTGAGGAAAGTCTGTCCTCCGAAGGAAACGCTCTTCCTTTGTTTGTATCCAGAGTCAATCCCAGAGAGTAGATCGTCTGGGTGGGCTGTTGTACAGACTTCTCCATGTTTACCTGAAGACCCAGTTTGTGTAGTTGTCTTAGACGGATTTTGAAATCACTCCTTACTTGCTGAGGCGATGGCCCTTTGAGGAGCCCTTTGAGGAGCCAATCGGCTAAGTAAGGGTAGACAAATAGACCTTTTCTGTGTAGGGCGGCCGCCACCACTGCCATGCACTTGGTAAAGACTTGTGGGGCAGACTTCAGCCCGAAGGGCAAGACCTTGTATTGATAGTGCTTGTCTCCGACCACAAACCGCAGATACTTGCCATGACGTGGCGCAATGGGTATATGGAAGTATGCATCTTGGAGGTCCACAGAACACATCAAATCTCCTCCTTGCAGATGTGGACATATTTGATGAAGGGCCAACATGCGAAACTTCTCCTTCACAATGACTTTGTTCAGCAGGCGGAGGTCCAGGATAGGCCTGAACTTGTGCTCCTGGTCTCTTTTGGGCACAAGAAAGTACCTGGAGTAGACTCCTTCCCTCGCTGCGCGGAAGGAACCTCTTCTATGGCCTTTTTTTGCGGAACGGTTGCCACTTACGGCCGGAGCAACTTTAGTTGGAGAGGACAAGATCTTTTTGGAGGAATGTCCTTTGGAAGCACACGAAAACGTAGTGTGTATCCATTGCACAGTATATTGAGCACCCAACGATCTTTTGTGATGCTGCACCACTTAGCAAGATGATGTGAAGCACTTCCTCCCACTGGAGTGGGCAACGTCGTCAGAGGAAGCTCCTGCTCATTGCTTCCCTGCCGATCTGGCCGTGGTAGAGGACTGCTGTTGGTGACCACCTCTCCCTCTGTTGGATTTACGGCCCTGGTACTGCAACTTGACTTGGTTTTTTCCCTGGGACAATTGAGGGGTTTGAACCCTCTGCTGGTATACCTTGCGCTGGTTGGGCCTGTAACGACGTTTGTACTGCTTCTTTTTTTCCAAACAAACAGCTTTGAGGGTGTCGAGTTCTGCCTTCATCCTGCCCATTTCCTCATCTGTATGGGTGCCAAATAGAGAGGAGCCAGAAAATGGGAGATTTAGGATTTTCTGTTTTGCATCTGGCTTGAGTGCTGTCAGCCTCAACCAGGAGGATCTCCTGGCACAAACCCTATGAGCATATGAATGCGTCGATAGAGTAGAGCCGTCCACAGACGTACTGATCACTTGGTTGGCAACAAGTGATCCCTCTGTGATGATTTCTTCAAAGTCCTTCTGATCCTCTTTTGGCAGCTTCTCTCTGAAGCGGTCCAAGGAGTCCCACAAGGCCCTATCATAGCGTCCTAATAAGGCTGCTACACTTGGAGACCTTCAATGATGAAGCTACTGAGCCACACACTTTACGTCCCCAAGAGTCCTGGGACCTACTTTCTTTATCGGGTGGAACCGATGAAGATGCAGCCACAGCATGAGTTTTCCTCGCTGCCGCAATGATCACTGAGTCTACAGGCGGATCCGTCTTCAAGAAGACAGGGTCTGAGGCAGCCGGCTTGTATTTTTTCTGAATTCGAGCCGGTGCAGCCTTGATCGTAGCCCGTGTCAGGAAGATGTCCATCACAGGTTCCAGAAGCCCAGTAACCAAGGGGAGTAATGGACAAGACGCTGCGCTCTGATGCAGAGTCTCAAAGATCACCGTTGTCGCCACCTGAGGGACAGACATTTCTATGTTCAGCTTCTGAGCCCCTCTCTGAAGCACATCATGGTAGGTGTTGATGCCATCTATCCGAGATACCCTCGATACAGGGCTGTCCGATAGGGTAGGGGAATAATCCCTCTTCGATGATCGAGTGGAGGAAGAAGACCACAACGGTGTCCTTCTCCTTCTGCGATGGGAACTATGTCTTCATTCCCGGGACCTGCCTGTGGGTTCCTCATGTCTGGGGGAATGCGATCTGTCCACCTCCTGCACCAACCTTTGCAAAGGTGACCTGTGGATAGGACTGGCATACTCCTGCATCCGCTGTGTCGCTCCCGTATCCTTGTCCCAGTGATGCAGGGGGAGGAGCCATCTTGGCGACAAGTGCACAGCAGGGGAAGCCTCCCTGTGAGATGGAGACTTATGAGCCGGCCTGCTGGAACGTCCTTCTGGAGAGGCTGATCTTGTGGAAGGATGTCTGGAGGAATGAGAGGAAGAATGGAGTGACGCGGACTCCGTCACCAGAACCATGGATCCTTCTCTAGACCCTATTGAGATGGGTCTTGACGTCGGGCGTGGGCCTCTCAACGTCGAACCGTACCTCCTCCTCGACGTCGATCTCCGGCCCGATGTTGGAACCGGTCTTGACGTTTCTCTACTCCTCAACCTCAATCTCCTCCTCAACGTCGATCTCCGGTCTGATGTTGGAACCGGTCTCGCTGTTTCTCTACTCCTCGACGTTGGATCCCTTGCAGACGATGCCTGGACATCCCTTCGTCTCGACGGCAAACGTCGACTCGACGGCGAACATCGACGTTTAGATCCAGATGAAGGGGCTCTGCTCCTCGACGCCGAACGTCGTCTTGCTGACGACGGCAGAGGGGTGTCGATCCTCGACGCCGATCATCGGCGAAACGATGGTGGAGGAGATCCCATCTTCGACGCTGATTGTCGCCGGGTTGACGACAGCGGAGGACTCCTGCCCCTCGACGTCGACCGCCGATGGACTGACGGCGACGGAGGGGAGCCTGCCCTTGACCCCGAACGTCGTGTTGACGAGGGCGGGGGGCTTCTACTCCTCGACGCCGATCGTCGCCGGGTTGACGATGGCGGAGGGCTGATACTCCTCAACGCCGATTGCCGCCAAGTTGATGATGGCGGAGGGCTTCTGTTCCTAGACGCCGATTGTCGCCGGGTTGAGGACGACGGAGGATCACAATTCTTCGACGTCGACGACGTACCTGAATGGCAATGTCTTCTGTACGGCGAGCCCGCAATCGAAGACAAATGACCTACCGGTGGAAGATTTTTCAGCGCCGAGCCAGACGCTGAAGTAGAAGGGTGAGGGATCTTGCTTCTGGATGGAGATCTAGCCCTCTTGGAGCCCTTCGTCACAGGTTATCTGCCTCTGGAAGACTTTTATGCCAATCCCATAAAGACGGATTTTCTCTCTGTCCTTTAAAGTCCTTTTGGACAGGGTCTGGCAATGAGGACAAGCCTTAGGGTCATGGTCCTTAGGCAAACAAAGGATACAGACCTCATGGGAGTCCAAGCTGGCCTTCTTTTTACCACAAGAAGGGCAGGGGTCAAAAAGTGAAGGCATTTTGATTGGAAAAAAATGCCTAAAACTGTCAAAAAAAGACAGAACTTTACTTCAGAAGGTGAAAGTTCCAAAAAGTGAGGATTATTTCTGACTAAAATCAGAAAGAAGTGGAGCTGTGTAACCAGGATCCTTCCTGAAGGAGCCGGAAAGAACAACTGACCTAACTGTCACCCCTGAGGCATGATGGGAAACTGGGGGTCATGACTGCCTTAAAGGCACGGTGCCAGTTTATCCCTATGTTGCTATGAGTTAGCTTTTCAGTCTTTTTAGAATGTGTTTCTGCAATGCAGCCTGGGAGCTGTATATGCTTTTAGTCCTATGTGAGAGTTTTCTTCTGACTGCTAAGCATTAAAACAGATTCAAAACATGTTTTGCGGTTGTTTTTCCTTGTTTCTAATGTATGTTTTTATGATATAATGGGGAGTGCTTACAGCATTATTCAGCTCAGGTGTGTATAAGGCTGCAGTTGCTTATTTTTATATATATAATTATATATATATATATATATATATATATATATATATATATAGCTGCTCCAAGGACACCAGGTAGCGAGTCACTCTATGGACGGGTGCCGTCACGCGTTGGTGCGTCGCTTAATATTCAAGCTTCAAAGTTTCTCCCATTTACCAGGAAAAAGAGACAGCACTCGCGGGATGCTTGGCAAAGCAGTGTTCTTTATTTCACTGACAGACGCGTTTCGGTAATTCCCTTCTGTGTCTACGCGTAACACACAGCGCGGCGCCATTTGTAACTCCCAAATTATGGAAACAAACATAGGACTTTAAGCGACCCACAAGATTGTGAGCGCCATCTTGGAACGTTATCCAATTCATTCTTTGTATATTACTGTTGTTTACACAGATAGATGGCTTACATTCAACAACATATATATAAGTGCCATTTACATTTATCAAGTGTATTCAAACCGTCAGTTTGACAGATCTAATCTTGCCGTGGATCGGCAATGGCAACCATCATGGTTGCCTGCATGTCCTGTTGTTTTCTTCTTACAAACGAGTTACATTTCTTGTATACTATACCAAACATTATGACTACCTATATCTCGGTTGTTTTAATTCAATGACATATATGTCCCATCTTAGACAAAAAAGGAAATTCAAACACTTAGGAAATCAACATACACAATATATGTATTTGCCAAACACCTTTCCAGAAGAAAGAAATGTACCTATGTACCTTTGGTAGGGTAGTGCATTGGAAGGAGTAGTAGAAGAAGTTTGAGATGAGTCTGAAGGTTGGGCTAGAAGATATATTGAGCGAAGTATAGGCTGAGAAATAGGGTAGTGCATTGGAAATGCTAAATTAGAAGAAAGTGATAAATATATAGATCCATAATTACATTGAAAGTATATAGGTATATAAAGGAGGTAAGTATATTAAGATTAAAGATATTGATAGAGGCACAGGATGGGAAATAGGGTAGTGCATTGGATATGCTTTTTCAGAAGAAAAGTAACAGACACACAGATTCAAGTACATGGAAGGTACATAGATGAACAATGGAAGTATGTATATGTAGACCAAAGATGATTTTTATTTATTAATTATTATTTTTCTCTCAACAACATAATTATTTTACATGTTTATACAAAGTAATACAAAAAGATAGGTACATATCTATAGTGAAAAAAATGCTTGTATACAGAGGGATATGCTGTAAATTTCTGTTTGCGTATGGTGCTTATGTGGGGAAGAGCCAAACCTTGAGTAGTTTTCTGAAGATAAGGTGGTTGTCGGTGGACCTTATGTTGGGCGGGTAAAGAGTTCCATAGTTTGGCTGCTTGAACAGAGAAGGATGCGCCACCCATTGTTTTTTTCTTGTATGGTGTGATTTTGAGGCGAGATGCTCCTTTAGAGCGGAGGTTCCTTTGTTGAATGTGGTTGGTGATTTTATTCCTGATGAAGAGCGGTCCCATTCTATGTATTGCTTTGTGGGTGATACAAAGCAGCTTGAACGTGGATTTTATGGCAACTGGTAACCAATGCAGGGATTTCAAGGCAGGGGAGATGTGGTCTCGCGGTTTGATACGCAAGAGTAGTCTGGCAGCCGAGTTCTGAATCCGTTGTAGTCTTTTCATGGTCATTAAAGGTGATCCGTGGTAGAGGCTATTGGCGTAATCGCGTTTGGACAGAACAAGGGAGATGGGAGCTTGGACCTTGTGTGGAAATCCCAAATGAGTGAAAATTTGTCGCAGCGTTTTTATAGTAGCAAAGCTTGATCTTGCTAGTTTATCCACTTGGGCATTCATCGACAGCTTGGAGTCCATGGTCATTCCGAGGTTTCTTACTTCCTTCGATACTTTAGGCAGTGATCCCAGTTCATCAGGCCATGTGGCAAGCAGATTGTAATGTTTCCAATCGCAATACGTGAATATTTCAGTTTTTGAAGCATTCAATTTGAGATGGCTCCAGGTCATCCACTGATCCACAGCTCTGAGACAGCTGAAAATTGGTGATTTTCCAATGTCTTTGGGGCATTCCAGTTGAAGGAGTATTTGCGTGTCATCTGCATAGTTATTGCACGTGAGGTGAAATTTATTGATCAGTCCTGGTAATGACTTCATGTAGATGTTGAAAAGCATGGGCGAGATGATAGAACCTTGAGGGACCTCTGCTTTTGTGGAGTACCATTCGGACGAGAAAGGTGGAGTATGGATGACATTAGTTCTGTTTCGAAGGTAGGACGCGATCCAGTCTAAAGCAGTTCCCTCTATGCCTGCTTCATAGAGTCTTTGTTTCAGAATGTCATGGTCAACCGCGTCAAAGGCAGCTGAGAGGTCCAAGAGGAGTAGCGCAGCAATCCAGATGCGGTCAACTGTATTCTTTAGGTCATCCTAGATGGCCAGAAGGGCATATTCTGTGCCTCCTCCCGGACGGAATCCTGTTTGGAAGTCTGAAAGTATGTCATTGTCTTCAATGAATTGTGACATCTGGGCGAACGCTGCTCTTTCTATCAGATTGCCCAGGAACGGTCCATTTGTAATGGGTCTATAGTTGTCAGGGTTCAGCGGATCCAAGTTTGTTTTCTTCGGTAAAGGGTGTATGTATGACTTTTTGAGTTCTGGAAACATTCCAGTAGTTAAGGAATTGTTGATAATTATTCTTACTGGAGTGGCAGCAGAGGTTGTTAAAAGAATTGTCCTTAAAGTTTGTGGTGGACAGGGGTCAGAAGGGCTGGCGGCAGGCCCGCTTGCTTTCACCAGGTCCATAAATTCATTGCGTGAGATGTGTTGGAAGGAACGGAGAGGCTTGATTAGAGCATTCTTGGATTGTTGTTTTGTACAAGGGTTAGTGCTGGTGCTTTGTTTCTGTTTTAAGTACGATTCCAACGTGTCTGCTTTGTCCATGTAATGATTTGCCAGTTTGTCTGTGAAATCTTGAGTAACAGGACGAGTTCCTTCTAGGCAATTTGGTTTGCGAAATTTATTGAGTATTTTATAGAATTCTTTATTTTCAAATTTAGAGTTTTGAATTCTGTCTGAATAGTACCTTTTCTTAGCTTTTTTGATAGCAGACTTGTATAATCTGTTAATTTTCTGTAGTTGAAGTTTGTCTTGTTTGGCGTTTGTTTTGAGCCAGGTACGTTGCAGCTTTCTAATTTGTTGTTTCATGTCTTTTATTTCCATGTTTCTCCAATGCGCTTTTTTTCTTTTGTTCTGTTGTGTGGTTTTGAGTGGTATCAGGATGTCAAAAGCTTCCTGTAGCCACTCATAGATTTTGAACAGAATTTATGGTTTCCAGATTTGTACTGGATGTTAGTTGTGCTTCCAAGAGTTTGTTCCATGGCCGATAGGTGGATGGATGTAAGGTAGTTTTGGGGCAACAGTTTGGCAGGATGGCTCCTGGCCCACTTGCAGAGGACAACCGGGCACTGAGTATCTACCAATGGTAATTACATTACCATAATATCCCTAATGGAAGGAAATTGAACCAGTGGATTCACCTTCAGACTTCCTTCCCCTAGGAACCAGAGGATTTCTCATTGCCAGACAGCTGTAAACCAGGCCCTGAGACTGCTGGAATGCAAGAGAAATAGGATAGTGCATATGAAGCACTATGCGTCTTTCTATTGTTTGTGGAGTTAAAAATAGACAATTTATTCACTTCCACCCTTATCTTTTGTTGTCTTTGTCCTCTTCACTTTTCCTTCCTTCCCTCCTTCCTTTTCTCTCTCTTCTCCACCATTGTCCTCACTTCACACACTCATCATTACCCAAACTCTTGTTCTCATCCTTTTTGTAGCATTTGATATTATTCGCACATGGACCCTCGTGGTTCGGGGGCAGACTCTGAATAGGAACTACGTCATATGCAGGGAGGTGCTAGGGTGTGGTTAATGTTGAGTATGATATAATCCGTAATGTGTGAATGTATGATGAGGAATAAAGAAATATTTGACGGCAGCTTCTGTGTGGTGTATTTCATTCTCAAGCTCCAAGGCTGGGGAAGACTAAACATCTGGCCACGAGTAGGGATAAGTGTCCCGAAGAAAACATGGCTGCTCTCCCTGAGTTTGCAACAGCACAGCAAATTGCTAGTGCATGCCAAGTGTGCCTCAAATCAGTAGAAAGCAGTCTGCGACTTGTACATGTGGAGTCAAAGCCCTGCTTCAAACCATGCACAGCCACAGAAGAAAGTGAAGGGCCTACAGAGGAGCACATTCAAAATGCCCGCCAAAACCACAGGTGAAGCTGTTGACGGAAACGCTGCGCTACTCCCTGAATACGGAGCAATTACTCAAACGAAACAGAAGGATACCGGCAGTGACAACCAGGTATGAGAAACAGAGAATTTACCCACTATCAAAGACAACTGAAACATTCTACAACCTCAGATTGGGCATAGTTACCCAAGTTTAAGCACAGGGGTTGTGCTTACAGAAGTTGTATAGGCCGCTGGGTACAGCAAAAGCAGGCTGAACAGCATGAGTTCTCAATGGCAGAAAAGAAAAGTACAAAAAACAATGCAGCCATAATCCTGAAGCCACCACCACCCTTCAACACTTCTTCTAAGAAACAGAACACTAGTGCCAGGTGGGCGGCGTGGACAGTGCGCTGGATACAGTGTTCCCACCTGTGTGGTTACTTGGAGCACAGTCATCTCAGAGTGCTGTCTTTTCTTTGCTTTGAATACATTTAAAAGTGGTTTCCGCCCCACAAGCAAAGCGCCTGCAAAAAGGTCAAGAAGGTAGCCATTGCAGTCACACAGACCGCTTTGGAAGAATTTGTGTGTGTGTGTGTGTATATATATATATATATATATATATATATATATATATATATATATATATATATATATATATATATATATATATATATATATATATATATATATATATATATATATATATATATATATATATATATATATATATTTATTTATTTAAAGCTGCTCCTTCAATTCACCATCACGGAATTTAAAAGCAGGCACGGACCACGTTTCTGTGCAAAGGGTATTTTGTTTATCCCTTTAGTCGGCCATGACGCGTTTCAGTCCTTCCTGGACCTTGATCAGATGACAGCGCTCCCGCTATGCTCCATATATATATATATATATATATATATATATATATATATATATATATATATATATATATATATATATATATATATATATATATATATATATATATATATATATCCACATGTTTTATTTAATATTTTGAAGAATTTTGGAAGAATTCACCCAGTGTGCAATTTACAATTGCTATAAAATCAACTAATAACCTAAAACAATTTTTGAGGAAAGAGGTTAGTCTCAATGTCAAAACATATTTGTCCCACTGATTCTGTCACCATCCCAACTTCTCTTACATTAAACAGTCTTATAAAGAATCAAAAATTCAAATAAAAAAATAAGACCTCCTCTTTTGGATATTGTATATCCTACGCTTTTAAGATAAGCAAATTAGGGGGCGCTAGAGGGAGCCAGGAAAGATGGCCGCACCTTAGTGCTGCTATGCCTGGCTGAGTCCTAATCCATCCATTATCTGCTCAAAATTATTGCATCGGAGCTTGCCGCTGACTGCCCTGTAACACGAGTACATCCTGCAGCGGATGAAGTGAACTATGTTGCTCTGGAGCCATCGTGAGTGCTGCCAATCAAGACTCCGAGGAGCAGCTGGCGCGTGGCAACATGGCGGCCGCTGCATCTTAATTATATTTGTCCCGCTGCCTCGCCTAGCTGTGTGGAGCCCCGCTCGGGGATTAGCGAGCCCCACTGATGTGGCTACTGTCATGTGTGGAGAGCTGAGCCCGATTCCCGGTGTCTCCCTGCGAGCGGGGGCGGCTTCTCAGTGCGCCAGTTCCAATAGCCAGGATCAGCTGCAGGGCTCACCACCATCCGCCCCTTTAGCTGAGAAGTCTGACGGAGCTCGCGGCTGGAGCTCTGTGCCCTGCCCTCGGCTGTCCTTGGCTGATGGAGTGAGCTCCGGGTCCTGAGGCTGCTGAGCTCTTGAGGGCCTGTGGAATTGTGGCCTGCTATCGCTGCACATACCGGTGCAGATTTGCGGAGTGCCCGAGTTGGGAGCGAGACGATCTCCAGATGCCTTAAACCCTACGCTGTGCGGGACGGTAGTCGCCGACAGTGGGCAGCGGTAAGTGGGGTGCGGCCGGGCTCCTGGCCTTAGCTGCAGCGGTGGATGAGGGCCTGAGAGTTAGGCAGCGCTCTGCAAGCTCTGGCCTATTTGTGCGGTGCGCTATGTTGGCGAGATTTGGTGTGATCCTGCATAGTGGCTGAGTTAGGACCTCTTGCACCCTGGTGCATTCCTTCTGACCTCCGTGCTTCTCCTCAACTTTGCGCTTTCAGGCCCCAACTGCATCATAAGTGCTTGGGCCTGGTGCACTGCTGTTCCCCCGCCTCATTTGTACCCCCATATGGTGGTCGTGACTTGACGGGCCCAATTGGACGCAGCGGGCATCTGCTCCCTGGATTTGCTGACTACTGTTGGTACACCTCGGGGTTCGGTCGGTTAAGAAGCACAGCCCACCTTTGCCTTGTTCTCTGCCGCCATGGGGTGCCCAGACAAAACGCAACCTCGCCTCACGTTTGAGGTGCGTAAATCCACCAAGCGGCAGCATAGAGTGGCCTCGGACCCCGAGGCGGATGTCCCTGGGGAGGCCTCTCTAAGATGGAATCAACTTTGCTTGCCATATAGAAGAGCTTTCAATCCATCGAAGGGACCATGGCGGCAGTAAATCACAGACTCGACCATATGTCCTCCCAACTCGAGAAACAAAATGCAAGGATTGTTGAAATTGCACAAAGCGTCTCCACAAATGAGGATGGCTTGAGCGAGGTGGTGAACAAAGCTCTTCACATGGAGAAGGTGTTGGCGCTTATTCTAGTGAAAAATGAGGATTTGGGGGCCTGGTCCCGCCGCAGCAATATCACATCACGGGCCTACCGGAGTCCACCAACACGGGCAGAATGGAGACTGTAATTGAATCCCTGATCAAGAATATATGGAGCGGGCCCATTGTTCTCTGGCGGCGAGGCCGGTGCCAGGTGCCCCACCGCGTCCTATAATAGCAGGCCTATTGAACTATCGGGACCGGGATGTCATCTTGAGGTTTGCCAGGGAAAAGGGCGCAATTAACCATCAAGGGAACGCTTTGTATTTTTTCCCGGACTTCACAGTTGCCGTCCAGGAAGCAAGGCGGTAGTTTGGTATAGTTAAAACATTCTTATAGTCTGAAGGCATCCCTTATGCTATGCTGTAGCCTGCTCGCTTACGGGTGAGCCAGGAAGTGGATTGCAAAATCTTCACATCTCCTAAGGCGGCAATGGATCATGTCAAAAAGCTGAAACGTAGACGTTCTGAGGCTGCGGAGGCTCATGACGATGAGGAACAGTGATGGTGTACCTAGGTCTGCTCTACAGATGTGATACTGTCTGACATACGTGACATGACTGGCCTCCTCCTGTTGGATTTCTCCACTCGCATTGTTGCCTGGTCATACCTTGCTGACTATTGCCTGTCGCTTGTTTATGTACTGTTTGTATGCTCAATGCTCACTTTTCTCTGTTGCAGGACTCGATTCCAATGGTGGTGGTGGGTTCTGCCCCAGATTCTGATTCCTTAGAGGGTCATGCCCCTAATTCCCGAATGGCGCCATGTTTCTCTCCCTCCTGGTCTGGCACGAAGAGCCTTGGGGCGGTTGAGGGGTTGTTCCCACCTTACTTCGCCTTCCTGATTACCAGCGCAACTGGGATGAACACTTTTGGGGCTAGGTTTCGTAATTCCCACTGTTTCCCCACTGGAGATAATTACACTGCCCGCATCTATTACAATATTCGATCACATTGTCCAGCTGCCTTGCAGGAATAGTACTACACTTTGGATAGAACTTGTTGATGCAATGCTTATTGACGTTTGCCTGTAACTCTTTGCACATTTCACTTATTTGCTCAGCCACCTTTGGTAATGTAGGAGGTTCGTAGCACTCTGGTGCTCCCCCCTTGGGGGCTCCCCAAAAACAATTCTGGATCTGTTGTTCTCCATGTTGGGGACTGTTAATGCAGGGGAGAGGATGGCTTTAGCAAGTTTGGTTCGCTAAAGTGGGTGTGTGTGGGTAAGGGGGGGTTAGTGGGCACTTTTTTCTTGTACTTTTATTGTACCTCTTCGGTCTGATTCTGGAATTATCTCTCACATTACTAAATACATCTGAGAATGCAATTCCATGGGCAGTAACATAAAGTTCCTTAGCTGGAATGTGTGCGTCTTGAATAGTCCTATGAAACTACGGTCAGTGCTAGCGCAGTTAGAAAGATTGGACGTTCAAGTGGCGTTCTTGCAAGAGACGCATCTCACACCGCAATCGGAAAAGAATGTTGGTGCACACTGTGCCGGGCTGAGGGTTGCCTCTTCTTACTCCTCTTACGCTCAGGGAGTGATCTTGGTGAAAAGATACACAGGGCGGGGTGGCGGTGGTCCATGGTCTCCTTGGGGGAGACAGCGTTTACAACGCTGTGAGTACCACGCGCTTTGGTAACAACGCGGACGTTACATCGTCCGCGTTGTTACCACGCATGGCATTACATTGCAAGTCGTTTCTACGACTTGCGCTAGATGGCGTGCAACACCAGGGAATGTGTTGGATTCTAAATCCAACACATTCCTTGCTGTTGCGCTAACTGGAGTAGGAATAGTCATTTATACTATACCTAAGTCCAGCGCGCCATCTAGTGCAAGTCGTAGAAACGACTTGTGTTGTAATGCAATACTTGGTAACAACGCGGACGATGTAACGTCCACGTTGTTACCTACCGTGATGAAACATGTGGCGTTGTAACGTCACATATTCTGCCTTGGAGGGGTGGGAGTCCTTTTAGTGAATGTCTACGGCCCAAATATTGACGACCACTCCTTTTTCACAGATTGCATTTTCAAATTTCCTTCGGTTAAATTGTTCTGGGCGGCGACTTTAATGTCTGCTTAGATGAACTGCTGGAAAGACAGGGAGTTGGTGCGACGCAACACAGCCAGTCATCTGAGGCGCTACTGGTTTTTTTTTAGATGCAGAGGCTATACAGGACATTTTCCGCATCCGGCACCCGGGCATTCGCGAAAGGACATTCATATCAATGGTGCATGGCACATGGTCCCGCTTGGACTATTGGCTTCTTTCAGAGTTGGCAGGCACATGGGTTGTGGTTGTTCGCCACCTGGCTAAAACATTATCGGATCACTCCCTGTGCTCCTAGAGATGCGTGCTCCCACTTGTGAGCGCCCCCGTTTCAATGGCGACTGCAGCCCTCCTCATTTACGGATCAGGTGTTCAGGTGCACAGTGAGTGTGGCCATTAGTGATTTTGGTTCAGTGGCCAGCCCTAGGACCTTGTCGGAGGCTTCTAAAGTAACTATCAGGGGTATCTGCATGGGAGCGCAGGCAGTGGTTCTAAAAGACTTACGACGTCAGATGCATAAACTGGCTCGCAATATTTCTGCTTTAGAGGGCAAATATACCCAAAGCCCAGCCCAATCTACACTACCTAGCATACGATTGCTGGTAACGGAATATAACGACACAGCGGATCAGGAGCTAGTGCATAGGTCACAGCGCTTTACTATGGGGGCCGCCCCAGTCGCTCACTTGCTCATAAGGTAGCTGCGCCACGGACTCAAAACTACATCACGGAAATGCTGGACCTTGGGGAAATAGCGCACTATACTTCGCCTGAAATCAGTGAGGTGGTGCTGGACTTTTATTCCAACCTTTATGGAGAACGTGTCGGCTACTGACATCAATGATTATTTAGATGATGTTGCATTTGGCTGGCTTTCTCTTAATCAGCGCAAATACCTCACTCAGCCCTTTGACGTGGAAAAGGTCAAAATGACCATTCAGTCGCTGCCCACTTGCAAGGCTGCGGGCCTGGACGGACTCCCCAGTGAGTTTTATAAGGCTTATGCTGACGATCTGGCCCCCAAGCTCTTAGATGTCTTTGCAGAAGCATATGATAGTGGCACTCTGCCCCCATCGCTAAAAGAGGCCCTTCTGGTTATGCTCAAGACATACAAGCCCGCTAATCAGTGTGATTCCTACCGCCAGCTCTCCATCATAAACACTGATGCCAAAATGTTGGCAAAAATGATTGCCAGTCGGCTTTAAACCCTCATCCTTAATCTGGTCCTCCCGGATCTGTCAGGATTTGTCCCTGCCCGATCTCCGGCGCACAATTGGTGCATGGTCTTCTCCACCCTACATTAATTTGAGGCCGATTTTTAAGCGGTTGCTGTGTTACTCGGCGCAGCAAAAGCATTTGATTCCCTGCAGTGGGAGTTTAAGTTCACTGTCCTCCTCCGAATGGGGCTACCACCCTTTTACTTGAAGTGGATACATCTCTTATATGAGGCGCCGGCGGCGCGTGTCCGTGTTAATGGTTTGGTATCTACCACGTTCCCTATTCGGCGTGGCACCCGGCAGGGCTGCCCCCTATCGCCAATGCTTTTCACACTGGCTCTGGAGCCAGTGGCCTGCAAGCTCCGCCAAAGTCATGCACCAGCAGCACTACGATTTTGACAGCACTCATTAGTAGTCTCAATGTACGCCAATGATATGCTTCTGTATGTCCGGGAACCTGCGTCATTTCTCCCAGAGCTGCTTAGCGAATATATAAAATTCGAACGCTTCTCAGTGCTCGGCATAAACTGGGCAAAATCAACAGTGTTCGCTTTCACAGCTGGTACGTGACACGTTGAGCTGGACTTCCCACTCACATAGTCAACTGACCCAGTAAAGTATCTAGGGGTATGGATCCACATGGACCCTGAGGTAGTTGTTTCGGAAAATTATGGCCAGCCTTGGTCCAAATCACAGAACGTGCAACGCGATGGGCCAAACTCCCGCTTTCCTTAGCGGACCGCATCGCAGTAGTCAAAATTAACATTTTGCCCAAACTTCTTTATTTGTTCATTAATATCCCCATTCTTCCTAATCTTGCATTGTTCAATTCCCTTCAGTCAGCGCTACTCTCCTTCGTGTGGGGCGGCAAGAAGGCCAGCTGCAGCTGGGAGGTGTTAGTATTACCGTTTTATCGTTGTGCACAGGCCCAGTTAGCTCATTACTGGTTCAACCCATAACATTTCCAGACGCATGTAGCTATTGAAGCTGACGCTGTCCTCCCGATGGCCTTGGCTGCGGGAAAGCAAAAGACACACAATAGATGGACGGAATGCAGAACAAATCAAAACATTCACCCCCAGTCAAGAGATCTGGGTTAAATCATCATCATTCTTTTGCTCACCATGCCACCCCAGTTTGGACCTGGCCATATGCAAATCAGTCTTGACCCTGTGCCTCATGGGAACAGTCCATCCCGAACTGTCAAGCCAAGTCCTCCCTGAACCGGGAACAAGAATCCTAGGACCGGTTTCGAGGTTTCACCCCTCTTCAGCCACTATAGCTTGATTCCAGGGCCCCATTGAGCCCTGGACCCACATACCTGGCGCACTTAAGGCGAGAAAACAAAAGACACACAATTGATGGACAGAATGCAGAACAAATCAAAACATTCACCCCCCAGTCAAGAGATCTGGGTTAAATCCATCATTATTTTGCTCAGCATGCCACCCCAGTTTAGACCAGGCCATATGCAAATCAGTCTTGACCCTGTGCCTCATGGGAACAGTCCAGCCCGAACTGCCAAGCCAGGTCCTCCCTGGACCGGAAACAAGCATCCTAGGACCGGTTTTGGGGTTTCACCCCTCTTCAGCCAGAATAGCTTGATTCCAGTGGCACAGTGACCCAGGACCTACGTCTGGGCATACCTGACACACTTAGGGCAAAAAAGCAAAAGACACACAATTGATGGACGGAATGCAGAACAAATCAAAACATTCACCCCAGTCAAGAGATCAGGGTTAAATCCTTCATTCTTTTGCTCACCATGCCACCCCAGTTTGGACCTGGCCATATGCAAATCAGTCTTGACCCTGTGCCTCATGGGAACAGTCCAGCCCCAACTGCCAAGCCAGGTCCTCCCTGGACCAGAAACAAGCATCCTAGGACTGGTTTCGGGGTTTCACCCCACTCCCGCCTTGTCTGGCGGAAGTGGTGAACCAAGAACTGAAATCAACCCTGCACTTTGCACGGCATGGGCGTGGAAGTCGCTAGCGACGCATGAACAATTTCAATATCTCTACACCCCAAGGTTACCACTTTCAGCGCACCCGGAAATCTCTGCTGCCAAAGAGCTGGCTGCCCTCAAGTCGTTGAGCGCAGTGGGAATAACCTAATTGGGGGTCCTTTATAAACAAGGCCCCGTTCAGATCGCTCTCTGACATACAGGGTTGTAAGGACCAAGGGTTTATGCTCAGGTTCACATATGTGCGCGTAAGGCAGGCCATACGTTCCATTTATCCCGATTACCCAGCAGAACTCCAGCCATTGTTAGCACTGCAGGCAGTGTTAGCGGGTGCGGATCGCACAGGCCTGATCACGAAATTGTACACGGCGTCTCTCAGAGAAAGAGAACAGCTTGACTCCCCTTCATATAATAAATGGGTGGCACTACTGGGGACCTCATTGTCGCCGGAGAAGTGAAGGTATTGCTGTGTTCTCACTGGCCAGCTAACAGTAAATTGTAACCTCTGCATCATTCATTTTAAATATCTGCACCAGCTATATTATACCCCAATGCAATTGATGCGGTTTGGTCTGCGGGAGAGCTCCTGCTTTGTTCGTTGAGGACAGGTGGAAGCGGACTTCTTGCATCTCGCATGGAACTGCAAAGGTATATACAATTTTTGGGGTAAGGTTACAGGCCTGCTCTCGAAGGTAGTTTTGGAGGCTGTGCCATGTGCCCCTGAGGTTCGTCTGCTAGGGTGGGTAAAGAATCTAAAGCCCTGTAATCGCAGGCTAGTAGCGGTCTCGACCTTATTGGCAAAAAGAGCGGTGGCACAGTGCTGGGGCTCAAGACTCACCCCAAATCTGAATAAGTGGATCCGGGACCTGCTGTACTGTAAAGAGCAACTTTAGACCTATGCTGAGGAATTGCCCGAAACTTCCCGCCCTAAAGACTTTTGGGCTCTGCTTACTGTGTATCTACTTACAAATCCTGTTGTATAATAGTTGTTGCAATCCGATGCTCTTGTTGTGTCGATTCTTTGGACTGCCATTTGCTGCAATACTGTTATGTGATGAGATGCTCCGTTGGGGTGATGATTTTCTTCCGTCAGTGCCTTGGGGTTCACGGGTTGGAGGGTGGTAGGATTTTTGGGGGTTGTTGCATTGCACAATGGGTATAAACAAACGCTTTTACTATTATCGCTTCTTGATGCACGCATTGGCCTCTTGCATGAGGTCCTGTTATGTTTTATGCACGCTGATTAATAAACAAATTAAAAAAAAGTTAAACAAATTAAATATCTTATGACACTAATATCCACAAATCCAATCCTCACCTCAAAATTCAAGTCTTTTTCACCTAATAATTACAATTTACCCCATACAGAAAACTGAAATCAACAGTGCAAAGAACTTGTTGATAGAATACATGATTCCAATATAAAACACTCAATGTACTAGGAAATACCCCCTGAATAAGATCCCAAACTCAATGATAGCTATAACAGCATTGTCCATATCTCCAACCATCACCCCAAAATTCGTCTTTTTTACCACATTATAACAGTGTCTTAATCCTGCAAAAACTGCAATATGGAAATCTGAAATCAACAGTGAGAAGAACGTGTTGATAATTTGTAGAATTCTAGGATGAAACCCTCAACATACTAAAAAAAGAACTAAAAAAAACCCTCAATTTGATCACAATCGCAAAGTAAGTTATAATTATAAAAATTAGCAATGGCCACTATTCAAAATATTTGATCTGTTATTGAACACCTTATGTTCCCTGTTTGCGATGTTCCAATTTTACTACACCTTACTCCTCAACCACGGGCTCTTAAGATTATCAATATGAAATCTTCAAAATTCATTGTTACACTCGAGAAGACATTTTGATTGTCTCCCCTTAGGTTGGTTGCCACATTCACTCTTTGCCAGTCACCTCATTATCTTAAGCTATATCAGATTCCAATGAACTATTCAAACTTCCACTTCCCTCAAAAATTCCTTATGATACAGGAATCTAAAAAACATCAGAATAATTTCTCAAATATATTCTGTGTATTATTTCCAAGTGTTTTGCCAATTTACTATGCCAAAATTCTGAAAGTTTTTACCCCATAACTTACCCAAATCCTCAGGATACCCAATGCGCAATGGTCACAATACAACCCGACCCATCTAAACTGGTCTCTATTTTGTGTCCCCTAGTTACAGTCCAAAAAATGACGGCCAAAGACCATGCATGTGGTTCAACCTCGGAAGTCATAGCCTAGTGCGCCGGGGTTGGAAATGCTAAATTTGACCATTTACCTTAGTTAAGCAGATCTCGCATTCAAAATACAATCAAAGGTTAAATATTACTTAGCTTAAACATTTTTATGTATTTTTTATTTAAAAATGAAATTCTCCATATTATCTCCTAAATTCAGCAATGTTATCCTCCAAATCTCGAATACGTTTGGGTATTTTAAACACATAAACACTATCACCTGGACTTGAACCCAGTTACCAAGAACATTATAATCAAGTTTGCCCCGCCTCTGTCTCCATAGTCCAGACCGTTGCTACAGTCAGTAGACATGGTAATTACAATTTGTGACTCCACCTTCACTTCATCCTAAATGTCCACATTCAGATTCAAAATACTTCAACACAACCCAGTCAAGGCACAATTCTAATCCTTATACGTTTGATTGGAATAGTAGAGACTCAACTTACCTAACATATTCTGTCATCAAACCCATATTGACCATGTTATAACCCCACAGAAATTCTTAGTAATTCAAAGATTGTGATACACAGTGAGACAGCATATCCAGGCATTGCAACTTACAATATATCTCAAATATTAGGCATCATTTTTATTCCAAAAATAAAAATAATTAATTAGGCAATATGATCCAATTTTAAAGACATATTACACTAAAATGTATTAATGTTAGTATCGCATTTACTACTTAAACTGAGTCTCATAGAATTTATTCAACTCAATAAAGTAAACAATTCTCTATCCGAGTTCCGTCCTAACTGACCAGTCCTTAGTGTATTACTCTAATATATTCACAAAAAAACAAAGGTTACATGGACATTATAGTTAGGTTCAGATTTTACGCACACAAAACCATAGGAATTCAGCTGTTATACTTATCTCAAGTAACTATAACTCTTACCCTAGGGTAACTATATCTTGGACCCCCACCATGCACAGCTTTCTCACCAATATATTGACTGCAAATGTTGCAGTGATATTATCAATGATGCCATAGAAGATGTCATGAGTGGTGTAATATGTGGGGTAATTAGCAGTGCATGGCGAGGGAACGTATTCTAGTTACCTTAGGGCATGAGTTATAGTTACTTGAGATAATTTATAACTGCTGAATTTCTACGGTTTTGTGTGTCTGAAATCTGAACCAAACTATAACGTCTCTGTAACAGTTGGTTATTTAGTACATCTCTAGGGTTTTGTCTAATTCTATTTCCTAACTATAACGTCTCTGTCATCTTTGTTTTTCAGTGAATTTCTATGTTTTTTTAATGCTATTTCCTAACTATAAGGTCCCTGTAACCTGGGTGTGTGAATGTGTAACTGGGTCTCAGTGTGTTGTGGGTGTGTCAATGCATGTGTGACAGGCTGTGTGGGTCTGTGAGTGGGTGTTTAAGTGGCTTTGGGGGTCTGTGAATGGGTGTGTGAGTGGCTGTATGGGTGTGTGTGAGTGCCTCTGTGGATCTATGAGTAGTTCTCTGGGTCTCTGAGTGGGTATGTGAGTGTATAAGTGGGTGTGTGAGTGCCATATAAACTTTATTTCGGTCAAACAGAACAGACCTTAAAAGCCCCAACATAGACGTGTGTGAGTTGTTTTCTGGGTCTCTGAGTGGGTGAGTGGCTTTATGGAAGTGTGAGTGGTTGTGTGTGTGAGTGGGTGTAGTTTTTTAAAATTGGGATCTGAATCCGTGGATCCATTGTGGATTCACACGAGGGGTTGCGCTGAGTGCTGCAGTGGATACTCGTGCGCCCCCAAAATGTTTTTGTACAAGTTCTTGCCAATGAGGGGTCCCTCACAGACCCTTTTATCAGTCCCATGTGGTCAGGATACCTCTATCATGACCTCTTATATCCTATTTACACTTTATCCCTCCCGGGAAGCGTGTCCCGATTGACAAAATTGCGGCCAAAACTTTTCTCCCAGGTCGTGGCCAGCCAATCACTTTATTGCTGTTGGCACATGGATCCACGGATCCACTGCGGTGGATCTGCATCTCTATACATACATACATCTTTTTTCTTTAATAATTACAAAATTACTGAACAGATTTACACCAAATTACATCTTTCTGGACCAAGACCTAGATTTTTGTCAAATTTGGTGTAATTCCGTTTAGCGGTTTGAGCTGAAGTCATGTCTACAATCTCTATGGTACACTGCATTATATATGTTTAACAAACATAATATCTTAGAAAAAAATGTACACTAACTGGATGATGTCATCAGTGATGTCACTGACCATGTCATAAGTGATGTAATATGCGAGCTCATAAGCAGTGCATTGTGGGGGTGTAAGTTATAGTTAGCTCAGGTAGCTGTAACTGCTGAATTTCTCTGATTTTGTACAAATGAAATGTGAGCCAAACTATAACGTCCTTGCAACCTTTGGTTTTCTCAAATATTACATGGGATTCTGCAATTCCTGTATAAAAAAGGCACCAATTTCTTTATAATGGGAGACTTGTGACACACCCAGTCATCTATTATAATAAAGAAATGACGTCAGAACCTAACCGTAATAACTTATACAGTTGAGTTCCGTTGTCACAATGCCTGCTGAAGATCCAGCAGCTGAGGGAAAGGGAAGGTCAGGTCACAAAGCATAATTAAAGAAGCTGTTAAGGAACAAAACAAAACTCTTTTTTTCTACCTGTAAAGTGACAAGCAGAAAGGAGATATTTTTGGCAACATGTTTATTTTTTGCAATCCTTAAGTAGTTCTAGAAAATTTAGACTCTTTATATTTTCTTGTTTCTACACATTCCTGAGCTACTGCACCTTTTTTTTAAATTAAAAACAAACTGGCTTATATTAAACTGATTCCAATATCTTTTTGCATTGATAAAGTACCCCCTACTGTACATAATAAAACATTTTGCAAGTCACCTTGACTTTTCATACATAGCCTTATAAATGAACTCTCTATATATATATATAAACATATGACCGATATGGAGGTTTTGGGGGACTTGCCAATTGACACCAGCAGGCACTAATACAGCAATCTGAAAAGTAAATCAAATATTGTCCCTACACTCCCCTGGCATTACGTTTCACATGTTTTCAGAGGTTGTCCTTGCTGATATTGACATGTTGAAGAAACAAAGCCTTCATGGTAAATTAGGAAATATGACAAAAAAGGAACGTACAGCATTGAAAAGTCTAATGGAAAAGTATTCCATTATAATACAGCCAGCTGACAAGGTGGCAACATTGTCCTCCTCAGTAAAGATGACCATATTTAAAAGGCTGAGAGACTACAGGAGATAACTAACTACAATAAATTAGCAAATAATACAATCAATCACATGATGATCACTCTAAATGAAAAACTCAGACAGAGGTATGATGACTCATTAATAAATGATGATGAATACAAATTCCTGAAGAATGAATATCCAATGATATCTACAATTTATGTCTTGCCCAAGATTCACAAAACGCTTTGTAATCCCTTTTGGAGGCACATAGGGCCCGATGTAGGTAAAATTGATTTACCGATTTTTAATTACCGAATTCTACCGATTCGGTAATTGAAAATCGGTAAATCAATGTGGTGGACATGTAGGTATTTCCAGATGTGGAAATACCGATTCTGTAACATTCGGTATTTACCGATTCTGTAAATACAGAATCGGTATTTCCCATTGATTCCTAAGGGCTTCAAAGCCTAAAGGAATCAATGGGAAATACCGATTCTGTATTTACAGAATCGGTAAATACCGAATTTTGCAAGGGTGCAGGGGGTGTCACTTTGACACCCTCTGGCACCCCACAAATAGGCATGTGCGCCATGTGGCACACAGACATGCCCTAAGGGCATGTCTGTCTGTCACATGGCTAGGTGTGCATGCACATATGTGCATGCACACCTGAAATCGGTATTTTACCACACAATAGGATTGTGTGGTAAAATACCGATTTTGTAGGGCCTTTGGGACTCAGAAGAGTCCCACCTACATCTGAGATTTACCGAATCGGTAAAAATACCGATTTGGTATTTTACAGAATCGGTAACTTTACAGAATCGGTAAAGTTACCGATTCTGTAAAATTGCGCCCCTACATGCCAAATCATGTATACCGGTCGGTAACGGCCGAAAATACCGACCGACATACATCTGGCCCTAAGTGTCAGCATGTGATTCTCTCTTTGAAAATGTCTCTACCTATGTAGCCTATTTTTTGGCACCCATTGTAAAAACATTAAGCCAGAGACACCAGTGACTTTCTACGCATACAAGCAGATATCAGTTGGAACTGTGATTATCTGTTAGTGACTTTTGATATAGTATCACTATATACCCCGATCAGAGAAGCGGGGAGATTAAAGGCTTGTGAGTACTTCTTGAGACCACAGAATATTGAAGAACTGCCAACATACAAAAATGCGACTCACTATGATTGGAATGTGCCTCACAAAGAATGTTTTTTGTTCAATGATGAAGTGTATCATCAACAATGCGGAACTGCGATGGGCATTTCCTTTTCTCCAAACTATGCTAATTTCACTATGGGTTGGTGGGAGAAGGAATATGTCTGGGGAAGAATAATCAGGAAACTTTTGAAAAAATAATCCTCTGGCTGAGACATATCGATGACGTTCCTAATTTGGAACAGTACAACTGAGGACTTTATGAAGGACTTCATTGAATTAAACACGATTTGGGTCGACAAATTACATATTCAGTGAGTAAATCATGAGTGATTTTTTTATATGTCATGGAATATGTACAAGATGGACGAAGAGAGACCAAACAGTTTAGGAAGGATACTGCTACTAACAGTATTCTACATGGGACAAGCTTCCATCCAAAATCACTTATAAAGAGCAGTTAATACCGATGAGGAGAAATTGTTTGAAGGATGATGATGCGCAGGTGAAGTATAATGAGGTCATTACAAGACTGAAAGATGCAGGTTAAAAAGAGAGAAACCTGTAAAAAGGCCTGGAGAAAATGACACCAAAATCTTCTATGGAGACTTTGATCATCAAAAAGGAGAAAGCCACAACCAGCATTGATCACACACAAATAAGGCCGGTTTTAACCTATAGTAAAGAGAGTGCAGTTATTTGCAACATATTTAACAAACACTGGTATCTTAACTCAAAAGAACTTGATATTGGCACCAGGTTGGGCAATAAACCTCAAGTAACTTTCAGGAAAGAATCATTACTCATGGACAAACTAGTGAGAAGTCATTTGTTAGATCAATACACTAAAACCTGGCTGGATGACATACAACTTAGATTTATCAAATGCAACATCTGCAAAGGGTGAACAATTCGGACTAACATGAAGACTGTTTTTGATAGACACAATCAACCGATTAAAATCAAACCTAAGATTACATGTAGTTTCCAGTTCGTGGTGTATGCATTTTAATATGCCTGTGGTTTGAAATATATAGACAGAACTACATGTTTGTTGAGATAGAGAATACTAGAACATATTCGAGCTGTGAAACACATGGACATCACATATACATTTGCAAAACATCAGGCCCAATGTCATGTTAGTTACTGGAGAACATTAAGGTACTATGGTGTCGACTTGGTACGGATCTATGAATGTGGAGATAATCACACATAAACATTATGACCACTGGAATCCAAGTATATTATTCAGTTAAGCACCAAGTCCCCATTTGCGTTGAACAATTATGAAGTACTCTTTGGGCACTTATAAGGATGTTGCAAATAGTATGCTTCTGAGTCGCTGTGTGAAATGTGCCCATCAGGGTATTGTTGCTGGTCAAATACTATGGTACTATACATTCATTCAAAACAATCTACTAAGATTGTGGTCAAGAAGGCTTTAAAAGGAGGAGGAGCTTCGCGCGCATCCGAGATGGCCGGAGGGGATCAGGGCTCCCGAGACCCTCGCCGCCCTCCGCATATATCCTGAACGATATCCTGATTACAAAGACGGGTTATTGGAGACGATACTCAGCTGATGAACTAGCTGCTTTCAAAAATTGATTTGGACTTCGGGAACCGCTACTACGACAACCTGAACTTTTGAGGCCCACCCCATGGCGACGCCTGGGGCTCGAGTCGTTGAGACGCCTAGCCAGTATTTGAACAACAACGGCCCGACGGGCTCGGCTCATTGCCTTGGAGTTAACTTTCGGTTTCGCTTTCGGGTCTTAGGCCTTATCCTATCCCAAGATTCACCTGGTCGCTCGAGGTCTTCCGAACTCTGTGACTCCACCGTATGCTAACAGTCGTGAGCGGCTGTGTTCTGGGCTGCAGTTGCCGGCGCCTGCCTTTGAAGACTCCGGTGGGTTGACCGCGAAGGGCCATTTTCACCAGGTCTCAAAGGCCCCTCGGGGGCACATTGCCCAACATGGCGGGCAGACCCGACAACGAGAAGCGGAAAACCAAGACGCCTCTCCGGGGGGAGCTATTCAAACGAATGTCATGGATCGATATACCCAGCCCAAGGGGTCCCCTGGTGGTACGAATAAGATTTCGGAGGAGGCAGGCGGGGACCCGGCAGCGTCGACCGAGTTGACTCTACAGGATGTCATGGGCGCCATTGCTGGTATTAAGTCTTCCATCGGCCAGCAATATGAGTCTCTCGCCCTTAAGCTCGACACTGTGGTCATTGATGTCAATTTGATTAGAGCGGACTTATCGAAGACTAACGAGAAGGTCAAATCCTTAGATCTAAAGACCTCCAGCCTTACGACCGATGTGTCTGACTTACAGATGGAGGTCTCATGGCTCGTCGACTTGAAGATTTTGAAAATAGGGCCAGACGCAATAATGTACGTATTATTGGGGTCCCTGAAAAAATGGAAAATCCTGCCGTTGATCTCCTTGTGGAGGACCTCATCCTAAATCACCTCGCCCCCAGAGGCCTAAGTAAATTCTTCGCTGTGGAACGTGCGCACCGAGTACCTGGTGGGAAGCCGAAGCCGGGTGCCCCTACGAGGCCGATTATCGCCAGAATTTATTTTCAACTTCAGAGACAGAGACGCTATCCTGCAGGCATCGCGGGTGGGAGGCCCCGTGAAGTTTGAAAACACAACGGTTAGCTTTTAACCGGACTTTACCCAGTTTGTTCAGAGACAGAGGATGGGGTTTCAGGGGGTGAAGCGACGGCTGAGAGACATGGACTTGAAATACGCGATGCTATTTCCAACCAGGCTCCGTGTCGAATATGAGGACCGGACGTTTTTTCTTGATCGTCCTGAGAATGTGAGTGACTGGCTGGATACATTACCAAAGCGGAGCGATCGAACGAGGCACTCGGGTGGAGCAGAGGGTGGCGTGCCGGAGCAAGAATGACAATGTGGTCTCTGATTTCCGAACAATTAACATACCATACAGCTCGGTTCGAGTTCTTTCATACTTATGTGATCTATGGTGGTATACCCGAGGGTTGGGGGGGGAGTGGGACTCTTTCCTACTCTGGGTTTCTTTTTGTAGACTAGTTTACTGTTAGGGCGATAGGCACACTGCAAGTTGGGGATGTTTTTGAGTCTAACGCAGGGGTGCAGGGTGAGGGGTATCGTAACGGGTTCATGTTAGGGGGGTGGAAGGGGGAGTTTGGGTATGTTTTACATTTTCACAAGGCAACGTATTGTTTTATTCTTGTATCTGGGTACTGTGTTCGCTATGGGGAGGACTCTGCATTCATTTCTGGGATGGGGGGTAGTGGGTTGAAAATACTGTGTTGGAATGTCAATGGGTTGGGGGATAGGATAAAGCGGGGAGTAGTGTTGCAACTGTTGAGACGCCTCTCCCCTGATGTTGTGTTGTTGCAGGAAACTTGATTGGAAAAACTTGTCAAGCCATGAATCGGCGAGGATATCATCTTGCTGTACACTCTGGGTTCACTACTGGTTCTAGGGGCGTGGGCATCCTAGTCAAGAACTCTCTCCCTTTGAAAATAGACAACATGATTCTTGATGACGGGGGGCGCTACGCTGCTCTAACAGGATGGTTGGAGGGGAGGACTGTCTCACTGGTTTCTGTATATGTCCCGCCGGGGTCTACAGACCTCGACTTTTGATGAACTTGGGCGTGTGGTGCTGGGGCTTTCGGATGGTATCCTGGTGTTGGGCGGAGATTTCAATTCAGTTGTCTCCGGCAGTGTAGATCGCTACCCCCCCAGAGACCTCACCAGGTCACAGTCTTGGTTAGGTGAGTTTTTAGATACACTGGGTTTGGTAGACTGTTGCAGGCTGATGCATCCGGGACAGGTACAATACACGTTTCACTCTGGGGCCCACGGCAGTCTCTCCAGACTTGACTATGTTTTGATGCCGGCGGTGCAGGCCTCCTCCGTCAGGGAGATTCGTCATCTGGCCCGGGGTATATCAGATCACTCCCCATTGTGGCTCCAGATCGGCACTAGTCTGAGTGTCGAGGGACGGGTTGCCCTGATCAATCCCTGGTATCTTTGTAACCCCAAAACCCGTGCTGAATTGATTAAGTCCCTTGATCAGTACTTTGCCGAGAACGAGGGGTCTGTGTCCTCCTCTGTGTCACTGTGGGAGGCTTTTAAGACTGTCATCCGAGGACAGGCATTATTGTTAATCGCTGGTGCCAAGAAAAGTAAGAATGAGGAGGTGGTCCGTTTAGAGACTGAAATAACTGAGCTAGAAAGGGATTTGGAACAGGGTGTGACTCGTAACAAGCTTCATGCTCTCAGCCTCAAACAACTGGATTATAAGGCCCTGGTGACGGATGCCGCTAAACTCATGAGTAGAGAGCAGCAGGGCAGACTGTATGATGTGGGTGATAAAGCGGGGAAACTGATTGCTTGGCTGGATAAAAAGGAGAGGGCGAGTCGTGTGGTTCCTGTGATTGAGAAACTTGATGGAGTGAGTGTGACTGAGATTGTCGAGTGTTTCGCGGAACATTTCCGACATGTGTATTCCCCAGTCTCCGATAGACCGGAGGAAGACTCCCACCTGTTGCTACGTGACATTGCATTGCCGCGCCTGTCGGACTCGGATAGGGACTTAATGGACGCGGTATTCTCAGATGACGAGGTGACCCTCGCAATTCTCTCTGTGCGTTCGGGCAAAGCTATGGGCCCTAATGGTCTGCCCATCGAACTCTACAAGTTGCGTGCTGACAAAATGGCGCTGTATCTCCGTCATATGTTTTTAGAGTCGCAAGACATCGGCTCCCTTCCTCGTGATCAGCGTCTCGCTACCATTGTGGTGATTCATAAGGAGGGGAAACCGGGAGATCGCTGTGCGTCCTACAGGCCCATTTCGCTCTTAAACGCCGAACCAAAGATTCTCGCTAAGTTGCTGGCGAACCGCTTGATAAAAGTAATTAGTGACTTGGTTCATCCGGATCAGTCCGGTTTCATCCCACACCGCAATACAGCACTCAACCTGAGACGCTTGCACGGGGTTCTCGCGAGGGCGGCGTCGCTGCGTGAACCTGCCATTTTGGTTTCTTTGGCTGCTACGATGGCCTTTGATACTGTGGAGTGGCCGTACCTCTGGGCCGCTCTTGCAATATTTGCGTTCGGTCCTGCATTCATTGGTTGGGTGAAACTTTTCTATGAGGAGCCACTGGCACAACTGGTAGTGAATGGTCGAGAATCTAAGCCCTTTGTTCTTGGGAGGGGTACGCGGCAGGGCTGTCCATTGTCCCCGCTTCTTTTCGCCCTTGCCTTGGAGCCCCTGGCTGCCTGGCTGCGATGGGAGCCTCCGATGAAGGGTATTCAGTGGACCCCGGACTTCGAGGATCGCATATCGCTCTATGCTGACGACATTTTGTTGTACCTCACGTCCCCTCGCAAGTCATTGAATGTATTGTTTGATGTGCTTACCGCGTTTGGAAGGAATTCCAGCCTTGTGATCAATTGGACCAAGTCCTGTGGGTATGTACTTTCGGGTGATACCCCCCCTCTGCCGCGCCGTTGTCCCATCCAGGTGTCGCAGTCGGGATTTAAGTACCTGTGGATTTTTATATCTTTAGAGCCCGTGGCTCGGTATGATCGTAATCTACTCCCTCCTCTTCTGAGGTTAAAATCTGACGTTGTGGGCTGGCTCAGGCTACCACTTTCACCACTTGGGCGCGCAGCTCTTTTCAAAATGATGTCCTTACCGCGATTTCTATATGCGCTCCAGAATACGTTTGATGTTATTCCGGCCAGTTATTTTCGGGAGGTGGAGAGTTTGCAGAGACGATTGATCTGGGATGGACGCTCGCGTATTGCCCTCGCCAAACTCCCGCATCCTTGGTATGACGGAGGTATCGCACTTCCGGATATCAAGCGATATTATTGGGCCTCTCAGTTGGGAGCGATTAATCATGGAATGTATGGACCAGCCTCCAACCCTGCATTTGAGATGGATAAGCACTTGTTACCGGGTGGAGACTATAACAAAGCCCTTTATTCCAAAGTAGAGGGGAAGGAACTGTCGGGACCTACCAAGATAGCGGTTCGAGTGTGGCATGATGCAAATGCGGCAACGGGATGGAAGGATCGCCTGACCCGTGCGACTCAGCTTTATGCGTCTGAAAGATTGGGTTGCCTGCGGAAAACAAAAGTATATGAAAAATGGGATATGATCGGTATCAGTAGGGTGAGTGATCTATGGGTCAAGGGTAAATTCAAGACCTTCGAGGCACTGAAGGTAGACTATGAGCTGAGTGGTAGAGAATTATTCTGTTATGCACACATTACCCACGCGTTGAATTCGGTTTTTCCTAAGGGTATTGACATCCCCGAATCCTCCCCACTGGAAGATCGGGTGCTTGACGGCCACGTGCCTGACAGCACTATTTCTTTGATATATAAGAAATTAATTAATAATCGAACGGATCTGTTGGCGCGGCTCAGGGAGGTCTGGACCAGCGACGGTTTGGAGTTGGATGACGAGGACTGGCAGTCAGCGCTATCCTCGCCGAAGGAGGTTGCCATTCCGGCCCGCCTCCGACTCGTTCAACTTAAAATCCTACATTGGATATATGTCACTGGCCTGCGCTTGATTCATATGGTTTATTCTGTGGACGGGCTATGTAAGCGTGGTTGTGGACTGGTTCGAACCTTCCTCCATATAATTTGGGAGTGCCCGGGGGTGGCGGCGTTCTGGAATCGTGTACATGCTGTGATGGAAAGAGTCACGGGGTGGCATTATTACCCGAAGCGAGGCGTTGCCTGTTGAATGTCTGGGAACCGAATGACTATGATGTTGCACAGACGTAGTGGGCGACCCTTGATAATATGATTGCTAAGAGAGACATTGCCCAGCGGTGGGGTTCCCAGCGGCCGCCCACGGTCTTGGCATGGAAGGAGAATATGGACTGGTGTAGGTTCAGGGAGAAGACGGTGTATGTGGCACGGGGTAAACCTAGGAAATGGAATTACATTTGGAGCCAATGGAACTCCTACCGTGGAAATATATGCACACCTCCATTCGTGGAGACCCCAGAGGTTCCCCTTTCCCCCTGACCTGGCATTCCAAGTCTTGTGTAACTTTTATGAACATTGATCTTGTTTCCTCACTCACCCCCCCCCCGGCATTAACGATGTTTGTATTGGTTTGTATTGTATTGTACTGCTGTTTCCTTCCTCCTTGAACACATGTCCGACTGTATTGTTTTATTGCCTTGTATTTAAGTTTCTTTCTTAATAAAATAAAAATTATACAAAAAAAAGAAGGCTTTAAAAGAAATAGTATATTGCTCAACTTGGGAAAATATGAGTTAAGAAACTAAAAGTTCGATAAAGGTCACACTCAAAAGGACTTTGTACCTGCACAGCAATCGTATACTGATATCTGTGGGCATATTTGATTATGCAATGTACTATACTTGTATTGTGCTTGCTGGTGGCGATTACACACGTATGCTGTATTATCATGTTAAAAGGTGCTCAGCTAAGCCCACAAATTCTAGATTACAAGTATTGAAATCGATTTTTATAAACCTGATTTTAAGAGATCTTTCACACTGCACTACATATCCCAGAATGCCTCATGATGGGTAGTGTTGGTTTTTATGTATAAAAGGGTGAAACTGAAAAAAGATTCACCAAACGTGACAGAGACTAGGGTAGTCGAAAAGCATTGGTGAGATTGTTTGGATTTGAAATAAACATTACTGATACTACAGTTGTCAGGCGCCAAGCATAGGCGCCTACGAGAACATTTCAAACGAGATGTGTAGGACTACATCTCCCAGGATTCCTTCTATTGGTGGGTGGGGCCAAAGGGATTACCTCCCAGCAACGCACTCAGGGCGGCATGCGTAATTCTGGCCGTTAGCATTGAGTCGTGTGGATACACGGCTTCTGGTCGCTTCCTGTTTATAGTTTTTGCTTTCCGCGCCACTCGAGGATTCGGTGGCGTTCCGAGTGAGAGCAGTTCGCTTGCAAGAGCTGTGTGCTGCTAAAAGGCTCTTCTGAGCTTCACTGCCTTGTCCCCTGATTTGGAAGCAGGGATGAGGCTTTTCTTTGCTTTGGATCGTGGTTGCGAGCATCCACTCATTTCTGTCTCCTGGAGGTATCAGGGCAAGAGAGATTCCAGAGTTCTCTGGTTATTCGTGGCATCGTCGGAGGCTGGTATTCTAGGCTACTCGGGCTCGAGTAGCAGGAGAAGTCTGCGCTGGGTTGTTCCTCGCATCAAATCAACTTCAGGTATCACGCTTTCAGTTTTAGCTGATGTTCTATACCTTCCCTGGATACACTACTTTCGGTGACTTTGGTTTGAACACCTCGTTTTTCCTCATTAGCCATGGAAGCTATTTTTTGATTTTATTGTTTTGCTCCTGACCAAGACTACCTTGCGCATACTGTTGTGCAGGAACACGGTATCCCTCAGCATTTAGTTTTTCTTTTATTCTTTCTGTTGACTGAAAGGAAGTGTAAGGAATGTATGAGCTGGTTGGGTTCACTTTTGACGAGACGTGGGAATGAATGGTATTATAATCTGTCTCCGCTTTGTTGTCATAGGTACACATCATTCCAGTTTGCGAGAAGAATCTCTACTGGTGATAAGAGAGGAACACATCATTCAATACCTAGGTTGTTTACAGGTGACTGTCCGTTTTAGTGAGATCATATTGAGTGTAGCCTTTTTTTAGAGATGCATTGACCTTATGTTCTTTTGGTTACAGGTATCCCCAAGCCGCTGTTCCTTTCCTACTTTCTTTCCCTCGTTTGATTGCCTCATTACTCTGTGTCATTTATCCAGAGTTGGGGACGTCAAGAGGTGGAACCCTTTGTGTATCGCCCGGATGCTGAGGAGTTTCAGTGGACCACTACAACATTTCATGGAGTGCAGCACAATTTGTTGTATTTATATACCTATATATATATCTACACGGTTCCCTCCGATCAGGTATCGGGGGACGTAAATGCAGCACTCCGCTGGTTGAATTATTCAAATGTCTTTATGTTCAGGAACTATGTACCCCACAGACCTAGCCATGACAAGGGCGTATTGGGTTGTCCTGTAGCTTGTATGTACTAACGGGATGCTTATGGACAAGACTTAAGCGGGTGTAAGCATTTTTGTTGGGCACACCTCATGGAGGAAAGGGAAGGGAAGGCTGAGAGTTTGGGGAGTTCAACTACTGATTTTTTGAAGAAGAATGCATAGCCTTAAAGTACAATAAGGTAGTTGATGACACACATGTAATTGTGGTTTGATGATGATATTTCACTCATTAAAATCTGTTTAGAAATTGTTGGGGAATTAATTTATTTCTCCATATTCAACAGTTTTATATATTTAAGTTTACCGGCTTTGCCACCTTTGCATGCAGTAATGCAGGCGGTCCAGATTAAGTCCACCGGCCGGCACCTTGGCAGAAGGCTGACTAAACGGCTCGTTGCTCACATGCTGACACACTTCGAGGCAGATGGGAAATGGACCTAGGCAGAGAGTTCAACAAAAATCAATGGGATCATATTTTGGCTCACCCCACCACGGTTTCTAGGATTGCTGGATTTAAGCTTATACAGTTCTACACCCTGCACTGAGCATGCCTGAACCCTGGAAAGATATATATTTTTTCCAGCAGCAAATGCACACTGCCCCGACTGCCAGCTACTGGGTATGGACATGCAACACATGGTCTGAACATCTCCTGCGCTAGTCACCTTCTGGACAGCAGTAATAGATCAGTTAAGTCAGCTATCGGGCACTACAACCTGCATATTTAGAACCTTTGTACCCTAGGATTGTTTAAACACTCTAAAAAACACTAAGCCATGTCTCACTTCGTAGACTAAGCCTCCTTACTAGAAAGTGGTCAGTAACATGCCTTAAGAAGACTGCTGCGCCTCTCATGGCCGCTGTGTGGCATCGCACGGTCCTTCTTTGCGCTGAGTAAGAGAGATTCTACGTCTAGTAAGTTGAAGAGATCAGGGGACTTCAGGAATACCTTCTGTTGTTAGAATGGGATGAGCTTACTGAGATTTTCCAGGCCCAATCCAAGGACGACACCCTCCCACCATAGAAGCGTTACTGCAAATCAAACAAGCTTACTTTCACATACTATCTCCCAACTAGTGACTCCCCTACCTAGTAGGAGCTACCAGCGGCCACTACCTCTCGTCACACTTAAAGCCCTATGAGCCATCCTTTATTTCCACACATGACGACCCACCTCCTTAGTGTAGAGTGCCATCCAGTCTCTACAATACAATATATTCAGTTCTCACTCAGAGGGCCAGACACATTCTGAGGAGATAAATAAACAGGTAGCTGGTCGCTCGGGCCATTGCTGACAAGTAATCTATATAAGTGGTATTGGGCATATTTGCTGATGCGCCCTGTGGCGTGCACTTTTCACTGCCAGTAGGCCCTGCACTCTACACTGGTGATGAGTGGCGCAACCCTGCCTGAATCTCCTGCACTCTTCAGAGATCTTCACACTGACATGATAGTGCCACACTGCTCAACCGGTGATACGCTGTGGATGGTCGTTCCTTGCACTGAAAGCCGCCCCCGCAATCGGGTGCAGGCCAACATGCCCGGTGAGTGAGTGCTGCAGCTTGGCGTTCGCTCCTGTTTGATGCCCTGTCCCCTCTCTTGTTCCAGCTTGCATGCACTGGGTATCTACTGCCCCCTACATCGCAAGCCAGCCGAGAGGAATTCTTTGTTGCAGTATAATAGCCATCACCCTCGAGCCCTTCGCGATAACCTGCCTTTTGGGCAGTTCCTACGTATACGTAGGAACTGTTCCAATAAAGATCATTACTTTGAGGAATCTGAAGATCTGTCCAACCGTCTCCAACAGCGTGGATATCCTCGACGACTTGTCAGCAGAGCAAGGAAACGTGCTTGGTTTTATCCGCGTGAACAATTACTTGTTCCTAAAGACACTACCGGTCAACAACAAGATAGAATTGTGTGCGTGACAACATTTTCTACCAAAAGCAACTCAATCAAGCGTATTGTGAACCAACATTGGAAATTGATTGCAGACGATGTCAACCATACGAGCACACCACTACACGCTTTCAAGAAAGCGAAAAGTATAAAAGACTATGTAGTACGATCTTTTCTACCAACCTTAGAAGATCCAACTATTACTCCGCTATGGAACCTTCCACCAAAATGTTGGTCATTTTAGATGTGGCCAGTGTAAGGCCTGCAATACTGCCATACAGACTAAGGAATTTGAGCACAACCAACGAAAAGTTCAACTCAAGTCTCACAGCAACTGCAACACTTCCAATACAATCTATGCGATAACATGCCCATGCAATTTGATCTATATTGGTCAAACTCAACAGAAGGTCAAAATGAGAATCCTCCAACATATGAGCCGGATCAGGTGCGAGGTTCAGGGCGCACCACTTGTAGATCACTTCAAATCGACTGCACACCCTCCTGAAAGCCTCAGATGGATTGTGCTAGAGAAAGCAGTGCTAGGACCCCGTGGGGGCAATATCTCCAGCATTCTCAACACACGCGAATTGAAGTGGATGCTTTTCTTTGATTCAATTCTCAATGGCCTCAATGAACAGGACAGTTCCTTCTCCCAATTATCGACCTTGCCCTAATTCGTTCTTAGGGCTTCCTATCTGAAAGGTACTAACTACATGTGGTGACCCAGTGTATCTTACAATGAACAGGACAGTTCCTTCCCCCAATTAGCCACCTTGCCCGAAATCGTTCTTAGGGCCCCTATCTAAAAGGTACTAACTACATGGGGTTACCCAGTGGATCTTACAATGACGGGCCTATACCCTCTTGTGAGAGGTACGCCCGGGTTTGGATTAGCCATACACTTATGCTGTCTAAAAAGTGATTTTATGTTGTTTTATATGTTTCTATATCTATGTTTTCTTTCCAATTATTGATATGCTGGTTATGTTGTCATGCTGTATGTAATTAGTTCGGCTAGCAAATGGCGTATACCATCATATGACAGGTACGCCATAACAAACATTGATAATGCGTATATGTGTCCTGTGACCATCTATGGATACTGTGCCCTTACTTTCCCATAAGAGTCACTATTATTGCTATGATCAAGTGCCGTATTCGGATTCGTTTTCTCTGGTTGGTGTATCCTCTGTGGTCTCATTAACGTATGAAAATTTACTGATATTGCCATGATCAAGTGCTGATAATGAATGGGTTCTCCGTAGTCGATTCATCAGTAATTATCAGTGTTCTGATCCTGTCCATGGGAGCTCAGACTTTGCCTGCCATGTTAAAAACGGGAATCCCTCCCTGCCCCCCCAATACGCTCACCGGCTATTCATGATCGAGCAACAATTAAGTCCGACTTAGTCACTCTGTTAATTCGGGCTTTTGTAATACTGCAACACCTGTGTTCCAATTATCGTTTTTATATAATTGTTCCTACAATCAGTTTTACACTGCGACCTGGACAATTCATATGATATTAGCAGTAATTATCACTCTTTTGAATCGGCCGATGAGATCCTGTATTTAGTCTTTCAGCAGTGTTCCCACGTATCTACGTGGTCACGTGACACAGTTTCCTTAGTTACTGGGATAATCAGGAAGTTCAGTTCGCCATTGCAGACGCGAACTCAGACTTTGCATGCCATTTTATTAATTGGTATCCCCCCCCTCCTCTCCAATACGCTCACCGGCTATTCATGATCGAGCAACAATTAAGTCCGACTTAGTCACTCTGTTAATTCGGGCTATTGTAATACAGCAACACCCGTGTTCAAATAATCGTTTTTAAATAATTGTTCCTACAATCAGTTTTACACTGCGACCTGGACAATTCATATGATATTAGCAGTAATTATCACTCTTTTGCATCGTTCGATGAGATGCTGTCTATAGTCTTTCTGCAGTGTTCACACGTAACCACGAGGTCACGTGACACAGTTTCCTTAGTTACTGGAATAATCAGGAAGCTCCGTTCGCCATTGCAGACGCGAGAAGACTAGACGCCAGATTAACTTGGCTACCGGTGAGTTCTCTAAAACACTAATGGCCCTCTACATTTCCTACTCAGGGCTCCAACGTTACTAATACGACCTCCGGGGTCCCCCTCTAACTCTGCACACATGCTGACAAGTCGCGTTCCTTTACCATGGGTCAACGGGGATCGGAACAGCTTAAGTCGGCCTTCGGGTAAGCTGTCATACCTATCGTCCATTTTGGACACGTTAAGTCTCCCCGCTGCCGCAAGTCTAAACCGTACCTTTTTCCTCCGATTTTGATTCACTTGTCCACCGTCCCCGGGCTCTGATTCGACTCCACCGCTCACGCACGTCCTAACTGTGAGTCATATTTCTATATGCATTGTAATTATGCTAAACTGCCATGTTCCATCAACTAAACATTGTCAGTTTTGCTATGTCCATTCACACTAGACCCAATGGTCTCTTACAGTCTCTCATTACTCTATTTAGCATAATGTAAATTCCTTAATACATTCTTTCATTTCTTTATTTTAAGAATTGAAGATTTCAACAGATGAGGTACTCCGTCTATTAATTAGAAGACAAGCATCAATGAAAGTGATGTGGTATGCCTTATCTTTAATTGTGTGCTATTTTAATTACTTATGTTGTGACTCATGACTACGGGTTTAATTCAATCTAAGTAACCCTTATGATATATATTGCATAGGTTGCCTGCCCCGCACCCTGTCCTGATGAAGACCCCACAGCAAGGGTACCACTGATTCCTGCAACCATTTGAGGGTCGAAACGTCGATAATCGCTCTTTGCTTATCAGCTTCACGCCAGAACTACAACATTAGTGCACAATGTGCAGCATGATTTTTGTCGAGTGATGCATTGAACCTTTGGTCTTTTGTTTGTGTAAATTGAAATTGACATTCAAAGGCATTTACGACATTTTGGTTGATTTTATTGTCACAAATCCCTACTCACACTATCCTCACCTCATCACTTCCCCCCTTTTCCCCTTGGGGCACGTTACAACCTTTTGATTGTGTACTACTAGATACTACATCTAACTAATATCTACATTGTGAATTAAAACAGTGTAGATTCATTTATTGTGTCCCGAATTTTTGATTACTGTATGTTTATTGCCTATTTCACACTGGGACCCCTTTCTCTCAGTACCCTACCTGCTATGGCGCTCCGTTGGCGTGGAGTGAAGATCCTGGCATTCCCATCACATCGCATTGCTGTCTGCGGGCTGGAAGATGCCTGCCTCGCTGCTTTGTGCCTTGTTAATCTGCACAGCATGGCTGTCATCGGCGCACAAAATACAGCCGTACACCACGCAGTGCTCCGGCCTCCAGACTGCCCTAAGGCAGTCTGCTGCTCCACTAGGCCAAGCCACACCTCCTCTGCCGATGAGGCCTGCAGCGGCCTGTATCACTGTATGTGGCCTTACTCAGCTGACCCATCGCCAAGGGCCAGAGGCAAGCAGCCTAACCTCAGGGCATCGCAGTGCCACGCACCCCCTGCGCAGTTGACACTCAACTGAACGGCAGCACCAGAAGTGGCAGAACCACAAAAAAAAGGACATTAAGGACAAAACAAAAAAAATAAAAGGGGAGGGAGAAGCAGCACACATCCAGGAGACAGCCCATCGGCCAACCATGTCCTCTGTGCACCTGTGTCCATGTGGTAAAAAGGGCACATCTGTCCATTGGCAGGAGTTCAGCCACACACATCTATCAAGAGCAAACAACGCCGAAGAGGGTGGGAAAGGTTACTCACCAATATAAGTGTCCAGCAATAAAATCAAGCTTGCACCGAGCCAGCCCCCTATGCACATGCCTCAGTAACGCCTCTGCCACCATTTTGTGAACTGTCGGACCCAGCCACAGCAGCGCCAAGGTGGTGTTCATGGATTGGACACTTGCAGCATTATTTTTGCGCCACTTAGGAAATAGATGGCACTCTACAGAGATCGCTACTCAAGCCAGACTACAAGCATTTCAAGCTGCACCAAGCCTACCAAACAGACAATGAATCGGTCGACATGTTCTATGCCCGATTGAGGAAACTAGCAAGTACCTGTATAAACATTAACCAACAGGAGGCAATACGAGCACAAATTACACAAGACTGCGAATCAGCGGTACTACGGCGACTTATCCTAATACAGCCAGGCATTTTACTGCATGACATCCTGGTTCTGGCCCATTCCCATGGACTGTCAAACAGCTGTGCAGGGGGGGGCGTGGCTTGCCGTGCTCCGGAATGGTCGCTCTGTGAGCGCGCTCTGCCGACCGGAATGTAATCCTGCATATAATCCTGCAATCAGAGGGCTGGGGCGGCTACTAATATTGTTCACCATGCGGCGGAGTGGCCCTGGACCTTAACGCTGTAGTCCCAGTGTGCGAGGCACGCCATGGGACCGAGCTGCGTGGGGATCTGCTGCGCCGGGACTTGCCTGCTGGTGCTCATCTCCGGCGGCAGTCAGGCTGCCCTATAAACCGATCCCGGGACTGCAGTGGTATTACAGGCCCTGGACGGGCTGTGCGGATGTGGCGCTCTTGACTGGATCCTGCTGGGAGATCGGGATCTTATTGGTCTCCTGGGCGTTTGTAGATAGTGGCGTTGTGCTCCCGTGGGTAGGAGGCTGTACCCGTTGAGCTTGAAGGAGCATTCGCCCGGAAGTCACGACCGCAAATTTATGGGAGCGCTGCTGTCTGCCGGAGCAGAGAGGGGGCTGGTCAGCAGATGGGACCGTGTTTCTCCCGTTGCTGCAGCCACTGGAGCCGCGATCTGGCTGGCGACAAGTGCACTGCGTGGGGGAAGCGGTGAGTGATATCTCCTGGTGCAGGGGCTCTAAAGAGTTAATCCTCCATTGTGTGCGCCCCGCCATTATCAGCGCCCGGGGACAAAATTTGATGCACACCTATATGCTGTGAGCTGTGTGGTATACTAACCATTTAGGAGGGGCACAGGGATGTGCTGATTGAGCCTTGCTGCTGAGACAGCAACATATACAGCTGAGGTGAAGACAGGAGCTCGAGGTGGAGTGGAGTGTGTGCCCCAGTGTGATCTGCGCACCCAGATAACTTCTATTCTTCTTCCTGGCACTGCATAAACCAAGGCTGTGATGAGGCTTTAACTGGTTGGGCTGCATTCGCTGTGTCACCGCTGCCTTGCATTTGCTGATCCTGGAGGTACCGTGCAGAGTGTGGCGTTGTGAGGGCGGCTGGTGGGACCCCGGGCCTGGGCCCTGAACTGCCGGGCTATCTTGGCCAAAAACTGACGTCAGGATCAGACACAGGTGTGGACGGTAGGTGGCCGGGTACGGGCCCTGGGCTATTGTCAAGATGGGCAAACAAGATCCGAAGCAGCCCAAACTTAACTTTGAAAAAAAGCACTCTACAAGTCAAACAGACTCTGAATCAGACGCCCAGGGTGCAGGACACAACGAGCCGCCTGCAGAGGATCAGGGAGAGGACTTGAGATCCCTGATGCTGGAGATGCACTCCAGTCTGCGCATCATAGACACCAAATTGGACACTCTCACAGCCCAACTGGATTCCGTCAAGACACAGGTAGCCACCCATGAAACTCGCCTGGATGCTCTTGAAAACCGCCACACTGAGTTCTACGAGTTCTAGGTGGAAACTAAAGAACAACTGCTTAATATGGACAAGCTTCTGGGAGTCATCAGGGCCAAGAATGACGATTTGGAGGCGCGGTGTAGAAGGAATAAGCTCCGCATTACGGGCATTCCAGAGAACACCGCAATTTCCAAAATGGAGATCTTTGTTACTGACCTCCTGCATGAACTTTTCGATCCTCACCTATCACCGGTCTTTGTAGTTGCGAGATCTAGTTCTGCGTTTGGGAAGGGAAAAGGGTCAAATTTCACATAAAGGTAACACCATCTCCTTTTATCCTGACTTTACCCCGGCGGTGCAGGCGGCTCGGCGGGAATTCCTTCCCGCCAAGCGTATCCTCATGCAGACGCAGATCCCTTACTCCATACTGTATCCAGCTATACTGAAGGTCTCACATGATGGCACAGCTCATTATTTCACAGATGCCAAATCTGCTTTAAAGTTTGCCAAGCATGTAGGTGCAAAAAAGGCACAAACCGTGGGTGCTGTTGGTGGAACTCCTGTGGGCCATCTTAGTGACAATGACTGACTCTGATCCCCTGCCTCCGAATGGTATGTTGGTGGGTCGTTATGGAATAAGATGAAGATATTATTTGACATTTATCCATGTTTCCTTACTTCGTCTTGCTCACTCTTTTATGCTGTGGGGTTGCCGGAGGCCGCTGGGCCCGGGAAAGCTTGAGGTACTCCCTGATGTTGAATTTTCCGCCTGCTCTTCTGCAGTACTTCAGGCCACCCTGTGCTGACAGAGAAGTTCACTGGTGTCACCTTGACTTCATGGGAAATTTTCCGTCATTGCTTTATGTGTGTTTCTTTGTTAGGTTTGGGATTAGTATGCTGCAACTTGATTGGGGGGTTGGAGTGGGCGGTGGGTGGTGGGAAGGGGTTGTTTCACTGTGTTTAGCCAACATGACGGTACGATGTGAATCGAAACATGGGACTGTTATTGGGAGTCTTTGCATTCACTGGGCTCGTATTCGGTATATAAGCAATGTATGCCGGACTGCACACTAATACACTGAAATTTCTTACATGAAATATAAGGGGGTTGAACGATAATAGGAAGGCCAAGTTGGTGCATGCCTACTTAAACAGACACAACATTGACCTATGTCTTTTGCAAGAGACTCATTTAAATGTCAGGTGGGGAACGATGTACTCCTCTATTCCGATTACGCTCGTGGTGTAGCGGTTTTGATAAAGAAAGGAGAGGAGTGGCGTGAGGACAAAGTCTTGGTGGATCCCGAGGGTAGGTATATATTGTTACATGGTAGACTAGGGGGTGTAGCAGTAGTATTGGTGGCGGTGTATGGCCCTAACGTAGATTCACCAGAGTTTTTTTGTGATATTTGGTCCAGTATCAGAACTACTGGTTGCAACACGATATTGTGGGGGGGGGGGGGGGGGGGGGGGGGGGGGGGGGATTTTAATGCTATTTTGGACGATGACCTGGACAGGCAGGGCGCTTCCCGCTCTCTACACCCACAAGCTAGTGCCACGTTACACACTAATATGGATGATGGCGGCTTACTTGGTGTATGGCGGAACCATCATCCCCTACTTAGGGAGGGGACGTGCATTTCTAGTCACCACAGTGCCTGGTCCCGATTAGATTTTTGATTGGTTTCACAGGATGTTGCTACTTGGACCTCAGAGGTCCTGCAGCTGGCGCGCTCTCTGTCCGATCGCGCCCCCTGCCTGCTTAGGGTGAAACTCCTGAACGCGCCCCAGCGCTTTCAGTTGACCTTTGCCCCCACATGCCCTCCGAGATGAGGCATTCAAAGCAGAAATCCGGTCAGACATTACTAACTACTTCACTCTTAATACTGGCTCTGTGGACACTGAGGCCTCTCTGTGGGAGGCCTTCAGGTTGTTATCAGAGGTCAGTGTACTGCTAGAAAGGCAGGAGTATTGAAGGCTATTAGGGGTACCATTGCGTCCTTGGAAGCTCAGATAAGAGATCTTGAGGAGCAGTTTCATTCCAGGAATGAGCCGGGCCCGCTGCACTCCTGAAAGCTAAATTATTGGAATTCACTGAAGAATCCAAGCGTGAGGTCAAATTCTTGGGCAAATACGCAGAGGCATGTAGATATGGTCAGGGGACCAGACCGGGTCGCACATTGGCTGGCATGAACCGCCCTTCTAGATCCACCATGTTTATACACAAACTTAATACCGCTAGCGGAAATGTTATTAGGGGTCAGTCAGATGTCTTAGAGGCGTTCTCAGCCTTTTATTCCAATCTTTTTGCTACCACCCAACAGACGAGCCCGGAGGGTATGCAAGAATTTTTGGATTCCATTGCAATAGTCTAAATAGTCTAGTTCAATAATGTTCATAGGCAATATATGGACCTCCCTGTCACGGTGGAGGACGTAGCTCTGGTCAGTAAGAGCTTACCCCTCGACAAGGCCCCCGGACCAGATGGGCTGACTACTTCATTCTTTAAGACATATGTGGAGGAACTGGCGCCCAGATTGTTGGCGGTTTATGAGGAAGCGCTTGAGGTGGGCGTCCTGCCCCAGTCTATGAGGGAAGCAATAATTATCACCCGATTGAATCCCGGGAAGGTAGACACAGAGATTGATTCTTGCAGGCCTCTATCTCTGATTAGCGTAGATGTCAAAATCCTCGCTAAGTTACTTGAGAATAGATTACAAACTTTACTCCCTATGATTGCACTCCCAGACCAATCAGGGTTTATCCCTGGGAGGTCGACCTCCCACAATTTGAGGACGCTTTTCTCAGTACTACATTACCTCCATCCAGATGTAAATACTGCCGCTATATTCTTAGATGCCAGAAAGGCGTTTGACACACTTGAATGGCCTTATTTATTTGCCAAAATGTTATGTTATGTTATGTTAATAAACATTTGTAAAGCGCACTGTCACCATAAGTTTCCTGGCGCTAGGTATTGTATGCACATGACGCGGTAAAGCAAGTTAACAAGATTGTGAAAATAACCAGGTCTTGAAAGCCTTTCTGAAACTCAGTAGATTGTTGCTAGTCTTGATCGCAAGGGGGAGAGAGTTCCAAAACCTGGGGGCCAAGTATGAAAACCTGCAGCCGCCTTGCTTTTTCAGTCTAATGGAGGGAGTGGCAAGTAGGTGACGGTGGGCTGAACGGAGGTTGCGGGCCGGAAGGTGCTTCACAATGAGATTGTTCAGAAATTGAGGGCTATTACAGTGGAGTGTTTTGAAGATTAGACAGCCTGCCTTGAATGCGGCTCTTAGTGCAATGGGCAACCAGCGTAGTTTATGCAGCGAAGGCCTTGCCGATTGCCATCTAGGGGTTTTGTGAATTAATCTTGCTGCCTGATTCTGAACAGTTTGAAGGCGGCGAAGCAGGGTCTGTGGTAATCCTAGATAAAGGGAGTTGGAAAAGTCAAGACGTGATAGCACCAGGGAGATCACAACTTGCACAAGGGCGGCGTGCGATAACAGGTGGGAGATCTTTCTAATTTTTTGCAGTTGCAACATACTGGCGGAGATCACTGTCCTTTAAGAGAGAGGTCGGAATTGATAGTCACCCCTAAACTCTTCACAGAGCATGACGGCGTGGGGGGGGGGGCTAATTCAGTTGGCCAGAAGTGAAGGCCCCAATGTGCCCCACTGTTTCCTGGCAAGACAAGTTCCGTTTTTCCAGGGTTTAGTTTCCGCTGATTGTAATTCATCCACTGCTGGATGTGGAGCATCACTGCTTGGAATTCTGTTGCAGCGTTTGGGGATTCCAGGGGAAAGATGATCTGAAGATCATCGGCGTAGTTGAAAACCGTGATCTTCCAAGTTTTTAGTGAGTGAATCAACGGCCGGATGTACTAGTTAAACAGCAGTGGTGAGAGAGAAGAACCCTGTGGTACCCCGCATACTGTAGATAACTTAGGGGCAGTATAGGGCCCAAGCGAACCGTTTGCGATCTACCTGACAGAAATGACTTAATCCACTCATAAGCAGGACCCTGGATGCCCGCTTGTCCGACACGGTGTAACAGAATATTATGGTACACCGTGTCGAACGCGGCCGACAGGTCTAGGAGCACCAGAGCCTGAGGGGCCCCCTTATCGCCGTTTCCCCTCAGAGTGTCTAGTACTGCCAGAATGACGGCCTCTGTGGAATGTGCCGGCCTAAAGCATGCTTGGTTAGGCTCCAGGAAACTAGTGCTTTCAATGAACTTAGAGAGGCACCTAGTGACATGGGCCTCCAAAATATTTGCCAGATAGGGCAGGAGGGAAATAGGGCGATAATTAGAAGGGTCAATAGGGTATGCCCCCGGTTTCTTCAGTAAGGGGACCAGTATGGCATCCTTTAGGGAGCTAGGTACTATGCCCTTACTGAGGGATTAATTGAGGAAAGGAAGAATGCTTTGGGGTAGAGTTGAAAAGATATCCCTAAGGACTGCGGGAGTACAGCAGCAGTCGTTCGGAGAGCCGACTTTACACGAGTTGTGAGCTCTGATAAGGTATTCAAGCAGATGTCTGGGAAATGAGTGAATGAAAGTGGATTGGTGGGAGTGAGGTCAGTCGAGCCGACGAGAGTAGAGATGGGAATACTATTCTTGATAGCCACGATTTTTTCGACAAAGAAAGTATTCAAAGAATTGCACATCTCTTGAGTAGGAGCCTGAGCAGGATCCTATCATCGCTAGTGAAGCCATTCATAATTTTGAAGATTTCCTTCGCTTTGTTATGGGCTAAGAGTATTCTTTCTGAGACATATGCTGCTTTGGCCGTAGAGATCAAGCTTTTGTATTCTTTGCGGGCCGACAGAAAGAGCAATCTATCTGCCATGGAGTAGCCTCGTCTCCAATTCCTTTCCAATTGGCGGAGTTTGAGCTTTAGCGCCTTAAGGTCACTTGAAAACCATTTGTGGGCGTTGCCATACCTGGCACGCAAGAATTTGGTGAGAGGGGCATACCTATCGCTGGCCGTCTGTAACCAATTAGTGATGTCAACCTCCATTGAATCGATTTTGGAGATGGGGTCAATAATAGGAAGTGTACTGGCCAAGGTGTCTATGAAACCCTGGGCGTCATATGCGCTCCATTTGAGAGACAGCCCTCCTGTCATTTTAGGGGGCTTGACCCTGCCCTTGACTGTCACAATGACCTCAATCAGATGGTGATCCGACCAGATGCAAAGGGAGATTATTGGACTTGATACTGTGATATTATGGGACCAGATGTGGTCGAGAATATGGCCCTTGATGTGGGTAGGAGCTGTTATTAGCTGAGTCATATGTAGACTGGTTAGCAATTCAAAGAGTTCAGTAGCCTGTGGTCCACCTCGTATATCATTAAACCAATAATTAAAGTCGCCAATGAGTAATATTCTAATGAACCGTATGGGTCTCAGTCCGCTAGTTATAAATCGTATTCGGCTATTGTACACTTTGCCGATGGCTCAGGTTAGGGTGAACGGATTGCTTTCTGCTCCATTTTCCATAACGCGTGGCACTATTCAGGGATGTCCCCTTTTGCCCCTGCTCTTTGCCATTGCTATGGAGCCCCTGACTTCCCGGATCAGACAACACCACACTGCCCGGGGTATAGGCTTTAGTTCCCGGAGTCTACTGATTTCGCTATATGCGGATGATGTGACCTTGTATATCGTTAACCCAGAGAAGAACCTGGATCCAATCCTTAGAGAATTCATCCGCTTTGGGGGTATTGCTGGCATTTCCATCAATTGGGCGAAATCTGTGGTGTTTCCACTGACCGATGGTACGCCCTAAATTACATCTGAGTTTCCTTTGAGATGGGAGGCAGGGGAAGTTAAATATTTGGGGGTGTGGCTGAGTCAGAGCACGCAGGTAATATGGAACTTAAATTTTGGTAAGGCGATTACATGGCTGGAGGAGAAGGTTGAGTTGTGGTCCAGACTGCCTCTGTCTGTGGCTGGGAAAATTGCTTTGACGAAAATGGTCATATTACCTAAATTCCTTTATTTATTTGTAAATGTACCAATCCCTCTTACGGTACACATTTTCACCACCCTTCGATCGCAGTTGATATCCCAGGTTTGGGCCGGGAGACAGGCCAGAGTTTCCTGGGATCTTTTGACTCTCCCGCTGCGGCAGGGGGGCCTGGGTGCTCCAGACATGCTCTTATATGCTCTATGTGCTCAGGCCCAATTTCTGCATTTTTTAGTTCACCCGACGCCGTACCAGCCCCATGTGGCAGTTGTGATTGATGTGGTTGCCCCCGTTCCAATCAAGGTGGCTCTATATCAGACGTCACAGCGTCCTCGAGGAGATGTGGACACGGCAGGTACTCTGCCATGGGCGTGGAGCGAGCTGCGGAAGAGGGCAAATATTCCACTTCTTTATGCTCCTTCCATTCCACTGGTGCGGAACGCCATGCTTCCTTGTATCCAGGATGGGATCAGCAAAACTCTAGCCCATGATATGGACCTACACACATTCGCGGACTTGTATCCGCAGGATGAGTTTAGGCCTCCCCTGGAGGTAGCTGCACATCAGGCTAAACACTTTGCGGAGCTTTTCTTATACCATAAGTTGCGTGCAGCATGCCGTGCCTTATGGGATGGATTTCCAGCTGTTCTTTCATCAATGCCTGCCTTAGAGAATATATTGAAATCCTCTTCCCCCCGCAAGATTGTCACGCGTCTATATACCAAAATGCAAACACTAACCCGGTGGTTAAGCTCCAGTCCCTTCAATACTGGAATAGGGAGCTCCCCTCGCCGCTGACAGGGGACCAGTGGGAGTTCTGCTGTAAAAAACTTACTGAACTCTCCCCAAACTATAGACTACGCCTGATTCACTTTACGTTTTTACATAGATACTACAGGACGCCTGTGGGGCTGCACCGTATGAATCTTAGGGAGGATGAGAGCTGCTGGCGCTGTACATATGCTCCTGCCTCTTTCTTACATGTTGCTTGGGAATGTCCGCAGGTAGCCCAATTTTGGATTGAGATTTTCGCTACGGTTAACCAAATTATTGGCAATCCGGTTGCTCCTTCCCCGGTCCTGGGTCTTCTGGGGTATGTGAAAGATACACCACCTAAGCATCGTAAGTTACACGCACTCCTCTTGCTTTATGCCAAAAGACAGGTTAATATCCACTGTGGGCGGAAGGGAGTACCCAAAATCAAGGAGTGGTTGAAGGATGTCACGTATGACCACCCACAGCTGAGCACTTTTTGGGAACTTATGCCCCCGACCTCGAGACCTCGCAACATATGGGAACGGTTCCTAGACTGGGCTTGGGACCAACCTGAGTCTCCTGGGCATGTCCACTCCGCTGACGTTTAGTTATATGGATGGTCCCTGTAATGTCCTCACTTGCCTGAGATATCATGTATGTTTTAGACTTTTAAATGTGAGTGGTTTAGGACTGTTTAGGACTTTTGGGTCCCGCACCCCTTATGGTTTATATTATATTCATGTTTACCATGTTCCAAAATGTTGATTGTGGTCTGGATATCTACATGTTGTCTGCGGGCGTGTTTGCGGAGCTCACCCACTTTTTGATAATATGCTCTGTAACCCATTGTTTTGCACTGATATATTACTCATACTGATGTACTGTCATGTTGACTTTTCTGTGTTGGAATTGTCAGCTGTGGTCTTTTTTTTCAGAGAACTTAAATAAAGAAAATAATAATTAAAAAAATTAAAAAACAGCTGGGCTGAAGATATGGAAGCGACCCTGAACAAATCCGACAACCCATCTGGATCCCAGAAAACCATCAGCCTCAAGGTAGAACGCAGTACAGAAGTGCCAAGGGACTGCACAGCAAGCTGGAAACCCCAGACAACCGCGCGGAAGCTCTAGTAACTGTGGTCTGGAACAAAAGATCCCTGAAATGTGCCAGAGGGAAGTAGTGCTTGAAGTGTGGAAAAGCCAGCCACTTCGCAAAGGTGTGCGCAGTGAGAGACAAAGACACAACACTGAATATTTAAAGAGGGCGACCACAGCCCTGTGTCAGCTATCACTTGAAGACATGGCTGATTCAGAAACACCCAGTGGCAGCAGCACCGGCATCCATCATGATGAAGAGGATAAGTCTTTTTGTAGTCTCTTTTGCCAGGAGGGTGGGCCGCAAAAGCCTCCAATGTGCACAGTGGAGACAAGAGGCACTCCAGTCACAGCACTTATTGGCACAGGGGCATATGTAAACATGCTGGAGTTTGAGAGGCTGACGCCATGCTCAACGCTATCACCCAGCCAGGTGAAAATCTACACCTATGGCAGGACAGAGCCGCTTCCCGGCAAGGGAACAATAGAGGTGGACATCACAAGCAACGCCCGCACAACCCAAGCAAAATTCCATGTCAAGGAGGGAAAAAAAGTCATGCTAATTAGCTTTCGCACAACCGAAGCCCTTAAATATGTATTTTTTGCAAAACAGGTGCATGAATCGTATGCCGACACCATGCTCGCAGAGTTTCCGCAGCTGTTCGAAGGCTTAGGGAAGTTAATGGGCAAACAAATCAAGCTACACATTGATGACTTCAAGAAGCCCGCAGCTCTACGACACTAAAGAGTCCCTTTCCACCTGAGGCCACAGGTGGAGCATGAATTGCAAGCATTGGAAAAGCAAGGATTCATCCAAAACGTGACTAGCCCTACACCATGGGTGTCCCCACTCGTCATTGTACCAAAGCCCAAGCAACCAGGAGCAATACAGCTGTGTGTAGATATGAGACTCCCGAACCAAGCAATTCATCGGGAACGGCACATAACGCCGACCATGGATGACATTGTGGCAGATCTAAACAGGGCAAAATGGTTCTCGAAGCTGGATCTCAACTCCGGGTACCATGAAAGTCGCTACATCGTGACTTTCTCTATGCTTTTGGGCCTCAGCCACTACCAGAGACTGAACTTGGGCATTTCATCCACGGCAGAGGTGTTTCAGAACACCATCAAAGAAATCCTCTACGGACTGATGGGAGTAATCAAACTGAGCAACAATATTTTAATCTTCTCTGACAGCCTCAAAGAGCACCATGTATGACTGAGAGCCACCCTACGATGACCGGTCGATTGCAGCCTTACGCTGCATAAAAAGAAATGCTCCTTTTACCAGGACTCCATAGGGTTTTTCAGCTACATATCCTCACGATAGGGACTCAAGTTTGACCTGAGGAAGGCAAAAGCCACCCACAATGCGCCAGTACCCTACTACCCGACAGAAGCGCGTAGTTTACTGGGAATGGCAAAGTACTGCAGGAGATTCATCACAAACCTTGTCACAGTGTCTGAGCCATTACAAACCCTCACCCAAACAGGTGCTCCGGCGGTATGGTGCCCCGAAGGTGAGAGGCATTCTGCGCAATAAAAGAAGCCCTCCTCAGTAAAGCCACAATGGAGCTGGTGGTTGACGCCAGTCCAGTGCGACTCGGTGCTGTACTCCTGCAAGATAGGGCGGGCAGAGAGTGGGTACCTGTAGCGTTCACCAAGCGAGCACCCGATACAGAGACCCACTATGCTCAAATAGAGCGTGAAGCTCTGGCCACCTGGTGGGCATGCCATCACTTCCGCCTGTATCTCAGTGGCCATGAATTCTATGTCACGACACTGAGGCGATGATTAGGTTTTTCTTTCCGCATTTATTTGAACAGCAGCCATCTTAAACATAAACAGAAACAACACAGAAGACTACATATCCCATGAATCTTCAGAAAAGCAACACATTCCATAACATAACGTCTCTAGCCAATCAGGCGTCTCCTGGCTCCATAACTGACAATGAGTCCTGCAGTGCTTCCTCTTACTTCGCTGCTGCAACCTCGGTGTCAGTTAAATACCTCACTTCCTCAAGGGTTTTGGGGGATTGTTCTGGGGCCTTTTGTATTTTGGCACCTTTATTGTAATTTATTGTATTATTCAGCTTTTGTATGCCTGGTGTTTGGTCAGAAGCCTCTGCTTCTTCCGCGGCTGCGGGAACGGTTTTCCGCTCCTACGCGTCGCGCCGCCTGTGTCACTTGTGTGCCGGTGTGAGGGCGTGGCGGTCCGCCGACCGCCAGAGGGCATGTGCCGCTTCACGTCTTTAAACGCTCTTAGTTTGACGGGTGCGAACGAAGGTTGCGCCAGTTGCTGGTTTTCACGAGCGCCTCCGTCCGTGTCCGTTAAGCCCCTCGGCCTGCCTGAAGTTGAACACCCCTCCTGGGGATAAGAGCAGCAGGTTGTATAGTCTGCTAGTGCAGTCTTACTCTGGCATTGATTTCTGTTTGCCCGTGTGACTTTAAGGGCATTTGTCTGCGAGGAGCGAGTCTCTGGTCAACCCTAGTGGGACATTGGTTCTGTTTTGCAGTAAGTGTCCCCAGCTCCATTCTCATTCTCAGTGCTGGCTGTGACTTAGTGGGCATCCCCAGCCCATTCTCACTCCTACTGACACTGAACACTCACTAGTCAGGGACCATTAACCCAGGTACTCTCACACATTTTAATTAGCCCTCTGACCTAGTGGGTGGCCACCTTACTTACCTGATACTCTCCTCTTGTCTTCCATTTCTTTAGAACCGCGAAGGCTCATGGATGAATTTGACGACTACTACGAGGAGGGTGAGGAGGCACAGTATTTTCTGGTCATGGATGATTTTTGTGAAGCGGTTGACGCCTCCATAGTCAGGGTGGTCTCAGAGGTGGTGGCCCATATAGAGAGGAGATTAATGGATCTGGCGCGGAAGTGCCTTCCACCCCGTTGTGAGAGGTAAGTGCTCTCAGGGCCCTCGGACCCTCGAATCCCAGAGCAGGCCCCTCTGAGAAACCGCAGAAGCGCCCACATCCAGAAGGGGTTGATTTGGATGCATTTGCCAGGTTAAGGCAGGCGTTCTTGGACACCAAGTCGCTGCCCATGCCTTTGGCCTCAGCTCCACAGGAGGTCCCTCTCCCAGGGGGGCGAGTAGCAGTGGCATCGCCACAGCCTACAGATGACTCCCAGGGCGGTTCGGACCGTAGACGGTCTTGGCGCCCTGCCCTGTCACTAGCGCAGGTTCTCCAGCAGGCCTCCGAGGCAGTCATGGATCCTCAATCAGATCTCTTGGACCCGGAAAAACTCCTCCATCTCAGATCATCAGAGTGTGCCCCTTGTGAAAAAGTAGCCAAATACGTGACGAGTCGGCTGTGGAAGCCTCTGGGCCAGGAGGTCCACTCCCGCCTCAGGGCGGAGTGTCCTCAACCTTCCCTCAAAGGTAAAGTAGCCCTTACTCCCGAAATAGATGCCAGGATGGCGACGTTCCTTACCAAGAACCCCAAAAAGGGCATTGACAGGTCCTGGAGCTCATGCTAGTACAAGCTTCTGGATGTCACAGGCCTTTTGGTAAAAATATTTGACATGGCTGAGGACGCCAAGGCGTCGGGAGCCCTTATTCCCCCAGAGGTCTTGTCCAGTTGGGTTCAACAAGCCATCATTTTTCTCGGTAATGCGAACGGGGTCATCTCTACCGAGAGGCGCAAATCACTGCTTATCAAATTGGACCCAAAGCTGGGCGAATTAGCCACTTCTGAAGCGTCAGGTAGCCCGAGGGGGTCTCTTTGGAGACCTTTATGTGAAGGTTCTCAGCAAGTTTGTCTGCACCTTCAACTCGGTGGACAAGACCCAGTCCACGATCAAGCGTATTTTCAATGCTCGGGTTTTCAGCGGGGGCGGCCGTGGTAGGAGAAGCTCGACTGGACGCTCATCTCAGGCAGCATCCAGCAGAGTACAACAGTCGCAGAGAGGACAGTGGCAAGACTCCGCCCGCTTCGGAGGTTTCTACCCCACCAGGGGCCGATCCCGGCGCAGGGGCCAGCGATACGGAGCCAGGGGTGGCAGAGCTCCCCCAGCTCACTGTATGTTCTGGTCTTATCTCTTGTTGCGCTTTGGGGGTCGACTGGCACTGTTTCTAGACAGTTGGAGTTCCCTTACGACGGACGCCTTGGTGTTGCAGTCCGTGCAAGGTTTCCGTGTGGAGTTCTACGGCTCCCCAGTCCAAGTCTCTCTCCGGTCCTGATTGGTTTCTCCGGCAAGGAAGCTGCCTTGGTTCAGCAAGAAATCCAGGACCTCCTGGACAAACGAACGATCCGCCGTTCTTCCCCTCATCCCAAGGGTTTCCTGAGCAACCTGTTCCTGGTTCAGAAACAGGACGGAGGTCAGTGGCCTGTGATAAATCTCAGGGAGATCAACGAGTGGTTGGTATACCGCCATTTCAAGATGGAGGGCATCCACCTACTCCGCGACCTTCTGCACCCCGATTGGATGGTCCGCTTAGACCTCAAAGATGCTTACCTGACAATGTCTATTTTTCCGCGCCACCGTCGTTTCCTCCAGTTCCAGGAGCAAAGATAAACTTTCGAGTTTACCTCTCTTCCCTTTGGCCTGTCATTCACGCTGTGGTGCTTCACCAAGATCCAGCACCCCGTGGTGGAGAGGTTGAGGACGCAAGGGATCAGAATGATCATATATATGGACATTATGCTTTCATGGCTCAATATCCTCAGATTCTATCCCAGCAGTTACGATAGGCAGTAGACCTCCTCCAATCTTTGGGATTTGTTATAAATCAGTCAAAGTCTTGCCTTCTCCCAATGCAATCGATCAAATTCTTGGGGTTTGTGATAAATTCTGTGGAGGTGACCTTGAGCCTCCCGGCCAGGAAGCATGACGAAGATTCTCCACGAGATCCGGTAGACCCTACGGATTCCCCAGACATCTCTGTGCAGCATTGCCAGAGTGGTAGGGTTGCTCTCAGCCTCCATCAAAGCCATTTTTCCCGGTCCTCTGCATTTTCGGACCCTACTGAGACTCAAAGCGTCTCATTTAAGCAGGGGTTTGACCTACGCCCAACAGGTCCCTCTTTATGAGAAGGCAAAAGAGGAGCTAAATTGGTGGCTCTCTCACATGGAGGTGTAGAGCGGTTGTGCCATCTTCGGAGCCCTCCCAGACCGGGTGATCGAGTCAGATGCCAGCGGTTCTAGTTGTATTTGTATTTGTGTATTTGTTAAGCGCCCCCACAGGATCTCTCGGCGGGGGCGGGGGGGGGGGTTGATGTGGAGAGTTCACCACAGGTGGAGGGTGGTTCGCTGAGGAGCGAGCGTTGCACATCCACTGTCTCAAGTTGATGGCAGGGTCCTTCGCAGTTCGTTGCTGGACCAAGGACAGGGCTCAATCCTGTGTCCTCCTAAAGATGGACAATGTGGCAGCAGTCCGTTACATAAATCACTTGGGCGGCACTCGCTCCAAAGCCCTGGAGGATTTAGCCAAGGAGTTCTGGGAGTATTGCCTGTCGCACCAGGTCTCAGTGACAGCGGAGCATCTTCCGGGAGTGTACAACCAGGTTGCGGACTGGCAGTCACGTCACCTCCAGGACTCAAGCCTATGGAAACTTTTTCCCCCAACGTTTCAGGCCCTATAGGATCTGTGGCGATGGTTCTAGATTGACTTTTTTTGCATCGCTTCTGGACCATCAGCTTGCCTGGTACTTCAGTTGGAGACCAGACCCGGGGGCGACGGCCAAGGATGCGTTCCTTCAGGATTGGGGGTCGGAACGGCTAGTAAATATCTTCCCCAGTCAGCTTTGTCGCAGGAAGAAAGTGGAAGCGCGGCAGGACTCATTGTCAGTTCTAGAGCCAGAAGACGCCTGATTGGAGACATTGTGTTCTGGAATGTGTTGCTTTTCTACTCATGGGATATGTAGTCTTCTGTGTTGTTTCTGTTTCTGTTTACGATGGCTGCTGTTGAAATAAACAAGGAAAAAAAAGCCTAAACCTCACCTCCGTGTCCTTAGTAGAACTGAAACTTTCCGTTACGAAAGCTAGGACATTTTTCATTCAGGGCGGTCACTGACCACAAGCGCCTTCTCTCTTCCTTCGCTGGCCCCACTCATCTCACCCCTCCAAGAATTGAAAGATAGGCTGTGCAGCTGCAGCCCTATGCCTTTGAAGTCATTTACTGTTCCAGGGTCAACAACCCTGCCGACTATCTGTTGCAGCATACCTCCCCGCTTGAGATGAGGCTACCGACAGAAGATGAGGAAAGAACTGAAGAATTCATACTGATGATTGCACATGAAGCCTGCCCCAAAGCATTGACCCTTGAGGAAATCTGTGAGGCAACCAAAAACAATGGAAGCCAAACCGGAGCAAAAGAGTCCCTAGCCCGAAGACAGTGGCAGCACTTCGACAGGTCACGATCCCTGATACCAGATGAACAGACATCCAGACAACTATGGAGAGTGTGGAGCGAGCTGAGCGAAAGTCGAGATGGCCTACTACTGAGAGGCCAACAGACAGTAATGCCACAGAGCCTATGAACCACAGTGATCAACTTGTCACGCCAAGGACACCAAGGAACCGGTAAGATAAAGGTTCAGCTGCGGAGCAAAGAGTGGTTCCCAGGGATGGATACAATGGTAGATGAGACGGTGCCCAATTGTTACTCATGTGTCAAAACCAGCGCCAGCCCCAGTACTGACTACTGACTGAAGAGCCCAACCTCAAGCCATGGTCCAAAGTCAGCATAGAGTTTGGGAGTTTCACGGATAGACATCTCACCGTAGTGCTGATGGACTCTCACTTGAAGTTCCCAGGGGTGGAGTTAGCGCAGTCTACAGCATTCTCCCATGTCAAGCTCATCCTAGAGAAGACCATTGCAATGCTAGGCCTACCTGAGGAAATAGTTCTGACAACAGACCCCTGTTTGAGGGACAGGAGTTCCAAGAATATTTGTGGTTGCTTGCCATCCACCACCGAAAGATAACTCCCCAATGACCTCAAGCTAACAGAGAAGTTGAAAGGTTCATGCAGACTTTGAACTGGGCTCTAAGAATAGGGGTGGATCAAGGCGAAGATGTGGAATGCAGGTTCCTGAGGCCCTACAGACAAACTCTGCATACCACCACTAACTGTGCCCTAGCTCATTTGCTGTTCTTGAGACCCAGAAGGAACAGCCTCAAAGCAGACCCAGAATGGCGACCAGCTGACTTAGATGTCAAAGCCACCCTGCTCAGGAGACAAAGCACCAATGATAAGACTAGCCAGCGGCGCCGAGCGCAGAACTCCACCTTGCGAATCAAGAACCAAGTCATCATGAAAGACCTGCACACTTAGGGAAATTTAGGATACCCTATGAGCTGGAAGTTTGGAAAGTTGTTAAGATCGATGGCACCATGGTCACTGTTCAGCGAGGGAACTGCACAGCAGTAAGAAACCTATCGTGGTTCAAGGAGGTAGCTGGAGCAGTTGGCTTGCTGGAGGATGAGGCTGAGGAAGACCTAGGGACAGAAGAGGCATACCCATCTCCCTGAGACAGGGCAGTCCCCCAACACTCACTGGAAATAAAGGCCACCCTATCACCGACGCCTCATCAACCTGTGCCAGCAGAGGACAGCCAATCTTTCCGACTGGGGAGCCAGAAATATGGTCTCCGTCCGCAATTCGCTCCTAGCCAGAGACTGGGAGACTTTGTGTGTATTTTGCAAGATGCGTGAGGACGTATCCACAAACAGTTAAAAAATGGAAGGGATTTAGATAGCCACCCGGCCTCTGCAATACAATGTATGCAGTCCTCACTCCAAGGGCTGGGTGCAGTTGGAGCAAATAAATAAACGGGCAGATGAGCGCTCGGGCCATTGCCGACAAGTAATCTATATGTGTGGTATCGTGCATATTTGCTAATGTGCCCTACGACCTGAGCTCGTCACTGCCAGTGGGTCACACACTTTACACCTATGAGCTGCCTACATGATCAGCGAGTTGCACTAATTTCCCTTGCACCTGTCTTGTGCTGTGAAGCTCTCTTGCCTCGCATTACGGCATACAGTTACTACTTTCACCCTCTGCAAGGCACTTGTTCAGCTGATTATACTGTGTCCCTTCCAGTCACCACAGTTCGGACTTGTTACGTTGTTTACTATTGTAACACATCGTATCCATGTCATGAAACACTGCGCTAGTGACACACAGCAGTAATACGGCAGAAATCATTTATGGCTTTTTACATAAATGTCACCCTAAAGAAGCCTCATCTTGTGGCAAGAAGCGTTAATGATATTATAATGAGTGCATGTAGCACAAACTTTTATTACAACAGTAACGATTATACTGATGTCGCCACTCATGAACAATTTGTATGGTTACCTGCTATAAGATTGAATTGACGAAAAAGTTTAATAAAAAGAAGTTTAAAAACAAAGAATACACGCATTGCTTGTTAAAAAGCACATTCTCTCTGTAGATGTCAGATATTTTTAAGCTGTTGCCAGCAGGGTAGAGCGAACAATGGGCCCTACTTGCAGTTAGAACTGCAATTAGAATCGCAACTTTCACGATTTAATGGCTGATTAAATAATAGGCAATGTTGACTGAAAGAGTTTTTGAGTTATTGCTGCAATTTTCAGCAAACAATAAGCCCCAACCGCAACTAGACATGTTCTGCTTAGCTTTAACAAGGAAGTCACCAATTAAACAGGCTCTAGTGAAGCTTTGTAGGGTGGTTTAGGGTTGTTAGTATCTAAATGCATTGTCATGCTAAGAAATTAATTAACTGGAAGGAGGTAAATCATACTGAATCCGTATTTTTATCCGTAAAAAAAAAAGTTTATTTACTTTTCTTTGCACGTACAACATAACAGGATGCAAACGCGCACCCAGAACAGTAATACACAGCAGAGGGGGTGTACAATGCAGCGGCAAATTTTAAATTCACATGATGAGACTTTCGGCAACACAATAACTAAATTAAAGATATCATTATGCTGGGGTCATATTCAAGAAAGCGCCCATGTAGGAACTTTGTTAAGGAGCTCCGCCGAACCTACCAAACCACCGGCAGATAAAGAAAACCGGGACGAATCGGTGGTGGTGGAACTGCAAAGCAGTGCCTGGGGGAAGAGTGCCAGATGCCCAACCCTCGCCGCAGAACAATCAGATCACCCTGCTTGCAGATCGAGGGACAACTATGGACCTTGCGCCAGCACCCAATGAGTCCCCTGGGCAGGTAGTAAGGAAGAGCCGCTGAGGGAGGCCATGCAACAGAAGAGACCCCACCATTAAAGACCTATTGACCTATCATCCAAAAACCCACTCAAACGGGTGGGGCTTACCGGGGACTCCGGCTCCCCATCTCAGTCCACTCCAAAGTTATCCCAGAGGACCGCGATGGGAGAGGAGGCTCCTGTCACGCAAGGTTATATGGAGTCTTTAGTTCATACACTGCACAAAGAAATAGTGGCCTTGAAGCAGGAAGTAGCTAAAGATGTCAAGAAAATTTGCCATGTGATGGGAAAGCTGGACCAATGAGTGGACACGCTGGAGCAGGGTAACAACGCTAGGGAGGAAGGGCTGGAGGCCTGCCGAAGCCAGATAATCGAGCTCCAGGATGGAACGTTGATCTCAACTACTATTTGGAAGATTTGGAGAACAGGTCCCATAGATCCAACATTCAAATGAAGGGGCGCCCAATGAGGGTAAACTAAAAGACTACATGCTTAGGCTCTTCCCCCATACTGCCCCAGACCTATCTGACAAAGAGCTTATTCTGGATCGCACGTTCTGAGCAGGTCGCCCATCGGGAGCTCGAGAGATCCCACAAAACATCCTAACATGCTTGCCTAGCTACCGCCAAAAGGAACTGATCATGAATGGAGTGCGTGACCAAAACTATATCACCTTTGAAGGAACAAAAACCTGGCTGTACCAGGACCTCTTATTCATCATGATACAGCGACGCAGTCTTGAAACCGACGACCTCCCTACTGCAATAAAAAGGGATTTGTTACAAGTGGGGAAATCCGTTTCACCTCATCTTCGCTTAGGAGGGGGCAACACACGCAGTCCGTACTCTACAAGAGGCGGCGGCGATCCTGGGGCTTGATCAGGATAAACTTGACACCTTGCAGTCACAACGCCTGCCCATCCCCTTGCCACCGTCCGGCTTTCAGCATCAGTCCAGGCCTCCGGCCTCCAAGAAGATTAGTAAACCATCGGCGGCAGAAAGCCTCAATGAACCATCCCCCTGCTGCAGCAACTTACACATAGAGAGACATCAACAGACTCCGTGGCGGAGTGAAGAGGCAACCAGTGGGCTCCCTGTTAAACAGACTTCATGATTCAGTCTGATGCCTCCCTCCTCATACAAGTGGTGCACTCCTTCAGCTCAAGTATTCCACAACCTACATTATGGTCACCTCCACTTCAGAAAGTATGAGACAACTCGTTGAGACACCAGAATGTTGCACTGTTTCCTTTCTGGGTGCGCTGAATCTCTCGATTACTCTTAAAAAATGTTTCCTCTTGTGACAGATTTTGGCAATGACATGGACCCTATCTCTACAATACATTGTTCTTCACCCGTTGGTGTAGTTCCCACCCTTGGTTTATCCCCAGCCCTTAAGATGCCCACAGCGTACATGACCAACCAGCTCATCTCTGCACCGCTCAACACTAAACCACGCACACAGATTCCTAAGATAGACGTACCTGGAGAGTATAACTATGGCTTGCTCCACATACCTCATGTATGGTAAAGGTACTTAGCCTAAATGTCAGGGGCCTCAATGCCCCAGCCATACGATTGGCACTACTGCCACAGCTGAAGACTCTGCAATGTGACCTATACCTTCTTCAAGAGACACATCTCCTCAGAAGAGACTGGGGTCGCATGTAATCAAAATGGTTTGACCGGCAATACTTCTCCTTGGGCCCCAGGATGAAGGTGGGGTTGTCGATTCTCTTGGTCATGCATTTTCAGGGACAAGTCCTTCAAGTTCACTCATAAATTACAGGTCACCTGCTCTTACTACGATTCTCTCTCTATCACCATAACTTTACAGTGGCCTGCTTGTATGCTCCCAATGACCATCAAGAATCTTTCATCTGCCAAGCACTTGGGAATGTCCTTACATCTCCTGATGCCAATGCCCTGATTTGTGGAGACTTCAACTTGGTAACTGATGTTCTTTAGGATCAGTGGGCAGGCATGGCCAGGTCTTACACCCCACTGGGTCTTGAGTTGCTCGTCGAGGCGGGCCTAGTGGATGTGTAGAGGTCTCTGAATCCCACTATAAAGAACTATTCTTTTTTTTTCGCAGCACATCAATCCTATGCCAGAGTAGACTATTTTTCGGTCACCACCCCTTTTCTACCAGTAGTCACAAACACTGATATAGGAATGGTAGCCCTCTCAGACCATGCTCCAATTACACTTACTCTACATCAGCCCATAAGCTGCCCATGATCATGGCAGTGGCGCCTCAGCGCAAAATTGTTGGCCTACGAGCCCAAAGTCAAAGAAGGATACGTTACTTACCTGTAATCCTAGTTCTCTTCCAGGGGTATACTCATCAAAGTCATAAGCACTGAATTTTCTCTGCCGACGCGCGGGAACCCGGAGCATATACCAAAATTCATATATATGTGTATGTAGTAGAAAAAGAGTACATAGTACGAAATAAACACACACATACATGTTTAACATAAAAAATATGCAGCCTCAAACATATCCAATAGACTAAGAAGCCAGAGTTACATGTATTTCTCAAGTATGAAAACAACATATAAACATATAATGTAAGAGATGGACCTGTCCAGTAATAGCATTCCGCAAAAAACCTTTTATTTTCATCAAAGAAAATAGGTAATGGCAGGCAATTATCCTAAAGAAGGCTGCATAAATAAATAACATCCCTGTACAGAAAAGGAAACTGTCACCTCGCCTTTAAGGCCTCAGAGACCCTGAGCACCTTGCCTTTGAAGCCTCCAGGACACCCCTGCTCCCATCATGCACCACAGGTGACAGTTAGGTCAGTTATTTTGTACTGCATAAGAAACCTGTTGGAACCTGCATCAAAGATGCAAGAATACCGAGTAAACTGTTAATGCTCGTCCGGGGAGGCGGGAGGGTTGCTTATGACTTTGATGAGTATACCCCTGGAAGAGAACTAGGATTACAGGTAAGTAACTTATCCTTCTTTTCAAGGGGATACTCATCAATAGTCATAGGCACTGAATAGAGTAGCAAGCCCATACCCACTTGTGCGCGGACGAGCAAAAAACAGCAAACTAAATTGACGTACACACGTTAAACAGTATTAGCGAACAAGTTTCTCAGTGAAGCTTGCCCAACCAAAGCCTATGCCTGCGTGTCAGCATCTAAACAGCAGTGGCGAGAAAAGGTATGAACTGATCGCAATGTAGCTGCTTTACAAATTTCTGTCATGGGGACATTCCTCAGGAGAGCCATGGTAGAAGCTTCCCCCCAGTGGAATGGGCCTTAGGCTTCCCCGGAAGGGATTTGTTGGCAAATTGGTATGACAGTAGAATACAAGAAACTATTCATCTAGAAATGGATCTTTTGGAAGCTGCAGAACCTGTGTTAACAGGACCATAGTTAATAAACAAACATTCTGAGTTCCTCAGTGCCTTTGTTCGGTCCAAATAAAACTTCAGAACCCTCTTGAGATCTAGAGAGTGGAGAGATCGTTCCGGAGGATTCGAAGGAATCGGAAAAAGGTAGGTAAAGTGATAGTCTGGTTAATATGGAAATCCAAGACTACTTTAGGCAAATAACTAGGATGTGTTCTGGGAACTACTCTGTTAGCGTGAAACACAGTATAAGGTTCCTTACAGCAAAGAGCCTGGATCTCACTGACCCTGCGAGCAGATGTAATGGCCACCAGGAACGTGGCTTTCCATGTTAAAAGCTGTAAGGAAACTTTATGTATAGGCTCGAAATGAGCCTCCATCAACTTTGTTAACACAATGTTAAGCTGCCATGGAGGAGAGGGAGACCTGACTGGTGGGTAAACCTTTTTCAAGCCCTCAAGCAAATCCTTTACCACCGGAATTCTAAACAAAGAAATCTGGTTGGGGGACTTCCTATAGGCTGTGATTGCTGCAAGGTGGACTTTGATAGAAGCAAACTAAAGACCAGAACTAGCCAAATGCAGCAAGTATGGTAAAATCACCTGTTCCTGACCCCAGATGGGATCATGTCCATTGTCCACACACCATAGGAAGAACCGATTCCACTTGAAGGCAAATGATTTTCTTGTGGAAGTTATTTTTGCTTCTTTGAGAATCGCCATACAGTCTGGATTCAATTGTAGGTGTCCATATTGTATGACTTCAGGAGCCATGCTGTCAACCGAAGGGAGGACAGGTTGGGGTGGAATAGTCTCCCTGCCTGTTTGGATAGGAGATCCGGGCAGCATGACAAACTCTTGATTGGCACTTCCGATAGTTGAAGGCGATCCGGAAACCACCACTGGCGAGGCCACTCCGGGGCTATTAGGATCATCCTGGAGTTGGTCCTGTACAGCTTGTTGATTACTACTGGTATCAACGGAATCGGTGGAAAAGTGTACAGTAAACTCTTAGACCCTTCGATCAAAAGGGCATTTTCTTGAGACCCTTGTTGGGAAAACCGGGATGCGAAGACGGGGCATTTTGCGTTTACCGCGTCTGCAAACAGGTCAATGTCTGGCGTTCCCCATTCTCGAAAGATGCTGTGAGCGACCTCGTTGTTGAGAACCCAATCGTGGGCTTCTCTGCTGAGGTAGTCCGCCTGGGAGTTGAGAGAGCCCGGTAGATGAATGGCTACTATTGACAGGTCTCTCGCTAGAAGCCAGTTCCATATGGGTTGAGACTATGGAGAGAGTTCTTGATCGGGTTCCTCCCTGTTTATTCAAATAATATATCGTCGTTGTATTGTCCTTTTGGATTAGAATGGAGCGAGACTTGAACGACGGAAACAGGGACTTGAGAGCTAGATGTACGGCTCTCAGCTCTAGCAGGTTGATGTGGTAGCTCTTTTCGCAGTCGGACCATAGACCTTGTACTTGCAGAGGGCCCATATGAGCACCCCAACCCTGGAGAGAAGCGTCCGTGACTAAAGTCTGGGTTGGAGTTTCCTGGTGGAAAGGGACTCCCTTCCTCAGGTACAATCGCTTCATCCACCACTGGATGGAGTCTTTGGCTGATTGATGGAGAATTACATGATCCTCCCAGCGCCCTGATACTTGCATCCACTGGTCCTCCAAACATTGCTGAAGTGGACGCATGTGTAATCGTGCATTTGGTACTATAAAGATGCACAACGCCATCGATCTCAGTAGTGATGACACCTGTCGAACTGTCGGGAGATGTGTGTGAAGAAGGGTCCGGCATTTTCCTTGGATTGATGACAACCTCTCCTCCGAAGGGACACACGCTTGCTTTTTCGGTGTCCAGGAAGGAGCCTAGGTAATGGATCCTTTGCGTTGGATTTAGTATGGATTTCTTGAAATTGATGTGAAGCTCAAGTTGAGGAGAAGCTGAAGGCAGCACGAAAGATGATCCTGCAGCAGAGTTGGAGATGAGCTCTTCAAGAGCCAGTCGTTCAGGTAAGGATCTATGAATATTTTCTGCTTGCGGAAAAAAGCGGCCACCACAGTAATACATTTGGAGAATGTTCGGGGAGCTGATTTGAGCCCGAACAGGAGAACTGAGTACTGGTAATGTTGAAAAGACACTCGAAATCATAGAAATTTGCGATGTTTCTTTGATATTGGTACATGGAAGTATGCGTCCTGTAAGTCGATGGAGCACATCCAATCCCCTTGATGAAGCTGTGGGAAAATTTGATGGAGTGCTAACATTTGAAATTTCTCTCTGCGAATGTATTTGTTCAACAGTATCAAGTCCAGTATAGGTCTGTATTCTATGGTGGAGCCTCTTTTTTGCACAAGGAAGTAACAAGAGTGGACTCCTTGATTTCTCTGAGGAGCAGGGGCTTTTTCTAAAGCTCCTTTCTTCAATAAGGTGTTTACCACCCTTTGTAACAATCGTTGGTCGCAGTGAGAAATGCCTCTCAGATGTATATATGGAGGAGGAGTTTTGAACTTGAGAAGATAGCCCTTTTGAACAATGTTGATGAGACATTTGCCTTTTGTTATAAGTTTCCACTCCTCCAGATGTAATGAAACACTTCTTCCCACCGGAGTGGACAACAGCTTTGGAGGAAGACACACCTCATTGCTTCTGTGGCTGCTTTGGTGCCGTTGACTGCTGTTTGTTTCCACCTCTGCCACGACCCGGCCTACGTTGTTGGAACTGGGACCTTTGTTGCGTCTGACCTTGGTTCTGCGATGACCAGTTAGAGGATTGACCTCGCTGTTGAAAAGAGTGTTTGTCATAGGGATGAAAGCGACAACAAAATTCCTTCTTCTTTTCAAGGCCTATAGCCTTGAGAGTATCCAATTCAGTTTTCATTTTTGCCATTTCGTCGTCCGCATGTGAACCAAACAACGATGATTCATTAAAGGGCAGATTAACTATCTTTCTTTGAGCATCGGGCTTGAGACCCGTGAGTTGAAGCCATGCTGATCTTCGAGAACAAATGCCATGTGCGTATCCATGAGCTGCCAAATCTGCAGAATGGGCCGCTGTACTAATGATCTGGTTAGCTACCAGGCCACCTTCCTGCACAATCTCTAGAAAATCCTTTTGATCTTCTTTGGGTAATTTCTCCGAGAATCTTGTTAAAGAGTCCCATAAAGACCGGTCATATCGTCCCAGTAGAGCGGCTGCACTAGCCACTCTCATAACAGATCCTGACGTATTGCACATTCTCCGTCCCAAAGAATCCATGTTTTTGCTGTCCTTTGTGGAGGAGTTGATAACATAGAGGTATTGGAATGTGCTTTCCTGGCTGCGGCAACTATAAGGAAATCTGGTGGCGGATCTGACCGCAGAAACAAAGGATCTTGGTCTGGGGCCTTGTACTTATTTGAAATTCTTGCGGGACCCGAGCCCACTGTGGCAGGTGTCAAAAAAGTCTTCATCGCAGGTTCTAACAATCCTGGCAACAGAGGTAGAAGGGGCTTTGCCGAAGCCTGATGGTGCAAAGTTTCAAATATGATGGATGTAGTCACCTGAGGCACAGTCATGGTTATGTTCAACTTTCTGGCACCTCTACAGAGCACCTTGTTGAATGTCCCAATATCATCAACAGGGGAAACCCTGGATGGTGGAGTTGAAGATATAGTAGAGGATGATTCTCTATACGATAACCTTGTTGATGAGGTCGTTGTAGGAGACATCTGTCTTCTCCTTAGCGTATGCGATCTGCGGGATCTTGAGCGCTCTTAATGGAGATCTGAAGCGCCTCGGGGACCTACCAGCGGAAGGTCTTGAGTATGCCGTGGGAGGGTCTCTCAGTAGGTCTGGGTTGGATCTTCCAATGCCTAATGTACTCCAACCATCTGGGTGACATGTTGATGGGAGGAGATTTGTTCCCACTCGCCGGAGAGCCCTCCGGTGTAACTTGAATGATAGTTATACCAGGCGAGGAAGAAGCTTCCCTCGGCGTTGAGCGCCGTCATCTTGACGTCGGTCTTTCTAAGCCTTCAGCAGGGATAAATTGCCTGTCCCTCGACGTCGAGCCAGAATGAGCCACCATCGTTGACGACCGTGGAGGTGACACTCTTGACGGCGGAGATCTATGGGACGAAGCCCTTGACGCCGCTCTCTTTGGATGTCGACCGCAGGTGTTCATGCAGTGTCTTCGACGTCGACCCTACCCTCAACGTAGACCGCTGACATGTCCAAGAGGGTGATCTGCAGTGTCATGATGCCGACCTTTGAGAAGGGGGTGGAGATCTCGACGTCGACCTCTGTATTGATGTCGACTGGCGTTTCGACGTCGACTGAGGTCTATCATGTTTCGATCCCGAAGCATGTCTCGAAGTCGACTTACTTCTAGATGGCGATCTTGTCCTCGACGTCGATCTCACTTGCTTGGTAGGTCTCGACGTCGACTTACTCCTGGACGGCGATCTGGTCACCGACGTCGACCTCACTTGAGTTGGCATCGATCTTGTTTGTGTCGTAGGTCTCGACGTCGACTTACTTCTCGACGGCGATCTCGTCTTAGACGTCGACCTTACTTGTTTAGTTGGTCTCGACGTCGACGACATGCTGTGATGTTTTGTTTTACTTCTAGCTTCTGGTGATGTAGATCATCACTGTTTTCTCAGAGAGGAGGGCCCTCCAGATGAATGATGACTCTCTGGGCAATTTTTATGATGTTTTCCTCTCTCCATCAAGCCTAGAAGTCTGATCTTCTCTCTGTCTTTCAATGTTCTTTTTGAAAGTTGACAACAGTGGTAGCATGTCTCTGTGTCGTGAGAAGAAGGTAGGCACACGACGCAGACCGAATGAGGATCGGATTTGGCCATCTTCTTCCCACAGGAAGGACATTTATAAAATAAAGGTGGCATATCTGACTAAAAAGAATGACCAATTAGTCAGAAAAAGACTGGTAAATACAACCAGTAACAAGAAATATCGAAAAAAGTAGTTAGAATATAAATTCTGACTGGAAAAAGTCAAAATCAGTTAAGCTCAAGCTCCAGGTTCCTCACAGAAGGAGCCGGAAAAAAGAACTAACCTAACTATCACCTGTGGTGCATGATGGGAGCAGGGGTCTCCTGGAGGCCTTAAAGGCAGAGTGTTCAGGGTCTCTGAGGCCTTAAAGGCGAGGTGACAGTTTCCTTTTCTGTACGGGGATGTTATTTATTTATGCAGCCTTCTTTAGGCTAATTGCCTGCCATTACCGGTTTTCTTTGATGAAAATAAAAGTTTTTTTGCGGAATGCTATTACTGTACATGTCCTTCTCTTACATTATATGTTTATATGTTATTTTCATACTAGAGAAATACATGTAACTCTGGCTTCTTAGCCTATTGGATATGTTTGGGGCTACAATTTTTTATGTTATACATGTATATGTGTGTGTTTATTTCGTACTATTTACTCTTTTTCTACTACATACATATAAATATGTATTTTTGTATATGCTCCGGGTTCACGCACGTAGGCGGAGATAATTCAGTGCTTATGACTATTGATGAGTATCCCCTGGAAGAGAAGTGCAGGGATAATCCAAGGGTACCTTGACATAAATGACACCCCACATACTCCGGTGGCATTACTATGAGGCACGCTTAAGGTGGTAATTAGAGGGGCATACATAGCGGCAGCTGCACAACTTAACAAAGATCTGAAGAATGAGTGTTCTTCACTGGAGACTCAGTTAAAGGCACTGGAAGAGTCCAACAGACAGACGGGCTTGCATAAGGTGCGTAGGCAGCTTTCAATAGCTAGGAAGCAACTCAGAGTCCGGGATATGGATGCAGCAGAGCCTACACTACTCTGCACGAAGCAGAAATACTATGCTAGAGTGCAACAAAGCCGGATGGCTTCTTGCTCGCCCACGCATGCATACACACTGTCAATGGATATCTGAAATTAAAGACCCCTGTAAACATGCAGTGCGACATGACAAGGGGATCGAGGTGGAATTTGGTCGCTTTTACGCTGAGTTGTATGTCATAGAACCGCTTCTCCCTAAAGAGACCAGCTCATACATAGCACAGACACCTTTAACAAAAGGACAGAGAGGCTTCTCTCTAAGACGAAGACATTCCGATCCAAGAGGTACTTGGAACTATGCAGAAACTTACACTTGATAAGGCGTCTGGCCTGGCCACAGCCGCTTTTTATTAAAAATAATTGCCACACAGCTGAGCCCAGTACTGACCAGGCCGTACAATTCCTTTAGCACCCGGGGATCCCTCACGGACACTATGAAATCAGCTAGCAAAAACGTGGGAAAGATCCACATTACTGTGCCTCATACCACCTCATAACTTTATTCGGGGGCGATGTGAAGATTTTTACTGGCATCCTAGCTGGCTGGGACAGCTTATGCCTGGCTGATAAATCCGGACCAGCGCAGTTTTATACAGTGTCGCAGTTGCAGTGATAACACCAGGGGCCAGATGTAGGTAGGCTTTTACCAGTCGGTAACGGCCGATTTAAAAGCCTTTTCCTATGTAGGGGGCTTTTTTACCGATTCGGTAAATTCCGAATCGGTAAATGTTGATTTGGTATTTACTGATTCGGTATTTACCGAATCAACATTTACCGATTCGGAATTTACCGAATCGGTAAATGGGATGTAGGAAGCACTTAAAAGAGTGCTTCTGGGCTTTAAGAATTCGTTATTTACCACCAACTATTAGTTGGTGGTAAATAAGGAATTCCTATGTAAATGCATAAATGTGCAGTTACACCTGTGCCATGTGACAGACATACATGCCCTTAGGGCATGTATGTATGCCACATGTGCACCCCAGCATTAATCAGGGGTGCAACAGGGTGTCAAAGTGACACCCTGCCACCATTGACTTTTCCCCTCTTTTACCGAATCGGTAATTACCGATTCGGTAATTGACATTCATTCCAATGGGCCTCCAGGCCCATAGGAATCAATGGCAAATACCGATTCGGTAATTACCGAATCTTAACGATTCGGTCATTTTTACCGATTTTTTACATACATTGGATTTACCGATTCTAAAATACTGAATCGGTAAAATTCGGTATTTTTGAATCGGTTAATCCAATTTACCTACATCTAACCCTAAGTGCTAGATTCATCTTATTGACAAGACTACTCGCCCATGTGCACCCAAATTTCAACTGACGCTGAGAAAGTGTTTGATCGGGTACACTGGCTCTTTCTACTTTCAGTTCTTAAAGCGATAGGTCTGGGGCCCTGATTTCCCCAATGGATATGGTCTAGTTATTCAGACCCTGTAGCATCCGTACAAGTTAATGGGCTGCGGTCTGTTAGAACTGGCTATTTCTGGTAGGCTAAGGCTGACGCCAAAGCCAGGCAGAAACCACCATTCTAGTCAGGGCAAGGAAGTCACACGTCAAGATAACCTCTGCTCACCCCCTTGGTAGCTTGGCACAAGCAGTAAGGCTAAACTCGGAGGCAATGTGTAAAGCGTTTGCGCCAGCACACAACAGCAACAACATACTAGGCACACCACAAAAGAGACTCCACACAAGGTTATATAAAAATAACTTTTGTATTGTAAAAACACATCAGATAAAGTCACACATATACATTGTGCCAACTGGCACGGGCAATATTCACACAGGAATATTTACACAGGACAGGGCCACGTGGGCGCCTGTCAGAATCAGATATAGCACTTCTAGAGCTTAGAATAATAAAGAATAAAATGGCAATCAAAAGATCACAACCAGTATTCACTGGTAACAGGAACCAGGACCTCACTAGGACCACCTGTACTAAAAAGAACAACCACCTAAGAATAAAATACATTTAGGGGTATGAACAAGAACACCTTACCCATGATGCATGAATAATATTCAGAGGAGTAATAAAGAGAAACACTTGATGCCTAAAACATTCAGAGGTGTAAGGACAACCACCTGAGTATCACACAGCGTTTAGGGGTCTAAGAAGGAACACATTACCCATGATGCATAAATATACATTCAGAGGAGTAGTAAAGAGAAACACATGATGAATAAACCTACACATTCAGCGGTGTTAAGAATAAAGCACATGATGCAATAAAATACATTCAGGGGTGCAGCGCGAGAAGACACATGATGCCTAAAACATTCAGAGGTGCAGCGCAGGGAAAAGGAAGACACATGATGCCTAAAAACATTCAGAGGTGCCAGAACAATACAATAGCGCAAAAACACACAGTAGGCAGTTACCATCCTAGACATAGCAGATAACCACATTGCGCACAACTTACATAAGCCACCACCTGTGGCAGTCCCTAGGCCAACTGGCCTTGTTGGGGCTCAGACGCCCTGTGTCTCAATGTCAGGGGCCTAAACGGTGCAGATGCCCACTACTTGCTGGGCACCTGTAGACAATCACAAGGGCCTAAACGTTGCAGCTGGCACTAAGTGCTGCGCAGCTGTAGCAGGCCTGGCACCACTGTGCCACCTCTGTCCCTCTCAGGGACTCACTCTCCATCTTGCGTCTAAACGGTGCAGCTGCCCACTAATTGCTGGGCAGCTGGAGACAAACTGCGACAGGGGCTGTCACTAGCCCCTAGAATAGAACTGCACCAACTGTTGAGCCACACAGGCTCTGAAGACACTTGTGTCCACGTGGGAGCCACACAGGCTCTTGCACAGATATGCCCCATGAGCCTCTCTGGGCTCTTTAAACCAATGTGGCGCTGTTGAACCTCTCTCAGGGCTCAAGAACAAAAATAACTGTGGCCCCTCGCTGGAGCCACTTAGGCTCTGAATGCCTCAATGCACCACTGGCACTTTACAAAGCATCTGCTTCCTCATGGAGCGAAAACAGCAATGCCCCCATGCCGTTGAAGTCCCCCCCGGGGAGACTCAAAGTCACTAAATGCCCCCGGAGCCTCGTAGGCTCCCAGGATCCAAATGTGCCCCTTCGGTGGAGCGGCCCCCTATCAGACGGGGACCGCTCAAGAACTAATGCGGGCGCTCTCCCCGCACTCACCGGGACTCTCCCTGGGCTCCTCGTGGTGCTCTCTCCTCCCCCGCCTTCCTCCCCGGCAGCGCCACTCACCAGCTGCTTCTCCGGGGCAGGGGTCCGCACCACGCTTCACCCGGTCCCCCATCTCGGGACCGGGACTTCGGAAGGTGGAGCCCTCGTGGCTCCAGGCTCGTTCTTCTCCTCTTGGGGCTCCCTCTCGGTCACGGGAGCCCCGCAGCAGCCACCGCCATCTTCCTTTCTCTCCCCAGCCTGCGGGGCGGGACTTCCGGCCGGGCCGCCCTCCAATTGGACGGCCGGCCGGCCAACCACTTCCGGGTCGTCGCGGGCAGCGCGGCGGCCCGTTCCAGGCACTCGTAGGCGGGGGCTGAAGGAACCGAGGAGTGGGCTCCCTCGAGTTTAAAATAAAATAAAGAAGCGAGGTGGGCACTCGCAAGATATGTAAATAACCGGGCAAAGTCGCAGGGTAGGCATCTGCCACACCTCACGCAAAATGCGTGACGGCGACACGCTCGGATTTCAACAAAAAGCGCTATCAAGCGCTTATGGGACACAATAAAGCGCTTCCATCGCACTGGTGGCACTGGCAGCACCCAAAGGCCCCTAGAAATGACCCCTATAGCAAGAAGGGTCCTCAGAAGTTCTTCAGGGGATGTAGCAAGTCCTTCCAGGCATCTTAGGCTATAACAAGCCTTGGCAAAAGCAAGAGAAAGTTCCCAGAAGTCTGCAGCAGGGGACCACAGGCAAGGGTCCCCAGGGAAAGTCCATCAGGTGTCCAGGGGCTGGGCAGGGCCCAGGGATTCCCCTGTGCCCAAGCAGCAGCACGCCCCTGGCAGATTCAAGTTGGAAACAAGAACCAATTGGAAGGGGACACAGCCCCTTCTTATACAGGGAAAAGTCTTTGAAGTCTTTGTGCAGGCAGTGTGAGAACCAGCTAGAACTGGTTATAGGGAAGTCCCTTCAGTATCAGGGACAGAGGTGGCAGTCGCCCAGCGGGGGTGGAGCCAGCATTGAGGTCAGGCGGGCACAGCCCTTCACTATCAGGTGCCATCTCCTCCCACTTCCCTGGCAGCAGATGCTGCCTTTCATCCATGGGCTGACTCAGACAACCTCCTGGGGGCTCTGCAGCCCCCGTCACCCTCAGACCAGACAGTCAATCCACAGCAGGCCCAGGCACTCTGGGCCAGGCTCACCAGCCAATCACACGCCAGACACAAATTACACAAATAGGCCAACTTCTAAAAGTGGCACTTCTAGACTAGACACATTCATGCCGCATATATCATTACGCAGCATTCACTCTCACGAGTTCATACATATCAAACTCGCCCCTGCACTCCCCACACATCAGGAACTACCATGGGCATACATATTCCCCATTCATTCCTATGGGAGGGCAGGTCACTCACCACACATACACAGAGAGCTCAAGCACTTTACACTGTACCACAGTGAAAAAGTGCGCAGAGGCCTAAAATCACCAACACCAGGTCACAGAAACAGGCTAGGAAAAAGCAAAAAGTCTTGGGTGAACCTGCCAAAAGGGCCGGGTCCAACACTGTCTCATCCCCTTTTTTATTTCTAGAGAAACAATGCAGGGGAGCCCTCTGTCATCGCTCCTGTTTGCTCTTCACATGGAGCCCATAGCGGAGCAACTTCCACTGCATACCCTCATAGAAGTAGATTATATGGGTGGTCAAACTCACAAGTTTGTGCTATATGCAAAGGATGTGCTCCTAGCAATAACTATGCTCCATCAATCGTTGCCCCCGCTATTGGAAGAGCTTGAGTTGTTTCGTAAGGTATCTGGATTTAAAGGGAACACATGTAAATCCCAGGCCCTTAACCTCATTATTCGTCATGCTGAACAACTCCAATTGGCGACTCCTTTCCGTCTCCCTTGGGTGACACAGGGAATCCCATACTTAGGAATTTAGCTCTTTTCCACCCCCACTAAGACCGCAACATATAATTATGCGGCCGTGTTGGGATAAGGCCTTCTCCATGGTTCAGTCTTGGTACGGGGGACCTATATTATGGATCGGACAAATAGCCGCTATCAAAATGTACTAACTCCCCAAGATTCTGTATCTCATGCAGACGCTGCCTCTCCAACCTCCACCCTAAGTCTACTCAAAACTGCAACAACTCGTTGGGGCCTTTATTTGGAAAGGCATATGCCCTAGGATGGCCACGGAATGATCAATCTTGCCGAAGACTGAAGGAGGATTAGGCCTCCCATATATGATAAGCTATAATCAAGGCAGCACAGCTGAGGCTCATGGTGGAGCGGCAGTGCCTAACTACAGAGAAACAGTGGTGTTTTTTAGACCAGGCGATAGCGGGTATATATATTTGGAAAACTCCATGGCTCCTCGGAAACACCATCCACCAGGGGCGTATATCTCCCCAGTGGTTAGGGCCACAGTCAGGTCGTGGGACAAAGTCAGCCTCTCTAAGCACCTATCTAAGCAACTCTCTACCTCTGTTTCCCCGCTTACACCAATTATAGGGAATACAGATTTCCCCACCGGCACTTCACAGCACATCTTTCTCTCGTTGGCAAGAAGCCAACTGCAAAAGAATAGGAGACTTCTTTGATGTCTAGTGCCTACTGGACTTTGCCCAGATACAAAAGAATTTTGGGTTGCCTGATTCAGAGCGAGGGCACTACATTGAAATTTAACACTGGGTGACCTACCCATCGAAACACCCCCTTGCGAGTAGACCACCCACCCCCTTTGAGCAATAACTTCTCTCCAGGCGGGATGGCCGACGTATCCTCTCTGACATCTACGTCTTCCTGAACACTATCCCTCGAGCCTCTACCTCGTCAGCCAAGCACACAATGGGAGATGGAATGCGAACGTCAGTTTTCTGACAAAGAATGATCAGATATTCTGCAGAGGGATTGCAACTCTGACTGCAGTGCTTTAGGTAGGTAGTCTCTTCTTAAGGACTTCCATTATTGGTATTACACGCCCGCACGCATTGCTAGGTGGAAGAGGAGGAGTGATGATAGCGGTTGGCGCCAATGCAACTACTCGGGTACCCTCGTTCATCTATTGTGGCATTGTCCCAAGCTACACCGCTACTGGGCTGACATTCATGCAGACATTGATCAGATGTTCAATACTGATTTACCCAGCTTTCATAGTTGCATCCTTTTGGGTCTCCCTGGCGCACTGACATATCCCTTAAGTTCCCTGAGGGGGAGAGTCAATACTTTAGCACTCTGTGAGGTGAAACAGGTTCTGCTATCTAAATGGGGCACAGACATCCTACCCAGGCACACTGACTGGTTATATAAACTTTGGGAGTTACTCAGTATGGAGAAGCCAACGGCCATCGTCGAACGCACCATTCCTTCATTTGAAAAGACACGGTCCCCTGTTTGAAATTCAAGTCCACCACTTTTTGAGAACTCTCATGTCCAACAAACATAAGTGTGCTTCGTCTGACAATGGGTGCAATAGACACAGCATAATTCTTTCATAAGGTGGAGTAAGAGTGCAAGTTGAACCCTTCGAAATTGCTTTGTGAGCGCATCTAAGTATCCTATTTCACGTCCCCCTAAATCACTTTATCTCTCCCTTTTTCCTCGTTTTGAAATTCTTCGATGATAGGGCATAGAAGTTAACTTTCATCTATCTCTACAATTTCACCCTGAAAAATTACTTGTGACATTATTTTACGATTATGACAAATGACAAATATTATCAAGTTTAAAGAAAACACACAAATGAAGCCTGATTTAGATACTGCATCATAAAAGCATGCAGAATGTTAGACGTAGGTTTCTGATGACACTTAACAGTTAATAAGCTAATGTAAAGTTTAACAAATATATTGACAAGTTTTCTTTATGCATAGATGAACTGAGAAAACAAACGATAACATAGACATTTCTCCATAAGAATAAAACTGTTTTTGATTTAGAAAAACGGTTAATAACACAAGAATGTGTAATGTGAGCACTGACATTGATGAGAGAAATAGATGCTATACATGAGATGTTATATTCTGTACTATGTAAAGGTCTATCCGCTTAACCGCGGCGCGATTTCCGCCGCTGTGCGGCGGTTTGATTAAGTGGGCGGGGCCACGTCGGCCAATGGACATACACAGCACTACGGAGGTAGTGCTCGCGACAGCCGTTGGCCGACGGGCACAACGAAGGGGCTACTTTCAAATACTGAATGATGCCTTATAACTTATAACGTGCAAAGAGACTTGCAAAATATATGCGAAATAATAGTTAAGTGTTAATAATTTTTAAGGGGTACCTTATACTTACATGATGTAATTACAAATCATTAATCTGCCTAATTGAAGAACTAACGCACTGTTTGAATAATGTAAGATTCATATTTTAGCACAAATTCATCATGCACAAGCTGTGCTTCATGAAGGCCTCAGAACTTGCTTTCCTTTCCTAGTATGAAATTATGAATTGAATAGTCTGAAGCCTATGGGAACCTTTCGTAAAGTTTCTACTTGTGCGCTAACACTCAATGATTCTTTTCACGTTTGTAGCTTACTTGACTAGACTTGCAACAAAATTGTTACTTCCTAGAGCACATGCTTTGGAAAGGACTGACAAAGGATGAGAACAGGAACTCGCCTATTTCCTAAATGTCACAACCAATCATATGACTAAAGTACAGTGGTCCTAAGGAAAATGCAAAGTAATGGATTACTTAATTCTTCCGGATTTTATACGTTTACCTACTACATCATCTCATCCTACTGAAACTGACCAATGGGACAGAGTGGTCTGACAAATTTGGTGATGTCAGGGGGTGTAAACCAGAAATCAAAGGAGTATAATTGCCTAAACCCTGAACAGGGTCGGTTCCTATTTTGTCCATCTCCCTTCTATCCATCTTGCAGTACAGAGACTGATGATTTGGACTTCAAGATACAACGCAAACTGTGACGAAATACTGTGTTTGCAGCTGGCTGGTATGTTTGCGTAGTGGAATCGTTCCGGCTGGAAGGTTTCCGAGAAACCGCTGTGGAATTGACGCTGCAGTACAGGCAGGGGCAAATAATCCTGTCCATGAACTGGAACTGGTCATTTGGAAATATACTGAACTTTCATTGATAGGGTTAGTATTGAAAGACAACTGATTTTCCTGTAATATTTACTTTCTTTTGTTGCCTGCGGTGGAGGCTCCCTGCTGCTGACCTTGATGTACCTGTGATGCAGTGCTGCTCCTGCGGTCCCCCTTTGACGACACAACCTGCGGGCTGCCTTCTGACAACTGCTCACGGCTGAGGTGTTTGTGGCGGGACAGTTGTGGCTGGGACATTTGTGTGCGCATACGCCCCCCTCCCCCCCGGGGAAGAGATACCTGCAGGCTGTCCCCTGACCCCTGTTCACATCTGCGACCTCTTTGGCGAGACATTTGTGCATCCCATAGTTTTGTCCGTCACTTCAGACGGCGGAAGCCTGGCCCGAGGGTTGGGGCGTGGCAGCGCTTGGGCCCTGGAGATTGGGAAGTGGCCATGGGAGGGCCCTGTTCGGTCTGCGGCCCCTTCGACGGTGATATCTACAGTTGCATTCCAGCTCCCTTGCGGCGTTGCCGTGGTACGGGCTGCTTCAGCAGGGGCTGGTGGTGGAGGGAGGCCCTGGGCGGCAGCCCAGGGGAGGCGCAGGCCCAGCAATTGGAGGACTTGAGGAATATTGAGTTCTGGCAGCCGGAGGGGGTTTCTGGGACTCCGGTGAGTGACCCCCATATGCCTCACCTGCACGTGTGTTCTGAGCACTGAGAAGTGCGATAAGTGGCTGGGCCTGTCGCTCCTCCAACCTCTGCTGTGGATCCGGCCTCCCGGGCCCTGGTACTTCGCCTACTGCCCTGCTGAGACTCCGTCACTTCTTCGGACTGGTGAGGAGGTGCTGCCTGCAACTCCTGCGGGGCTCCTGGAGCGGGTCCTCCACCGTCCTTTTCCCGGTTGCCCCGTCTTCCAGGTGCAGTCCTTGGGCTTGGTAAATTCTGGTTTCCCTTTGGGACTTGCACATCAGCTATCGCTGCCCAGTCTCTGGGGAGCTGCGGCACGGAGGTGGTGGGTGTTCGACCACACGCATCGAGCGGTGTGAGGCCCTGTAGGCTGGCCCTCTCTGGCTCCTCCTGACCTGTCTTGGGGCACCTGCTGGGGTCTGTAGTTCCTTCCACTAGGTGGTCCTGGCTGCTGGATCTGGGCAAGTCCACCACTGCGCTGCCCCCTGCTGCATCCGTGACCCAGAGGAGATCTGTTGCCTGCACCTATTGCACAGTGTGAGAACTACCGGGGCATCCCCTCCGCCACCCCACTGTCTTGCTTCGCCCTGAGGGAGCCTGGCGCGTTCCGGGGCCCGAGGTGGGGTGACCTCGCTCCTGCATTGGGACCCCCTCGGGAGTGGCTGCGCTGATACACATCTTGACTGAATCCCTTGCTCTTGATTGGTGGCCCTCCGCAGAGACTGAGGGAGCGGTAGGGTTCAGACTTCATTGGATGACGATCATGGGTCGTGACAGGGCGGCCAAGACCCCGGACACTCAGACCCAAATAGACCGCTTTACCACCACGGATGCCGGGGTAGTTGGGGGAACGGTGGACAGGGAAGCCCCACCGGCTGCGGATCTGACTACCATTCTTCAGGCAATACATGCCTCGCAGTCCTCTGTGGAAGGAAAGATTGCTGAGGTTCAAGTTGACATCACCCTCATCCGTCAAGACCTGAGGAATGCAGTGGCCAGGATTACGGAAATCGAGTCGCGCATATCCACTGTGGAGGATGATGTCCGGCAGCTTAAGGAGCAGGTCACTCGGCTTCAGTCTCACACACGAGAACTGCATCGGAGGACAGAAGACGCAGAAAATAGGTCTCGCCGCAACAACCTTCGCCTGGGTGTGTTCCAGGAGGGGGTGGAGCAGGGTCGCCCAGCGGACTTCTTTGCAAGATGGCTTCGCTCGTGGGTCACTGAGGGCTCCCTCTCCCCGTGGTTCGCGATCGAGCGAGCACACCGCTCCCTTGCTTCTAGGCCGCCTCCTGGGGCAGCCCCCAGGCCCCTCATCATGCGAATTCTTAATTTCAAAGACCGCGATTCCATCTTCACCGAGGCCCGCAAGCAGCAGTGTCTTCGTTATGAAAATCATACCGTCCTGGTCTTCCCTGACTATACTCGGGAGGTCCAGGGTCAGCGCCGATCGTTTAGGGAAGTTAAACAAAAGTTCCGTGCCCTCAATATACAGTACAGGCTCCTGTTTCCAGCACGCCTAAGAGTGGTGTTCTCCAACAAGACCCTATTCTTCAATACCCTTGAGGAGGCTTGGACCTGGGCCACAGACGAACGTCCCCTGCGGGCTGAAGACCGACACTCATCATCTGGCGAAATGCTTGGTGGGTCTGGCATCCGGGGGACTCCTGGACCCCGGCCCCAACGTAACCGCTCACGACGATGCATTGGCAAACGGCGGGCCTGCTCAGACTCCCCGAGGGGTTCCTCTCAGCAACCAGCTCTGCTTTCTGGAGAACCTTCAAGGGTGCAGCGATCTGGTTCATCAGGCCGCATGGATCTTGGGAACACCTCGCCCCGGCCTTCATCGCTGGACCTCCCCAACAGTGACCTGTCGCGCAGCCCGATGCTCATCAGGGACCCCGCATGATCCTGTCTCTGAATGCCGGGCTTGGCTCCGCAGCCAGAGAAGGCAGCTCATCTCTTCATTGCTCTAACTCCAGACAGACTTAACTAGGCACATCCTGCACGTTTCCCAGTGGCGAGCAGTTTAGTTTGATTTTTGCTAGTTTCCACTGTTAGGGCGACAGATGCTTCCGTTCCTGAAGTATAGGGTGGGGGTTGGGTTCGGGTGGGGGGACCGTTGTCCCAAGTTTTGTTTGTTTTTTGTTCTTCTTATGCCAGCTCTATTGCCTCATTTAGCGACATCCACACAGCGATCAACATTGTCCGTTTATGCCTTGCACCCCACGTGTTTGCACCACTTTACTCTCTGCGCGTGCTGGGTGGCCGGCCATCACCCCAGCCTCTCCATGTCTAACGACCGAATCGGTTTCACCACACTTCATATTATGTCATGGAATGTTAACGGCCTCCTCGACAAGTTTAAGCGTATGGCAGTCCTGCGGTATGCCCAGCGACACAATGTGGACATATTGCTTCTCCAGGAGACCCACCTGGTAGGCAACAGTTGCCCCTTTTTGGTGTGCTATGGATATAGCAGGATTTGGCACTCTTGGTTTACCCTGGGATCTCGCGGGGTGGCGGTCGTGCTGCGCCGCGCTCTTTCGTTTGTTGAGCGTAAGGTAATACATGATCGGGAGGCTGTTTTGACATTCTGGAAGGGAACATTCGGACCCAACCCTTGAACCTGATAGCTGTGTACTCTCCCCCTTCTCTCCTGGCATCCACGCTCCGGTGCCTTGCTCCACTAGTAGCTATTCTGCCCCCGGGGACCACTGTAGTTGGGGGACTTTAATGGGGTTATGAACCCGGACCTTGATTCTGCTACAGTCCCTTCCGCCTCACGGGTTTCCCACTCCACACTCCTTTCGAACTGGGCTGCGACTTTGGGTCTGGGAGACGCCTCGAGACTCTGGCATCCGGCTACTCGTATGTTCACGCACACATCGGCTGCCCACCACACACAGGCCAGATTAGATTATCTGTTTCTTCTAGCCCTGGACTGCCGGTCGATCCAGGAAATCGTTATACTTCCCAGAGGCATATCGGATCACTCCCCTGTTTCGATGCGCCTGGGTAGTCTCCCGGCTTCTTCACGTCCTGTCTGGCGGCTTAACGCCTGGTTTCTCCACGACAAAGACTTCCTGAAGCGAGTAGGGCTCGAACTTCGTCACTACTTCGCTGATCACCAGGGCTCTGTTTCGTCATCTGGTACCTTGTGGGAAGCCGCTGTGGCAACCATACACGGGTGTGCCAAAGGCCAACTTAAAATACAATGTGCGGAACAGGAGGCCCGGCTCGCGCTCCTGGAAGCCCAAGCTGCCCAGCTGGAGGCCCATCCGCCTGGGGAACGAATGGAGGCTCAAGATCGGAGGATCACATTTCTAAGGGATGAGCTCAGACAGGTCTCCATGGAGTCCGCAAAGCTGTTGTGGAAGTCCTCTATGGCGCGAGTGTATGGGCGGGGAGATAAAAATGGGACGCTCCTCCACCACTTAGCCACTTATCCACTGGCTAACCGTATTATCCCTGAGGTGATGGACTCCCGAGGGAATACCCATCAGGCCCACACGGAGGTGGCCCAATGCTTTACTTCATACTATGCTTCGTTGTACTCTGCCCAACCTCCAGACCTCGCTCTCTCGGAGCTCCTCCGGAGTGAGCGATTCCCCCTCCCACTGCTCTCTGACACAGAGACAAGAGACCTTGATCTCCCCATTACTCCGGAAGAAATCAATGATGCTATCTCCCGCATGGCGGCGGGTAAGAAGCCAGGATCAGACAGCCTCCCACAGGAGTTCTATGCGCCTTATCGGGACACGTTGATCCCCCACCTCCTGGCACTGTACCGTGAGGTGGCAGACCGTGGTTCCTTTCATCCTGAAACGGATCTGGCCACCATTGTGGTGATTCCTAAGTCTCAGCACCCCTCTGTCCACTGCTCTGATTACCACCGTATCTCCCTTATCAATTCGGAGCTCAAAATCTTTGCTTCGATCTTGGCACAGTACATACGCCCCCACCTGAGCACTTTGGTCCACATGGACCAATGCGGCTTCATGCCCGCCCGGGGTACTAGGCACTGCCTTAGAGGGCTCCACCTTGCTCTGGCGCACCGACAACAACTGACTCCCTATCTATCGGTGCTACTTGTGGATTTCGAGAAAGCGTTTGATACTGTGGACTGGCGGTATTTGGAGGCGATGTTGTCGGAGATGGGCTTTGGGCCCCTCTTTTGCAATCTGGTCAAGATCCTTTACTGCAAGCAGCAGGCCCAGGTGTTGCTTTATGGAGCCCTTTCGCGCCCCTTCTCCATTGGAAGAGGCATGAGGCAAGGTTGTCCCCTCTCGCCCCTCCTTTTCGCATTAGCGATGGAGCCCTTTGCTTCTCTCGTCCGCGCGGACCCGCTCTTCACGGGGTGGTGATGGCCTGGTCTGGGGGAATATAAGATTGCCCTCTACGCTGACGATGTCCTGATCTTTCTGTCGGACCCAGCTTGCTCGGGGCTCCGGTGTCTCAGAGGCCTCCACCTCTTCGAGCGGGTCTCTGGTCTCAGGTTGAATGCGGCCAAGTTGGTTATGGTCCTTCTTCATCTGTCGAGAGAGTGTTTCGACTGGCAGTCCTCGTTCCCTCTCCTGAGGCAGTCGTTCAAGTACTTGGGGATCTGGGTGACGCTCCTCCCTGAGCTCGCATGGTCTCTCAACGTCAGCCCTCTGGTGAAGTGGGTTCGCGCTAACCTTCTTCGATGGCATACATTGCCACTGAATCTCATGGGCAGGATCGCCCTTTTCAAGATGATGGTCCTGCCCAGTTTCCTCTATATGCTTCAAAACATGCTCCTCGTCTTCTCGCGGTCCTGGTTCCGTGAGATGGATGACCTGGCCACTAAATTTCTGTGGGGGGGGGGGGGGGGGGGGGGGGGGGGGGTTGGCCGAGATTGGCCCTCACTACATGCATGATTCCGCCCTTTGATGGGGGGTTAAGAATGACAAACCTACATCTCTATTATCTGGCGACCAGGCTTCTTACCATACATGACTGGTTCAATGGTGGTAGGGTGGATCCGGCTTACCGCCTGGAACTGCATACGTTGGGTTTCTCTGGTATTCAAGAGATGCTCTACGGCACTGCCATCCTCAAAGACGTCGCCACTCTCTCTGGGTTTAGAGCCTGGGGCCTTATTGGAATTTCCCAACTGGGAGATGTCTGGCGCGGGAGCCACATTCGCGAATTCTTTGCATTACAGACCCAGTTCTCCCTCCATGCCTCTCAGTTCTACCGCTATCTTCAGTTGCGCCATGCGCTCTGTACGCACATCTCGGAGGGTACCTCCTTGCCTGAATATAGTCCACCTGAAGCACAAGTTATGACTGGTGATTTGGGGAAGGGGGGGATTTCCCGCATTTATTCTTCCCTTACAAATAACACCCCTAACTCCCTTTCCTCTCTCCGGGATAAATGAGAGGGCTGGATTGGTCCTTTAGATGATGCTGATTGGAGGGATGCGCTGATGGCCCGTAAAACACTTACAGCTTCTGCGCGTCTCCGATTGGTTCAAGTATACTATTTGCACGCGACCTACCATACGCCTTCGCGCCTTCATCGCTCTGGGCTCCGACTTGATGCTTCCTGTCCCCGCTGTCACTGGCCCCAAGCAGATTTTTATCACATGGTATGGCTCTGTCCCAACATTGCGCATTACTGGGAGCTAGTGACCGCTGATCTTACTGAGGTCCTGGGCTGGGATGTCCCAATGAACCAGACAAATACATTTTGGAAGTTACGGATGGCCTGGACAGGAACAGGGCAGAGATACTTTGTCTCACCACGGCTCTGATGGTAGCGAAACAAGATATTTCAGCCCTTTGGCTGGATCCGTTGGCCCCTTCCATGACACGGTGGCGCAGAGGGGTAGATTGGTGTGCAGCGCAGGAACGGCCCATGTATGCTGCCCGTGGCTGCCCTAAAAGGTTTCGAAGGGTGTGGGGTAAATGGGTCGGGGTGATGGAAGACTGAGCTTCTTGAAGCTTCCTTATGGACATGCTCGTTGACATTGTCGCTTGTTATTCCTCATCGGACTAATGTATGTAGGGGGGCTTACTCCCCCACGTGTTTATTTGTCGCTCTTGTGTACTGCTCGCTGTGCAGAAGTTGGTGTGTCCTCATTGCTGTGTATGTACGCATTTAACCCTTTCGATGCTAATGACGGAACGGTTCCGTCATGAGCATCGGTCGAGCTGTGCTCATGATGGAACCGTTCTGTCATGACCACACCCATTTGCATTGGGGATCAGCACCGGGGGGAAATCGGCGCCGCACGGATGAGGTTGAAATCAATAAACCTGATTATGACAAAATATTTACTTTCGTAGGATAAAACCTCTGTCTGCTGAGAAAGATAGCTCCCTTCAAAACTGGGTTTCACTAGCTTGTTAAATGCTTATCAAATCTGTTCAATTCAAAACTAGATTGTATGCTAATCATTTGAAATTAGATAAAATAACAATTTGAGAGTAAATACTCTGCTGATTCTGCTTCATTATTGCTGGGGCTAAATGAAGCTGATTCATGATCAACTAACTGGGTGGTAGAAATTACCTGGGAGTTTAATTTGACTTTAAAAACTAACAGTTATCTTATTGCAGGTCCTCATATGATAATTGTTCATCGTCAAAGTATTTTGGTCCCTTTCAGCACAGAACAAGATCCTTCGGAGGACCTAATAGGTTTGGTGTGGTAGCTCAGGTTATTCTAAAATGTACTTTATCAGTTAAAGTTATGTATGAGGCCCAACACTTTTACGCTACAACACCGCCATTACCCCACTTTCCTTTCCATTCTGATCCTCTTTTCCTTGCTGGCCTATAGATGTAGATGAGTGATTGTGTTACTTGTCTCATAATCAATAAAAAGTGATTTAATAATTAAGACAGCATTATACTCACATGTGGCTGGTCACAGTGAAGGATTGTTCTCACTATAAACAAGGTCCAGCCCACAATAATTCCTCCAGTGACCTCAAAGCTTCCCTCACACAAATGTGAGAAAAATGTGTGATTTTAGCCAAAGTTTGGGGTACATAGGGCATCCTGAGAAATAAAACGATGTGGGATCCATATAGACAGAGGCGTGGGTGGTGCACTGCGTAAACTGGGTGAATGGTGTTCTCATTAAACTAGGGTCTGGGTGCACAATCAGGGTGGTGTTATCCGTCCTAACACCGTTAATGAACAAATGAGTAGTGTATTGCAGAGATCTGCAAATACATCCCCTGGGTAGGCACTCCAATGGGTGATCAAATTAATTGATTCATGAAAAAGTAGAACGTTTGACGCTTTTATTCAGCAAGTATGTTCAGTTCGATATTATTGGCATATCAAATGACTGTTTATAATCCATGCTGGTAGTTCTATGAACTTTAATCTCCTATGCATTTCGGGCTGGGACGCCCTTGGTCACGGAGCGTTCATAGAAACTGGTGGCAAGGCGTGCCGTCCATATCATAATCGGACTTGCAGTCCCAGCCCGAAATGCATAGGAGATTAAAGTTCATAGAACTACCAGCATGGATTATAAACAGTCATTTGATATGCCAATAATATCGAACTGAACATACTTGCTGAATAAAAGCGTCAAACGTTCTACTTTTTCATGAATCAATTAATTTGATCACCCATTGGAGTGCCTACCCAGGGGATGTATTTGCAGATCTCTGCAATACACTACTCATTGGATCCATATAGACCACACTACCTCAAATTGGCCTTCAACAACTCCTCAAGAAACTTTACGATTACACTGTCCCCAACAAATTAGTAGCCAATCTAAACAGAACCAAAACAATGGTAATAGACAAACAAAAGAGGGGGGCAAGGCTTAACTGCCAGATTGAGAGGGTCCGGGAATACAAATATTTGGGAGTAATTATCGACTGTAGAGGATCATTCTTCACTCACAAGCAGCAAATTCAAGAAAAGGCATGTGCCTTATTATCGGCATTTGTCACTTTACATAAAACCCTCAAGGGCCCTCTACTCGATCCAATGCTGAAAGTAATTCATGACAAATTGCTACCTACAATCACTTATTGTTGCAAACCTTGTGGCTGCAAGGGAGAGAATCACTTACAGTAGATATAATTGTTACAAGAATGTACAAACAACTATTCAGTCTACCACAATCTGCACCCCCCTGCTCAGGTGCGATTGGAATTTGGCACTGTTAAACAGGTCATCGTAATGCAAGGCGCTTTTTTAAAATGTTGCCACAAACCTAGGTCAACAAAGGATTATTGCTTAACCCTCCTGCTATGGGCAGTGACAAATAGCGATGTTAAATTTCCTGCCCAATTATACATGGAAAATGCCCTTACTAATCTTCAAGCACGAGAACTTTGGAATGCACCAGTCACTCACTTTACAACTTTTACAAAAAATATATCAATAAAAGCATGAGAATACTGTCGCACGATCAGGATCAAACTGTTCTAATAAAACGATCTCATGCTTGGATGGTTATAAACAGTTACACATCATTGCATGGTCAAGCTTATTTTTCAACTGGATAATCAATTTTTATTAAACATAAATTCATTTTGTTTCGCTTAGGCCACTAGCCGGCCTCTGACCAAGCTTCGAGGAGGGCTAAGAAGAGGGATAATACTCTGTACAGACTATGTAACAAGACAAATAAATCACTAATTCATTTGGTCTACATTTGCCTGACTCTCTTAATGGAAAGGCACAATTTTTAAAGACAGTTGATATAAGGCTTATAAAAACGTGCAGGCAAGCTATCATTTGCCCGTTAAACCCAAATTACCCTATATTAAACACGTTTTGTGAAATTTGTGATGCTGGTAGCAAAGAAACTATATATCTTAAACAGCTGAGCGTGTAACCATGTATGGTATTGAACATGTGTTTTTAGCATGTCATACTTTTTAATGCTTAGTACCTCTTGGGGGTGTGGCTTGCGCCCAACCATGATATCTGCCCATCCCGTGGGCTCTGTGCTTGATCCTTCAATATTGTGAGATTATCATGGCCCAACTACATTCTAAAGGGGTTTAATGGGAGCGGAACCCCTGGGCATTCCATTAACGCAACTGGGGCATATCAGCTCCCTTCTCCTCTGGCATTCTCACTGCATCCCCCTTGATCTTTGCTACCCGACTGTCAGACACAAAATGGCGCCCACCATCGATCTGTCTGGTAAACAGCAAGATGCATGAAGCGACGCGCCCGAATGAACATCCTGGGAGACACTGAGGCCCCATAGGGCAGACACAGGCTCATTGAGGTGGGTGCCTGCACCGTAGTGCCAATTCCCAAAAAAACACAGGAGCAGTCCACCAGCACTGCTGAACGGAAATATTGTGCGTGCAACCATGCAAACTTAACTGCTTTCAGCTCCCCAAACTATGGAAAACATTATAGCACACCAGTCACTCTCCACTAGTCTGACGACCTATTTCATGAGGCCCCTCTGAGCCTCAATTACCTGCTTACTAACTGGACTATTTAGATGGAATGCACAAGCTCCTTATTCGCTGCTCTCACTGTCCTCAACAGTGTCCATTAAACGGACACTACCCGATCACTGCTACTCTTTAATTTCAATGACCTGCTTACCTGCTTTCTAACCTCTGTCGAGCTACGCTGTTCTCTACAAACTACTGTCAAGCTCTGCTGCTCTCTGCAAACAACGTATCACCTCTGCAGCCCAATACCGACAACAACCTACAACTGTGCTGGAGAGTAAGATTCCTTGCAAAGGCGGATCACAGAGGCAAGGACGGCAAGGACCTCAAAGAGACTAACAACACCAAAACCACTTTGAAACGTGCCAACGCGGAACCACCACGGCCAGACTCACCGATTAAACCCAAAACGGACATGTCCTCAAACATAGATATCATTTTACAGTGATTGGGCATGCTCCAAGATCTAGCACAAGAGACCAAAGCAAATACAGATACTATGCATCATGATTTACAAGCCCTCCATAATGATTTCAAGGGGCTTGCCAACAGACTCACGGAAGCGGAATCCAGAATTAGCACCTTGGAAAACTCCAACACGTCTGGACAAAAATGGACCGGCATGACAACCCAAAAGATGAGAGTGATGGCAATAGAACTATCAGAACCAGAAGATCAAGATTGTCGGGGCAATCTTTGCATTTCTGGCCTCCTGAAGACTGTGGAGTACGATGCAAACTCATGTGCTGAATGCTTAGAATCGAGGATACCACGCTCCCTTGGGCTCACCCTTGAGAAATACTTCAAAACAGAGAGAACGCGGAGGGGGCGTGGCTTGCAGCCAACTAAGATGGCCGCAACTTAGTGGAGCTCCAAGGGTGAGACCGACTCCCCCCGCAAATTCGAACACTTATCCGTCCTAAAAACTGTCCCAGAGCCAATATTCATGCAGCGGAGGTGAAGCGGACACGGACGATTCCGGTCTGGAGCCTCTCCGATTTTGAATCACGGAGCAACAGCGGGTGAAAGATTGCGGCCTGTCCCCGCGTTTCAAGCACCGGACTGAATTTTGAAAGAGCCCCGATGCGCTGGTGATGCGGCTGGCCCGGAGCGAGGACAGCGATATCTGACACGCCGGAAAGTGAAAGCGCGGGCTATCGGCACGGGCGGGGACTGCCTGCAGACGGTGAGAAGGGAGAAGTGCCCCCCCGTATTACTGGTGGCAGACGGCGAGAGCACCCAGGGCGCGATACAGTGAGCTAGCTGTGGGGAACAGTGCGGTGCGGAGTGGGCGCTATTTGGGATCATTACGCTCTGAATAGTCCAGAAATTACTCTAAGAGCCCCGATGAGAGCTCGGGACGGACATTTCTCCTTATAGGGGCCTGAGCACAGTCAAGTGGAGCTCCGGTGAGTGCAAAGGAAGGACAATCCCCCCTCGCCCTGTCACATGTGTAGATTGCTGGGTCACGGTGCAAACTGACCATCTAAGGCGGCCCCACGTAGGAATATTCAAGGACCGGGACGGGGTTGTGCTACATACCGCAACAGCGAAGCAGTTACGGACTGGTGGTGGGTGAAGCCCCTTCCGACACAGGGGTTGCAAGGACACATCCGTGAAGACACCCCCTTCTGGGACAGTGGGGACGGTGTTGAACAGTCGCTAGGTATAAAGGGAAGGTCTACCCCTCAGCATTATAGGGCGCCTGGACCACCGGCGGCTTAGATGACGTCAGTGGTAGTGTAGTAAGGGACTTGTAAAAGCGATTCCATCCACAATGAGTGGCAGAGGCTCCCGTACAGCCCAACAAGTCAAGCTTGATAAGTTTGCATATACTAAGGACTTTCCCCCATTGCCAGTCACGAAAGGGGCCGGCGCTAAGGGCACGGAGGAGGAGAGTGGCCTCAAAATAACACTGGAGGATGTCATGGCAGCCCTACAACAGGTACAGACCATGGTGGGGGCGATTTCAACAGACATCACGCTCCTGCGAGCGGATCTGCAAAAAATGTCATTGAGAGTAACTGAGGAGGAACAAGTGACAACGACCCTCACTACGGACACTGCACTCCTGACTAAGAGGGTAACACAATTGGAGGAAGACAATAGGCGCATGACGGAAAAACTGGACGAACAGAAAGGGCGCTCCCGCCGCAATAACGTCCGAATAACTGGGCTTCCGGAATCGGAAGGGGGGCCTGCCATGGATCTCTACATTGAAGATCTCATAAAGAATAAGTTGCAGCCAAGAGGCCTATCAACATTTTTCTCTGTGGAGCGGGCCCACAGGTTACCAGGACGACGTCCGCGACCTGGAGCCCCACCACGGCCGGTGCTGGCGCGCATATTTAATTTTAGGGACCGGGACGCCATTCTCCAAACGGCGCTTGTGGCACCGCACATACGGATCCAAAGTTCAGAGGTCTTATTCTTTCCAGATTACACAGCGTCGGTGGCGGCGCGCCGCAGGAGCTTCCTCGAGGTGAAAGAGACACTGAGATCCCGCAAACTGCCATATTCTATGCTCTTCCCAGCACGACTCAGAGTGGTGGCAGAGAAGAAAACCTGGTTCTTTAATACACCGGAAGAGGCACACGACTGGCTTGAGGGTTGGCCACTGGCAGAGAGATCAAATCGACCGGAAAGACGGCGGAGACAGCAGGAAAAGGCCGGCGATTCTGAAGATATTGGTCAGGAGGAGAAAGCGGAGGTGAACATGCTTAAGGACTCCTGGGAATGACTCCCTCACGCACATGGGAAGTACCTCCCCTTTCTTTTGCTTATGATATAGTAAACTGCACCTGGTTGGCGATTAGGGCTCACTTCCCTTGATTAACAATAAAGAAACTGATGATGGCTCGGGACTCAGGGACTGGAAGGGGATAGTTGGTCTTCCTTGGACTCTCCCACCCTTGTTTATATATGCAAGCGAAGTTTCAGGGTAGGGATATGAAGCGCTCTGCTGAGTTGGGGTGGCAGGCAGTTCTAAGTCCACTAGGCAGGGAGGCAGGGAGGGGGGATGGAGGGGGGGAAAGTATACCATGTTTTTTGTTCATCGATTATATGATGCACAGATGTGGTTATTCTTGCGCAGTGTCACTGATCACAGAAACTCTCACTAGTCTTATTATTGCACAGGTCACTTATAGTTATGGATCCAGCCAACATGATAATGGGGGAGGACTCACTAGCTAGGTCACAAGGAGGGCCTGATGCCATGACCCCGTCATTATGCATACTCACGTGGAATGTCCGCGGACTGGCCAATAAAATTAAACGGGGCCTGGTTCTACAGTGTATAAAAAGGGGAGGCGCAGCGGTGGTGCTCCTTCAAGAGACACATCTCACAGGCACGTCTACTAAGGCACTGGACAGATGGCGTTATAAAAGGGCGGCTCACTCCGAGTTTACCTCAGGCTCTAGAGGGGTAGGTATACTGCTAAAGAAGCAGTTCCCTTTAATCGTAAAAACGTAACATCTGACAATGCAGGTAGATTTACTGCCATACATGCACAGTGGGAAGGGATACCCATGAATATTGTTTCCGATGGCCCTCGCCCTCGCAGATCTTAGTACATTCTTGTTGGGGCTTCCTGAGGGTGACCTAATAATTGGGGGGGGACTTCAATCTGGTGATGACTCAATGGATAGATTCCCTCTGCGAGCAGTTCCGTCAGGGACATCACGTCTAGGAAACTTCATGGCAGTTATGGGGCTTGTGGACATTTGGAGGCAGTATCACCCACTGGACCGCCAGTATACCTATCACTCTGTCGTCCATAATAGCCTCACTAGAATTGATTATTTTATGGGGTCGGTGGGAGGACTTTGTAATGTCGGCAGCGTAGAAATCAAACCGCAAGACATCTCTGACCACTCCCCTCTGCTGATTAGTTACATACACCACCAACAGAAACGGCGCCGGACTTATCCAATACTTCCTGGTTATCTCCATAATCCCAAGATGAGGAAGGGACTAAATACGGCGACAAAACACTACTTTTAGGACAATGTTGGTTCTGTGGCATCTTCTATCACTTTATGGGAAGCATATAAGACAGGGCTAAGAGGGCGGGCAATAGCCTCTATTGTACATCATAAACGAGAGGGACAGTCGGAACTTTTAGCTTTAGATAATGAGGTAATTAATGCAGAGACACAACACACTAATAACCCAACCCCTGCTGCGGCCCATAGCTTGCAAATAGCACAGCGCCAACACAAGGCATATTTGACTGAAGTGACCAAACAACAACTGGCAAACACACGACACAAGATCTACGACGTCGGAGACAAGGCCGGTAAGCTACTGGCATGGTTGGACAAACGGGAGAAGCGGGACAGCTGGATAGCGCAGCTTGAAATGGAGGGAGGACAACCTACTACAGATCCACACACAATAGTTACCATGATGGCACGGCATTTCATGGAAATATACTCCTCAGATTCTACAATCTCGGAGGAGGAAGCATTAACATACATCAAGGACCTTAAGATGCCCAAATTAGCCTCGGAAGAAGCACAATCACCAGAAGGTGCCCTCACTACAGAAGAGGTGATGGTAGCTATTAAAGCATTGCAGTCAGGCAAGGCATTGGGGCACAATGGCATACCAGTTGAACTGTATAAACAAATGGCAGACACACTCGCGCCACACCTTTTAAATATGTTTATTGGAAGCCTAGAGGCAGGAGAATTCCCACCGGACCAACGCACAGCTACCATTGTAGCTATATTAAAACCTGGGAAAACGGCGGAACAGTGTACATCATATAGGCCCATCTCTCTCATGAATGCCGAGGCCAAAATACTCGCCAAATTGTTAGAACTACGTCTCTTACCACACTTATCTAAACTCATACATAAAGATCAATCAGGCTTTATGCCCGGCAGAAACACAGCACTAAGTTTGAGAAGATTGCATGGAGTAATGGCACGTGCGGAATATCTCCAGGAACCGGCAGTGATACTGTCGTTGGACGCACATATGGCGTTCGATATGGTCCAGTGGCCATTCCTGTTTGCAGTACTGCGCCATTTGGGGTTTGGCCCACGGTTTTAGCGCCTGGGCCCGCCTATTATATACGAAGCCCATGGCACATGTCACAGCTAATGGCCATATATCGCAAGATTTCCCTTTAGCCAGGGGCACGCGTCAAGGCTGCCCGCTGTCACCACTACTGTTTGCCTTGGTAATTGGAGCCTCTGGAGGAGTGGATACGATGGGAACCGACTATTCGGGGCCTTAAGTGGACAAATGATTGGGAAGATAGGATTTCCCTATATGCAGACGACATTCTGTTGTACTTCACTTCTCCCAGACGTTCTATAATTACCCTTCTGGATGTCTGCACGGGCTATGGGCGGGCGTCCGGTTACTCTAATAATTGGTCTAAGTCCATCATGTACATACTCTATGGCCCTCCGCCACGCCTACTGGACGGCTGTCCGTTACAGACTGCAAAAAGCACGTTTACATACTTAGGGATACATATTACAGCTAACTCTGCAGAATTCTACAAATTGAATTTGCAACCCCCACTCGAACATCTCAAACAAGACATACGACACAGGGAATCACTGCCGTTAACCTTACTGGGCAAAGCAGCAGTTTTTTAAATGATGGCTCTGCCCCGCTTTCTATATGTCTTGGAGAACATGCCGTACCCCGTGCATATCACCTATTTTAAAACGATTGCTGCGCAGGTATCTGTTTTGCTATGGGGGCATAAGCCTGCGCGTATAGCACAGGCCAAGCTAGTAAGAAGCTGGTACGATGGTGGAATAGCGCTTCCGGACATCTGTCTTTATTAATGGGCAGCACAATTAAAAGTAATTAATCAATGATTACATCTTCCACAGTCCGAACCGGCTCTAAAGGTAGACAGAGAACAGTTGGGACTCCCCGGTATATTGGCTCCCCTTTATGATAGAAAACTATCTCTTACAAAGTTCGGACCACTGAGACACACACTCACAATATGGCATGCAGCACAGGCGAAGTTGGGGTGGCAGGGGGTATTAACACAGCTTACCCCATTATGGGACGCAAAGAGGCTAGGAAAACTCAGGCACTCCAAGGGCTTCGACCGCTGGGATGCTATAGGCATTTCAACGAGCTGAGATATATAGCAGAGAGGGGAAGTGCTCCCCTTTGAGACACTACAACAGCAATATGACTTAGCCCCATCGGAACAGTTTAGATATATACAGATACGTCACGCAATAATAGCAGCACTAACACCTGGCTCGGAAGTCCCGGAGGCATCCCCACTAGAGGACAGGTTATTAACAGACTACATGCCATCGAAAGCAACTTCCCTAACTTGCCGTAAATTGATAAATAATTTAGCCGACCCAACAGAACGCTTAAGGGAGAAATGGTCCCACGATTGCGGGGAACTTGACGACTCAGAGTGGCAAGAGGCTTTGGCGTCACCAAAGGAAGTAAACATCCCCTCACGTCTCCGTTTAGTACAATTGCGAATATTACATCGCTCCTACTACACTAGAAGCCCTTTGCATAAGATAGGACGGATAGCTCATCCATACTGCTTGAGGGGTTGTGGAGAAGAAGGGACATTTTATCATACCATATGGGACTGCCCCAGAATAGCTGATTATTGGACGCAGGTATTAAGAACTATGTCTCAGTTAGAAGGATTTTCCCTATTACCTGAACCAAGGCGCTGCCTTCTAAATGTATGAGAGCCCAATGATCTTACGCGTTCAAGACAAGGATGGAAGACACTGGGTATGATGATGGCCAAAAGAAATATAGCACAAAGATGGGGTGGAGTGGAGAGGCCTACATTTACAGCCTGGATGAATGACATGGATGCAGCCATGATCTCGGAGAGGGCGGTGTTTCACAGTAGGGGCTGTCCCAGAACGTGGAATAGGATTTGGGGGGCATGGAATGCGTATAGAGGAAACATCTGCGAACCTCCCTCAGATGATGACGACACTAGTTCCGACTCAAATTAGTCCCCTGCAAAGAATGCATGTTGTGAGAAATCTGACCTCAACTGATGGAATAAGGTATATTTGTGACTATAAAGTGAATGAAAATGTTTCTGCTGATGAGATACTGTGTACAATTTACTCTGTACACTTAATGAGAGTTCGAATGTCCTATTTTGAAATGCAAATAAAAATGTTTATAAACAAAAAATAGAGAGAACGCACAGGATACCTTCAGGCAGACCACTGGCCAGCTCTGCCAACTCATCAACGCGCCAAAAAAGAACAACGATTTTCTAACCATTATGTTACCGCCACACAGACGTGATCCTATCTCGCATGAGAGAAATTCAACACATACAATGGCATGGAACCAAACTAACTAGCGCACATGACTACTCTAAAGAAACTGTGGCTGCCAGCAAAGATTTCCTGGCCTCCGCCAACCTCTGCGGGACCTATCAATCCCCTTCTCCTTTGCGGGCCCAGACAAGTTCCACATTCTGTTTAAAGGAAAACTGATGATCTTCACAGCCCCCAAAGACCATCAGTCTTTCCTGGATACTGCCACTCAATCTGACATGGTAATATGAGGTTATGCCAAATGAGGCTCTCCGTAATTGCTTCTGGATACTCCCTCTCTCCGCTATGTTTAGTTTGAAATTTTTAAGCTGAACCCTATAGTATTTTCTATTTCACGTTTATCTCTAGTGATAGCATATGCATCTGCAACCTGAGTTCTGGGCATCGTTGTCCTGTTTTGCACCTGTTTGGTATGTTCTCATCTTACTAACACAACTGTCATTGGGTAGGTAACCTTGAATATGTAATGTTTCATGTTGTTTATATGCTGATGTGTTTTATGCTCTAATACACAGGTTTGGGCCAGGCAAATTCCAATTCTCCAAAGAAATGAGCAGGGACCTACGATGCCTGGGTTCAGTCTGCTTGAGGCCTACCTCTCCCCTAAATGAAGAAGGGTGGGGAAATGCAGTCTTTTCGCATTCATGGGGTGGGTTGGCATATTTTTGCCTTTACCTTGTTCTCTATCCCCTTTACCTTTTTGCACTTGCATCCTTTCCTTCACCACTCCCCTACATTGGTGTTTTTAGCAGGCTTGTTACACGCCGTCCACCCCATCTACTTGTTCTCTCAAATTGCGACGGAGGTAGACATCTTGTGCCTTTTTTGGGCATAGATGTTAAGAAACATGAGCTTCCACTGTCTCTGACATATAGGCAAGCCAGGTACTGGCCCTCTTTGTCTCTCACAACCTTGGTGACAAGGAGCTAAAACCTGCCCTGCAGAGGATACCCACCCCAAGAGTCTTAGTGTCAGCATATGCCCAGTAGCGAGCCAGGTATTTTGGATGGGCTATTTGATGCTAGTCAACCCCTACAAGAGGAGTCTCCTGTATGAGGACGTCGGGATTGTGTTGCAATAGGTATCTCAAATACCTGCCTTCACTTGTTTGGGGAATCAAGGCCCCCACATTAAGAGATAAAAAATTGTGTCCCCCCATTAGAGTCATGTGTTAGAGGGGTTAGGGAGAGTAATGCAATGGATGATCAACAACCATATCAGGGAGAGGTGGCATATGGAGGAAAGGGGATCTTGTGTGACCCACACTACCCCCATGGAGCTCCACCAGGGTTAGATGTTGGATAGGACCCACAGGACTGGAAATCACAAAGTGCTCACTGAAGAGGTGTGGACGACCTAGGGACCCCAACTGATACTAAAATGGTGTCAGAATATGTTAGAGGAATGGCCAGGTAACTGTGTCAAATGCTTTTTCATAGTCAATTGAAACCAGGGCTGCTCGGCCTTTCAGGTCAGAGGCCCTGGCCAGTGCAACTTGTATGAGGCGCAGGAAGTACTTCGGGCTTCTGCCGGCATGAAGCCATTTTGGTCTTTGTGTATAAGGGTACTTATGACCTTATTCAATCTAGAGGTAAGTAGGCTTATCTCAATATTCAGTAACGAAAGGGGTCCGTATGACAAACACTTGTCTGGTTTTTTACCCAATATGAGGATGGTGGTAATTGTGGCCTTCCTGCGGTGCGAGAAACCCTCAACTTTATCTCTTCAAACAGACTCAATACATGTGGCAATAGGAGGGAATAGATTCTCTAGTAGAGTTCAACAGGGAAGCCGTTGAGACCTGGAGCTTTGCCCAATCGTATTTCGGTATAGTTGCCTGCTCCTCTTCTAGTGTAAGTGATCAGTTTAGTTCTGCTAATTCATTGAACAACAGTGTTCTTGTAATGAGGTTGTTGTTGAATATAGGGTGCGTGTGCTCTTCTTTCCGCTCTGGGGGGGAGCTTCCTTCCGCTTTGGGGGGGAGGCTTGTATGGTATAATGCCCCGTAACAGGCAGCAAATACCACCTCTATTGCGGCCGAGGTTGCCAGTCATGGAAAGGATTCCTGGGATAATTGTAGTATCCTCCTCACTCTGGGACAGCCCATGGAGTAGTTTACTCATTTTGCTACCACATTCGTATACCCTACATTTGGGACATAGTCCACACATATTTTGCCATGCATAATAGTTTATTCTTTAGCATTTGGCATGGCTGCATGAGGGGCCTGCTCTGGTTGGCAGTTCGGCCCATCCGGTTCTGTACTCAATATGTAATATTTCTTTCTCCAGGTCAACAATCTCTCTCTCCCTGTCTTTCTTCCTACCTCTCATATATACAATATATATTGGAGCACCTTTTTGAAGGCCTACCCTACTATATCGGGGGAGCTCACTGGGGTGGTATTTTACTCGAAGTACTCAGTGATTACACCTCTGAGGGAATCTAGAAGTTCTTCATTTTTCAACCAACGCACATTAAGGTGCCATACTCTTCCATTATCCCATTGAGGACGGAACAGTAATGCTTTCAATAGCACGTGATCTGACAGGCCTCTTGACAGGATGGCAGTCTCTACTGTGGTGCCTATGTGTATTGCTGGTACAAAGAAATAATCATACATGAGTGTCACCTGTGCATAGCTCAATAGATAGTATGATGCCTCGCCCCTGGATGTCATGCATGCAGGCATTCTCCAAAACTAGGAAGGTCACCTATTTAGTGAGAACTCTGGGTCTAGCAGCCTGAGCGTGAGAATCTGCATCTAGGCCTCTCTCATTAACTGTATTGATATAATCACTTATGACCAAAATACCCAGTAGGGGAAGAAGTGCAGTGATGTACCTTATTCCAAGGTACTACTAACCTAGGCTGAAGCATGTACATACCGCATAGTGTTCATGGGGTCCCTTCCAACACTATGCACCTGCCAAGAAACAGCCCTGAGATTACTCCACTTCAATCCCTACCTCTGCGTTCATGGAGCATCTGGTGCTTCAATGTTCTGCAAGGCATGCCTACATAAAGGGCTTCACCACAGAACCCCCAGGTGCAGCCAGCCGCTCAGACCAGAGGTCTTCAATCTGTGGGGCGCGAGCCCCAGGGCGGTCGTGGAGTCCTGGGAAGGGGGTCGCAAATTCTGTCAGAGCAGTCCCTTGAAAGGCGTGGTTTGCCTTAGTGGCGTCGGGCTGATTGAGGGTGCTCACGGCGGAGGCCCAATTCACACCGAGGGGTGAAAAACATCAAAGCCTCATTAACAAGTAAAAGGTCTTTTAAAGACCTGTGAAGTACTCTGGTGTGGCTTTGTGTGTGTCCGTGAGCTGTATTAGCCAGGCTCACATACACGAGGGGTGTTGGGGGGGGGGAGGGTTGCTGGGGGAGGAGACTGTAACCCTTTGAGTTCAATGGACGTTGCGCGCCTGGAGCTGTGGGTCCCGCCAGTAATTGCACGTGAAAGGTCCACTCCCCCCCTCCCACACGTCCCATAAATCATTGGTTCAAGTCCCATGAGCCCTCATACCTGGCGCTGTTCCACACTGTGAGATGTTGTTACACCCTGTTTGCCCCCCCCCCCATCGCCCCCAGCAAGGAGGCACAGAGATGTCCTCCTATGAGAGAGGAAGAAGAAGGAAGAAGACGCAGAGAGATACTGACCCCCGCCCCATGAGAGATGCACAGAAAAGGTGGGTGGAAGAATGATGGTTGGATGGATGAAAGTGTGGATGGATGAAAACGGTGGACGGATGGATGGATGGATGGATGAAAGGGTGGACGGATGGATGGATGGATGAAAGGGTGGACGGATGGATGGATGGATGTAAGGATGAAAGGGTGGATGGATGAAGGATGTATGTATGGATGGAAGGATGAAAGGCTGGATGGATGGATTAAGGATGGATGTATGGATGGATAAAAGGTTGCATGGATGAATGATGCATGGATGGATGTGTGAAAAGGTAGGGGGATGAATGATGGGTGGATGGATGGATGGATGAAAGGGTAGGTGGATGAAGGATGGATGTATGGATGAAAGGGTGGGTGGATGAAGGATGGATGTATGGATGGAAGGATGAAAAGGTGGATGGATGAAGGATGGATGTATGGATGGATAAAAGGTTGCATGGATGAATGATGGATGGATGTGTGAAAAGGTGGGTGGATGAATGATGGGTGGATGGATAAAGGATGGATGTATGGATGGAAGGATGAAAGGGTGGATGAATGTATGCAAGGAAGGATGAAAGGGTGGGCGGATGTATGGATGGATTGATGGATGGATGTAAGGATGAAAGGGTGGATGGATGAAGGATGGATGGATGGATGAAAAGGTGGGTGGATGAATGATAAGTGAATCAATGGATGAAAGGGTGGATGGATGGATGAAAGGGTGGATGGATGAAGGATGTATTTATGGATGGAAGGATGAAAGGGTGGATGGATGAAGGATGGATGGATAAAAGGTTGCATGGATTAAGATGCATGGATGGATGTGTGAAAAGGTGGGTGGATGAATGATGGGTGGATTGATGCAAGGGTGGATGGATAAAGGATGGATGTATAGATGGAAGGATGAAATGGTGGATGGATGTATGGATGGAAGTATGAAAGGGTGGACGGATGTATGGATGGATGTATGTAAGGATGAAAAGGTGGATGGATGAAGGATGGATGATGGATGTATGAAAAGGTGGGTGGATGAATGATAAGTGGATGGATGGATGGATGAAAGGGTGGATGGATGCCGGATGGATGGATTAAAGGGTGGGTGGATGAAGGATGTATGTATGGATGGAAGGATGAAAGGATGGATGGATGAAGGATGGATGTATGGATGGATTAAAGGTTGCATGGTTGAATGATGCATGAATGGATGTGTGAAAAGGTAGGGATGAATGATGGGTGGATGGATGAAAGGGTAGGTGGATGAAGGATGGATGTATGGATGAAAGGGTGGATGGATGAACGATGGATGTATGGATGGAAGGATGAAAGGGTGGATGGATGAAGGATGGATGTATGGATAGAAGGATGAAAGGGTGGATGGATGAAGGATGGATGGATGGAAGGATGAAAGGATGGATGGATGAAGGATGGATGTATGGATGGATAAAAGGTTGCATGGATGAATGATGGATGGATGTGTGAAAAGGCGGGTGGATGAATGAAGGGTGGATGGATGGAAGGATGAAAGGGTGGATGGATGAAGGATGGATGGATGTGTGAAAGTGTAGGTGAATGAATAATGGATGGATGGATGGATGTGATGAGGTCTAACAGGCGCATTTATGGTTGTCGATAGTTGTTGATGATGAGGAGCACCAGTTTCTAGAAACTTTTGTCAGAAGGGGGTCCTTACGCCTGAAAAGGTTTTACAAGGGGGTCTCTGCATCAAAAAGTTTGAAGACCTCTGCCCTAGACCATGATCGAGGCCTTCACACTGTACAGGGAATGAACCTCAGCTAGGACACATTCGCGGTCGTGTCTCCTTTCTTTGCTGCTGGGCAGGCAGTCGCTGTCCCTACGCTGCCCGGTACCTCTTGGGATAAGGCGCGTGCTGCTCCAGATGTGTCTAGTGAGTGAAAAGTCCCGCTCGGGGCTCCTTGCTGTCCCAGCGTGGCGCAGAAAGGGGAAGAAAGTTGCTCAGAAGTCAGAACAGGATGGGTTGTCGGTCCACACGTCCTTCCAAAATATTTGGGCAGGCTCCTATAAGGCCACCCAGTGTTGCACACGGGCTGGGTTGGCTTGCAGCAATCTCTCAGGGCTCAGCTGTCTGTCACCCACCGCCTTGTGCGGCTCCCGACCACTGCAGTCGGAGTATCAAAGCGCGGCCTCTACAGTGCTCGAGGCAGCCACCTTCATGTATGTTGAAGTGCTGGGGTCAGTAGGGAATACATTGTATACCCGACACTGGGGCTACCACTGCAAATGAAATAGGAATTTGGAAAATTTCTAGCACTTGGGCGTAGGATTGTTATTTTTCATCAATTCTGGATTTAATTTGTATTAGTGTTTCTGTACAACAATGCCACCTAGTGGTGTCTGGTAGCATATGTATTCAAATACAACAATTGGCACGTTTTTAAAGCTGTCTTAAAGTTCTATTTTGAACCACAATCGGCAGTAATATTTTTATCGTACAACTATAGCATCTGGCACACTTTCCAAACGCTTGGGATATTCTGCAGCAATACCATTACTGCATAAGTACAGCGATGGACATGGTCTCAAAACTAATGGAACAGTTGACTGATGCTCATGTTGTTTCTCCCTGTGTTGTAGCCTTTCAAAGCATCTGCATTACAAGAATATCCTTGGAACAGTTATGTTTTTAGCACACATTTCTATTTATTTGCATTGGTACGTTGTTGCCATTCTTTACTGCTGCTGTATTATCTACACCATGTAACCCGTAACTCCACCTACCATTTTTCCAGGGGGAGCCCCGCTTAAATAGCGCTATTTGTTTTACTCTTTCAGTGCTTATCTAGGGACTATAAATGGACAAAAATTCAAATCTGATAGAAAAAGATATATATTAAACTATTGCAAAGGAATAGAAGGCCAAAATGTAGATGACCACTTACCAGAATATAATATGGCACAGGATGAGGAAATAGAGGAGTATGAGGTTGCCATAAAACAACTCAAAACTCATTTTGAGGTGAAAATTTACCTGGTAGTGTATTGTCATACATTTGTCTAGAGTAGAGTACAAACAAATAATTTAATCTTACATTACTAGCTCTGAAGGTGTCAGCGACATCTGGCGACTTTGAAAACTGCACTTGTCAATTGACACATGACCATTAAAGTATGACCAACAAGAATTCCTCAAAGTTTCTAATGAAATTTCCCCTAGAAGGTGATATGTTAGAGGGGCACAAGTCCTAAAAAAAGAAGTGGGGGGAATAACCTAGTTAATCAGTATGCAAGCGGCATCACGGCGCGTGACATCCCGGCGCGTGACATCACAGGAAGAAAACAAGTTACTTACCTGTAACTGTGATTCTCCAGTATTGGAAGCTTTCATAGAATCACATGCCTGAATCATTCCCTGTCGTCGAGGCGGGAGTCTCCGGTATATAAAAAAGCAATTCTTAGTTGGATAGCACACTGAAAAGAGGCCTAGGCCCATTTCCCTTTTGCAACCCATAACCTTCGCTATGTAAAAGAGACCAAACTTGTCCCTGAACCAATCATATCTCCTCACCCTCTAGACACTCCTGAGAGAACCTTTTGCCCCTCAGATTTTCATGCACTTGTGCCTTAGACACCTTTCTGTGCTAAATCCAAGGTGAGCCTCTCAGGGGAGGAGGGTGGGTTGCATGTGAATCTATGAAAGCTTCCGATACTGGAGAACTATAGTTACAGGTAAGTCATTTGTTTTCTTACTCCAGTATTGGGGCTTTCATAGATTCACATGCCTGAATCAGAATATCCAGCAGTAAAACATAGCACATTTTTTGTTACCCAGGATTTCAAACTATGCAACCTATGTAATCTGATAACAGCAATTTTCATATATAAATATACATAGAATTTTTTTCACAAATCGTATATAATATAGTATACAACAATAAAATGTGCCCAAATTACCAAGGAAGGAGGGATGGTAAAGAAAGGCTCACCGTTACTGGAAAAGGTTCCTCAGTACTGCTTGTCCCACTGCACATCCTTCTCTGCAGGTGCATCGAGGCAGTAATGTTTGGTGAAGGTATACATTCTCTTCCAGGTAGCAGCCCTGCAGATAACCTGGATAGGTACTCCTGCAAATAAAGCAGTGGATGCGGACGCTGCTCTTGTAGAATGGGCACGTACACGTGCATTCAACGGCTTCCCAGGTCCTGATGACAATACTGTATTGCACTTGAAATCCATCGGGCAATCCCCTTCTTTGACAACGGAAACCTGTTCCTGGGGGCACTATAAGCAACAAATAGTTGGGAAGACTTTTGGAAAGGCCTTGTTTTTTGCAAGTAAAACTTCGGACAGCGTTGAACATCTAATGAATGAAGAGATTTTTCCGCTGCTGTTGACAGTTGAGGGAAAAACCTCTTAAGGATCAGCGGGTCATTTAGATGAAAATCTGTTGGCACTTTTGGAATGAATTTGGGATTAGTCCTGAGGACAATCCTATACTCCTTGAATTGCAAAAACGCTTATTGTATTGTGAGAGCCTGTATTTCCCCAACTCTTCTGGCTGAAGTGAGAGCTTTTAGAAGAGCCACTTTCTAGGATAAGAATTTTAGATCCGCCCTGTGAATTGGTTCGAAGGGCTGTTTCATCAATTGGGATAGAACAATGCTCAACTGCCAGAGAGGTGGTGGAGGTCTTATGGGAGGAAAAGTCTGAAACAATCCCTCCATGAACTGTTTGATAATTCTTTCAGACCACAATGATGGACCCGAGGAAGTTCTTCTATATCGAGAAATCGCAGCCAGATGTACTTTAATAGAAGCCTGTGCCAAACCCGATTTCGCTAACATCAGAATATATAGAATAATTTAATGTGCCTCTGAATTTAGAGGATGGATATTACGTTATTGGCACCACCAACAGAATCTCTTCCATTTTATTCTATACGTTCTGTTTGTACTTTCCGGCCTGGCATTTGCTAGAATATCTCTGCATTCTGCAGGAATATCTAAGTGGTGAAATTCGCAGTATTCAGGAGCCAGGAAGCTAAAAGCAGCGTTTTCGGGATCTGGATGAAGTACTTGTCCCCGGGACATTGTCAAGAGTGATGGTATCGGTTGCAGATGAATCGGATGATCCTCCGACAATAGGAGCAACTCTGTGAACCAGTGTTGCCTGGGCCACCACAGAGCTATCAGTATTACTTTGCACGGTTCCTTCTTTATCTTCGTGAGAAGGTGTGGCAGGAGGGGAATCGGAGGAAAGGTGTAGGCAAAGACGCCTGACCATGCCATCAAAAACGCATTCCCCCAAGATCCCCGTTGGTGATGCCAACTTGCGAAGAACCAGCATTTTTTGTTCTGAGCTGTTGCAAACAGATACACTGTTGGAACTTCCCATTTGAAGAAGATGCTTTGCAATATGTCCTGGTTGATTTCCCATTCGTGACAGGTCGTTTTCAGTCTGCTGAGAGTGTCCGCTTTGACTTTCTGTTCTCCTGGAAGATGTTCCATCTTCAGAGATACTCCGTGTTGGACCGCCCACTTCCATATCCTTTATGCTTCCCGCGACAAGGGAGAGTGATCTTGTACCTCCCTGCTTGTTGAGATAGTGCATTGCGGTTGTGTTGTCTGTCCTCACTAGAACAGACGTTCCCTGAATTCTTGGTAGGAAAGCCAGTAATGCCAAGCCTACCGCTCTAAGCTCCAGCAGGTTGATGTGAAGCTGTTGTTCTTGCAATTTCCACTGACTGCTGACCTGCAGATCCCCTTGGAATCCTCAGTGGTAATTACCAATGGAGCTGGTTCGGTCAGGAACGAAACACCCACCAAGATGTTCCTTTTTTGGGTCCACCATGCTACTGCTTGCACCATAGCTGGCGTATTCTCCACCTTGTCCTCGAAGGATCCCTCTGCCTGGTGCCATTGTCGATCCAGCTCTTCCTGTAATGGACGCATTATTGTCGGCAAAAAGAAATGAGAGGTATGCAAGTGGACATTGTCCCTAGAAGCGACTTGTACTTGCGTACTGAAAGACACTTTTTTCTTGTGAACTCCTTGGCCAGAGATATGAGCCCCAGTTGCCTCTCTGTGGAGGGAAATGTTTTGTTGACTAAGGTGTCCAGAATCGCTCCTAGGAATGTGATCCTCCTCGAAAAATTCTTGGGGCAGACTTGAGGCCAAATGGTAGCACTTTGAACTGATAATGGTCTCCGGCCACTGCAAACCGAAGATACTGCCTGTGGGAAGGATGAATGGGGATGTGAAAATATGCATCTTGTAAGTCTAGAGAGGTCATATGACCCCCTGGGTTTAAGAGCAGTAGAATTTCTTGAAGGGTCATGTTACGCTTTGGGCGGGTAGCGGCGCAGGAGTTATGGGCAACAACCGTACTCTGGGTAAGTGAAGCTTTATTGAGGCAAATAACTGGTCTGTACAACTCTTTCTTGTAGGAGGGGGCCTCCGGGGGGACCGACTTCTGCTCCTTCTCCTATGGCGGACCTTCTCTTTCTTGTGGATCCCTTCCGGTCCTCTGGGGGGTGGCTCTTCCTCTTCGGAGTCCGTCACGGCGTGGGGAGTAGCTCTCCAGCAAAGCAAAGAGAAGACAAGGATATCGTGAGATCTCTGTCCACAATTGCCAGTGCAGGGAAGGGAGTGAGGGGAGTTTTCACTGGTGCTCTTTAATTACAGTGCACTAACGTGAGGGGGGGGGGATCAGTGCACAGGGAAAAGGTACCGGGGAATCAGGCGTCCCGTGGGGTTGTACCTAGGGTACTTTTACCTCCCACCCAGCCCCGTAACCGGTCACGCACCTGACTGAGCCACGCTCCTCCCCTAGGTGAGTGGCTGGGCGGCTCACAGGAACGGTGGCCTCCTGGCTTTCCTCCGTCCGATGCAGGCGCCGACTCTGCTCCGGTCAGGTGTCTTGTTTCCTTGACTCCAATGGCGTTTGATGACGCTCGCCGACCTCCTTCTCCTACACTCCTCCGCGGGCCTTCCTCCGATGTTCTCCTCCTTCCGCTCTCGGTAACTCCGGCGAAGCTCCTCGCTTCCTCCTCCGATGTTACAATCCTCTCGTCCTCCGTCCGTCCTGTCTCCGTCTTCTCCTCTCGCAAATCCGCACTCCGCACACTCCTCTCCTCCGACCTCCGGGTGAACAAGCACACCTGTGCTTTAAGGGCTCACCTTTTGACGGGCAACTGTGATAGGGTGGCTCCTCCCACTCCTCTTCGTCCCAGGATTTAAAGGGCCATTCCACTTCGTCTGAATCTCTCGTGCTTGCACCAAGGTCCTGCGATGAAGGAAGAGAGAGAGAGGGGGGTGGTAAAAGTGTTATGTCGAGCTTCCCCTCGGTCGGGCTTTGGGTTCGCGGGAGTAATGTACCGTGAATCTGTGGGGACGTTGTACATACGGAAGCCCTCCGGTACACCCCGTTACAGGTCACCATCTGGAAAGACTGCTTATTGAGATAAGTATTCAGAGATCTCAGGTCTAGAATCGGACGCCATTGGAGAGCATTCTTCTGGACCAGGAAGAAACAGGAATAAATCCCTTTCCTCTTTGGGAGATCGGCACCGGTTCTATTGCTCCCTTTCGGAGCATTGTCTGAATCTCCAGACTTATCTGAGATAATTGATCTCCTGACCTGTAGGTGGAGTCCAAGGGGGAAAAAGGAATTCTGAAGTATGTCCGAATTGTATTATATTGAGGACCCATCTGTCCGTCGTTATCTTTTGCCAATGATGTAGATGGGAAGCAACTCTTCCACCTAGGGGAACTTGTGGAGGGGAAGGAATACATGTAGCCGGATACCGGAGGTTGTCATTGTCTTCTACCATTGTCTTTACCTTGACGACCTCCTCGTCCTCTAGGAACAGACTTAGCATAGCTGCCTGATTGTTTTTGCCCATACTGTTGACAGTATTGTTGTGATGATGAGGAGTAAGAGGGTATCTTCCCTGTTGGTACCTCCCTCTATAGGATGATTGGCCTCTTTCTCGGGCACCTCGAAAGGGCACTTTACAGTATTGTAATGTACCAAGGGCCCTTGCAGTATCTGTATCTTTCTTGATAACCTGAAGTGCTTCATCCAATTGCTTCCCAAACAAATCTTCTCCGTGGAATGGGAGATCTAGAATTTTATTTTGGACCTCCGGTCTAAAGGCAGTCGCCCTTAACCAACCTTGACGCCGTAGAACCCCCGCACCTCCCAGAGACTGGAAGGCTGTGGTCGCGATATCCATTGCACAGTCAATAACTTCAGCCAAAGCCCTTTCTCCCTCCCGAAGAACTTTTTTCGCCTCTTGTCTATTGTCTTCTTGCATGAGGTCCATGTATGGTGCCATATCGCACCACATCTGTCTGTCGTATCTGCCCAGAATGGCAAGGGCATTCACTGCTTTAACAAGGAGAGCAGCCATGGAAGAAAACCTCTTTCCTGCATTGTCTAAACGTCTCCCCTCTCTGTCAAGAGGTGCTGATATAGGCGTAGATGGCTTCTTAGATTTCTGTTGCGCCACTTGAGAAATTACGGAGTCCGGTTTAGGATGGCCCAGTAAACACGCTGGTGCGTCCAAAGGAGCTTTATATTTCCTTTCTAATCTAGCGAGCACAGGTGTTACTGTCGCTGGTGTCTTCATCACCTTTAAACCTTCTTCCCATACATGGCTAACAATTGGTATAGACCGAACCGACTTATGGTATGGCTCCTTAAAATTGAATAGGAAGCATTCTGCTTGTATTGTAGCCATTGAAAGCTGGAACCTCTTCGCAGCTCTTTCCATTAATTTATGGAATCTGCCGATATCCATCGGCGGAGAATCAACAGGCATTGGTGAGGAAGATGCCGGAGATGGAATCAGGTAATCATCCCATTCTTTGTTGGGATCTGTTATTTCTCCCTCTTCCTGGTCATCATCGTCCGTGGTGACAGGATCCTGGTGGTGTTCTGTTTGAAGAGTTGGAGGCGTAACTTCTTGTAGCGACTCGCTGCTTCTAACTGGAGTAGTAGGGATGGAACGTGGATTCGAGACAGCGTTTTCCTGAGAAGCTGGTGTCGGCGGAAATCTCTTTTTATAGTCAGCCAGCATAAACTGCAGATCCATCATCATGGAGGATGGTAGAGCAACCATTTTCTCCTGGTACCCTTGGCAATAGTGTTTTTGCAGGGGTTCTGGTACTCCCCATATCCCTCCTTATAGTCATCATCCTGACATTTTACATGTAGCTGTGAGGGACTACTGGCATACCCATAGGGTCCGTCATCCTCCTCTTCTTCTGAATCCTGCTCCTCTAGCAGGTGTGATGGCACTAGAGGAGCAATCTTTCTTGGGGAGATGACCTCTGGCGTAATCCTCCTCTTTCGGACAATTACCTGTTTTTCAGGAATTTCCCTTGTCAACGAGCCGGTCGACGAGATCGCCGTTGACACTACTGTCATCGATGTCGTCGTCGACACCAGGCGTAGAGAATTATCCGTCGTCAATGACATAGTCACCATCATCGATGTTCCCGTCGACGACCTCGTCGTCCTCACCGTTGACGATGATCCTGTCGTCGACATAGTCGTCGTCGCTGTTGTCGTCGTCGATGTAATCGGCGTCGACACCACCTTCGTCGACGGAGAGGATAATGCAACAGGCAATGATAGTGTCTTTGATAGTTTCTCTACCTCAATCTTCATCGTTGACGATGATGGTTTCTTCGTCGACAATCCCATCAAGGATGTAGGTTTCTTAGACTTTTCCTCAGGAGGCATAGAAGACGGCTTCCTGAAGGATTCCTTGACCTGCGGAGGTGACTTTGACGGCTCAGAAGTTGATTTTTTCGATTGTCTCTTCCCAGAAGTATGTCCTTTACTCTCATTTTCCACAGATTGAGGACATTTTGAAGGACTACGCCCAGAAGACCCATGAGTGGTCTTTTTTTAGGGCCTTCTCAGGACGTTCTCCTGAGGAATGAGTTTGAGGAGATTTTCTTCTCTTTTGAGATCTCTTAGATGTTGAGGAGGAAGCCTCATCACTGTCACTGGAGATAACCTCCTTTCTGGCCTTTAGCTTTGAAGCCATATCAAAAGGCGTCTTTCAAGATCTCTCAGAGTCTTACTAGAGAAAGTGCGACATACCTTGCAGTATTTCGCCTGGTGATGCGGGTATAGACAGTAAATGCATTCAGTATGAGGGTCATCAGTGTAGAGCCTCTTATTTGAACAAGTGGCACAGGCTCTAAATAGACCTTTCTTATCCTTTCCAGACATTCTCTAAAGAATGTATTTGAAGACAGCCCAGAGTAATACAAAATCCAGTTGAGGATGTAAGAACCAAGTTCTTCAAAAAGGTTGAAAAATAGCAGAATTTTAGCAGAGCTCAAAGGAGACTCCCTAGCACAACGTGTGTAAAAAATCTGAGGGGCAAAAGGTTCTCTCAGGAGTGTTCTAGAGGGTTCAGGGACAAGTTTGGTCTCTTTTACATAACAAAGGTTATGGGTTGCAAAAGGGAAATGGGCCTAGGCCTCTTTTCAGTTTGCTCTCCAACTAAGCATTGCTTTTTTAGATACCGGAGACTCCCGTTTTGACGATGGGGAATGATTCAGGCATGTGAATCTATGAAAGCTCCAATACTGAAGTAAGTGGCATCCTAAGAAGTGACATCAGAGCTTACGCCCTAACATATATGTTTAACATGTCTATCATGAGTACATAGGAGCACATTTGGAGTATTCATGAAAACCCTCGTGATTTAGGAAGTAGATTTCCTAAGAAGTGACATCAGAGCTTACGCCCTAATATATATGTTTAACATGTCTATCATGAGTACATAGGAGCACATTTGGAGTATTCATGAAAACCCTCGTGATTTAGGAAGTAGATTCACACTTTTGTAAGCTACACATAAAACAATGTTGCCTTTTGTCAGAGTAAACTTCTTCTACCCATAGCGTTTTAGAAGAAAGAATTGTGATATTTAAATTATTACAACGCCTCCTCAGGCGGAGAAAGCACTATATAAATGCTATTTATTTGTGTAAATAATGGGAAAGACCAACAGATATTCTTACAGCACATGCATATCTCCTAAACAAAGTGAAAAGCTGCCTCTCTTAAGTATCTGTGAAGTGCTAACAAGGTGTGAGCCTTTGTTTTCTCTATGCTGCATTTGCATCTAGGTGTGAGGCACCTGACTGCTCCAGCCAGGAGACTCCAACAAAGGAGGCCCAATGACCCCTCAGATTCGGCCTTTGATATGGGCCCGGCAGGAGTCTGAACTAAGAAAGCCCCCGCCTGCATGTTGCTGTCGATCGAAAGCAGACAACAACGTGCAGGCGCTGCTGAATGTGTCCCAATGTTTGCAAATGACACCGGGTCAAATAAAGCGTATTTTTCAGTGGGGCCCAACGTCTTGGCAGGGGGGACGGCGTCCATCCTGTGAAAATAGTGGGTTGATGCAATCCACCCACGTGTACCCTTGACTTGTGCCCTGTATGTTGGGGTCGTGGGATTAAACATCTACGTACTCTGTTATATCTCTCTCCGCCTAATGGCAACATTGAACGGTTTAATAAAGTGTTAGTTCTACATATGCAGAGCGCCATAAAATCACGGGTGGACTCTGTGGATGACATTAGAGATCAGATTTGTCTTTCTGTACTACTCTACATTCAGTGTCTGGGAATGTTTCTTTGAAATTATGAGGGGTAGAAAGGTGGTGGCTGTGTTGAGTCCATGTTAGATGGTTACGTTGCTAGATCAGGAGTACGATGTCATATGAATAAGCATGACAGCAATAATAACAACCATGAACAATGTGAACGAGATGGAAGTGGTCGAAGAAAGAAATTCACATCTAGAATCTGTTGGGTGATTGTGTATGTATGTATCAATGATCCTTTGTACTTAAAGAAAGGGTCAGCCACGTTCAGAGAGTCTGTGCAAGTGAAGGAAGTAAGGGGTAACTGTAACTGAAGGACAATGATGAAATGTGTCACAGGTAGCCAAACGATTTGGTTTTCACCATCAAGAAAACATTGATGTTTTTGTGCAGGTACCTGGAAATGTGTGATTGAGAAGGATTCACCATGTTGGAGAGACTTATTGATGTGTGTAACCTGGAGGGGATTTATCTGGTAATTTTTAGGATATGGAACCTTGCAGAAGTCAATGTGTGAGGAGAATTTCCAAGAGACTTCAGGACTGAGAAACATATTTTGTTTCAGTTTTATATTACTATGCACATTTCTTCTAGGAGGATGTATTCCTGGATTGTTCACCCGTACATAGTATTTACTCCTCATATCTGTTGTTTGTAATTTATCTTTTTATTTCCACGATAGCAAAGGAAAGAACATATGTGAAGATGCCAAATTGATATGTGGCATCTTCACATATATTCTTTCCTTTGCTATCTTCTCCTTCGGTGGTGATGTAATATTATATCCTCACCTCATGGGATAACTGCAGTTTCTTGCTTATAATTTAGTACTGTAATTATACAAATCGATTTCAGTTGAGAACCTGGTATCTAGGCCTTTTTACACCAAATCCTGCTAGTTGAGGTTACTCTACTGGTGTTACTGCATTGGACTCCACTGGAATTCATGAACTCCACATCTTCCTCCCAAACAGAAACATTCTCTTTTAATGACTGGCAACTATATAAAGGAAGCCACTGCCATTAGATATATGAACTCAACCCTCATTGATCAATTCAAGAAATCTCTAAATATTCAATACTTTCAACTCCGGTATAATTGTTTCTCCACAATTCCTTATAATACTACAGATGACCAAACATACACTCCATTTCTAACTATATCTTATCCCTTACATATTGTCCCTACCCTTCTATTTGGATTGCTGGCTCTTTGCGTACCACTGAGTTGCAATATAATCTCTTTTTAAGTTCCTGATATGTTCTCTGTAAAGCACCCAGTACTGCTTTGTATACAGGTGTACTATAATAACTGACTAATAAATAAACATCATATTAACAAACGATAACAATATCCACCAGAAAGCATTACACAACAACATAAACACATCCAACAAAATGCAAAGGCACCAAATAGATGGAGCTCACTGAGCTCTCAACTAAACAACAGACCACTCCATGACAACACATAACACACTAAACCTGACACTCTAGCATTAATCTGAAATGGAGATGTGGACCCCTAACAAAGCCCCCTACTCTCAGTTAATTCAGACAGATACTTCTACCTGGGCAGTAGACATACCAAATCTACCAAGATGGGACATGCATGAACTATTAAAGGATGCATGCAACAAACTCCACTTAGCACCATGAAACACATACAATCAAACATACATGTTAAATCATTATATTACCCTACCACACACTGTTGAACTACAACAAACAACAAGAAAATCATACTGAAGACCAGAATGTGAATGAAGCAAACTACAAGAGTGCTGCAAGGTCATATTAACGGCAGCATGTGTGCTATGTAAATCCCTATAACGTAATATTATTACAAGTCTAGAGTTATCTAAGCAGTTTCCATAATCATGCCATGGATGAGTACAATGTACCAACCAAGAATTACCACCATTCTGCCATAGCGAGCATTTTACCAAGTGTGGCCACCTTCATTCTATGGGTGATCACAATTTTCCAAGAATTCCCACAGATATGCCAAGGCCAGCAATGGGCGCCATAATGTCACGGCCACAATATACTAAGTATTACCACCATTATATATCTCACAAACAAACACACACACAAGCCTATACCCTTGTAGACAAACATTCAAGACTTTTTTTACATCCCAGTGTCCCACTCTGGCAGCCTTCAGGATTGTGTGCCACTACTCTTGAGGCATCCCAGTTCCCAATATGCTCACTTTTTGGGCTGTCAAGTCTTATTTATGTCACATTACATGGTCTGCATCACACTTGCAGTGTGACTGACAGCACATCGTCTAATTAGAGGCCGTGCTCTTTCAAACAAACTGTGTGATGCAGAGCTGGACATTGAATTAAGCAACATTGTACTGCATTCTGTTGGAGAACTGTAGGCCACAATTGTAGGCATCACCTCTTTAACCCCTTCGAGGCTAATGACGAGCTGGCCTCGTCATGGCGCTTACCTGCCGTGCGCGGATGACAAGGCCAGCTCGTCATAAAACAATATAAAACAATAAAACCCAGCGCAGGACGGGAAAACGCCTAGCAGCCATGGGGTTAAAGAAATGTTGTATTTGAGAGCTCCGAACAACACAAAATATGTATGCCTGATGAGTCGATTGTGGACCAACAGCCAATTAAAGAAGCACAACTTGTATTTTTTTTGCCGCTGTCAATCTGCTCTGCAAAGGGAGGGCTGAACCTTTAGGAGTTCGTACTGACAGGGGAGAAATAGTGTTGGGGCACTACCCGAATGTCCCAGTGGGTAATTGTTTCTTGTCCACTGTTATAGAGTTCCTCTCAAACACAGTGCAATGTTGAAGTGCAAGAAAGGAGCAGCTCTGACTTATCTGAAGCAAGCAACTGCGGCGTGAGTCATACAGCTGCATGCCAAGTAAAAGAGATTGGTACACATGAAAGTCCAGTCCCATACTGCAACATTTGTCTGTGCCTTTGCTCTTTTCTGCTGCTGCCACGGCCTCCTTTTCACCCTTCAGTGATACTCCAAAGTTCACCCAGATAGCAACTGGCAACAAGTTAAATCCAAGACCATGAATCAAGCATGGCCACTTAGTTGGTAAAATAAGGAAGTTAAGAGCTGAAGGTCATGTAGTAATTACAGGGTTCATTTAGATTTGGGGGGACAGCCCACCATGACCTGCTCCAGAACCGCTCGGCCAATTTAGAGATTGCAGTGCGTCTGAGGGAATCTCTTTTTCTAAAGTGCTTTTGACAACAGAGACAAATCAATTTGGCAAAACTGAGATATCAGCCACCCGCCATGCCTTGGTGGTCACCCTAGAATTATTTGCTGTGAAGATCCCGCCCCCCCCCCCGCCGCCCCCCCCCCCCAAACACACACTCCATCTAGGTTTATTTTGGCATCACCAAAATCAGTGGCCCAGATGCACAGGGATTTTCCTCCTGGTGCATTAGGGCCATTGTTTTGTTATCCTATACACAACTCCTTTGCTTGTCGCAGTAAAAAAAAAGAGAGAAGAAGGATTGCCCCTAAGTTAGGGTGGCCTAATTCATTGAAGCCAGAGGCCCTGTGGCGGACGGGCTACCAGTGAATGCTTTCCCACTGCAGAGTCAGCTGAGGCTCCAGCATACGTAACCCAGCAGTTCTTGCACCTCTAAATGAGGTGGTGGAACTGAAAATTTGGTGAGGCAGAAGAGCTGAGAATGTGCATAGGTTCCCCTGAAAAACTCTACCTGACCCAGTTTCTTTTCAGTTTCACTGCAGCTAAATCAAGTGACGATGGCACAGGAAGCACCAGGCCCACATAAGTCCACCATCCCATTTTACAATGTTCGTTCATATCACTAAGGGGAATTTCTTACTAATCTGCCTTCATGAAGGCATTATGGGTCAAGAGGAGACATTGGGGGGAGAGGTTCACAAAATCTTTCTACCATGACATTGGGTGAGAATAGCACAATGATAAGGATTATGCTAAATGTGCATTTTTAAATCCAAATAAAAAATTAAAATGGTCCTGCTCTGACAAGCCTGGCAGGAACAGGGTGACAACCTTTGCTTATAATGTACAATGGAATAACGGCATTAAATGGACACACAAGGAGTTCACCAACTGTAAAACTAGGAATACCATTTATGCAATCAAATGCCCATGTTCTCAAATATATATTGGCAAAACGACCCAACAGGTGAACCAGCGAATCGTACAACATAGATCGCGCATCAAAAATCAAGTACTGACCGCCCCAATGGTGCAGCATTTTGTTGACCAACAACATTCTGAAAGAGACTTTCAATGGACTGTACTATCCAGTATTAAATTGCCCCCACGCGGAGGCAATTTAGAAAATATGCTGGCTAAAAAAGAAGAGTATCTAATTCTAAAGTTCCATTGTACAACAAGAGGATTGAATGTGCTAAGCGCGTTGAACCAATCACAAACTTGAACATTGGAACCACAAGTCCCAGAATCCAAAGGGACAAGGTACACGATGATGACACGCATAAAGGCAGAGACAGCACAAGCATCGAGTGATACACGTTTGGTGAGAGAAGACTGAATCTATGCTAGAAGAACACAGCTGCAAAGTAAGTTCCGTTATGAAATGTGAAGTAGACGGGCGGTGAAACTGCAATACAGAACAAAAATGTCACAGTGGTTCAAGTACTCCATTGCGACAACGTGCAATGTAATAACATAATGGGCTGCAGCAAATAGATTAATAAGAACGATGAAAGTGCACATTTATACAAATAGCTTTTCATTTACACTGCGTTTAAAAAAAAAAAGTTTCCTCTGTTTGGTTGCGACAGGAAATGATGCTGCCCCAAATTTAAATGAGGATACAATTCATCTGGTAGAAGAGGAACCTTTCATACAAGTAAGAGAAATGCCGTGGAAAGCTCTTCCTAAGACACAAACAGTAAGCAACTTCGTTCTGTATAAAAAATGGCAATTTAATTGTTTGCAGGGTGAATTAAAAACTTCCTAAGCTGACCGTGTCTGGAAACACGAACACAAATGGGGAGTCATCAAAATAGATGTACGAAGACTCCAGTAAGTGCTTCCAACTCTAAGTCATAAAAAACAAATATAGTAGTTAAGATTGTCCCATAACGTCAGACTCAAACATATATAAAATCAATTTGGTTGTGTTTAGGGACAGAAGATGGACCTTTAAAAGAACCCCATCAAAAGCTATAAGGTACTCTTGGTATGTACTTAGTGGGTTGGTTTATTTAAAAGTGTGATAAGGAGAGGCAAAGAAGGGCGCTACTCATTATATATTATTTTGTTAATTACCAGGATTACACCGTGGTCTAAAGCCCTGATGATAATCCCCCAATGCAGAAGGGGATTGGAAACGCGTCGGCACGTCTTTAATCGTCTGCGAGGGACCAACATTGAATGGGACTCTAGTGAGGGTGTCATAATTGAAACATACCCCGAGAGCGAACTTTTATAAAAAATAATTTCCCCCGCAGCCTGCCGGTCATAATGCCACATAGAATTTGAATTTTGGCACGCAATTGTTGAAATTTTGGACTGGTGTAATTAATTGATGCAAATACAACAGTGTTTTGTCTTTGTTTTTGATTATAATATGTTTTTGTAAAAGGTTTTTCATACAATTTTGATTCACACAATATACTGAATGAAATGTGTATTCCTCTTCTGCATCAAGAGTAATGAACAGTTGTTTGAAATGAAGTTGAATCAATACAAATATGAAAGTAAAGTACAATGATTTTTGCGTTGTATTTCGAATCTTCAGTATTAATTAGCAGTACTGAAATTGGTGGCCTGGTACCCCTTGTTTGAAAAAATGTATTAGACGTCCTGCCAGGCTCCCAGAACGGACGAAACCCCTTTGGTTTAAACCAATGGAATACTAAGGCAGTTATAAGCCCAAGTGAAAGCAGGGAAATGGTTCTTCGATGCCCAGTGTGGAAGGTAAAAGACAGCTATACGTGGATTGCTGTGGGACTCTTACACCTCTGGACACCGGTGCAGTGCATCCCCTGCATCAATGAGAGCCATCTACCTGGCCGTTTGTACACATATGAGACAGGATTAACATTTGCACAGAGACTCATTCTCAACCAGAACTAGAACACAGATGCTCCAAGCATGCATCAGTCACCCTATCTGCTTTGGTTTATCCTGGGTGTGGGAAATTGGGCTGAGAATTTATGAGATGGAGAGGCCACATTCTTGATGAGAGCTACAGCTGAGCACCCAAAAAGCCAAACCAATCAATGTTCAGCCTAATAAACAGTTTTTCCGGCTCAAACTTCAAAGCCTTGATCTCCTCTTAGACAGCTGTCTTTGATACAAATGCAATAACACCAAAACAACATTACAGTTGATGAAGCAGATAAACTGCTGAATTCCTTAATTGGCACATAAAACTGATGTTGAGAGAGAAATAACAAGCCTGCACAACTTGTGTGCATTACAGGTTGAAGAATTGTGAGAAATAGATCATTACGAGACCTAGTAACTGCATCGTAAAAGCATGCAGAAGAGTGTAGACTAGATAGAAATACTTGTTAGAATAACATAGGTTTGTGTTTACTAAATTGCAATAGTGTATTCTTTACTGTGGAATAGAAATGTGAATGTGATGACTCATATATTACAGAGGTTTAATTAACCATTTCCCCTTAACTAATGATGTATGTGAAGAATGAACTAACCAACTGTAAATTAGATAACGCTAGTATCGTTTATTGAAGAGTTTTATTTTTAACACTATCTTTGCTCATGTTAAAGTGTGCACCAACCAAGAATAGAGGAATGATGCTGCACCTTTATGCTAATTCAAATTTTACTGAAACTTTCAGAGAATGAACTTCATACATGTATGTCACGAGGGCGGCCAGTCCGGAACCCTGGAGAGAAACGAGATAAATGCCAGAACTATACCGGTCTCACCTCTTTCCCCACAGCAACCCGAAAACTGGAATCCGGCGGAAACGACACTCTTCCGACTGCAGGAGGAAGCAGGGCCATGTTTCTTTAATTGGGCCTAGTTTGTGGAAGGCCCCGCCCCCTGGGACGTCACTGGGTCAGAGGCCCCAAAACCCGGAAGGGCAGAGGAGGAGCTGTATCCGACACCAGGAGAGGAACGCGAGCGTGGAGGAGGTGCCAAGCGAGACGTGAAAGGACTGCTGACGAGGGAATCCAGCAGAGACGAGACGCTTTAACATGCGGCAGAGCCAGGAGGCAAACGATTCAACGCATCACCCAGCCACACGTCAGGAGACGCGTTGCTCACCCAGGTACGGGCGCGTGTCTCGGGGTGGGCAGGGAGGAAGGGTTTCAAACTCCCGTAACCACACCGGCAACATCCAATCACCCCCCTCTCCTTGAGCACTATCGACACGGGGCAACCAGTTACCTGCTGTTTGGTTTCTTTTTGATATTGCGCACCGTGTGCCTCCTCACTCCCCTTCCCTATCACTTATTGAGGCAAGACCTCAGACTGAATCCAAGTCTGTTTTTTTTTTCTTGCATTCTGCCCCGGGAGCACCCTGGAGTGGAGGAAGAAAGGAAAGCCCTTTCTGAGAGGGCGTCTATCTCCAGACAAAGACCTTGAAGCAACCTTACCATATTATAGACTCAGTCCCAGACGAAAGAAACAGTTAAAGCCAATAACGGCCAGCTTAAAATCATTACCTGTGTCCGTGAGTTCCTCTAACCCGCTAACAATGTACTAATGAGAATCACTAGAAACAATTTAATTACTTAATATTTTGAAATAATTTAGCACGTTGGTACTTTTGAAATGTAGTAATGTGCCCTAATTACATGTGCTAAATGCAATTAGACTACATTGCTTTATAAGTGACATAAATGGAAGTAAAGAATATAAGGGCCCGATGTAGGTAAACGCGATTTTCCGATTTCAAAATACCGAGGCGGGCCGAATCGGTATTCTGAAATCGGAAAACGAGATGTAGGAAAAAAATACCGAATGAATACCGATTCGGTCGGCATCGGTAATGAGATTCGGTACGTTCCGATTCTGCTCGGTCCGAATCGGAAATTACCGAATCGGCCAACAACGAATCGGAAATCACCGAATCGGCTACCACCGAATCGGATATTCCCGATTCGGCGAATACCGATTCGGTAAAAGCCGATTCGGTAAAATCCGAATCGGCAATCATAGACCCATGGCGAAAAAGCCCATAGGAATGCATTGAATGAACCGATTCGGCTTTTACCGAATCGGATAATACCGATTCGGATTTTACCGAATCGGATACTACCGAATCGGTAAAAGCCGATTCGGCAATAGGCGATTCAGCCAATGAGGTGGCTCCCCCTCCCCCACCCAAACAGGGAGTGGCAACCCTGGCAGGTGCAGCTAATTAAGAAGTTTCTAGAAGTTTCTGGAAAGCCTGCCTGAGCCCAACACACACAGTTAGCAGCAGTGGGAGAAGGAGGTTGCAAACTGAACAGGAGAAAATGGCAGATCAGGCAGGAAGCCAGAAGTCCTCCCAAAAGAGGAAGCCCAAGTTCACCACCACCGAACTTCAGGTGCTGGTTGAGGTGGTGGTGAGGGTGCACCGCCAGCTGTTTGGCAAGCTGTCCCTCAACGTGCCAGACAGCACCAAGAGGAGAATGTGGGCCGACATCGCCCAGAAGGTCAATGCTGCTGGTGTCACCCCAAGGTCCATTGAGGAACTGAAGAAAAGGTTTTACGACCTCCGCAGCCTCACGAAGAGGAAGCTGGCGGACATTCAAAGGCAGGCTGGACACACCGGAGGAGGCAAGAACCCGGCGCCACTCCTCACCGAGCTGGAGGAAATTGTCTCCAGCACCATCGAGAGGGAGAGCATCGTAGGAATCGGGACCCTGGACAGCTCTGCGAGAGCCACAGCTACAGGTAAGAAGCATGCGCATCATGACACACCCTACCAGACACCTCCCCATTAGACACAATGCATAGGCAAACACCAGCACTGTACTGTCACCAACATACAAGAGACAAGCATCATGGTACATGTAGTCAGCAGAAGTTAGCCAAATATGTCAGTGCAGAATCACAAGACAGGAAACAGTGTGACACGGTGTAAGGAGATGCAAGGACATGTGGAATGCCATAATTGTACTGACTGTAATACATCGGCACTCAGTTTACAAATGCTTCTTTGTACCTAGGGGCACCATCAGGCGGCACAACTGTGACAGCAGAGGGAGCAGCAACGTCCAACACTGCAGTCGCAGGGCCGAGCACCAGCCAGGCTGGCCAGGAGGAGGAGGAGGAGGATGAGGAAGGAGACACCCCAGGGCTAGAAATGGAGGGAGTCCTGGTGATTGATTTCCAAGCAGTGCACTCCCCAGTACTGTCCAGCACACCCCCCTTGCAATTCTCACCAGAAAACTCCCCTACAAGGCAGACCATTCCGCCTACACCAGCTCCTGCCACAATCGTGGCCTTGCCACCTGTCCAACCAGTTCTGTGAGCAGGGGCTCAGGGACCGGCCAGCACCACACCCCCACCAGTGGCACCCCAGCCCACTCAGCGGGCCGGAAGCAGCAGTGCCCGACGCCGTGCCACCACCACCACCACTGCTGCACCAGCACGGGAGGGCAGTGTGTTCCTGGGCCTGGAGGGACAGATGGTTAAAATCCAGCGCCAACAGGCCAGATCCACCATGGCCTGCCAACGCCAGCTCCTGCAGCACAACATGCAGATGGGGGAGTTGGTGAAGGGTTTCCAGGCTGTTGTGGACAGCAACAAGGAGGTGGCAGCAGGGTTAGGCAGGCTGACCACTGCCATCACCCACTCATCTGCCCGACAGGAGGAGCATGAGGTTGCGCGCAGGAGGGATGCCCGGGTGCTCAACCGGGCCATGGCCCGCCTTGCAGCGGCGACCGCACAACTGTGCCATCGCAGCTCCAATCAAGAGTCTGTGCTCAGTCAGCATACGGCTGAGCTGACTAGGGGGATGGCCAGGATCACCACGGCCATGGAGGCCATGATAATATCAAACACCGCCTCCAATCCTGCCCTGGACCTGGGTGATGCTGGAGACAGCAGCAGCCGCAGCAGCCCAGCCAGCGCTGCATCAGAGCCACGGAGGAGCACCAGGCGATCCGCTGATGCTGCTGGGCATTCGGAGGGGGCCGAGGGACACCCCAGTGGGTCTGGAAAGCGGGCCAAAAAATAGCCTGGCAAGGGGGGATGAGCAAACCAGAACCCTGGACTTTATTTGAGTTTACAATCTCCATTTTTTGATGCACATCAGTGCTGTAACTGTGGTGCATCACTATTAAAAATTTATTTTTTGCAACCAACATTTAGCTGTCTTTGCATCTGTACTCAGTCAGAAATAGTTCTCAGTGATCTCCTCACGTCTGTATCTGCCATCACTTGGCGTACACACCCCAGCTGGCTGTGTCAGTGGCACAGCTTCGTCGTCGTCATAGTCCTCGTAGTCAGACAACTCCACCTCAGTGCCCTTCTTGACCGCAAGGTTGTGTAACATTGCACATACAGCTATGATCTTGCAGCAGGTGATGGGGGTATACTGCCTTGCACCTCCACTCTTGTGCAGGCATCTGAATCTACTTTTCCAGATGCCAAAGGTCCGTTCAACAACATTCCTGGTGCGTATGTGGGCCCGGTTATACCTCCTTTGGCTGGGTGTGGAGGGGTTGAGGTAGGGGGTGAGTATGAATGAGCGGAGGGCATATGCACTGTCGCCTGGAAGAGAAAGGGGTCACATTAGACACATGCATACATGTATTACACCTACCTACTATGTGTTATGGGGGTCTGATGATGTGGCTCACCTAGGAGGTATCCTTCTCCAAAATCGCCAGCCATCAGCCGTGCATATATGCCGCTCTGTTGGAATATATAGGAGTCATGGGTACTTCCTGGAAATTTTGCTACCAGGTCTGTGATGGTGCACTTGGCATTGCAGATCACCTGCACGTTGATGGTGTGTGTAGATTTCCGATTGCGGTATATGTATTCGGTGTCCGCTGGTGGGCAAATCGGAATATGCGTGCCATCTATGCAACCGATGATTTGGGGAAATTGTGCCATCTGGTAGAAGTCAGCTTTGGTTTGTAGCAGTTCTGCGTGGGTTGCAGGGAATGAGATGTATTGGTCCATCCTGTCTATCATGGCGTCAAGGAATATGTGGAAGAACCTTGACAGGCTGCTCTGGCTCACCCCTCCTGCTGCTGCTACTCCACTTTGATAGCTGCCAGACGCTACCAGGTGTAGGCTGCATAGCACCTGGACGTGCGCAGGGATGGCGTGTGCCCTTGGGGTGTGGTGGTCCAAGTATGGCTTAAGGTCCCTGATGAGCTCAAGTATGGTGTCAGAGTCCAGCCTGTATCTCTGTAGGATCTCAGCCTCAGTGAGCATGAACAGGGTTATCCTCTGTCTGTAGACCTGTTCATTTCTTAGCCATTCCCTCTGTCCTTCCTGCTGTAGCCGTAGCCGCCTCGCAATGACATAGAAAGCTGCCATCCTGCAAGTTGCAATGCATTTTGGGACTGTTTATATGGGTTGGAGTTGGTTACCACCTGATTGCAATCCATGGTAAATACCGAGGGAATTCTACCGATTTTGAGCCGATTTCGGTGTTTCTGTGCCTCCCTACATCTCCCCAACTGTCGGAATCGGGGAATTTCCCGATCGGAGATTCATACGAATCGGCATGTTTTCCGATTCGGCTCATGTCCGAATCGGTATTTTTTCCGATTCGGTACATGGACCGAATCGGTGATTTTCCGATTCGGTGTCACTAACGAATCGGTTCTTGGACCGAATCGGTGATTTTCCGAATCGGTGTCACTAACGATTCGATAGTAGGACCGAATCGGTGATTTTCCGATTCGGTGTCACTAACGAATCGGTTCTTGGCCCGATTCGGTGATTTTCCGATTCGGTGTCACTAACGAATCGGTACATGTACCGATTCGGTCTTTGTAACCGATTCAGTGTTTTTCCGATTCGTTACATATCCGATTTTCGGTATGTACGTATCGGATTCTTTCCCATTCGGTACTCATTCCGAATCGGTTTTCTATCCGATTCGTTCTGTTTTTGGTTCCCTACATCTCGATGGCTGTTTACCGATCGGTAAGGGCCAAAAATCGGTATTTTCGGCCGATACCGATCGGTAAAGCCCTACCTACATCGGGCCCTAAGTTCTTAGAAAATTTAAAATGCAATATGCATTTCCATTAATTTATATTGTGTATTTCATGAACTAAAATTAAATTTAGGCCTGCTCTTTCTTTCTCTTGCTTGATTTTGTTTGCATACTTGCAATGTGAGTTGAAACTATGTTTCATAGAAAGAGTTCCCATGCACATACCAGAACTAGTCAAAACTATTTTGGTACTTTGGGTACATCTGCTCTGAGAAACTGTCCTCTTCAAAGTGCCTTTGTTAAAGGACCATTGTTTACTTTATTTTTTGAATGGTTCCACAGCTTACGTGATGATCACCACCTTTTCCCGATAAAATGTATCTTCTTTATGCTGCAGGACAATCACCCTATTCGAACTGACCAATGGATTGGGTGGTCTGACCAGATGAGGTGACCCAAGGAGGTGTAACTCCGGAACTTGAGAAGTTAGATTATATATTGGACTGATGATAAGGATGCCTCTCTTTTTTTCCACAAGTCTTTTGCCACCTTTCCCTCTTTTAAAACATTTTTATTTGCATTTTATCATAACTCAACTTTTCAGTCATGTAATCAGCAGTACATATACCTCTACTCCCACTCCCACCCACTCCAAAGTTATAAATCTCTGTCACAATTCGAAACACACTGGTTTAATGTCCACAAATTCAAAGTACAATTATCTCGTATGGTCCCCCCCGAATCTACCCGGAGGTGCTCTCATTGTCGTGTAGCCGGATATTTAAGTCCCCTCCCTCATAACCCCCCCATTCAATCCATGGTAGTGCCGCCACCTGGTCCAGACCCTATGGAATTTTTTCGGGCACCCCCTTGCTTTATAAGTCACTCTCTCGGCTGCCATGTAAAGGTCCAACCCTCTTCTCCATTCCTCTAATCCCGGGGACTCCTGTGACCCCCAGTATTTTGCTATATCTCTTTTTGCTTCTTTTTTTTTGCGTAGTCGCATCTCGCCGCCGGGGTACCGCCCCCTTGGTCGCAATCACGCATGCGCAATGGCAAAGCGGACTTAACATTAGGTAGTCTGGCTATCGTGGCGGCCATATTGGAAGGGAGCGATCGGCGGATTAGAGTGGTTCCCAAGTTGGAGATCAGATACAAACAGCTTCCCTACAAGGGAGTAAAGTAATGCCCATATGGTTATATGCCCAAATGCTTATAGTGCACGGTATGTCTACAGAATGGGTACATCGGAGACTACTAAAACAAGGGGGTATTATAGGGCGGAATCTCATCACGTGCAGGGGTGTAAAATAACGCCCAATTGATGTGTTATCAAAGGGTGGATGTGCCCGACATGTGCAATGGCTGAAAAGGGTAAAACGGGTATTGTTCGACCAGAGTCGTGTTCAAGGGAGGAAACAGATAGCTTGTTGTCAGGGTCAGTTGGATTACATACTCAAGGAGGACAATGGGACAGAGTCGTTTAACCCAAGTGAGTCCAGTTGGAGACGGTGGACCCATCTCTGCTCAATCCTAAACAGTGCTTGTTTGGAAATGGCTGGGTGGGATTCCAAGACCAGCCATGTGAGACTGTCTGCAGAGTGATTGTTTTGGGAATAATGTTAGTACAGTTTGGTATGCGTTTTGGAGCACCTGATGTTGCTTTTGTAAAGTATCCAGCACGTAGATGCTGGATACTTTATCAACGGCTTCCAAACACTGGCTGTTACCAGCTGCTCCGCGTCTTGTTCTAGACGCTGCCCGTGGGGTAGGTGCACCGGTTAGGACCGGATGCCGCCATAGGTAAGGCACACTCTCTATCCTGCACTACCTCCTTCAGCCTCATATTTGGTGAGTCTTGGCTGCTTTATCTCTCGGATTCGCGGGAGTTCGGGTCTCATTTTTAACCCGTCGCGACCATGCCGCGGTATTGTCCGTAGGTCTTTGTGATGGCCAGGTGGGTTTGTGCTTTGTGTGGGGTTGCCTCGCGGCTCCACTTAGCGCTTCCTTGACGCTGTTGTCTTGGGGCGCGATCCGGGTGCTGCGGGCGCTTGGTTCAGCGCACACTTAACCCTAACGCTACTCTATCAGACCTGCCCATACTAAGCCGGGGAGCGTAGGTTAGATCGGGCTACCCTGCCACCCAAAATGAGAGGCAGACTGCCAACCCCCCTTTGCCTGCCCTTGATGGTGGGGAGCTACACGCCCCTGTGCTACCAACGGCCCATTTACCTGCACAAGTAACTACCTTACAACTTTATAATGATTCCCCCCTACCAGGTACCATACCTTTTCAGCCGGTCCCACGGGAGCAGACTGTGAGGTACCTCAGGGAATTGTCTGGGGTAAGCCTTCTCCCAACAATAATCCTTTCCTTCAACGCAGCACTTTTTACCTTTACCTTTATCGTTGTCACCGCTGCATGTTGTGCCATATACAAGTTGGTCATATAAAATCAACAACAACTTGTGTTTGATATATGCACGGTTTTTAATCCTTCACTACAGGGTTTGTGTGTGTGTGCTTGCACTACAGTTGGGTAAATCCTCCACTTCTGAAGACTTCACTGACGCTGCTAAACTTGTGAATTGTTTTCATTTTTACCCTTACACAGGTTTTATTACTGCAGCAGGACCAATTGGCCTGCAATCCGGTATTATCGACAACATAAGGTTGTATACCTCACCATAATTTAGATCCTTCACCATTCATTTTCACTGTGTGGTACTGTTTAACTGAGGTCCTGAAGCATTGCCATCAGGCAAGAAACATGTTGACCATACTTAAGGGTAGTAGCTAATTCTGCTCTGACAGTTCCAGGGCAGCTTACCTCCCCTTACACCCCTTTTAACCAAGGGAGCCAACCACGAGAATAAAGTAGGTTGTGGACTGGCTCACCTTTTTTAACTTCACTTTCCTGTCATGACCACACTCCCCCTGCCCTCTCACACGCATGCACCATATGGCCGGAACAAAAGATCTCCGATAAAGAGCCCCGGTTTCGGGAGCCCGTCAGACATTGCAGCGCCAGTCTGGCGAGGAGCAAAACCCATATGATGAAGCATGACACCTAGCTTGCTGGGTGTGTGAGGGTTTTAGTTCCAACTAGGGGATTCCCCCCTCTTACCAGCACACACACTCCTCTGTTCCGTCACTCTTCCCGGGGAACTCTGTACCCTCTTTTTGTTACTTATATCTCTTTTCGCTACCACCAGTGCCAGTACCAGGAAGGCCAAGAGTGGACGCGGCAGGTCCATGTCATTGGACATGCCCAGCAATGCCAGCTTGGGTTCCTGTTGGAGCTGGACCCCGAAAACCTACCCCAGTTCTGTGAAGATGTGTGTCCAGTAATTTTGTATCATGTCGCAGGTCCATATAATGTGATAAAAGTCTCCACCATCTAGGCGGCATGTAAGGCATTTTGTGTCCCCTGTTTTCCCCATTCTATGGAGTCGCACCCTATCGTAATAGGTTCTGTGAAGCACATTAAATTGAAAAAGGCGTGGCCTAGAATTAATTGCCACCTCTCGGGATGCATTAGTACTATGTCCCAATCTAAGTCATCCATGTCTCCCACCTCCGTTTCCCATGTCTGTCTAAGCTTCGCCAAATCACCTTGCATGTTGTTAGTTAAGGTTTTATATGTGAGAGAGACTGCCTTCCCCTGGATCTGTTCCTGTAAGAGCCGTCCCTCCAGAGGTGCATACTCCGGGATGTCGCTTAGTTGGATATTATGGGCCCGCCAAGCATGTCGCAACTGCGTATATTTAAAGAGTTGTGAGTGATGAAGCCCAAATTCCGTCTTTAGGACCAAAAAGGATTTCAGTTCCCCCTTGGCAATCACGTCCCCTATGGTGGAGATGCCTATGTCATCCCATCTTTGGAAGCCTTGTAGTTTATTTAGCTCTGTTAACCACTTACAGTGCCATATCGGTGTCTGCCGGGTGGGCTTCTTCTCCCCTTTTGCCACCTTTCCACTGAGGATTGCTTCTGCTTTCCTTGGGCTGACCCATACACTGTGTGCTCTGTTCCAGGAATCCTTCCCCATGGGAAAGAGCTTTTGAGCTGATAAGGTTCATGTCCCTTCCCGAACTCTTCCTCTTGAACATTGGTAATTGATGTCCCGAGAGAGATGAATTTGATTATTTTGTACTCCTGGATTTAATGTCTAAGATTGATGCATTTTCTTTTCCTAACTTACTGATAACAATCTATCTATTCTCAAATTCTATTTCTATTTGACTCCCTATATGACTTGTCTCCAATAATTGATGTGCATTCCAATATTGTATCAATGAGGGCTGGGAATTCTAATAGAGAGGTCTCTAGTCAACAGCTTCTAATGTTACTATTTTGCCTCACCTTAACTGAATTATTAGTTTGTATGGTTCTAGTCCGACTGAATTTCTTCAGGACATTTTGTCTAACCATAATAATTCTGTATTTGTACAGCATAGTTTTGAGAGTTATATACATGAATCTATTTACTAGCCTGTAGGTCAATTACCCAATTCGTGCTCTTTACTGGCTAACTGGATTGGACCCCCTATATTTGACCCCTCTCTGCATGGTTCAAGATCCATTGGAATACCAAGTAAATGACTCTGAGGTGTAGTGCCAGAAGATACCAAGACCAAAAGTAAATGGGTACAGTGGCGCTACAGCAGTTATATCTGGTAGTGTGCAGGATGTTTTTTCCGTCAGTAGAAGTTAGGATATAGGGGGGTCCCTGCTGAGATCCCTATTGAAATTCCCTGTTCAAAGATTGCCCCCCAGCCTAAGTTCAAAGCTCATATCCGGTTGTAGAAGACAAAGTGCTGGTATCAACAGAGTAGTGCGACGAAGATGGTTTAAAGTAGTGGTGTATGTATCAATTGGGTTGTGCAGTGCAAATGCTTAAAGCTTAGATTGCAGTATAGTGAGATGGCTGCATGAGATTATGCGGAACTGTTAAAGTTCATGTTTTAGGGATGCGCTTTGTGCAGAAGAGTTGAAGTTGTTATAGGGTCCGTCGTGACCATTAGATCCCGGGATACACGCCTACGGATGGTCTCAGTGTGGCATACGCTGAGTAAGTTGTCTGCTGTGTTTAAAAGGTGTTGTTTGTCATCAGCAGTACCACTAAGAGAAGGGAAATTCTTTTTGGGAGTGAGGGCTACGGTTGTTTCCAGCGCACAAAAAACATATTGCGGGGGCATGGCCAAGATGGCGGCCTGAGAGGACGCGTTCTACAGAGGCTCCTCGTCCTAATCCCCTAACCGTGCTTAAAAGCACACAATCTCGCCATCTAAGCTTCTCACCGACTGCCGGCGGAGAGCGGGATACTGGCTGGGGGCCCAGAAAACACAGCAGGAGCCAAGTGGGGAGGCGCGATCCGAGCGACGGCAGTGGCGGCCGTCCTTGGCCGGAGACGGGACCGCGGCAGCCCGGCCCAAGAGGCGATTGTGGCTGAGCGGCCCCCCGTAGCAGCTGGGCAGCCACACCAACACGGCGAAACTATCCCCTGCCCGCAGAGAGGAGGACGTGTGGCGCGGGGTGGCAACACAGCAGCAGGCCGCCGGAGCGCGGTCCGAGGAGAGGGGCGCTGTGCTGGGCGACGGACGGAGCTACCCGAGACCCCGGCTTGGGCCTAGCCGGCCGAGAAGTAGCGGCCACAGAGGGAGACTGAGGCTGCCGCGCACAGAGGTGAGGAGCGGGACGAGACAGACATAAAGGGCAGCAGCTCGGGGGGCGGACATTCGAGCCCCCAGTGCTACACGGACCGGGGCCGACACCACTGGGGCCCTGCAACGCGCGGCCACGTTCACAGAAGCGGTGCCACGAGGCCCCATCCAGACAGGGCCAAATCCAGAGCAGAGAGAACTCACTCGAGGGGGCCTGCATCGTGGGTGGGCTCGGGGACCGAGGGAGAGTGCTCGGGGGGCAACAGCGAGAGGCTGGCGACACGAGGAGCGGGGCCCGACTGCCGGGGACATTGCCAGAGGCCCAGGATTGGGCCCAATCGGCGGGAGTCAGCCGCCGGGGAGGACGAGTGGCGGCTGGCGAGAAGGCGCAATGCGATGAGGGGAAGGTGCCCTGAGGTTGGAGCTCGGGAGCTACCAGATCGGGCCCCCGGCAGACCGCGGCTCCAGAGGGTGGCACCCGGGCTCCCGGTGTGCCGCTGACCGGGGCCCATGCACTGAGACCCTCTGCGCATAGCCGCACCGTCAAGGGTGGCCTCGTGGGGCGGACCCCGGCCTAGCAGCAGCACCACATCTGCGAGTCCTCCCCCGGGTGGCAGAAAGAAGGCCCTTGAAGACCACTGGCGGGACGTCGAAGAGAAGGGCCCGCAGAACACCAAGGGACAGACCCCAACACCAAGGGTTTCAACGCGGGGGCACGGGTCGGGCCCCCGGAGATCGGTGGCGGCCAGGTGTGGGGAGCGGCAACTGCCCAGCGGGCAGGACGAGATTGACGGCATACCAAGGAGGATAATTGGCCGAAGTGGCCGCAGGATAGCACGGCCAAGGGACCTGGGACGGTGGGCACACGGCACTCACCACAGCGCAGCGCAACCCGCACGCATAGCTCCTCGCCCCCTGATAGACCCGCCATTGATTGTGAACCCACTGGGGAACGCAGCACGACCAAGGGGATGACCGGACTCACAGGGGAATAGAACATGTCCTCCTCTAGTCGCAGAGGGGGCCGCACCATCCCAGAAATGCTGGCCAAAGGATCTTCCAAGACAGACAAAAGCCCGGACAAGCCGGCACAGCCGATTCGGCCTAAAGGAAAGGACAGCGATGAAGGGGAGGCCCCGGCGACTAAGGCATTTATGGAGGCGCTATTCACCTCTCTCAAGGAAGACATTCAAAACCTCAGACAAGACATGGCTGGGGACTACAAGGAACTGCGCCGCGACGTCGACGACCTCGGTGAACGGGTGGCAGCGTCCGAGCTCACTGGGCAGGCTAGAAGCGAAGAGGTAGAACTCTTGCAACAGGAAATCATTAGACTCAATGAGCAACAACTGGATCTACAAACCCACACACAAGACCTTGAGAACCGCTCAAGACGCAACAACATACGGGTCCGCAACGTGCCGTCTAAAGCAGAGAGGGAAGACGTGGCAGCGTATCTGCAAAGTTTATTCCGAGCGGTGCTGGATGAGGGCGAGGACTTTGTGATCCGTATCGACAGAGCCCACCGAGTGGGCCTGGCTCGCTGGGCGCCGGCTCCCCCTTCGGACATCCTGGCCTTCCTGCCCGACTACCCCCTCAAAGAACGCATCCTGAAGGCGGCACGCCTAAAGCAACCTCTTCGATTTCAGGGTCACTCGGTGGAACTATTTCAAGACTTATCAGCAATCACCCTGCAGAAAAGGCGGGCGTTCAAAGTGGCTACCACCTTCCTACGTTACAAGCGGGTCCCGTAATTCATGGGGGCACCCCTTTCGATTGATTTTCAAATGGAACGGGGCCCTGCACCAGCTTATGTCCCTGCAAGACACCTGTGCCTTGCTGGGCATTCCACACGAGGGGGACTCGTCAGAGGACGACCCTGAGGGGCGGTCCTCCGGGGCCCAGTCCGGACCTCCGCGGACGACCAGTGATGGTTGGTAGAAGGTGCGAAGTAGACGTTCCTCCAGGAAAGGCCTCAAACCGAATCCCGAGACTGTGGCAGAGGAACAAGCTGCGGCGATCCAAGAGGTCTCCAAAGACACCAACGCCGACTCATGAGTGGATTGAGGCGAGGGTGTTATCCAGCTAAGTTGCAACACCACGGTGGGGGGCGGGACGGGGGGCCTCGGGCCGCCATTACCACGCTTTCCCTATATTTGACACTCTACCACAGGCCTGGACTGACGTTGTATAGGCCTGGGACAATGTTGATCAGTTGGGGTTTTAAGTTTGGGGATGGGGAGGGAAGAGAGGGGGTGGAGGGTGTGGGATGGGGGATGGAGTTGGGGGGGCTCCGGTGTGTTCAATTCACTCAGGCAGCGAGAACAGGTGTGTGGGGCAGCTTCGGAACGGGACGGCGGAAGAGAGAGATAAGGTACATACCTTCTCATGGCTGACGAGCCTATTCAGATTCTTACCCTAAATGTCAAAGGACTCAATAACCCAATCAAGAGAAGGGCAGTACTCTCCTATCTGGAGAACTCTGGGGCGGCAGTGTGCCTTCTCCAGGAGACGCACTTGTTGGCCAAGGACTGGCACCGCATGAAATCTAGGGCTTTCCCGACTCAGTTTTATTCTTCCACCACGGAGAAGAAGGCAGGGGTAGCCCTTCTTTTCGCTAGACATTTCAAAGGCAGAGTGGGAGACAAAGTGGCAGAAATTAAAGGCAGGCTATTAGCCCACACTGTTTTTATTGGAAACCTGACAATCACAGTGGGGTCAATTTATGCCCCCAACACCAAGCAGGAAACATTTCTTACGGGGGCCCTGAGAACGGAATTGAGGCACATACTAATAGGCGGGGACATAAACCTGGTTATGGACAATGAGAGGGACAGATCAGGTCGAAGGTTCAGCGATTCGGGAGCTCTCTCTACTGAGGGGAAGCACTGGCTCGCCAGTAGGGGGTTCCTGGACACATGGAGGGAGATCCACCACACTGCTCCGGGGTACACCTTTTACTCACATGTGCACCGTACATAAGCCAGAATAGATCACTTCCTCGGCTCTGCGGAACTGGCCCCCATGGTACAAGACATGGAGGTTACCCCAACGGCCCTGTCAGATCATGATGCAGTAGTAATGAGCTTACAGGTCCCGCGTATACACTCCCACAAGGGTAAATGGCGCCTCAGAGAGAATCTGCTTTCCCGCCGAGGGGTCACTCAGCAACTTTCCCAGAGCATCACAGATTATCTAAGCCAGAACGACACAGGGGTGGTGGCCATGACAGCGGTCTGGGGGGCACTCAAGGCGGTCATCAGAGGGGAGCTCATAGCGATCTCGGCTGCGGACAATAGGGAACGGAAGGAACAACGCCAGGAGCTGACAGCACAGGTGCTGGAGTTGGAGAGGGTGCACAGCCGGACAGGGGCCCCTAGGATATGGCACCAGTTAAAGGCTGCCAGAGCGCAACTTGCGAGCCTCGATCTAGAACGGGCAGAATACGCAGCATTGCGCCTCAAACACACGTACTACGTGGGGGGGATAGGACAGGCCGCCTACTGGCCAGTAAACTTAAGGCGAAAATCGTCCGGTCTAAGATCCCAGTCATTCACGAGGACGGTGGGGGGGAGACCCGGAAAGACGATCGCATTGCGGAGGCATTCAGGTCATTCTATGCCAAACTTTACAAGGCTGAACCGGCTCCGGATGCTGGGGCGGGCACAGCATATCTAGACGAAGCTAAGGTAACAGCCCTTAATGATGCAAACGCCCAGGCTCTGGATGCCCCCATAAGACTAGAAGAAGTGATCTCTGCTATTGCACGTCTCAAACTGCTTAAAGCGCTGGGCCAGGACGGCTTCTCCGCAGGCTTATATAAATCCTTCTGCCCCCTCCTAGCCCCCGTACTGACGAAATTGTTCAACTCTTTTCAGGGCCCGGGATCAATCCCGCAAGAGATGCTGGAGGCAGACATTATAGTCCTGCCGAAACCAGGCAAGGACTTGTCCCAGTGGGCGGCATATCGGCCGATCTCACTCCTCAACCTCGACTTAAAGCTCTTCACAGGGATTCTGGCTCCAAGGCTGGGCCCCTGTCTCCCAGGTATAATAGAACCAGACCAGGTGGGCTTTATACCTTCCCGTCAATGTGCAGATAACACCAAGCGCTTGATGCATGTGATTGATAAAGCACACTACAACGGCACGGACGCGGCCCTTCTGTCGGTAGACACCGAAAAAGCGTTCGACCGGGTGGACTGGATCCATCTAGAAAGGACGCTGGCGAGATTTGGTTTAGGAGACAGGTTCAGGGCCTGGGTGGCGAGCTGCTACGCCGCTCCCCAAGCAACGATAAAGGTGAACGGGACGAGCTACATGTCATTTGCCATCCAACGGGGCACGGGGCAGTGCTGCCCGCTCTCGCCACTGCTATTCGCCCTCTATATCGAACCTTTTGCCCAGCGCGTACGAGACAACCAGGCTATCAAGGGCATTACCTTTGGGGGCGAAGAACAAACTATTAGCCTATACGCGGACGACATTCTGGTCGCCGTAGACAACCCGAGGGTCTCGATACCTGCATTTTTAGAGGAGATGGAGCGGTTCGGGAGGGAATTGGGCTTCAAAATGAATGTCGGAAAGTCGGTGATTCTCCCTCTGGGGGGTAACGCCCATCAGGCCAACAGAGGCTCACTACAACTGGGAGGATTTTCCACGCAAATGGCGCTCCCGTATCTAGGAATCGATCTGACGCCCACTACAGCCCAGACAGTCAAACTGAACTACACTAAGCTTCTCACGCGCATCAGAGGAGATATTCTGAGATGGCGACAGCAGCCGCTCTCCTGGCTGGGCCGGGTGGCCGCTGTCAAAATGACCCTGCTGCCAAAAGTACTATACCTCTTTCAGACCATACCTTTCACCCCCCCTATAGGCATGATTAAAAAACTGCAAGACACTATACAGCAGTACATCTGGGCCGGTAAACGTCCTAGGATGCGGCGAGACCTGACAACGCGGGTTCCAGCAGAGGGAGGGCTGGGTGTACCTGACCTGCAGCGATACTTTCACGCGACACAGCTGCAATACCTCTTGGAGTGGTCCAGGCCGACCTCGGAGAAACCCATTACTGGCGCGTCCAGACAGACCGGCATACATCAACAAGTCACCCATCACCAGGACTCTCCTCCAAGTGTGGAACGCGGTGGTGGTAACCAGAGACCTTACGTCATTTCCGTCGCCGATGACGCTCCTATTTGACAACCCAGCGTTCCCACCCGGGATGGCTCCCGGTTCCTTCCCGCAATGGCGACGGACGGAGTGTAACTCAGCCGGACACTTGTTTGATCCACGGGGCTTTATGACACTGGAGGTTATAAGAGAGGGGTACACCATTGATAAGCCGCAAAACTTCCAATATTTTCAGCTACGACACTGGCTCACCCATAAAGATACAATCCCACATGTGGGCCGCTTTCTCAAGCCCTATGAGAAGTGGCTCCTGGCCAAGTCTACAGATAAACGGGCGATTATGGAATTGTACAAGCTGTTGACCCCCACCCCCCCTACCCCCACCCCCACCAGTAAGTAGATCTTCGGGGCAGAGACGTTGGGAACGAGAGTTAGGATGTGCGGACAAGAAATGGCAGGACATCTTCTACCGGGCGCACCACACAGCTTGCAACGTGGCCAGTCGGGAATCGGCGGTCAAGGTGGCATATTATTGGCACTTCACTCCCGAACGGCTGCACCAGAGCAACCCTAGCCGTGATCCCATGTGCTGGATGGGATGTGGGCACATAGGGACCATGCTCCACCTGTTATGGGAATGCCCAGGGGTGCGGGAATACTGGGAGGAGGTCCTCCGTGACATAGACAAGTACTTTGAGACAGAGATTCCCCGCTTCCCCGCGTATGCGATCCTGGGCCTGCCTAACAAGCTCACTTTCCAGCTTAAGTCCATTTGAGGGAGACAAATGGGGCTGGCGATGGGGGCAGCGACACAACATATCCTCTCACTTTGGGGCACTTCTTGGAAGGCAACACACAGGGTGGCTCCACCGGCTATGGTTTGTAATGGGGATGGAGTGGATACAAGCTTCTCCTACACAAACCTCAGACACCTTTAGAGAAACTTGGTCACCTCTGGTCTCCCTGTTGTCCCACGAATTCCACGAGCTTACATGCCCGAAATATCTTAGAGTTCTCAGATTGGTAGATGAGTTCCACAAACCACCTAGAGACGAGAAACAGGAGGTATGAAAAGGGTCCATCCGAACACCATGCACCTGCACAGCGGAACACACCAGAGGGGGTGAGAAGGGGGGCGGGGGGATGTTCAGGGAAGGGGGCAGTTGGGGTTAGGGAGGATTTAGAAGGGAGGGTTGTTACAGGAGCTCCAATATGCATTATTTTGAAGGGTATTGCAATCACCAGCATACATAGACACATGGCATTCATCCCCAGAGATCAGACTCCGGAGGCCAGATCGGACAAGTGGGGTGACAGAAGCTTTTTATGTTGTGATTGTCCAAACGTTGCAATGTTTTGTCTCAATGAAAATAAAAATAAATTTGATCCAAAAAAAACATATTGCATCAGCCTGGGTGAGATCATGCTGGTCGAGGTTTCACTTAAAGTATATGAGTAAATCAATTGGATTTTGTTGTTGGTTAGATTTCTTGTGTGAAAAGATCTAATATTCCTTAAGTGGAGCAGACAGAGTTGTTGAAGTAAGCTTGCATTGTGTGAATTCTTGCTTATACAGAACGCACTTATGGATTGCATAGGAGGGGTAGCCGCTTCAAGGAGTGAGATTGACGGCATTAGGTGCAGCGCTAGTATTGGTCGGTTTATGTAACGCTGCGCTGTAATAGGGTGACCACTTCACTGTGAGCCACACTAGTATTGGTTATAAGGGAAATAAACAAGGAAGTAGAGGAGAATTCCACCAAACATAATTATTTGTAAAGAACAACTTTATTTTGAAGGGAAAAATGACAATTCGGAGTAATGTGAAAAGATCGATGATGGGGAACGCACCTATACCCACTTGGGAGGAGTACCCATACCACCTGAGGGTACACCAGCATTGTATATGACCCAAGAGAGAGGATATCACACATGTATATGGCTTAAAAATTGGATAAAATACAATGAAAATGATAGACCATTAGCTTTCCCACAAAATGGATGATTTAATATCAGAATTCTTGAAAATTTGAGGAGGCAATTATATGAGAATAAACCGTCTCCTAGTCCCATGCAGTTTGATGCACTTAGTGAATGCGAACATATAGCTCATCAAAAAGACAAACAGAAATGACAGGGAAGGTGCAAGAATACTTTGAATCGATATATTAAAGCTAGGTGGGATGCTCAACAGAGGGCTTGGAGAACAGATATAGCTGAAGGAACTAGAATGTATACCGTAATAGTGGCAGAAAAGAAAGGTGGGGGGAAGTATAAGGCAAAGAAAAATCACCTTGAAGAGACAAAAACACTAGATCCGGATTGAGATAGTGATCATGAATTTGATGATGAATTTCTGAATGAGTTGCTACTGAATCGTCCACCACTTTATAATGAAGACCAACCCCAGAGTTTAACAAACTCTTACTCAGAGATACTTCAAGATGCACCTGCTGTGAATATAGATCCAGTTCCACACACCCCTTTCCCACCAGTGGGTGGGAATGCAGAGACACCTGAACAATCAGACCATTTTAAAATGCATCAGATGCTTTGACTGTTCCAGTGACTATAGGTCTTGTTGTTCTCTTTTATCAATCTGGAAATAAAGGAAACAATCTACACATATTGGCTGTTCCAACTGGGATAAATGTTCAATCTTTACTTCTGCAGATGTGAGATTGAGACTGCCTACACAGACTCCTTTAATTCCAACAACAACTGACATTCCTGTGGAGCCAGCACTGGTTTGAGTTTAGGTTCCAGTCGATTAAATTCTTCCAGTGGAAGAGCAGGACAGACCAAAACGTTTTATGTACCTGAGAATGGTATGGTGACTTCACCAAGGGTAACTCAGAATACCACAGGAAACATTTTTCCCACATGAATGCCAGATTCTGATGTGTCCCTTCTCCACTCCACACTTATTTCAAGAATGAAAAGTCAGGATGAGGATTTGGTAGGGGATGCAGCAGAAGGACAAAGTGGTCCTACTTCTCAAGAAATTGATGATTGGCACAAGGGTATAGCTACTCCTGCAACTGACACAGGTGTGGGAGTTAAGGAAACAAATGCTTTGGGGGCGAAAAAAGATAAGTCCATTGATGTTGTCAGACTTAAGGTGGAATTAAAGAAAATGATTAGAGAAACCATAAGCCCTGCTAGGATAGTCGGGTTCCAAGATGATGAATTGCTGTTCGTCTGAAAAGATATTACAAGATGCACCCGAAACACACATGAAAAGTTATCTGAATTGACACAAAAATATGGAGTGGATGTACAATGATCAAAAATATTGCAAAAATCATATAGAAAAAACTTTAGTGACAAGGACCTCGAACACATGAGACCTTCAGGATTGAGGTTACAGATTAAAAGAGTTACTGGCTACTCTCAGGAAATGGGGAGAGCTAAATAAATGGGAAGGTTGAGGGTCAAAAAGAAGGAAATAAAGAGAGTCACTATGCAAATGTTCCCGGTTACCAAGGATGATGTTAGCGAAGGCGTGAGGATGCTTCCCATGAGAGAGGTGCCAGGAGGGGGGTATGTGCATGTCCCTTGGACCAGACCAGACATATTGGGGCCGATTAGGATGGAGGATTTTCCGCCTCCTCCGGGCCGGCGGAAGCCACCTCCGGCCCGGAGGAGGCGGAAAATCCATTGCGGGCTCACCAAAGACCCACCGCCACATTACGATGGCTGGTGGGTCTTGGTTTCTGTCCGCTGCTTTTCCGCCGCGGTCGGATTACAACCGCGGCGGAAAAGCTCTCATTTGGCTGGCAGTGTCTATCAGACACCGCCGGCCAAATTAGGAAGCATTTGAAAACATGCTTTTCCGTTGCGGGCCCCCAGGGTGTTGGTGGGTGGGGGGTGCACATGGGGGGTACCTATGGTACCCCCCAGCATTTACATGCACAATGCGGCAGGCACCGCACGGTGCCTGCCGCTTTGTGCATGTAAATGTTACACATGCACTTTTAACATTGCGGCGGGTGCTGCTTGAAGCAGCACCCGCCGCAATGTTAAATATCCAGGATGTGACCGCCAGGGTGGCGGTCACATCCTAATCGCACATGAGGGAACGCCGCAGCCCATGCGGACGTTCCCTCATACTCTGGGGTCGCGGACGGACTCAAGTCCATCCGCGATCCTAATCGACCCCTTAGTCTTTTAAAAAAAAAATCCAGAAATTGAGAGAAAACCTTGTGGAATGGTAAAAACACGTTGAGCGGTTTGTGAAGGTTTCAATGGTCTTGCTGAAGGATTCAGCATTATTTGATATTGTGCTCCAGAGTGATTTGTGGGCAGAGTGTAAAATTGCTGTTGAACCAGCAAGGAATGCTCGTACAGGTGATGAAGAAATTTAACCAAGCCATATTTGAAAGGAAAAATTTCCCCCTAAAGAGATTGAATGGGTATAGATTGACAGGACAGCCCAAGAGCTGAAAGAAACAGTTATTGCTAGCCTTGAAAGGCTTTTGCAGGCATTTACTCAGTATAGTGGGATGGAGAATGTGTCTGAAAAGGATATGGAACAATGGAAGTGGTGGCCTGCACACCGTTATAGTCCATATTTAGTCCATAAAGTCTTTATTCATCCTTGCCGATCTGCGTGCAAAACTGGGATTTGCCTTGCCCTCAAAGCACATTCATTACGAAAAAGCCAAGTGGGGAGCGCTTCAACAACGCTCCACTCCCAGACGCACAGCATATTTGTGGATATCGAATCCAACCAATTTATCATCTTTTAACACGTTTAGTATGTTTGTCCTTTTTTCACCATAATATTACCATTCTGTTTCTTTTTTTCGAAATTTATTCACATGTTAAACAAATTGTATTTAGGAAACTTCGCGTATTCACATGTGCCCATCCAGGCCTCCTTGGAAATACGATCCCATACAAACAAGTGTTCAAAGCAGCGAATCTTTATTTCAACCCAATGCATTTCGGGCTATTTATAGCCCTTCGTCGGGGGTAACTGAAAGTCAATGATAACAGAACATTGCATTAATTTATGTATAGTTTCTTCATTACAATTAAAATCCTCTTGATTTAAACACCTTAATTTAAACACATATGACATTTAGCATATAATAAAACAATTCCCATTTCCTAGATTAAATTATCCGATGTATATCTAATGTTCGTCCCCTTGCGTCTAAATATATAGTTTTCATAAAAACAATGAAACTGTCAAGTGCATCTATATCAGTTCAATTTTTACTTCTATCAATCATTCGAGAAAAACTTCCATTCGGCAGTTGAAGCCGCGTTATTTTCACATTTATTGTCCCGACTCTCACTAAACCCAGCTTGCGTGTTCCTAGATTGTTGACTATACCTAAATGCTATGTTTAAGTCTCTCTACTTGCGGGCATGTCTCGCTCACTTGTATTTCCCTTCAATCGGGCGTCTATCAAAGGTCATTTCATTCTCGCACGATAACCAAACATTTCAATGTTACGAATTTCAACAAGACTCTGTGCGTACCTACTTTAAACATCGCCTTATTCTTTTTACTCAGCATTAACATCTGGTTCTTCTTTGTCCAGTGTAACCGTCCTGCTGAACCCACCCGATATAAACTACGTGGACTCCACCCACCTCACGTGCAAAAACCTCCCAGAGTCTCTGGTGTTCATCTCGTTACTACAGTGCCCATACTGCACCTCTTTCTTCCACCTGACCACTGTGCGTCTGGGAGTGGAGCGGTGTTGAAGCACTCCCCACTTGGCTTTTTCGTAATGAATGTGCTTTGAGGGCAAGGCAAATCCCAGTTTTGCACGCAGATCGGCAAGGATGAATAAAGACTTTATGGACTAAATATGTACTATAACGGTGTGCAGGCCACCACTTCCATTGTTTAAAATTGATTGCCCCACGCTGGTTGTGCACCCGAGGAAATAACAAGTTTAAAAAGACAAACATTTGTTTTGATGAAAGTTTCCACATATTACGATAACAGAAAGTTGTAAGCAGCCTTGGATGAAGGAGATAACATGAAAGGATATAATGATTTTTTTATAAAAAGCAGAAATTCATGATATAGCATGCATATGTTAAACAAGATGTATGTTCGTCCTTTGTGAGCAGTGGTCAGGTGGAAGAAAGAGGTGCAGTATGGGCACTGTAGTAACAAGATGAACGCCAGAGACTCTGGGAGGTTTTTGCACGTGAGGTGGGTGGAGTCCACGTAGTTAAAATCGGGTGGGTTCAGCAGGACGGTTACACTGGACAAAGAAGAACCAGAAGTTAATGCTGAGTAAAAAGAATAAGGCGATATTTAAAGTAGGTACGCACGGAGTCTTGTTGAAATTCGTAACATTGAAATGTTTGGTTATCGTGCGAGAATGAAATGACCGTTGATAGACGCCCGATTGAAGGGAAATACAAGTGAGCGAGACATGCCCGCAAGTAGAGAGACTTAAACATAGCATTTAGGTATAGTCAACAATCTAGGAACACGCAAGCTGGGTTTAGTGAGAGTCGGGACAATAAATGTGAAAATAACGCGGCTTCAACTGCCGAATGGAAGTTTTTCTCGAATGATTGATAGAAGTAAAAATTGAACTGATATAGATGCACTTGACAGTTTCATTGTTTTTATGAAAACTATATATTTAGACGCAAGGGGACGAACATTAGATATACATCGGATAATTAAATCTAGGAAATGGGACTTGTTTTATTATATGCTAAATGTTATATGTGTTTAAATTAAGGTGTTTAAATCAAGAGGATTTTAATTGTAATAAAGAAACTATACATATATTAATGCAATGTTCTGTTATCATTGACTTTCAGTTACCCCCGATGAAGGGCTATAAATAGCCCGAAATGCATTGGGTTGAAATAAAGATTCGCTGCTTTGAACACTTGTTTGTATGGGATCGTATTTACAAGGAGGCCTGGATGGGCACATGTGAATTCGCGAAGTTTCCTAAATACAATTTGTTTAACATGTGGATAAATTTCGAAAAAGAATGGCAATATTATGGTGAAAAAAGGACAAACATACTAAAGGTGTTAAAGGATGATAAATTGGTTGGATTCGATATCCACAAATATGCTGTGCGTCTGGGAGTGGAGCGTTGTTGAAGCGCTCCCCACTTGGCTTTTTTGAAAAGGATATGGAACATTTTGTTTATCTGTTTGTGTACGAATTGAGACCTGAGATTAGCAGCATTCTTCAACAGCATTTAATTTGTTGGCAAGTATCTCCACAGATAAAATACTTTGTTATGCAAAATATTATGGGGACAAAATTGATTCAAAACACAAGAAGCTCAAAGAGAAGTTGATGATTTCTCAAATGAAAGCGGCTCAGAAAGACGGGGTGAACCAGGTGTTGATCTCATGTTCATTGTGCAGGGAGGTTATCAGCCACCCAAGAGGGTGCGAGGAGTGAGCGGAAGACAACAGCAGGGTATGCAGCCTCAAGGTAGAGGTCACGTGTTCCTTTTGAAAAGGACCCATCAATGTCATGTTACGTTAAGCTAGGGCATTGTATGCTCGAATGCCGATTTAATCCGATTAATCAAGGAAATGGGGGAGAGATACAGAATCTTGGTAATGCACAACACAATCACAGGTAGATGGCATAGTGCAGACTCAACAGGTTCACAGAAAAAGAAATGACATTCAAAATGTACCCCAACCTCTGATGCCGCAAATGAATTGTCAGGTCCAGAAATACAATTTAAATAAGGGATTTCATACAGATGCAGGATCTAATGCAAATCAGAATGTTTTTCAGCAATAGTCTTTGATCCAACTAGATGACACAGAATCAGGCGAGTCACAATGACAGTGCCTGAGAGCGGAGGAGGAATGCATGCTTGGTGCATTCTTAGAGGTAGACCAAAGTGGTCCCTATGTGGATGGCAAGTTGAATGTGACTCCAATCTAATTTCTTGCCGACACTGGTGAAACCCGTTAACAGCGGAAGTTCCGAACTTAACCTTTCAGGAGAAAGAATCCAAGTTGTTGGAGTCGCTAACCGACAGATGTCAAACCCAGTGATAGAACCTGTACCTGTGAAAATTAGCTCTTTTGAGGATCCACACAAATTTGTTGTGTGTGATTCAAGTCCAGTAAACTTATTGGGACAAGACCTGTTGTGTAAACTCAATTGCTCAACCTATTGCACCCCGAAGGGAATTGAGTTTCACATTTTGGACATTTTGGACTTCCGACTTCTTTTGAGTCAGACAGAGGAACACACTTTAACTATGAGGTTCTAAAGATGTTATGTGCAGCATTACAATTTGATCAGAAGCTCCATTGTGCTTATTGTCCAGAAGCCTCTGGAATTGTTGAGCACATAAACGGAACCCTGAAATCCAGATTTGCAAAAAAGTGTGTGCTTCAACTTCTCTGAGATGGCCTGATGCATTGCCTCTAGTGTTGATGAGTTTGAGAAGTAACCTAGACAGAAAAACAGGACTACATCCTCACAAAATTATTTCTGGGGAGGGCTAGCCTGCAGTTCCAGCCAATGCATTGGTTACTATTACAGATGATTTGGTGCTCGATTATCGTAAAGGACTGGCTGATGTGGTACGTTCTGTGTCTCAGCAGGTTGGGGAAGCTGCTACTTTGCCTCAACAGGAGCAGTGTCACAACCTTAGTCCAGGCCACTGGGTTCTGGTGAAAAAACACTTGTGCAAGTCATGCTTGGAACCTCGCTGGCGTGGATCCTGGTGATCCTGATAACGACAACTGCTATTATGTGTGGTGGTCTTGCCAAATTGGGTGCATGCCACCCATATTCGGAGAGTCCCATGTCCTCTTTACGTTACCTTCCTGTTTCTAATGTGCGGATGGTTACAAAGAGATAGCCTTCTCAGGTTAGGCAAACTTTAGAGAGGGCTCCAGCTACTGGGACTCCGTGCACTGGATCTGAGGGAGATCCAAGAGAGTCAGCTCTTGTAGGCACCGAAGAGTCACAGGAGAAAGAACTGACTAGGTGTAATTTTGAGTTCGCAGAAGGGAACAGCGCAACTGAAACGCAAGTAGCAGAGACTGTTGGCCCAGAATACAAGATAGACTGAGATGCATTCTAACAGAAAAAAGAGTGCCAATAACAACTGCAGAGGCCACTAGGCAGTCAGAGTAAATCGACAGTGAGCAGTGGTGTAACACAGGCCCCGCAGCCCTGTGGTTGGGTGGGGGGCCCAAGCTCCAGGAGGCCCCCTCAGCACATTACTTTGACTGGAGAGCTGATTGAGTCCGGAGGGGGCCCTTACACGTGCCTTGCAGGGTGGCCGCCTTAAGTTTAGTTACACCAGTGACAGTGAGGAGGAAGGACCATCAGTGAAAAGGTCCAAAAGAGCAAGAATACCAAGTCAAAAATACACTGCACCTGAATGGACTTATCTGGATTAAACGACTGGGAAAAAACATTTCTCACATTTTGCTTCAACAATGCGCACTTGCATGAGTCACAGGGAGGCAATTTTGGGTTCCAGATGAAAGTATCTTGAAGATGATTTACCGATAAAAGAACTGAGTCATTTTGTGCTGGAGAAATGTTCAACTTTCGAGAACTGTGCAATTGCTAAATAACCTTCATAAATACACTAAAGAAAGCGTGTACTGTGCTGTGGAATACAGAGCTGAATTCTTTAAACGAACAATCTTCCAGAAACTTACTTCGCCTGCTAGCGCTATTATTATCTAATCATAATTTATTAAAAGTCACTGGTCTGATTCCGGAGAAGTAATGGATCCTAATTCGGTATCACGAAACATAAATGTATATGTGCTTGTATACTTGCTATATTTTCTGTTTTTCTTGTAGCATTGCTTATAGTTTTGAATTCGCCCCATCATATGCACACAAGCAAGTCTGAGCCTACTTCTGTGCCTAAAAATAGTTTAGCAAACCATAACAAATTAAGTAAATCAGATGACAAGATATTACAAGGAGATCAGTCCATTGGTGATTTTTCAACAAACATGTTTACAAAATTGTTATATGAATACGTCGACACCATGGGCGCTAGAGACAGTCATGTGTGCTTACAGGTACTTACATCTGTTTCTGAGATGCCCTTCCATCACCCACCCATAACATATGGTATTTCTTGTAGTGCGTTAACAAGCTTATTTTCTGGCAAGGGACAATTTCAGTACTATTATTCTAACTATGATTTAATATTTTCTGAAGTGCCTGTATGAAAACATTTTAACCCTGTGCCTGATACTCAAACAGCTGAAATGATAGGAGAATTATTTAAGCCTACACAAAGTTTAGACACAGCTTATGCACACTGACACACTCTAACATAACGCAGAAAAGGAATCTGTAGAAGCAATATAGGGTAGACTGAGAGAGATCATGGCTAAAGCTGCCAATCATTGTAGGATATCACCATGGGCACTTAGGGAACTGTGGGCCAGATGTAGGTAAATCTGATTTACCGACTTTTAAATACCGAGTCATACCGATTCGGTATTTAAAAGTCGGTAAATTGGAAGGAGGCAGATGTAGGTAAAAAATTACCGAATCTGTAAGAGTCGGTATTTACAGATTCTGTAAATACCGAATCTGTATTTCCCATTGATTCCTATGGGCCTTGAAGCCCATAGAAATCAATGTGAAATACAGATTCGGTATTTACAGAATCTGTAAATACCGAATCCTGCAAGGGTGCAGGGGGTGTCACTTTGACACCCTCTAGCACCCCAATTCTGGACTTGTGTGCAATGTGGCACACAGAGATGCTCTAGGGGCATGTCTGTGTGTCACATTGCACAGGTGTGCATGCACAGGTGTGCATGCACACCTGAATTCGGTATTTTACCACCCAATAGGATTGGGTGGTAAAATACCGATTTTAAGGGGCCTGTGGCACTCTTAGGAGTGCCACCTACATGTGGTTTTTCCGATTCGGTAAATATACCGATTCGGTATTTTACAGATTCTGTAAATTTACTGATTCGGTAACTTTACAGAATCGGTAAAATATAGGCCCCCTACATCTGGAAACCCTAATACCGGTCGGTAACGGCCGAATTCGGCCGTTACTGACCGGTATTAGGGCTCCTACATCTGGCCCTAGATCTCAAAGCCATCGGAAACCAAGCTGCTATTGCTCTAGGTTGGCTACACAAAGGAAAGCTATGTATATTAAACCGTAAAACTGAAGCCAATACTAATTTTGTTAGTTCCAGCAAATGTGACCACACATTATAAGTTTTGAAAATTTGGGGAATGTTTCTTGGAGGCGTTGAACATGTATTCCTGGGGTTTATTACATCTGTGGGGAAAATGCCTATTATCGGCTGCTCAAAAATGGTTTAGATCCTGTCACGTGGATAGTTTTTCCAAAAATCTATCATGTGGGTCAATCTGATGGGACCAATGGAGACGTGCAAATGCAGGAAAGATAGAAGGCAATATTTTTAGAATCCCTGTTACCATATGTTGTGGTGATACTGAATTCTCACAAAATACGAAAACTGTCAACAGTGGTAGATAAGCTATCTACCGATATGCTGAAGGCTTCTTAGCAATACATACTGAAATAACTGCCATAAGATCTATGGTTCTTAAAAATCGTCTTGCTTTAAACGTCCTTTTTGCAAAAGAAGGCAGAACCTGTTGAATGCTGAAGGTGCAACATTGTTGCACGTATATATCAGACAAAAGTAAAGAGTTCAAGGGTTACATTCAAAATATTACACACCTTGGAAAAGACCAGAAAGATTTAAAACCTGATGGTGCTTGGGAGTCAATTGGGGAAAGGATTTTTTCTTCTATAGGTAGATGTTTTACATATCTGGGAAGTGGATTGTTTGGATACATTTTGAAGACCATCTTGACAATTGCATTATGTGCAGTGACATTGGTAGTCATCTTTAAAGTTTAAAGACAATTAAAGACTAAGAAGGAACCTATAGGAATACAAAGGAAAAGAGCTGAAATTGAACTGGAAGACAGACAATGTAGTTATTACGATGAGATGAAGGCTTTGGAAAACTCTGGACTAAATATTAACAGAACCGTAATGCGGACACCAGAAAATAATTTTTGTGATGGCTTAATTCGCCCTTACTTGACACATAAAACCGATCTGGACACCTTTTGAGAACGAAATTACAAATCTGCACAGCTTGTGTACATTACACATTGAGGAATTGTGAGAAATAGATCACAAAGAGACTTAGTTACTGCATCGTAAAAGCATGCAGAAGAGTGTAGACTAGATGGAAATACTTGTTTGAATAACACTGGTTTGTGTTTACTAAATTGCAATAGTGTATTCTTTAACGTTCTTTAACATGGAATAGAAATGTGAATGTGATGACTCATGTATTATTGAGGTTTAATTAACCATATCCCCTTAACTAATGATGTTTGTGGAGAATTAACACACTAAATGTAAATTTGATAACACTAGGGACGTTTATTGGAGAGTTTTATTTTTAACACTATCTTTGCTCCTGCTAAAGTGTGCACCAACCAAGAAAAGAGAAATGGTGCTGAACGTTTATGCTAATTTAAATTTCACTGAAACTTTAAGAGAATGATCTTCATACATGTACTAATGAGACTCACTAAAAACAATGTAATTACTTCATATTCTGAAATAATTTTACACGTTATTCGTTTTGAAATGTAGTAATGTGCCATAGTTACACATGCTAACTGCAATGAGAATAAATTGCTTTATAAGTGACATAAATTGAAGAAAAGAATGTAAGGTCTTTTAGAATGTAATATGTATTTCCATGAATTCATATTGCGCATTTCATGAACTAAAAATCAATCTAGGCCTTACTTTTCTTTTTCTTGCTTGATTCTGTTCTCAAGAGAGGGCTGAACATAATGCAGAGTCAGTTGAGGTTCCAGCATGGCAAACCCAGCAGTTATTCAATCTCTAAATGAGGCGGTGGAACTGAAAGTTTGGTGAAGCAGAAGAGCTGAGAATGTGCATAGATTCCCCTGAAAAACTCTACCTAACCCAGTTTATTCTCTGTTTCACTGCAGCTATATCAAGTGACGATGGCACAGGAAGCACCAGGCCCACATAAGTCTACCACCCCATTTTACAGTGTTCATTCACACCACTAAGGGGAAGCTCTGGCTATTCTGCTTTCATGAAGGCATTATGGTTCCAGAGGATACATTGGGGGAGAGGTTCACAAAATCGTTCTAACATGACATCGGGTGAGGATAGCATGATTGAGACTATGCTAAAAGTGCATTTTAAAATCCAAATAAACAAACTGAAATGTTCCTGCTCTGACCAGTTTGGCAGGAACAGGGTGACAACCTTTGCTTATAATGTACAATGGAAAAGTAAGGCTGTCATAAGCCCTAGTGAAAGCAGGGAAATGGGTCTTCGATGCCCAGTGTGGAAGGTAAAAGACAGTTATACGTGAGGGCCACTAACACCTCTGGACACCAGTGCACTGCATCTACATACACCAATAACAGCTATCTATGCGTACACCGACAGGATGCACTTTTGCACAGTGAATCATTCTCAACCGGAACTAGAACACAGATGCTCCAAGCATCTGTGGGAAAATGGTCTCAGAATTAATGAGAGGGAGAGGCCACATTCTTTATGTGAGCTACAGCTGAGCACCCAAAAAAACCAAACCAATCAATTTTCAGCCTAATAAACAGGTTTACGGCTCAAACGCCTTGCTCTCCTCTTAGACAGCTGCCTGTGATACAAATGCAATAACCCCAAAACAACATTACAGCTGATGAAGCAGAGAAACTGCTAAACCCCTTACTTGACACATAAAACCGATCTTGACACCTTTTGAGAGAGAAATGACAAACGTGCACTACTTCTGTGCATTACAGGTTGAATCATAAAGAGACGTAGTTATTGCATCGTAGAAGCATGCAGAAAAGTGTACACTAGATGGAAATACTCATTTGAATAACATAGGTCCGTGTTTACTAAATTGCAATAGTTTATTCTTTAACATGGAATAGAGGTTTAATTAACCATTTCCCTTTAAATAATGATGTTTGCGAAGAATTAACAAACTAAATGTAAATTAGATAACACTAGGAACGTTTATTGAAGAGTTTTGTTTTTAACACTATCTTTGCTCATGTTAAAGTGTGCACCAACCAAGAATAGAGAAATGGTGCTGCACATTTATGCTAATTCCAATTTCACGGAATCTTTCAGAGAATGATCTTCATACATGTACAAATGAGAATCACTAGAAACGATTTAATTACTTCATATTTTGAAATCATTTTACACGTTGGTACTTGTGAACTGTAGTAATGTGCCATATTACACGTGCCAATTGCAATGAGACTAAATTGCTTTATAAGGTACATAAATTGAAGAAAAGAATATAAGAAATTTCCATTCATTTACATTGTGTATTTCATAAACAAAAATTTAATTAAGGCTACATTTTCTTTCTCTTGCTTGATTCTGTTCACATACTTGCAATGTGGGATGAAACTATGTTTCATACAAAGAGTTCCCATGCACATACCAGGACTATTCGCAACTCTTTTGTTAGTTTGGGAACACTGCCGTGTGAAACTGTCCTCCTCAACTCACTCATGTGCCTTTGCTAACGTGATGATCACCACCTTTTTCCGATAAAATGTGTCTTCTCTATGCTGCATGACAATCATCCAACAATTTTCATCCGATCCCCAGCATCATGTCTTTAGCTAAATTGCTTGAGAAATGTGTTCACACTCAGCTTTGCAACCTCATCGAGAAATGTCAGCTCCTTGAACTCTACCAGTTGGGCTTTAGATCAGGGCACAGTACAGAAACAGCGAACTCACATTGTTGATGACGCCTTGAGATCTCTTGACCAAGATGTTCCTTGTCTTCTGATCCTTCTTGACTTGTCCTCTGCGTTTGACACTATCAAACATGATAACCTGATTGCTCTTCTTCAACATAGAATGGGGCTATCTGGCCTGTCTTAAATTGGCTGCCTCTTTCCTACAAAACCGGACCCAAAGATTCAAAGTCAACCAATTGCTTGCTGCTAGTACCCCGGTCACTATTGGCGTACCTCAAGGTTCGGCACTCTCATCCACGCTTTTCAACCTCTTCATGGAACCTCTATCTGTTATTCTGAACTGCATTAGCATTCAATACCATATGTACGAGGATGACACAACTTTATTTGAAGATTTCCTCTCAAGGTGACATAAAAACTCTTAATGGTGCGCTTCAAAGCACTCAACAATGGTTAACGCATAATCAAAACAGAATTTCTCCTAATAACCCCCAGTAACCACTCAGCACCTATGCAAAACTGGATCGAACAACTTTCCGCATTCAACTGCACCCCTCATTATTGTTGACTCTGCTAGCTCTTTAGGTGACACTCTGGACAAATACCTAAATATGCAAGCACACATCAGTGCCACCATTAGGAGTGCCAATCATCAGCTTAACACTCTTAGGAAAGTCAAGTCTTTCTTACGTCCTGACGACATCCAGTCAGCAGTCCAATCCCTGCTTATCTCACAACTGGAATATGGTTTGGTGACCCTAGCTGGGCTTCCCAAGGCTAGGTTAGCGCAGCTAAGAGCTACTTTGAACGGTGTACACTCAAAATATTGAGTTTTAAATATCGAATTGCATTAATATTGAATAAAAAATATAGAATGGACACAATATCGAATGGACAGAATATAGACTACAAAAATATAGAATAGAATAGCAGTAATATCGAATTCAAAATATAGAATGGACAAAATATCGAATGGACAGAATATAGACAACAAAAATATTGAATGGACAATATAGACAATAAAAATATCAAATTTGAGGTAAGTAAGTTAATATCAATTTTGCAATAATATCCAATTTTTTAAAGTGTTTTTTATGTTAGTATATGTGTGAAAAGTGTATATTTAATTAATAATTTATTTTAATTAAATAATTTTATGGTATTTAATTTTTGCGTAATATAATTCTGTAGCGGGTTGTGGGTTTAAAGGGGAATAGGGTGGGAAGTAATTTAATTATAATTAATTATGTTAATTTATTTATTGGTATTTATTTTTAATTAATTGTTAATTAAAATATAATTGTCATTAATTTTAATTAATTGTTTAATTGACAATTATGTTAATTTTATTAATTTATTTTCTGTAGCGGGTTGTGGGTTTATAGGGGAATAGGGTGGGAAGTAATTTAATTATAATTAATTATTTTTTTTAATTTATTTATTGGTATTTACTTTTAATTAATTGTTATTTACATTTTTAATTGGTAATTAATTTGTTTTTAATTAATTGCTAATTATTTTTCAATTGGTAATTAATTAATTGTAAATTGGTAATTAATTTGTATTAATAGGTAATGATTTTTATTAAATATTTTTTTAGTAATTTTAATTGATTAATTATTGTATTATATTAAATTGGTATTTATTTTTAATTAATTTGTAATTGGTATTAATATTTTTTTTTCTTAATATATGAAGTATTTACTTTCCCTACTGTTGCACTCACTGGAGTGGGAATAGTAAATGTAACCCCTACGCTATCCAACGTTTTCCCTACTGTTGAACTCTCTGGAGTGGGAATAGTAATTTTTACCACTACGCTATCCAACGCTTTCCCTACTGTTGGATTCTCTGGAGTGGGAATAGTAATTTTTACCCCTACGCTATCTACGGAAGAGAACTTTTGAGATGATAAGGTTCATGTCATTTTCCTGAACTCATCCTCTTGAGCATTGGTAATTGATAGACTGAATGAGATTCATTTGGTTATTTTGTACTCCTAGATTTTAAGATTGATGCATTTACTTTTCTTAACTTACTTATAAAAATATAACTATTCTCAAATTCAGTTTCAGTCTCTCTATGACTTGTCTCCAATAATTGATTATGCATTCAAATAAAGTACCAATGAGGGATGGGAATTCTAATAGAGAGGTCTCTAGTCAACAGAGTCTAATGTTACTATTTTGCCTTGCCTTAACTGAATTATTGGTTGATATGGTTCTAGTCCGACTTAATTTCTTCAGGAGATTTGATCTAGCCATAATAATTCTGTATTTATACAGCATAGATTTCAGAGTTATATACATGAATCTAATTACTAGCCAGTAGGTCAGTTACACAATTCCTGGTCCTTATTGGATAACTGGATTAGATCCCTATATCCGACCCCTCTCTGCACTGTTCAAGATCCATCGGAGGACCAAGTAAATTACTCTGAGGTGTAGTGGCAGAAGATACCAAGACCAAAAGTAAATTAGCCCAGTGGTGCTACAGCACAGCTAAGAAATAAATTAGTTTGTAAGTCCAAACCAATTTAGTTAAGCTACAAATACAATTCAATTAACTCCAAACTGAAGAAAATCCGATGGAGCAATCAGGAGTTAATAAAAACAAAAAAATGTCATTAAGAAACAAGAAATACCTTCATAGACTACCCTAGCAAACCCAGCCACTGAAACCGCAACAATGACCAAGACCTTGTGATGGGCGACCCCCCCCCAAAATTGACATACCTGCATAGACCGAGGCTGATTTAGGCAAGTATAACCCTAGAAGATTCTCTATACACCGCTAACGTAACCCTTGAACCCATATCTGTAAATGTACATGTATTTATATAGCGCAAATCACCGACCCGGTATCCAAGCGCCTGCTTAGGGAACCCGTCCTGGTATTCCCCTGTGAGATAACCCCGGCAGGGTATCCACAAGGTGAAAGCCAGGCATCCCACCACAAGGGGCTGTTGTGGAGATTAAGCAAGCTATTGCCCAGAGTCGCAGAGTGTGAACCCATGAATCGAGTAGGCACCGGAGCGAGAATTGTCGAGTCCGTGGACATTTTTGGACTCAAGACCCGCCGAGCCGGGAATTGAACCCTGGTCCCGGGCTGACCTCTGCTTCCAGGTCTGCCTCCTCTAACCAGTGAGCCACACTTCTCCATATATTACCTAGATAAGAACATTAGACAAGAACCTGTTTGTGTGACTGTTTTGTTTCAAAAGAACCTAAATGTTACGATCCCCTTGTATACAAACTACCTACACATTTATATTTAATTATACAAGTTCGACATCCCATATATGCCATGTACCTTATAAACAATAAAGAGAGATTTAAAAAAAAGAAGCAGCGGAACCTGTAGAATCAATGTAACTAAATGGACCATGTTGACAGCGACTTAGGCAGTCTCTACGGTCAACCCAAAAAAAGCATTGTTGGATACAATTTGTTAGCTCGCAGAACTAAGACATAGGCAATTGTTTAGCATACACGTGATAGAAGAAGGCTGGAAATTTTATATTGGTGGTTCATACCGGTCTAAAGTTATACCTATGGGGGGCATGGCCAAGATGGCAGCGGAGTGAGACGTCTTTCTCGGTCCCTCCGTCGCCGATTTCCCTAAAGCTTTATTTGCAGCCTTGCAGAGGTCCCTGCCCGCGCCCGGAGGCGGCTACGGGACACCCGGACACTGCCTGGAAGGTGCTGGCAAAGTTTGGCGGCAGTGGGTCCACTGGGCCGGGCGCGGTACTTCACCGCCGCGTGACCGGGAGCATCCGACCTCTCCGCCGGCGTGCCATTACTGGGGGCCCCGGCGCCGAGGCCTAGCAACGTGGCACCTCGCGCCGAAAGCCATTACTGACGCGTCCCGCACCACCAGCTGGCGGGCTGCAGAAGAGGCCTCAGATCGCGCTATTCCCGCCCCGGGGCCCAGGAACGATTCGGCTGTGCGGGGGCTCGGCCTGGCGCCGGGCGGCAAGGACTGGGCCTCGGTGTGCGTCCATCCGCATGAGGAGCGGTGGCGGTGTCCAGGGTGGCTCCCGCGCTACCCCCCGTAACACCAGCGATCGGCAGCACTGGGGACAGGCCTTGCGGGGCCTGCAGCACACTATCTGCCCCGGAGACCCTCGGGAGGTGCGGAAGCGGTTGACCTTGAGGCGGCGGCCCAGCTGTGAGTAACCTTCGCGGCCGCGGCCTACAGCGGCCTTCTGCATTACTGCGCGGGGTCTTCCCCCCACCCCTGACCGGACTTGCAGTAGAGCAGTGAAGACCGCGGGCATAGCAGGCGGATCGGAGGTACGGCTGTGCTCCCCCTTGGGCCTGCACTCGGGCCCGCCACTGCATCCCGCCACGGTCAAGGACTGGGCCCTGACAAGAGACACTACCCCACGCTGAGGAGCCCGCACCGGAGGACTGCGGCGAGGGGGCCCTCGACTCGGAGGAGACGGCGAGGCGGCACGGCCCGTGCCCTAATGGGGCCCCGGGGTGTGTGAGCTGTGGGGGCCCCACGTGACATAGCCCACAAGTGCAGCCATTTTGGTGGTAACGACAGCAGGTGTGCTTTGGCCCTGGTGTGCGAGGGGAGCGGCGACATCATGGCGTCCAACAGGACGAAGAAGGAGAAGGCCTTGAAGGACGGAGCGCAGAAGAGCTCGCTGCTGCGAGTAACGCCGGTGGCAGATAAGCCCTCGGCTCCGGACGACAACGAAACCCCGGCCACCAAAGCTTTCATGCTGGAGCTCTTCGCGGCCATAAAGGAGGACATTCAGGAGCTGCGGACACAGCTGGCCTCGGATCTCAGGGAGGTGAGGAGGGACGTTGACGCCATTGGTGACAGAGTCGCGACCCTAGAGGACCAAGATTTGGAGACCGCCAGGGACATACACCGGCTGCAACAAGATGTCCTGCGCCTCACGGAGCAGAATCTCGACCTACAGGCGCATGCGGAGGACTTGGAGAACAGATCTCGGCGCAATAACATCCGTATCCGAGCAGTCTCATGGAAAAGTGAGGGGTCAGACTTGCGGGAATACATCGATGGCCTCTTCCGTCACATCTTGCAGGACGACGACCTCCGTGAGATTCAGCTGGACAGAGCCCATAGGGTCGGCATTCCACGTGGAGCTAACGCACCTCCTCCGGATATCCTGGTGTGCATCCACGATTTCCAGCTCAAATAAAAGATCCTGAAGAAGGCGCGTGAGCACACCCCTCTCGTGTTCCGTGACCATCGCCCGGTGCTCTACCAGGATTTGGCGGCCTCCACCCTGGCCAAGCGAAGAGGCTTTCGACCGGTCACTGCCTTCCTGCGGGAACAGGGGGTCCCCTACTCCTGGGGGCACCCCTTCAGGCTGGATCCTTGGAGGTGGCCCATGAGCTGCTGGGGCTGGAAGGTACTGATACCCAAGCGGAGACCTCGTCCTCCCCTTCGAGGCGTCGCCGTCGCTCCACAGAATGGCAAACCGTGGGTAAGCCAACGAAGCCCTCAGGTCCAGATCTGTCTATCAGTTTGCAGGAGAGAGATGCAGCTGTAGCATCTGTAGCAAAGGCGACGGAGACGCCTGAAGGGTCCTGAATTATGTACCTGATCACTTCCCCTCTGAAAGATGTCTGCTGGCGGCGGAGAGACCTGACCGTTGGACTCTGATGGGTAATGTACTGCCACCTTCCCTGTGTATGCTATCCTGTATCAGGATCTGGGTGGCTGGTGGGGTTAAGTCCATGCCCTCAGTCCTTTGGACTTTTTTGACGAACTCTCGTTTCCTCCTGTTGTCTTTTACATGGGAGGGCACTGTCAGACTGTTGTGGGTTCTGTTTTTGGGGGGGTTCCGGGTGGGTAGGGGGAAGGGGAGGAGGGTTGGGAGGGGTTTGGGAGGGGGGGCACTCCGCATCAGCCGTTGTATGCCGCTATGTTGCTGCTACCCAAACGTTGCAGGGAGGGCGCTGTGTCTGGCCTCGGTAGCGCTGTCCTTGTCTCACCCTTGTGATGGGGAAGGAGCTGAAAATTGTTAGTTTAAATGTCCAAGGCCTTAACAGCCCCGTTAAGCGTGCAGCGATTCTGTCACTGTTGGAAGGGGCGGAAAGCGACGTCTGTCTATTGCAGGAGACACATCTCCTTGCCAAAGACACTAAAAGGATGAGGGACAAGCGCTTTCCGGCTCAGTTATGGTCCTCTTGCAACGCAAAGAAGCAGGGAGTAGCGATACTGATCAGCGCGAAAGCGCGATGTAAGGTGCTGTCTCAGGTAGTGGAAGTCAAGGGCAGATTCCTTGCGGTCAGGATTCAATGGGGTGACTCCCTTCTTACTGTGGGCTCCCTCTATGCCCCCAATGTGCAGCAAGAACCCTTCCTAACCTCAGCGCTTGCGGACGTCCTAGCTTCCCCTGATCCCTGGGTGCTGGTGGGGGGTGACTTGAATATGGTGATGGACCCGGCCCTTGATAGGTCCGAGGCGCGCTCCCATCCGACCGGGGCCATTTCCAAAGGGGGTCTGCTGTGGCTACAAGAAGGGGGGCTTCATGATGTATGGCGTTCCTTGCACCCACTAGAGCGCGACTACACCTACTACTCTGCGGCCCACAAGACCTACGCGCGCTTGGACCACTTTCTCGCCTCTACCTCCCTGATGCCCCAGCTTTCCTCGGCAGAGATTGCTCCGCGCTCCTTGTCCGACCACGCGCTCATTTCCCTGAAGGTGTCCGGGGGTGGCGGCGGGCGGGCTCCCGGGGGCTGGCGCCTGCGCGATTCTCTTCTTAACTCCGCTTCAGTGGTGGACCGCTTACAAGACACAATCACACACTACCTCGCCACCAATGATGTAGACGGCATGTCGCTTAGCTATGTGTGGGAAGCACTTAAACTGGTAGTGCGGGGTGAATGTATAGCGGTCTCGGCCTCACTAGCGAAACTGCGCAGGGAAAAGCGCGAGGAGCTTGAGCGCGACGTGCAAGGGTTAGAGGCGATCCACAAGCGCACTGGGGCACAACGGGTCTGGAGAGAGCTGGAGATGAAGAGGCGCATGCTGAAGCATCTAGACCTTGACCGGGCCGAATACGCGCTTTTACGCCTGCACCACAAATTTTATCTTAGCGGCGATAAAGGGGGCTGAATGCTGGCGCACCGCTTGAGGGACCGAACGCAGCAGGCGACCGTTTCGACTATCAGGGACGCGCACGCAGTAGAACAGGCAGCAGATGCTCGCATCGCGGACATCTTTCAACACTTCTACCGCACGCTCTATACGTGCGACCCCCCTGAACCCGATCGGGTGCAGGCCTACCTGGCAACCTGCGGCATCACGCCCCTCTCCCGGAGCTCGGCGGCGTCTCTCGACGCAGAGATATACATTGAGGAGGTTATCTCTGCTATTTCGCGCCTGAAGGTAGCTAAGTAGCCGCGCGCCTCAGCCCGTTTATGGACGGCATCATTGAACCTGACCACGTGGGCTTCGTCCCGACGCGACAGGGTGGCGAAAACACCAAGAGGCTCCTACATCTGATGGACTCAGTGCACCGGTCCGGCACGCAGGCCTGCTTCCTCTCCATAGACGCCGAGAAGGCATTCGACCGGGTCGACTGGTCGTACATGTTTGCGGTCCTGAAGACGTTTGGGCTGGGGGACACCCATGTCAACTGGGTCCGTTGCCTCTATGCTTCCCCCCGGGCCGCGGTGAGGGTGAATGGCTGCAGGTCTGAATACTTTCCCATCACACGCAGGACGCGGCAGGGTTGCCCCCTGTCGCCCCTGCTTATTGCGCTCTACATGGAGCCGTTCGCTCAGCGTCTTCGGGGCAACGCAGCCGTACAGAGGATCCGTTTTGGTGCGGAGGAACACAAAGTGAGCCTCTACGCTGACGACGTGATTCTGTCCCTCACCCACCCGCGCTCCTCTTTGAGACATGTTTCCCATGAGCTGCGGGAATTTGGAGCGGTGGCCGGCTTTAAGGTCAACTACTCGAAATCCCAAATTCTAAATCTTTCAGTGCCGGCGGAGGAGGTTCGGGATCTTCAGAAGGACTTTGAATTTCAATGGGTCCACAGGGATATCCCGTACTTGGGGATCCAATTGGCAGCCACGATTCCGCAGACTGTTGCCCTCAACTACAGGCTCCTTCTGGACCACACGGCTAAGTCTGTTTCGGACTGGTCCCGGCTGCAATTGACCTGGTTTGGCCGCTTGGCTGCGATAAAGATGACGATCCTCCCTCTTATCCTCTATCTTTTCCAGATGCTGCCCCTGCGCCCCCCACCGGGAGCCCTGAGGAAGTTGCAGAGATTACTCACCACATTCTTGTGGAATCATAAACGCCCCCGAGTTGCGTTCGCCCGGATAACAGCGCCGCGAGATGAGGGTGGCCTGAACTTCCCTTGTGTAGAGGCATACTATCAGGCGTCGTGCCTGCGCTTTATCCTTGAATGGAATAGGCCCTTGTCCAGCAAGCACTGGCTCTTTATGGACCAGACGGTGGCGGGCCGTTACATCTGGCGCGAACTCTGGCTCCCGCGTAAACATAGGGCCTGGGGCCTGTACTCGTCGCCGGTTACTTCGCCGACGCTGGCTGCGTGGGACCGGCTGGCGTACAGGCGTGGCTGGACCACCTTCCCGTCACCTCTGACGCCTATAGTAGATAACCCGGAGTTTCCCCCGGGATGCGCCTCGCCGGTGTTTCAGCGCTGGAGGGAGCTGGGCTGTAAGAGAATGGGCCACCTCTTTCAACCTGAGGGGCTAATCCGGTTCTCCACCCTCCGCCGAGAATACTTTGAGCTGCGCGAGTCGGATGCCTTCCCTTACTCGCAAGTCGAGCACTGGGTTACGCTTCATACTAACATTGCAGATATGTCGCGTCCCATGACAACCTTAGAGCACTGGGTAGTCTTTAAGAAGGATGACCGCAGACTTGTCTCTGAACTCTATGCTTTCATCATGAAGCGTCCACACACACAGCCCACCAAGGCGCAGGTTCGGTGAGAGACGGAGTTGGGCCGCCCACTGACACGCAAGGAATGGGACAGGGTGCATTACCGCGCACATCATACTGCAGCTAATGTTGCTGGGGCTGAGGCTGCTTTCTAGCAGAATGTATGATGGGACCCCCTCAAGAAGTTTAGATGTGGCCAAGGAACAGAGGGGAAGAGGAAAACATCACTGTAAGAGAGTTGTTCCAACAATGGCCATAATCTTCAAATATTGGTATACATCCTTTTAATTTAAACTTGGCGACAGATATATTCTAGACATGTTTTATTTTATCATTTATTTTATTTTCATCTTATATAATTCCTTATTATTAAATTTGTAAAAAACATTTCCTCACAAATACACTTTTTATGAATATTTTTTCAAAATACATGATTCTTAACAAATACAGAAGAATATCACAAAATAGTAATAAATATATACAAAAAAATAATTCAAAATACTTGAAAAAACACCACCTGATATCATGCACACAAACTCAAGATACTACCACTCTCCCACCCATACTTCATTCAAACCACACCATCAAGGAAAAAGGAAGAACTGAGTCTAAATTGGCAAGATCTTAACGCCAATTCTTGGGTCTCGAGGTTCAATCTGAGACCCCTGCACCAGGTCAACGCGCGTTCTTGGCACAACACGTGGTTGGGTCTTAACGACAGATCAGTTCTCTATGGTAGCACATGTAAGGTCTTCAATAAATCCGTCTGGCTCTTAGTCAGCTAGTAGCTTCCGCACTTCTTTTCTTATTCGAAATAATATAGTAAGACGTTTTCTGTTGATAAGGGGACTTGCTCTGCTTATAAAAGATATAAATCAATTCCGGGATGAAATTCCACGGAGTGTTGGTTTGATAAATGTAGAGACCGCTTACTCTGCCCGACCATCAGGGAGTCTTACGTTGTGCAATTTACTCTCCTCTGCCTGGGATTCTCGTAGTATACCCGGCTGCTTTCAAAATAGTGTCATACTAGTATCACACGCCGGCGAGGATCCACGGGTGGGGCCCTAAATGTTCGCGTCTTTGTTGGAGGGGCTGTGGAGCGGCAGGTACCTTGACACATCTGCTTTGGCACTGTCCCAAGCTAGTGCGCTACTGGCGGGAGGTTCTGGATGACATAGACAATGCTTTTGGTATTACCTTTCCCAGAGCCCCGGAGCATGTGCTCCTAGGTCTACCTCATCCTAAGGCGTTCCCCCAGCGCTCCCCGCGGGGTAGACAGATAGCCCTGGCTCTTCTGGCAGCGCGCTTAGTCATCCTTGCACAGTGGCGTTCACCCGCCGCCCCCGACCCGAGGGACTGGATCAGGCGGCTTTGTTTGCTGTTGGGCATGGAGAGACTCTCCCTATGTGTGGATGGTAAAGGGGACACGTATGCGGAGCTCTGGGCTCCATTTATACACTTGCTGTCACTGGACCTGAGGGAGGTAAGATGCCCTAAATTTCTACAGGTTTTACAGCTTATCCCGTTGGAACCGGCAGGGGCGAGCTCATGAGGGCCTGTGAATTGCTCTTTGAGAGCGGCAAGGTTCCGGGGAGTGAGGGTGAAGTTGGAGGTGCGGGTTTGGCTGATGCGGAGTGGGGGGCGCGGGTGGGAGAGAGGGGGGTCCTGGGGAGGGGGGAGTTGGTGGGGGTGGGTAGGTCTTTGTTTCTTTATTGGTGTTTATTTTTCTGTCTTTATAAAAAGCAGCATTGACGTCCGAACTGGTTGCACCACTTGGCTGACAGTCCATCCTCGCCGGGTCGCCCTCCAGGTTGTAGACCTTATGGCTGTGTTTCTGCGTTGTCTTCCCACGCTCTGCAGGCCGGTGGATGTAGGCAGTCTAGCTGTGTTTACTGATGTATGTCCGCTGAATAAAAATTGTTTGATTCTAAAGTTACACCTTTGAATTTTACTAGGGATTACAAACTTACAGAAATGTTAAGCTAGGCAGCAAGTTAAGGGTTCCAAGCCGTTGAAGGAACACCAAAACTATCAGTCAGTCTGTATTAAAAAATCCATCTGCAATTAGTTCATGTGTTTCTCTGCCTCAGCTCCAATTCCCTGAGTCCACAGGGCCTTCTCCACTACTGAGACACCGGCGAGAAATTTCACATGGACTGTCTCAAAAACATGCCTAATTAGCACTGGTCTGCTGGTTCTCTTCCAGGTGCAAGCACAGTTTTCTGTTACTAGCACCTACTGCACTCTTCTGCTTCAGGACAACAGTTCCAACAGGCTCCTCAGGACAAGATCTGGACCCTTTTGTTCATGTGGGCAGCAAAAGACTATCTTTTCAAGACCTGGGAGCATATGTTCAGTCCTAAAGATTTAAGATGAAGCTGGAGAATAAAAATCTCTCACCAGTTCTCTAACTGGCGGATGGAAATTCATCTGGCCTGTATCAGGAAAGTCTTCTCTTTTGTTCCAACCAGCTCTCATTGAGTGTTCATACTCATATTTTTAAAAGCCAAGCTCCATAAATCCAACTATCATTCTCATTGTTTCCTTGACAAATATCTACATCTGACTGACTCAATTGCCGGACCCAAGAACCTTGCTCCCCCTTCCAGCCCTCACCAAACTCTCAGCAAGAATAGCCTACTCCTGCCTCCAAAGGATTAAGGAAAATCCCCACATCTTGCATGGAGGTGATGGCTATGACTAGGAGTTTTCAAGTTTAACAATACTTTATTTAGGCAATTAAGTCCATCAAACTAAATTGCAGCTTAAAATGTATAAAAATGTCTGTGATTCATTAAAAGAAACACTTCATGAGTAAAGCAGACAGTTGCTGCGGACCGAGCGGGGTAGTTGCTCGCATGGCTGATCCAACAAGAGCAGGCACAGCACCCTATCCTTTTGCTCTGATCCCTTTCGGGACAGCTGTAGTACACTTTGCGGGAGATCCATGGGAGCTTACCAGACACTACACAGCTTTGTATGTGTCTGCTGCCAGCATTCGTCTGGATGATCTGGCGGGCATCTTTGCATCCATTTGATGCCCACCATTACGCCGGAAAAATAGGCGGAACTGGAGGAGCCGATCATACTATTTGAAGTCGGTGAGGCCATCAAAACTCTGGCCACGGGCAAGACGCCCGGGCAGGATGGGATGCCTGCAGAATATTATAAGGCATATGCTCCTATATTGGCCCCCCGCTTGCTCGTCCTGTATGAGAATTTGCTTGAAGCCTCCATCCTCCTGGGCTGTCTCCGTGAAGCTCTGCTCATTTATTTGCCTAAGCTAGATAGAGACCCAACGCTCTTGGGCTCTTACCGGCTACCGGCGCTTTTAAACACTGACCCCCCTGATGCCCAATCTGGTACACGCTGACCAGAACGGATTTGTACCTTCATTGAATTCATCCCTTAACCTGCGTCGGTTTTTCGGGTGGCCTGCTATTCAGCCTCACATTGGCCTTACTCCGGGTGTCTGGTGCTTGACTTGGAGAAGGCATTTGACACCCTGGAATGGGAGTTTTTATTTGCCGCCTTGTCACGCTATGGACTTGGGGCTCGTTTTCTCCACCTAATACAACTGTCATACACCTCTCGTTCCACTAGGGTCAAAACAGGCACCCTCGTGTCGGACTCTGTGCCTATCAGTCTTGGTACCAGGCAAGGGTGCCCACTGTCACCCCTGTTGTTCTCGCTGGCTATAGAGCCACTCGCGGAAGCCATTTGTAGAAGTGGGGCTGGATGGGGTATCCCCTTGGGTAACGGGACACATGCGATCTCCCTGTACGCTCATGACCTGCTCCTGTACATCCAGGACATAAGGGAAACGCCTGTTGACTTGGCCTGGATCTCAAATGATTTTGCGTCCCTCTCTGGTCTCAGAGCAAACTGGGAGAAATCTTGCTTGTGCCCATTCGACCAGGCTTGCCCCGACCTCACACTGGTCAATAATGATATACGGGAAACATCCTTTACAATGCAACTTTTACCACGCAGTGCTTTTACATCGCAAATTTTACAACGCAAACCTTTACAACGCATTGCGCTGGGGGGCTGTAATGGCTGCCCTTTTCTGGCTCCTTTAAGGGGAAGAATAATGGAGAGTGACTCCAGCCTATCACCCCCATAGCATAGGGATTAGGACTATAGACAGGGCCCCTGCCTTCCATATATTAGAGTATTTTCGTGTCACTTTCCTTAATGTAGGGCTTATGAATTTAAGTTAGGGGATAGATATATAGGTATTAGTCATGATCTGCTCATTTGCTAACATGTTAGGATATTTTCCATGGAGTTATGCATATTGTGGGCCCCGTAGGCCTTAAACGGGACAGACTCCATTTTGCTTTTTGCCCGGTAGCTCGAGAAGGCTTTCTAGGTGAAGTGTAATGTTTTAGTTTCAAGCTGTTGTTCGCTTGGAGAGAACCGGCTCAGGCTGGCCCTTATCGAAGGAATGTATTTTTCTCCACACCGAAGACACAACTTCAGGCCGGCCGGCTGGGAACGTGTCCTTGGTACGGGGAGGTACAAGAATTTGGTGGGCGGCAGGTTACTGGCCGTAGCTTTCCATGAAGGAACGGGCTTTGATATTAGCGAAGGTGTTAGTCAGTTCGTGAGTTAGTCCGTAGGCGGCATCTAGCCGTTAGCATCTCTGCCATTAATTATCTCGGGGCGGACAGTCGCCATCTTTGAAGTCCGAGAAAGATTTAAGACCGAAACTCTCTGAGAAAGACTGAAGGAAAATTAGCGCGGAGCGCACTGACACAGAGAGAGAGAGCGAGACGGTAGCTAATAACCAGCAAGGTTCCGGTGCCCTGGAGGGAAGCAGACGAGGTTGAGCCTAGCGGTGCAGACGTGTACTTGTGACGGCTGGGGTGTGACTGCAAGGCGAGCCAGGACACAGAGACGAGGAGGGAACCTAGATGACTGCCGAGTCCAGACTTCATATTAACCAGGTGACCTCCGTCCTTTTCCCATTTAGTGTGCACTCTAATCTTTACCTTTTCTTTGCAGAAATTATGTTGCATAGTAATGTGATATGTGTGTATTGCCAATAAATATCCTAATTCTTATAGAATTACAGTGTGCCTCATGTTCCTGTTCAATCTTGGTAAATGCATCTTCTAGTTGAGAGTTGTTTATGTGAGCGGATGTGAAATCCCGATCAGGTAAATGGTGATCGAACAAAGAGGGAGTGAGTGGGCCTTTGATGCCAGGAATAGGAGGTACATTATATAATTTGGGAACCGTATCCAAAGTAATTATTATAGTCTTATCCCGAGTAGATAGCTGAGACATTGTGATGATTGTTCATAGGAATGTGGTCGTCGTTGATATGCGGCGTTAGTGAGAACGTTGGGGAGGATTACCAGCGTGGATACCCACAGGATTGTGGCTTGCATAAGTGAGAGCGCCAGGGGGGACACTGGCGTGGAGATCTACAGGATTGTGGATCGTTTGGAAAAGGGAGCATTGGGTTCTGCAGGCCCATGTGTAGTCGCACCGGATTGTGCGCAATATCTGCCCTAGGGTAGACCGGTCTGGGTCGGGGTGGCCGCGAGACCAACCGATGTGAATAAGATATTGTAGAAAATCTATGCATGTGTATTGCTATTCCCCATCCTTAGGTGTGATTTGTATATATACCTGTATATCTATCCATTGTGAATACGTTCTAAGGAGGGAAGGTGAGTACGTTTTGGCTGGGTCATAAGGGGCCCCTGGGGGCTGATCCCATCTAAGCGGAAAATCCAGCCATAACAGGGGCGCTCTAGGATAGGGAATAGATTTCATTTACTATCCAACACCTTCCCTACTATCCACGGGGACTGGAGTTGGAATAGTAAATTAAACTATTCACTATCCAGCACCCCTCAACACTATGCGTTGTAAAGGCATGCGTTGTAAAAGTTGCGATGTAAAAGCATGCGTGGTAAAAGCATGCGTTGTGATGTCATACATCCATGATATACCCATTAAGTGGCAGCCCACTGTCTTTCAGTACCTTGGAGTCCGTGTAGATCATCAGTCAGTGGACCTACTAGAGGGGAACATCTCGCGGGTGATAGCAGCCGTCAAGTCGCAAATGCTCTTCTGGCGGAGTCTGCCCCTGACCGTCATGGGCCGTATAACGCTGCTTAAAATGTTGGTCATGCTCCGGTTACTGTATGTTTTCACAAACTTGCCAGTGTATATTCGGCCCCCTGTCTTCTGCTCCTTCGAATGCATCATGTGTGAGTTCATATGGAACAGATCGCGGTGCCGGGTTTCACTGTCCAAGCTATACTTACCAGTTAGTCAGGGAGGCATTGCAGTAGCTAATATGGAGCAATACTATCTGGCGGCGCACTTGCAGTGGGTGGGCTGATGGGCCCGTGGACTAAATCTTGAGGACACGGCTGCGCTCTCACCAGCGTGGATGCACTTTTAAGTCCTGGCACTCTTTCATTCTGGGACAAGAGGTGTGGCGCCCGTCCAGATAATGCTGGAGGTGGCGTATAAATGCTTTTGCCGTGGCTTGCATCTCACGCGGACTGCCATCCCGTAAGCGCTGGCGTTACCGCTGCAAGGCACGCTGAGGGGTGGGGCGGAACTCTCAGCCTGGCAGGCGGTTGACTTGCAGACTCTGGGAGACCATTCCAAGGTAGGTTGCTGGTGCCCTTCGACGACTTAGTTGAGGACCCTGGACTGCCGCAAGGTCAGTTTTGACTTCATACTTTATTTTTTTTGTGGCGTTCTTTATAGCGTGAACTAGACTCAGAGGTATCAGAGCGCTTTACATGAGCACCAGTTGCGTTACAGACGGACACATTCATTTTTGTTAGGCACGGGGAGATTACGTGATTTGCCAAGAATCACGGAATGTTGAGCATCCCTGCCGAGACTCAAACCCGGTTCCCCAGCTTCGAGGTCAACCGCCTTAGCCATTAGGCCATTAGGTCACATTCTCTCTGTTACTTACAGCACTGCGGACCCTATGGGGGGGACGTATCCCGGGAGCCTGACACGCACCTTACAATTCAATACATACATGTGATGGGCAGAGGGAGGCATCTCACAAAGTAATTTGCTTGCTCGCTGTGTGCGCACAGAGCACACCTGTTAATGCCTTTTCGACCTTGCTGGGATGCGGACCTGACTCACCCAGGCACGGTCCGTGAATGGGTGGCTATACTTGAGGGGCCTACCCATATCCCTAGAAACACCAGATTCCGTCTTATTCAGTACTACGTGTTGCACAGAGCCTATTTGACACCAGCTTAGATCAACAGGTACTTCGGGCGTACGGATGCTTGTTGTCCCAGATGTAAGCTGACTGACACAGATCCCATTCATATGCTCTGGGACTGCCCCACGCTCAATGAGTACTGGCGTAGCGTCACATCACACTTAGCTGGCTGCACTGGGCAACGGTGGCACGTACCTTGGATGCATGTCTCCTGTGGCTCTACCGCAGATCAGCTAGGCACAGGATGGAGTCCAGGTTCATAGATCTGGGGCTACTTGAGCTACGCACAATCACCAAAAGATGGAAACGTTCCGAGCCTCCCCCTGCGCCGGCGTGGTCCTGCTCACTAACAGTCTGGGTGCAAGCTGAAAGTATCGCCTTGCGTCGTGAAGATGCAGTGGGGTTATGTAAAGATCCGAAGGCAGCGGACTGGGATGTTACAATTCAGGACTTTCAATGCAGTTAGCAGTCAGAAGGCGAACCCTAGGCCTCTGTAACATGTACAAACATAGCAGCGATAGCGGCATCACAGTAGCGCGTAAGGCTGGAATGCTCCATGGGCATGCTGGCGCCCTGTTTTGCCCCCCCCCCTTCCTCTTCCCAATCGCATATTCCCCACCTCCCAGGGATGCGACTACATATGCACCCATTGATCCTACGGTTGTGCGGGTCGTGCAGGCAGTGTGGGAGAGAAGAGTGGTAGTGAAGAGCTGAGTTGAGCATCAGTTAATATTGTTATTCCCTAGACGTTGTTTTCATTCCATTCCCTTCAAAGTGCCATACTCATCAACTCCTATTAGTGGCGTAAGACGCAGTGTCCAAAACCTGTCTGCCCTGTTACACTTATTTGCAAGTGCCCCAGTGCTAGATGCAGCGGGCTATGCTCCAGGCCATGCACTGAACTGTTGCCTGAATTGTTATTATCTGTGAGGTATGCACCTCCACGCCTGAACTGAAATGAGGCTGCTAACTGTAGGACAATTATGTTCTGCTAAAAATACCAATAAAGAAATTTAAACAAAAAAATGAGTGAAGTAGACAGTTCATAAGAAGGTTGAGCCATAGATAGGGTGTGACAAAATAGTGTAAACAGACGAGTACCAAGTTCTCTACGAGGCTATGAGCATTACGGCAATTACATGTTGGACTGCCATTGTCACATGTATGTTAGTTATTGTTTTGCTTGGATGTGTGGGTTGATGCAGTTCGAGAACCGGGTTGTACTTAATTGCAAACGTTTAAGTGTGACTGGGGAAAAATCCAAGGGAGTGATTAGTGAAGTGCTGCGTGCATTAACTCATGGTCAAGTCTACATCGAGAAGTAAGAGTTTCTATGGTTAATGAGTAATAAAAAAAGGGATAGTAAAAAAAAGTCTCATGTTTGGGCTTGACTGCTAATATCAGAAGTGTCTTTATGAAGGGGCTGAGAAATGCCTAGTTATTGCTACCATAGTGTTACATGAGGCTGGTAACATTACTTACCTGGGTGCCAGGTGGAAGCAGAGTGAGGCAGGAGAGCAGGATGATTGGGTTTCAAAGGACTGCTAGCCCGATAAAGCTAATGGCGTGATAATCTGGCCGAACTTGCCTAGCAACAGTGGCAGACGAGTGCAGCGACTTGCACACCCAAACTCCTAAAGGTGTTTCATGGCAGAGGCATGCCCCATACTTAAACTCATATGAGCCTAATGAGGTTGGGAGTGTGTAGTGTTAAAATCGAAGGTGCTTTGTGCTGTAGTCTAAAAGTCCTGGAAGCTGGCTATGGCAGCGTTGCAAAGCCCAATAGCGTAGCCTGTGTCGGGATAATAGCAGATAGAGTTCGGGGCAGAAAATGATGCATTATAGTGATGAAAACCAAAACCTACTGGCCTAACTCATCTACCAGCGAGCCAGTGAAATAGCTTGCACACGCAGGCTTGTGAAACAGAGATCATATTAAAAACAAATACCATGCATAACATCTTACAGCCCCAAAGAGATTATAGGTAACATTGAGTCTCTTGACAGTTTATCCACTTTAGCCAAGAATTTTACCTGCCCGGAAATTGCTTGAGAATAAGAGTCATCAGGAGGAAGTCGACACCTGCCTGTATTGTCCATGGCCCTTGTTTGGTCGATAAATGGCGACTGAGCTTTCTGTAATCATCAGTTAGTACTGGGCAGATTCAAAGAAAATGGGGTAAGGACTCCTGGAGCTGACAACAAAGGCGAGATTTACATGGCAAGAGGAAGTCTAGTGAAAAAAGGTTTCTCATCTGATAAAACCAAACTTAATTTTGTGGTGCACGAAGAAAGTATCAGTGTTGTACTTTTGCACTACTCTTGTGTAAAAACTCCTCAATATGAGGTGTGTGTGCTTTGTGCCTGTGAAGGCCCGACGGTCCTGTTCAAATGATTCTTTGTGAAGCGCTTTGTTTAGCGCTATTTTGAAATCCTGCTGGGGAAGGTTTTGATTCCAAAGGGCTACAGAAGTGCGAGTTCCAAGGCTTCCAGAAAGGTAAGCTTCCAGGGATTTTGAGAACTTGGTTTGTTCACTGAATATACTTTCAGTTAGATTAAGTTCTTCAATGTTCCTGCTTTTGCGACACGTGTTGAGTGCAGGTATTTAGGGGTACAAGCTTTCTGTGCCAGAACTTGATGGCACAAAAGGAATTCCAGCTGGATCTGGGCTGAGGGGGAATGTTGGTGGAGCTTGAACAGAGACCTGAAGACAGAACTCTGGGTCTTGTTCAAGAAAGTGCCCAGTTTCCCAGGGAAAGCTTCTGAGTCGTTACTCAGTGTGAGGATAAGTTTAACTTTTACTATCTTCAGCAGAGGCTTCACAATGGGCTGTTTTATTCATCTGAAGATGGTTCTCTATGACCAGGGAGTGTCCCTCCACATAGGGACCAAGTGTAATTACACTTTTGACATGAAGATGTAGGTAGGTATGCTGGAGCAGATCACTGCACTGCAAGCCTTTGAAGCTAGGTAGTTAGTTGGCCACTGCTATTTCAGGGAAGATGCAACTTGGGATAATTAGGTACAAACAACATGAGATTCTGCCACTGAAATTAGCTCCTTTGATAATACAAATGCAGGCAGGTAATTCTGCCCTTTATAAAATGTAGGCAAGCTCAGTCCATGATTGTTGAAAAACGACAAGCAAATCAAACTAAAATCCTTACTGTTTCGCCACCAAATATTTAGAGCAATCTGACTCATTTCCTAGTCTAGCACCCTGCTTCCTCTTGTTACTTTACAAGCCCTCTCCAAATTCTGGTAGACACGTAGTGTTAATAATAAAAAAACAAGTGCTTAATCTGATTTTGTATATACTAATCCAGCCAGATCCGGAAAATGTAAAGTCTTTAGCATTTCCATAGCAAAAATCAGACAAATTACATTTATGGCAAAAAATGACACTTTAATCCACAGACCTCAGCGCCCTTTGAAAAACGATGTGCTAAAAGCAGGATACCTTTATAGATGCAAGTGGTAAAATATACCCTTAAAATTACATGTCAGATTTAAACTTTGTGCAGCTATACAAAACCTTTGCACATATTTACAAATGACTTACTAAAATGCCACATATGCCCAGTTAAACACAAAAAAATGTGTTTCAGGTTTAAAGCACATGACAAAAAGCAGAGAAATGATTAGCAGGCATTGGCTGTTGCAGAGGTAAAAATACCAGATATCCACATTATAGAACTTTGCATCGGTTATGCCCAAGTAAGAAAAAACAATGTAGAGTTAGGTGGCAGCCAGCGCTTTGTAAACATATATCAGAAGATTAATGACATTAATACCGGGCTTTGACAAAGGAAATATTCACCAATGCAAAATAAACAAATGGTTACTTTCCTGTATGGGACAGACTGGATGACTGAGAAAACGAACAGAATGGTTTCTACTAATCTGATGATTATCCTTGTTGTATGTAACAGGCTTATATACTGACGTACTGGGCAAATGTGCAAACTCGTGTGCTGACTTGTAGAAAGTGATGGTCTGAGAATTTACAAAACTGCAAATGTTTTGCACATGCTACCTAAAATGAAACACAATAAGCAAACAAGGATTTTCCTACAAGTAGCATTATTAATGGCGTGCAGGTGATTGGCCGTTACATAAGTGATGAAATCTGTTTAAAATACAATGGCTTTGGCGCATACTGCATTCAAAAGTTGTAGAATTGCAATCTGTAAACTATTTGGAATGCCCTATAACAGAGTTTCCCAAACTGTGGGTCCATACCCGCTGGTGGGTTGCGAGCTGATTTTTGGTGAGTTGCGTAAGTCCTGGTCCATATATATGTAACATTTAAAAGTCTTAGGACTGTTTGTGCACCATTGCGAAGATGCTGAACTTAGTCCCCACTTACTTCATAAAGCCATTTTAACAGAGAATGTGCTCAGTATACATGAACATACACAACAACACTTGTGTATGACTTTCACACACAAATTGAGAATCATGGATATGGCCTAACGGCCAGAGCTGTCGGCTTTGAATCTGAGGAACCAGGTTTGAGTGCCAGAGTTAGCTCAACATCCTTTCATTTTGTGAAAATTGCTTTACCTTCTGTGCTTACAATAAAATTAATATGACCTTATGCAATGTGATCTGATGCTCATGTAAAGCGCTCCAATACATTTGAGCCATGTTCCAGCTATATAAAACTAATATATATATATATATATATATATATATATATATATGGAGTCTACAATGCACCACTGAACCTCGCTTTAACACAAAAACTGTTACGACTTACCCCATATTCTACTGCAGAAGGTGTTTTTCAAATTTCTTAAATTCACAAGTATCAACACAAGATTCCTCAGAAGACATATGATTTTAGTGAACGGATGCCAAAGCCCACCACCCCACCCTGAAATGTGTTCCAGTTCCAGACTCCAGTGCAGGTCATCATATGCCACTTTTATGTGTAGATCAATATCTTGGCCATGGCCCGATATCTAAGGGCGTGGTAACGGTCATGATGTTTACTAACAATTGCTGTTATTACAATCAAATATCACCCTCTCCCCTATGTCCACTGGAGCGTGGTTCTAAAACTTTTGGGAAGCTCTGTCCTATACAACACATAGGAAAGATATACCAACTGGTGTGATCGTGAGGGAGAGTAATTAGAAGGGAAACAACTTGTTCACCATATTGTTAATGATAGCTGTTTTGTATTGTAATTGTATTGTAATTGCATTTATATAGCACTTACTACCCCTGACGAGGTGTCAAATCGCTTTTTCGGCGAGTAGTACCCTAGTCCGGAACCCATGAAAGATTAGTGTTGGGTTAGTATAGTGAAATGTGAAAGTAATTGGAGTGGTGGATAGGTTCGTCAGTTAATTGGATTCAGAAGGATAGCGGCGGGATAGAAGAGGGAAAAAGGTTTGCATTTATATAGCGCTTGGTTACTCCTGATGGGGTGTTAAGGCGCTTTTTTTGGCGAGTAGCACGCTACTCCGGAACTCATAAAGGATTAGTGGAGAATTAATATAGTGAAATATGAAAGTAGTTTGAGTTGTGGATATTAGTCAGTTATTTGGATTGAGAAGGATACCAAAGGGATAGAAGAGGGAAAAAAGGTTTGCATTTATGTAGCACTTGTTACCCAAAATGGGGTGTTGAAGCACTTTCTTGGCCAGAAGCACACTACTCCGGAACTCATAAAGGATTAGTGGAGAATTAGTATAGTGTAATATGAAAGTATTTTGAGTGGTGGGTATTAATCAGTTATTTGGATTGAGAAGGATAGCAGAGGGATAGAAGAGGAAAAGGTTTGCATTTATATAGCGCTTGTTACCCCTGATGGGGTTTTGAAGTGCTTTTTCTTTTTATAACCCTACTGTACTGACATGATTTTGTACTACCTGTAGATGAGGGACTGTCTTAACATTACTAGTACTGTGATTTTTCTACTACTTTCAAACAAAACCTTCCCAGGAAACAAAGGAGACCCACCGTTTTACCCACCTGTAAGTTGGTATGTTCTGATACATATTCCAAAACTTATCAGTAGATCTCCCAAGAAATTCTCACTTTTTCTAACTAAGGGGAGCCCTTTCTACACAAATGTATTGGTTACCTCACCTGTCACTCAGTTTCTCTGCTGTTGTCCCTTTTACTTACCTGTTTACTCATTGCTCGCCTGTCATCTCCGATTCTTCTGAAATAGGTCACTGAAATAGGAAATGTATTGATGCGAACCTAAACTATATATTTTTTTATTTTTTCCATTTTAGTATAAATCCAAAGGAACTCAATATGAGGGACTGAGTGTCAACTTACAAATGTTCTTACTATTTGTTTACACGGTAAAGCATTCTTTTCGATAGATGGAAATAAATCAAGAGTATGGTCTGCTTGGTCCTGGGATCTAATATATCATTATCGACCAATTCATTTATTTTCAATTATATAAAAAAATTGGCTTATTATGACCATGGGAAATTTTCTGGTTGTTGCAATGGATAATGATGCCTAAAAGCATATTTGAGAAATACTATATATCGTCTTCTAAGTCAAAGATTGACAAGTGGATTCTAGATATGATTACATATAGCGCAAATAAAAATAGCTTCCAGGCAATGATGCAGAGATTATTTCAAACAGAAATGGAAAACCTTGCTGAATAGATATTAGTTTATTTTCACTGTATGTAAATGTTTTGTTTTTAATACAATTATCTAAATGGCAGAGCAAACAAGAGGAAAAAGGCTTCCATGCCAGCTAGAACAGACGTAGACATAGAAAAGGACATTGGATTTCTTTGGGAGGTAATAATATAATCAGAAACCATACGATCAGCCTGGAATGTAGGTTGTGGAGAAATATCCACAAAAAGTGGATGCACACCTAAATATTTACTACTAAGCATATTCGGTATATAACTGTTAGTGGAACGCTTTGCACTGTGAGTGCTTACTTGTAACAAAGTATGTGGCAGCACCCTACTGTGTGCGTACCTTATATCCACAATCCAATATGTAAATTCCCCAAGAGGAACCAACACCAGAATTTTAGTAGAGCTGGTAAGCACCTTGTGGCACTTCTGCTTGGACATACATTGAACAATAATTATCTCCCAGCAAAATAAAAGTGGATTGGCAACCATGAAATGTTAATGATAAGACCAATTGGATGCTGAGTAGTGAACTATTTCATATCTTTTACATAGAGACCTATTTGCTTTGAAGCTGAATGCCTAGGGTCTGGTAATGTATAATGGGTGGCCAGTTCTGTAAACAGAGAAGTAGCTTGGAGCATGGGGATCAGGTATTTATTAAGCCCCTTCCAGGTTATCCCTAAAACCTTTGCACACATTTGCCAGCAGGTGATGCTATTCACATGTTAGTGGACCACATAGGTGTCATTTCTGGTTGTTCCAGAGTTAGTTTGAGATTATCCTTTACTGCTGCTGCAGATCTAAGGAATGCTAATGAACCTGCAGGCCTTGCACATCATGTGGTAGCGGAAGAATTAATGAGCTTGAACATGAGAATAACTTCAGGCGATCATGGTCTTGAACCTTCCAACCAAATTTCTGGGCATCTGGAAACAAAAAAAGCTAGAACTCGACATTGGCTAAATGATCTAGCTGGTATTTGAAAATGAGCCCTAATCCCATTTCAGCCGATCCATAGCAAATTCTAACCGTTCTGGCTAATATACCTGACAAATAAGTTACTTACCTTCAGTAACGCTTTTTCTGGTGGATACAGTATCTGCCTGTGGATTCCTCAAATTTTGAATATCCCCTGTGCCAGCATTCTACGGAAATTCTTTCCTAGCTCTCCCACATCAACGAGGACGTCATAATAGCACGGCTTGGCTCTCGACTCCCAATGACGTCATCAGAGCCATAAGAAGACCTCGTCGGCGTGCTGACATCAGTTCCACCCATTTTTTCCGTGCCACCGAAGTAAACGGGCGGGCCGACACATTTTCACATGTATACATATTATACGAAGTATATATATATATATATATATATATATATATATATATATATATATATATATATATATATATATATATATATATATATATAAATGCATAACCAATAAAGGCATTGAAAAAATGCAACTAACTAAGCATTTCCCACTATTAAAACGTAAGCATGATTAAGACATAATAAAAACACTCATGTTAAACAGTAAAAGTATCTTTTGATAGAAACAGGTGGACAACAGGGAGGCGGATGGGACAGTGAGGAATCCACAGGCAGATACTGTATCCACCAGAAAAAGCGTTACCGAAGGTAAGTAGCTTGTTCTTCTGATGGATACTTATGCCTGTGGATTCCTCACCTTTTTAATAGAATTCCCCAAGGCGTACCTCTCCCGGAGGAGGGAGTCCACCTGACTAGACAAAAAATCTTGCAAAACAGATCGAGCAAAATGGCAATTCCTCCTAACCTGCGAATCCAAGCAGTAATGCTTAGCAAAAGTATGGAGGGAGGCCCAAGTTGCTGCTTTACAAATATCAATGACAGGAACACCTCTAGCCAAAGCAGAAGAAGAAGACTTAGCTCTGGTAGAATGAGCTCTGATACCTTCAGGAGGGTCCTTCTTGGCCAAGGCGTAGCAAATCTTGATGCACAAGATAATCCACCTTGAGAGAGTCTGCTTGTGCACAGCCTTGCCTTTCATCTTCCCAACGTAGCCCACAAAGAGCTGATCATCCAATCTCAGATCTTTTGTTCTGTCCAAATAAAAGCTGACAGCTCTCTTAGGATCCAAACAGTGAAGTCTCTCCTCCTTGGAAGGGTGAGTGGGAGGATAGAAGGTAGGTAAGGTAATGGACTATTCTATATGGAAAGGAGTAACCATCTTAGGAAGGAAAGCAGCCCTGGTCCTTAGAACCAACTTATCTACATGAATAGTCAAGAAAGGAGGATTAGTAGTAAGAGCTTGAAGCTCACTTACCCTCCTAGCCAAGGTAATGGCAATCAAGAAAACCGTCTTAAAAGAAAGAAGCCTCAATGGGCAACTATGAAGAGGCTCAAAAGGAGCACCGATTAAAAAGGTGAAAACAATATGTAAATCCAACTGGGGCATAATGAAAGAAGTGGGAGGAAACCTTTTGGTAAGTCCCTTAATGAACCTCATAACAATGGGGGGACTTAAATAAAGATCGCTGATCCGGCAAACATAGAAAAGCCGACAAATTCACTGTAGCCACAGCACAACCTTGCTGGGCCAAAGAAAGAGAAAACTCCAGAATATTAGACAAACGGGCTTTCAAAGGATCAATGGTCCTCTCTCCGCACCATTTAACAAATCTGGACGATCTGGAGGAGTAAATGGACTTAGTGGAGTGTCGCCTGGATGATAAAATAACATCCACCACATCCGGTGGAAGAGAGAAAGAACTCAGGTTGCCCCGTTCAATCTTCAGGCATGAAGGTGCAAGTTCTGAAGGTGGGGGTGTAGAACCTGCCCCTGCGACTGCGAGAGATCTGTTCTGAGAGGGAGACGGAGCGGAGGGTGCGATGAGAGGTGAAGTAGATTTGTGTACCACACCCTTCTTTGCCAATCCGGGGCAATCAATATGACTTGGGCCCTGTCTTGCCGAATCTTTCTCAGAACCTGAGGAATCAAGGGTATGGGAGGAAAAGCGTAAAGGAGCTGCGAGTTCCAATCCAACTGAAATGCGTCCCCCCAACGATCCCTGCATCGGATACTGGAGACTGCAGAACAACGCACAGTGCAAATTTTTGTGAGTGGCATATAGGTCCAACCGAGGAGACCCCCACATCTCAAAGATGTGATGGACCACCTCCAGATGAAGCCACCTCTCGTGATTGGCTGAGTAATGCCGACTGAGACTGTCCGCACGAACATTCAGCACACCGGCTAGATGATTTGCAAACACACAAATCTGATGGACCTGAGCCCAGGACCAGTCACAGAGCCTCTCGTTGATATACCTATTGAGCCTCTTGTTGATGTACCACATCGTGGTAGTGTTGTCCGTCAGGACCTGAACCGGCTGACCACAAAGAGAAGGAAGGAAATCCTTTAGTGCCAAACGCATTACCCGAAATTCCAGAAGGTTGATGTGAAGCAACCTCTCCTCTGGAGACCAAAAACCCTTGACCTCCAGATAAGCACTCCACCGAGAGTGGAGGCATCTGTGATCACTGTGGCCACCGGCGGAGGAGGCTGAAAGGGCTTTCCTTGAGACAGGTTGCCCTGCACACCCCACCAAGTCAGCTCTGCTGCAGCATCTCTGAAGATTCTGACCTTCTCCCCAAGATCTCCGTTGTGTTGATTCCACTGCCTGCGGAGGCACCACTGGAGTGCCCTCATATGCCAGCATGCATGACTGACCAACAGTATGCAGTAAGCGAACAGACCGAGCAGACGTAGGACCTTCAAGACTGGAAATGTCCGACACACAGTAGTGTCTAGTATTGCCCCTATGAACAGGCTGAGCTGAGAAGGCACCAGGTGAGAATTGGGTACATTTATCGAGAAACGCAAGTTAAACAACCATTGCGTTGTCACTTGCAAGTGGCAAAACATCATCTCCGGAGACTTGGCTTTCAACAGCCAGTAGTCCAGATAAGGGAAACAAGAACCCCTGACCTTCTGAGCTGTGCCGCTTCCACTGCCATCACCTTTGTAAAGACCTGAGGTGAGGAAGTCAAACCAAACAGAAGAACCACAAACTGGTAGTGTTGAGACCTCACCCACCGTGAATCCGAGATACTTCTGATGCAACTTCAGGATGGGAAGATGAAAATACGCATTCTGCAAATCGATAGACACCATCCAGTCTTCCTGTTGCAGAGCAAGAAGAACCTAAGCCAAGGTCAACATTTTGAACTCTTCCTGCCTGAGGTAAAGATTCAAAATCCTGGGGTCCAAGATCGGCCTCAACCGACCGTTCTTTTTGGGGATCAGGAAATACCGGGAGTAGCACCCCTGACCCCTCTCCTGCTCTGGAACCACCTCTATCTCACCTTTCTGTAACAAAGTAAGAATCTCCTACTGCAAAAGCAGTAAGTGGTCCTCCGAACACCAACCCTGGCGAGGAGGATACGGAGGTGGAAACTCTAAAAAAGGGAGGGCGTACCCATTTTCTATAAGATTTAAAACCCAACAGTCTGAAGTAATCGATTTCCAATCTTGTAGAAAGTGGGACACCCGACCCCCTACAGGACCAACATTTTTTAAGAAGTGGGATCTAGAACTGCTTTCCTGAGGCACCACCGGTGGCGGGGGGAAGAAGAGGCTCCCCTAAGACGTCCTCTATTTTTCCCATTGTTCGATTTGTACAAAGGATTCTGCTGTTGGCTCTGTTGAGACTGCTGGCGGCCACGAAAGGAAGCAGCCCTTCCAAACCCACGATACTGCTTGTAGCTGTACCCTCTAGACTGCATTTGAAGGCCCAGAGATATTGCAGTCGCTCTGCTATCCTTAAAGCGTTGCAAGGCAGAGTCAGCTTTAGTGCCAAATAGTCTCAACTCATCAAAGGGCAAATCCAGCAGAGTTGCCTGAACATCAGGAGAAAATCCGGATGACCTGAGCCAAGCTTGTCTTCTTGTTGCTACAGAAGACACCATTACACGAGCCACTGAGTGTCCAGACCTGATTGTATCACTTGACGGGCCGCAGCTTGTGAATCAGAAAGGGCCTCCAGGAAATTATTCCGGTCGTCATCAGGTAATTTTGGAGCTAACTGCTTGACTGAGCCCATCATAGCATGGATATAGATCCCAAGAAGACATGTAGCATTAGTGGACTTTAGTGCCATACTCGCAAAAGAAAATATCTCTATCACCTGGTATATTAGTAAATGATTGCTTCGAATAAGAAGCCTGGACCACCAAGCTTTCAGGCGACGAACTTGAAGACAGAAACACCGGATCCCCAGGAGCAGGTCTGTACCTTCTTGCAATGGACTGTGTAACTGCAGGAGCATTCAAGGGTTTTGCCAGACCTCTAAAATAGGCTCTGTTAAAGCCTCATTGAAGGGTAGAAGATGTTCAGAAACTGCTGAAGATGGATTTAGAACCTCAGTCAGGATGCTGGATTTTACCTCAGCTGTAGGTAACTGCAGATCAAGCAACTCTGCTGCCTTCCTTATTACGACATGATAAGGAGCAACATCATGCAATACCCCAGACTTTGGAGATGAAAGTTCATACTCGGGTGAAGTATCTAATCCACTGGCCTCCTGTAAGCCTTCGAACTCGTCCACAGATTCAACAATCTCTCCTTTCTCCTGTTCCTGTCTATATTCCTCCTCTTCAATGAGCCTCTGCGCATCCCTTCTAGAAACCTGCTTCAGAATCGGCTTCCGCGGCGCCACACGTGGCGCCGGTGATGAAGGCATCGGCTTCGATGGAGGACCTTCAGCTTCAATTCTTGGCATCGAACTAATCCAAGGCGGCGCAGACTCGACAGCCGAGGGAGTCAGAGGAACCGGAGTGGAGGACCTCGACGCAGGAAAATGCCAAGCTGGAGTCGGCAGCAAGAAAGGCACGAAGGTTGCCTGGGCATACTGATGAGGTATACCCAAATTGAAAGCCAATGGACCCATGGGCCCGAAGGCGCACCAGATGGATGAGAAGCCCTGGCAAACATGCCAAACATCGCATTTAAAAAATGCGTAGGGTCTGTTCCTTGAGCAGGAAAAGGAGGATATGGATCCGTAACTTCCTGAATCACCTGAGGCTGATCTGAAACCTGCGGAGCCGGAGAAGACGGCGCCCGCACAGCTAAAGCCACACGAACTGGAGACGACTCCCTGAGCGTCAGAGACTTACTTGGAGCCGGGGAACCTTCAGGCGACCTTGGAGTCGGAGATTGAACCGGCGTCACCCGTGGATATGGAGTTTGAGATGGAGAAACAAAGTCTTTCCTTCAAAGCCACTTAGCTGGAGAAGGCGACCTCGAAGCCCTGTTCTTCGATGAACGGCACAGAGAACCATGTCACTTCTTCGACTTCTTGTGTTTTCTCGACTTCGAAGTGTGAGAAGACGACGACTTCACACCTTTCTGACCCTTCTTCTCTTTTTTGGCTTAAGCCATAAAAAGTTTAGCCTCACGTTCTTTAAGGGCTTTAGGATTCATCTTCCTGCAGCTCCAACATCGTGATCAGAAGATAAGCACCAGAGGCAATCTTCATAGGGATCAGTGATCGACATGTGACTTCCACACTCCCTGCAGGGCTTAAATCCTGACTTCCTAGAAGTAGCCATTAGAAACCCACAAGGAAACAAAGTAATAACCACAGAAAATGGAGAGTCCCTAGAAAAACCGCTACGTGTAGACGGAGCGGAAAAAAGGGAACTGACGTCATCACCAAGCATTGAGGTCTTCTTATGACTCCAATGATGTCATTGGGAGTCGCGAGCGGAGTTGTGCTATTATGATGTCCTCGTCGACGTGGGAGAGCTAGGAAAGAATTTCCGCAGAATGCTGGCGCAGGGGATATTCAAAAGGTGAGGAATCCACAGGCAGAAGTATCCATCAGCAAAAGGCAATACATACTGGTCAGTAAACATGTTCATGTTGGCAACCTCAGATGGCCACGACATGACCGAGACAAGACAGTGGAAGACCATCTCATGCAGATTAATGAAAGCAGTTAAACTGAAAAGACCTCCGACTAGTAAACATTCCCAAATGTGGAATGTAAATGTGACTCTGAGACTGTTTATAGCTTGGAAGTTAAAAGACATCTTACAAGGCAACAGCTTTCAGCTAAATTATCCATTCTCGTGTGCCTCATTTTATGTAAGAGTAAAGCGGAAGTTGAAGCACTGGACTTCTGTAAACTATAATAAACTATACTTTACAAAGAAGAACTTATGTTTAACCAAGGTGAATTAGACAAAAACAGAACAATCTTTGATACAGCTTTCCAGGAGGAGTCCGAATATCCCAATGCATAAAGCCTTAAATGAATATCTCAAAATATATTGAGTGGAGCTGCTATTTGCCATACGAAATTGTAAGCACTAGTCTTGTCGCCTACCCTGACAAGGTTGATGAAATGGGTGATACACCTGCCAAGCAATGACGTTCAGGTTCTTAGTGCTTTTTTGTCAACCGGTGCTATTCCTTCAAAGTCTATGGCAGTATGAGCTAAGATTGAAAATATTTTTCAGGCAGCTGACTGGACCGAAGTTTCTACAGTAAGAAATTATATTTCAGAGACATCAATGTTATGACCCCAGTGGTGAGTAAGCTTAAGAAAAAAGTATAGTCCTCATCTCCGTGTCTTGCTGAAAATTTTTTCATTTTTGGCTGGATATTGCCCATTATTGAAGCATAAAACGTCACTATAGCAAAGAAAGGGGTGGAACAATAAGTGAGTGGGACTATGTGGGCTGACATTTTGGGTGATCGATGATCCGATTCCCTATCTTGGGCCTGCTAAAGTTTTAACTACTAATGGGTGTCTGGATGAAGTCGTTTTTCTGTGTTGCTGATGTTTCTGTTACTTTCAAGACTGTTGTGAGAAGTTAAGCAACAGAGTCGAAAAAAATAATCCTTGCAACTGTATTTCAAACAGAATAATGACGTTAGTTAGGAAGATGAACATTCTGACATTTTTGAATGACATTTATCTTGTAACGTTTGAGGAATATGCAAAACTGGGATTTTACAAGTTTGTTTTTCTCAGTGGCAACCTGTAAACTTTACAGACAACGTGTTGTTTCTTTTCTTGTCTCTCACCCAATAGTTATGTAAGGTAGTATAATTTTATGTCATGTAATAGAAATCGCTCAAGTTTTGTAAATGTTCTCTGTGCAGTACTAGCACACTATCAGGTAGATTCATCAAAGACCCGTTTTGCGAGTCTTTAATAGCGATTCATAAAGAATCGCTATTACAGACTCGCAAAACGGGATTCATGTATGAATCGCAAAATAAATTGCGATTCCTACACATTCCTTATTTGCGATTAGCAAATTGCTAATCGCAAATAAGGAATAACTCCCCATTCATTCCTATGGGCCTAAAGACCCATAGGAAAGAATGGGGAGTATTCCTTATTTGCGATTAGCAATTTGCTAATTGCAAATAAGATAGCGATTTCAAGGGTGCCAGGCGTGTCCAAAGGACACCCTGTAGCACCCCATAAATGCAAATTTACACAGGTGTTGCGCACACACATGTCCAAAGGACATGTGTGTGTGTAACATGCAACAGCGAAAAATGCACTAAAGTGCTTTTTTCTATTTTTTCGCAATTTACCACGAAGTCAGACTTCGTGATAAATAGCGACCAAATATTGCGAATTCGCTATTTCAAATTGGTTGATGAATTGCATTTAAGGAATCTCTATTATAGATTCCTTAAATCCAATTCCTCGCAAATATGCGATTTCGCAAATAGCGATTTTTGCATTTGGGATGATGACTCCCAAATGCAAAAATTGCACTCGCAAAGGGCCAGATTCTCAGAATCTGGCCCTTTGCGAGCGTATTTAGCTTGATGAATCGGGCTGTATAACCTTAACCTATGTAAAGCACTCCAGTTCCCTCAAGGGACAGGTCTATTTCTATAAATACCTTGATAAAATAAAACTAAGTGATAAAAAGTTTACAATTACACAACAACCCTCTTTCCAAAGCAAGATACTGCTGCTTTCAATATAAAAACTTAAGTGGGTGTTATAAATATCTTAAGGTAAGGTCAATACTTAACATCATCCCCCACAAAATAAGACTTTAAGTTAACATAATTCGCAAACAAGACATTATTTTTTCTGTAACTCCAACATATTCCATAAATATTGTTGTAAAGCCAAAATGTATCAAGTTGAATTATCATAGAATTATGGGATGGGCGTGTTGTTAATTCAGACAACAATAAAAATAGTAATTGAAATTAAATGTACCTGGGATCGATGCACCATAAGCCTAGATTCATCAAGAACAGCAGAATGCAATATGAAAAGCTTGTGTTGAGCAAACAATCAAAAATAGTGCAGCACGACATGTACAAATCACATGCTGATGATTGCATCGGCCTCGCACGTGCTAAATATGGCAAGTTTGCGTGATGCTAAATACAATTTACACTGCACCATGGAACGAAAGAGAGAGAGTGTTGTCTTGGACGAGTTTTCTACTCAGTGCTAACCCTGAAGTACAAAATCTCCTTGAATAGAAGACTGACCAAGGGTCAACTGCATGTGTAAATGTCATATAAATTGCACGTATTACACAAGGAAATATTAAGCAAGTACATTTTGCCCTAGATTTGCGCCTGGTTTC